>NC_091489.1:40710527-41317784 GCF_947461875.1 Haliaeetus albicilla | reverse complement strand
TCCGGTGCCTTCCCGGCGCCGGGCTGCGCGCTCCGAGGGGGCGAGGGGTGGCAGCCGGCGGGGTCTTCCCTGCAGAGCCGCTCTGGGGCAGGCAGCCAGCAGAGCTGACGCCCTTCGGACGCTGCCTGGCTCGGGGCCAGGAATGCTAAAATTGTGGTGCCGGGGGAGCCTAGGTGGGAGCAGCCCTTTCGAGCCTCTGTCCTCGCCTGCACGTCCCCGGGGCTCCGCGACGGTGGCGGGGGTGGTTCTGGGTGTGGGGCAGCCGGGAGTGCCCCATTCTGCTCTCGGGAGCCTTTTGCAGCCCCTCCCCAAGGCAGGGGAGGGGGAGGGCGAGGGCTAGCCTCCGCGTTCCCGGGGAGGCTGGCCCTGTGGCCAGGTAGGGTGGCGGGTGCGAGGCAGGCTCCTGGGGCCGTGCTCCGTGGGGCAGAGGCGAGGGCGTGAGGGGCAGGCTGCAGGGATGCCCGCACGTGTGTTCAGTGTGCAGCAGGGTGAATTGGTCGCGCTCTTAGGAAGCATCCACCCCTTTCCTTCTAAGGAGTTTTTTCCCCGAGCGCTGTGTTTCTCTTGGCTTTTTTCACGCTTTCTTTTTTTATCCTCTTTCCAGTCCATTTGTACCCTCGGGGAGCGGGGGGGGCTGCATTTCCTGCCCTGCCCTGCTCCCGGCAGCGTGCCCTCCCCTCGCCGGGGGCCAGGGAGTGGCCCCGGTGCGCTGGCTGCTCCCTGCCGCCTTCTCGCCTTGTCCCTGCCCAGCCATGCTGTGGAGGTGGCCCCCGGCGCTGGGGAAGCTGATCTGGCCAAGGCGTTGGCTCCGCGGGAGAGCGGAGTGCCCGAGCCAAAGGCAGGCTGCTTCCACCCCCGGCCGGTGCTGGGATCCCCTTCCTCACAGCACATGTGCCGAGCGGCGAGTTTATTGGTTGGCGGCATTGGTGTGTTTGCAAGCCCAGCCACGGCGAAAGGCTTGATGCTTCCCAGAAGCGTGAGGGGCCGCAGCCAAGCCATTCCCAGGTGGAGCGGGGGGCTCGCCGTGCTGCTGGGGCAGGGGGCTGAGCCCACACTGGGGCCACAGGTGCCACCCTAGCCCCTCCTGCACTGCAGTCTCTGGCTGTTGGAGAGGTCTTCGTGGATGTCACCTGGCTGCAGGGCTGGGGTGTGAGCCTTTCCTCTCCTGGTGCACGTGGCTGGGTCCTGACGGGGTGGTGGGGTTGGTTTGGGGGTGCAAGGTGCCGGTCCCTGCTGCAGCAGAGCCTTGGCGCTCTCTCCAACCCCAGCACAGCAAGGGCTGGGCAGGGGCGGAGGCTGTTGGGCACTGGCAGCGGTGGTCCTGCTTGCTGCAGGGCTGGGGCTCTGTACCCTGTTTCTCCTCTCTGTGAGGAAGAAGGGGTGCAGGTGATCCTGCTCCGTGGGAGCTGGGGCACCCCGGCTCAGGGTTCTGTGTGGGAAGGGTGGCCTTGCCAAGGCAGAGGAGGGCAGCGTGTGTGTGTGCTGGGAGCAGGCGGGATCTGGCTGCAGCTGGTTTCCCTGAGAGGGGAACAGAAGCCTGCAGAAACCTCTGGCATCCCACATGCGGCTCCAGACCCCTGTGGTACCCCTCCTCTCGCTGCTCTGTGCTGGGGGCTCTGCGCTGCCAACGCAGCCGCACTCCTTGCCGGCTCCCCACACACCTCCGCTCCGCAGGAGGCTGGCGGAGGGGCTGTGCTACTCTCCACCCCCTTCCCCGGCTCTAAAAGCAAATCTTTGTTCTTGTGGAGCTCTGGCTGGCGGCCGGCTGTCCGCCAGCCAGATGGAAAGGCATGGGGGCTCTCCTCCTTTCCCTGCTTGCTTGCTGCAGACGTTCTTTCCAGATCTCTAGGTCTCCTACTGGAGCTGTGCCAGGCGCTTGGGGTGCACAGTGCAGGCTGGAGCTCAGCTCTGCAGCTGGGCTGCTCCACACGTGGCCGATGGGTGTCCAGCCCTGCCCAGGTTCCCCCACCAAACCGGGGTCTGCAGCTGTGCTGGGCCCAAGAGAGGATTGCCATGTCCCCAGAGCCTGCTATGCCAGGGTGCCTGCACCCAGTGTCTCTATAGCCTGCCCGCTCACCTGGCAGGCTGTGGGGTCTTGGAGCTGCAGGAGGAAGCCTTGTGTCCCCAGGGTTGTGGGGGGCCTTGTGCCCCCAGCTAGCTGCACTTGAGGTGTCGCTGGGTGCTCCTTTCAGCCTGAGGGAGGACTAGTATCCAGCCTGCCCCAGAGGAGGTGGGGAGCAGTGAGCCCTTATTGCAGGCAGCGTGGGGGCTGCAGCATCCACGTCCACCTCCTCAAGGGCAGTGGATGGGTGGGAGGGATGTGCGCCTCATGCCAGCCCCAGATGCCAGCCATTCTCCAGCTCTGAGCTCATGGTTTCTGCTGCTTAGCTGCCTGGATGAGGGCTCTCATGCCGAGGGGGTCAGCAGGGCGGGCCAGCAGCTCTCCCTCTCCCAGGGGCTGGCTCTGCCTGGGGCTCATGCTGAAGGTCTAAAAGTATTGGGGAGGGCAAAGCCTGGCTTGGCTGCCTGCAGCCCAGAAGTGTCAGGGCTCAGGGGAGGGTGCAGGGGGCCAGCTGGGGTGCACCCCAGCCCCAGGCTTGCCCAAGTCTGCAGGTGCTCAGCTGCACCAGGCAGCCAAGTCGTGGCCGTGCAGGTGGGCAGGTGCCTCCGGTGCAAAGTAATCTGTTCCTGTGTGTGCTCAGTCCAGTTTCCTGACCCCAGTGCATGCTTATCTCTGGGGCTTTCACCTGTTTTTCTAGCACCTCCTTTCCTGTGCAGTGCTTTGCTCATCCACCTTTGCTTAGTGCCAACTGTGCTGTGCTGCTGGGATGGGTGAGGACCACAAACTGGCTGTTAGGGTGCCCCGGGGTGGCTAGTCTTGTGAGCCAGGGCTTTTGCTGTGGCACAAGGGCTCCTGGCTGCATGTTGAGGCTCTGCCACTATGTACCCACTCCAGACAAAGAGTATTTTGTGGGCACGGCATTGCCCTTTGAAGTTGCCTCATTTGCGAGGCTCTGTGACTGTTACCAAGCACTACTATCAAGGGAGCTGTTGACACAGCTGGCTTCCTCCAGCCTCTTGTCCCCAGCTCCCATACCTGGGCTGGGCCGTGGGTGCCCAGCCGGCTGGCCCTGTTGCTGGGGGACAGACCGCTGTCCCCTCCTGCAGGGCTGCCTGCCAGCCCAGGGGATGCAGACCCCCCCTGCTTTGGCACCTGCAGGGCTGGCGGCGATGGCACTCCCAGCGTTGCTGTGACGCAGCCCTTGTCTCTGCCATGCCTGGCTGGGGCTGTTCTGCCCCCAGCCCCTTGGGAAGCTGCTCTGTTCCCTGTCCTGGATCGATAGCCATTACCTTCCCATGCTACTCTGGAGCGTGGCCAGGAGCTCCATTACCGCTGCAGGCGAGCGGGCAGCTGGGCTGGGAGGGAAGGTGGGGTGCCAGGGTGGACAGGCTCCGCTCAGCGGGGATGCGGATCCTTGGTGCCACCCATGCTATGGGCAGGCAGTGCTGGGCTTGCTTTATGGGCAGGGAGCAGTGAGGAGCTTGCCTTCGGTACGCTGCAGGGGTGGATGCTCTGACTGCTGGGTTCTGGGTTGCTGTCCAGGTGGCAGGGTCAGAGTTTGGAGAGGGACCTGGGAGTCCCAGCTGCACCATGGCCGTGGTGGTCAGGGGCATGCTGCCTCCCCAAAGGGCTCTGTTGCCTTGAAGGGAGCAGCAGGCAGCTGCAGCTGGCTGGGGCACCCCTCCTGAGCTGCTGCTCTGTGTGCCCCATCCCACTGCGGAGGAACACAGCGCCTCATTCATGTCCCAGCTCCCGGAGCCGCTGCAGGGGCCACACAGGCTGACGTCAGGGCTCTTGTCCCGGGCCACGGGAAGGTGCAGCCTTTGTGCTGCCAGCTTCAGTCTCCAGCACCCAGTCCCTTCCCCTGCTAACCTCCTGACACATCCTTGCCTGGCCCTTGGGGCCAGTAAGGTGTGGTAGGTGCTGGTCTGGGATGCTGGCTTGGACTGGAGGTGTGGATGTGTGCTCCGGACTGTGAGGGGGATCAGCACTACCCTGGGCTCAGATTAAGGCAGCCAGCAAGGCGATCTGTTTGCTTGTGGGCTGTGGAGACACAGCCTCTTCGCTTACCCATCCCCGGGCAGGGTGCAGCTGCTCCCCACCTCGGTGGTGTGCAGAGGGATTTGGGGGCTCACAGGCCCTGCTGCTCATTTCAGCAAGGCTGGCATGCCATGGGGAGGGCAGGTCTGGCGGGGACTGCAGTAGCAGTGGGGTGGGTGGTTGTCTGCCAGTGTCCTGGGGAGACTGGTGGTGTGAGCATGGCTTGCCTCTCTGGGAACAGGGTTGGTGGCCTGAGCCCACGGGCTCTCTGTGGATGCAGAAGGCAGTGTGGTGGCGGGAGCGGGGCTGTGCTCCTGGCTGGCAGTCCCACTGGGCTGGAACGTCGTGCCTGGGGGATGCCGGCACAGGACACAGCTCTGCCCCGTGCCCTTTGGGGGATGGAGCGGGGACAGGCCTGGGCTCAGCTCTCTCGCTGGCTCAGACATGGGGGCTTCTCCATGCTTCCCGCCTCTGATGGGCTCTGTCCCACAGCTGCAGCCAGCAAGCTGGAAGTCTCCATGCCAGCAGTGGTTGAAGTGGAGAGTGGGGGCACAGCCAGGATCGAGTGCAACTTCTACATCCCTGGAAATGGTTCCTACACCTACATTAACTGGTCTTACGTGAGTGCTGGCCTGGGAGAGGAGTGGTGGGTGGTGGACTGGGGTAGCAGCTAGCCTGGGGCTTTCTCCCGGGCTCCCCATCAGCCTGGCCTCGACCCTTTGCCTTGCAGATTGACCGCAACAACCGGGTGAGGCTGTGCCGCATCACAGGCAGCGAGATTCTGGAGGAGAACGTGGACTACAAGGGGCGGCTGTCGGTGGGGGAGGACAACGCCCTCTCCATCAGCAGGGTGACGATGCAGGACGCCAGGACCTTTGTGTGCCAGGTCGGGGCGGGCAGCCACGGTGTGGGTGAGAACCGCACTGAGCTCCATGTCTACAGTGAGTGATGAGGCAGGAGGGCACCACGGCTGTGCATCCGCTCTGCGGGTCCAGCGGGGGATCCCATCCCTCCTAATATGTGTGGGGCGGCTTCTCTTTCCAGAGGTCCCCGAGGCCCCTGAGATTGTGGCCAACCCGGCAGGCATCTCTGTGCAGAGCAGTGACATCCCACAGGTGAGGATAGACCCCACACGGTGGGGAGGGAGGCTCCCAGCTGTGCCAGGCTCCCCTCTCCCCAAGGGGACACCCTGTGCTCAAGGCTCTCTCTGCTGCCACAGATTGCCCACTGCGTGAGCAAGAACGGCTTCCCACCCCCCAACATCACATGGCACAAGAACGGGGAGCAGCTGCAGCCGGAGGAGAAGAGTGAGTTGGATGGGGATGGGGAACCGCACCTGGCTGCTCGGGAGAGGAGCCAGGGCACTTGTGCTATCCAGGGCCTCGTCGGCTGGGGACTGGCAGCCTGTGGCAGCCCAAAGGAGCTGTGTCCTCCCAAGGGAGCCCTCCTGTCTCCCGCGGGCTGGGAACAGCAGCTGTGTCCCCTGTAGTGGTGAAGATCCCGGCCACGCTGACCCGCGAGTCGAGCGGGCTGTACACGGTGAGCAGCACCCTCTTTGCCCACGTCACCCGGGAGGACCGCAATTCCCTCTACCACTGTACTGTGCACTATTGGCTGCGGGGACAGAGGCATGCTGTGGAGTCGCGGCGAGTCAACGTCACTGTCTTCTGTGAGTCGGGGGCTGGGGGCTGTGCCCGCCGCCCAGTGCTCCGTGGCGGGGCTCCGCACTGACCCTTCCCACTCCCTCCTCCCCCAGACCCTGCAGAACACGTGAAGCTGCAGGTCATGCCGTCCTCGGCACTGGTGAAGGAAGGGGATGACGTGAAGCTGGTCTGCGAGGCTGACGGGAACCCAGCACCGGTCTTCAGCTTCTATAAGAGAGGGGTGAGGCCAGAGGGGACCTGGGCACCTTTCCCTTGGCAGACATCTCATGTCCTGGCCTGTTCCTTGTCCTTTGCCTGGAGGGCCCTGGGGAGTGGGGTGCAGACGCTGGAATGGAGGGTGCCTGTGTGGGACTAAGGGCTCTGCTTTTTCCCCACTGCCTGCAGCTGGAGGACAGCTGGCAGGACCTGTCATCACTGGCAGACACCAACAGTGGCGTGCTGAACCTGCATGATGTGAAAAAGAGCAGCAGCGGCCTATACAGATGCCAGACCCTGGACTTGGATGATATGAGACAGCTAGAGAAGGATGTGGAGCTTGTTGTGAACTGTAAGGCGGGGAGACGGGCCCTGTGGACCTTGTGGTGAGTGCCTCGTCCCTCCTGCTCATCCTGCCCTGGTCTCCATCCCTCTTCTAGACATTGAAGGGGTCCATGTGAAGATGGAGCCGTCTTCACCCCTTCAGGAAGGGGATAGTGTGAGGCTGAGCTGTGATGCCCACAGCCCTGTGGCCCTGGACTACCAGTGGAGGGATGAGAAGGTGAGCAGGCATTCAGGTACTGTTGCGCTCAGGCTCAGTGAGCCTGGGCTTTGCAGCAAACTGAGCAGAGCCAGGAGCTTGCTCTGTCTTTCCTGAGAGGGGACAGGGGTAGGATTCCCCCTTCCATGGACCTGTATTGTCCATCTCTACCTCTTCACCTCCTGTTCAGTACCGCAGGGAGGTCCTGTGCTTGCAGGATCCCTTCCTGTGCATAGGAGGGAGGGCTTGAGCCCCTTTGGGACAGCTGCAGAGCCTGGGGAGCTGGGCACAGAAGGGCCTGGTGCTTGGGGCTTATTGCTGGGGGGTATCCCTTCCCAACAGGGCAGGAAGGTTGGAGAAGGGAACCAGCTCTTCCTGAGCAACCTCACCTTCGAAACCTCCAGCAACTTCAGCTGCAAGGTGATTGCACCAAGCGTGCCGGGGCTGGAGCAGAGCAAGCAGGTGGCTGTGGCTGTTCAGGGTAAGAACTGGCGTGTGTGCGGACGTGCTGCCCTGCCAGAGTGATGAGGCCTGTCCTGCCCAGCATTGGCCCTGATCCCCTTCCCGAGAGCCACAGGTCCTTGATGTGCCCTCCCCACAGGGAAGCCGCGGATTGTCGCCATCAGCTCCCCGCTGTACGTGCGGCAGGATGAGGTGGTGAACCTGACCTGCAAGGCCATTGCTTTCCCCAGGCCTTCTGTCCACTGGAATGTCAACGGGACGGTGAGAGCTGGGGAGGGTGCTGGGTCCAGGCCGTGGTCTCTCAGAAGGGCTGTGCATTGCCTCGGACACTGAATCCCTTGCTGCCTCCCTGCCTTGCAGGCTCATGAATACGTTGAAAATCAGCACATCGCCAGCAACCTGACAGTGCGTGTGAACCATGACCTGCTGCGGGCGGGAGCCATGTGCAGGGTCTCCAATGCGCTGGGTATCAGTGAGAAGCACATCCAGCTACTGGGTGAGTCTCAGGCACTGCCCTCTGCCCTGGGAACCCAGAGAAGTATTAGTCCCCCTCGCACAGGCGCTGTGTGTGCTGTGCTGCCGTGGCGTGGCTGAGCTCTGTCTCTTTCCTTCCCTTCCCGCTCTGCCAGTGGAGTCCATCAGAAAAGGTAAGTCTTTGCACCATGCTGGGTGCATGCATCCATCAGCCCAGGGTCTGGTGGGAGCATGCCACCAATGGGAGTTACGCTCACTTCTGGCCTGGGGAGGGAGCCTTGGCTGCTGGCTCTTGCACTGCATCTCTTACTGCTCCCCTCTCCCTGCCAAGCTGCAGGGGCCAAGCTGCGGCTCTGTCTCCACCTATTTCTGCAGCAATGTGAAAGCTGCCTGCTTGTCCTCAGCCTGTAGCCTAGTAAGGCCATCAAGGGCAGCTTCCTGAAGCTCAGGACCGCTGGGCAAGGAAGCAAAGGAGTGGCCTGATGCCTTTCAGGAAACCCTGGAAGCCATCTTCCTATGGTGCTCAGGGGCATGGCAGCTGGGAGCAGAATGCAAAGTTTATTCATACAGAAACTGCCCTAACGGAGCGTCTTTGTACTGACATCTGCATCCTGCAGGGGACTGGAGAAGCACTGGGAATTGGAGTCCCCCTGGTGCTTTCTTGGGGGAAGGGGTGCTTTCCTTGCCCCCAGGGGGGTGCAGTAATGCAGAAGTTGGAGAGCATCAGGGTGGAACAGGCATTAACTTCTTTCTCTCCCATTGTGTTTAGATCAAAAGACACCAGAGAGCAAAGGGGTGATCATTGTGGCGATCATTGTCTGCATCCTCGTGGTGGCTGTGCTGGGGTCTGTCATCTACTTCCTCCACAAGAAAGGCAAGATCCCATGTGGCCGCGCTGGGAAACAGGACATGTAAGCACTGCCGCCCGCCCTCCCAGGGAGCCCCTGGGGCCAGAGGTGCTTGCCATCACTCATGCTTCCCATCTCATTGCACCAGCCGCTCCCTGCCCAACACGGAGGGAGGCAATAGTGCAGCCTCAGGGGGCACTGTGCTGGGGTCTCAGCAGTGCTTCCAGCTTCCCACAGCCTGGGGTCTGCACTGCTAACCCTGTCCATGCAGCGAGGCGATGAGGAGGACAGCAGAGTGGTAGAGCAGCCAAGGGACCCCTACCCAGGGAGGGGCTGGGCAGCCCAAAGCTTTCACTGAGCCAGAGCCTCTTTCACCTCTGGCCCTGCTCCAGAGCATCCCCTGAGATGGAGCCCCGGGGCTTGGCCTCATTCATCTGGCCACGTGCCCTCTTTGGTATCGCAAACATGTCTCAAAATTGTCACCTCCCTCCCCTAGCACAAAGCCAGAGGCACGTAAAGACAAGATTGTAGTTGAAGTTAAGTCAGATAAACTTTCCGAAGAGGCGGGGCTCCTGCAGGGTGCCAACGGCGAGAAGAGACCTGCCGCTGACCAGGTAGGACAGAGCGTCGTGTGCTGCCATTCCCTAGAGAAGGGCCGCTCCCGGGGCTGGGAGCGGAGGTGAGGAACGTAGGGGGGTGCATCAAGGTAATGCTTTTCTCCTCTCTGCAAGCTCCTCTCCCAGCACTCCCCACCCTGCATGGGCATCCATCATCCATCATCCGTGCTCAAGGGGGGCCGTGGGAGAGAGGGGAGGTGACAAAGCCATGGCTCTCTGCTCCAAGGGTGCAGGAGCAGCCCTCCCCTGCGCACATGCAGCTCTGCTCCGTGCCAGCCCCTGGCCCAGCCTGCTTGGCTCTGCCTCCTTCCGTGCTCCCTGGAGCAGGAGCTGGGCTCCCTGGGGGCTCTGGGAGAATGAACTATGTAAACATCTCTGGCCAGGAGTCAGAGCAGAGGCTGTAGGAATGGGCCTGCTCTGGCATCTCTGAGCCAAAGCTCTCAGTGTAGGATGAGATGAGTCTCCTGGGCCATGTGGTTTTCTCTCTCACCTGGTGTTAATAAAACCTGTAGGCTCGAGCAAGTATTCACAATATTGGTGCTGGACTGTCACTGTACTAAGGCAGGGCTTGTGTGTCTTGCAGAGCCATAGGATGGAGCACCTGAACATATTGCAGTTTTATTTGCCTTAGGCCAAGAGATAACCCTACCCTAGTCCTGCTGCCCTTGCAGCTTGCACTCAACCCTTGCCCTGGGTGGATGCTCAGCCACTGCAGGGTGGCCTGGGCCAGTGGCTCTCCCCCATCACATTGCTGTCTGTCACACAGACACCTGAAGCGGAGGACTTGGTTTTATGTTCACTTCTAACTATACTTTTTTTCCCCCTCCTTTCTGTTTTGGTGGACTGAAGAGCGAGAAATACATCGATCTGAGAAACTAGAGAGGGAATCTACTAAGTGCTTTCTTCCTTCAAACCTTTCCTGCTCTTGGATTGCCTTGTCCCACCCCTGCTCCAGTACCTGGGGAGCATGGCCAGAGACGATTACTGCATCGCAGTGCTGAGCCCCAACATGTGGAGGACACCCCCTGACTCACCTGTCTGTTACCTCAACCGTGGGCTTGCAGGTTGTCGACTTAGCAGCAGCAAAGCTGGGCTTGCTTACTACTACAGAGAGGCCAACAGCAATATTAGAAAGAAATATCCCATTAAGCTACCTGGTGGAAGGTTTTGAGGCTTTTTCAGGAGATTGTCCTGTATGTGTGTGGGAAGGTTTTGATGTGTTTTACCCTAAACTTGCTCAGAAAAGCTGGTGAAATGTTACTTTTACTTTTGGGATGTCCCAGGCACCTTAGATGTAGTGGTGTGCAGGTTAGATGAGCGAAGAATGGAAGTGGTGTGTTAGAGCAGTGTTTGCCAGCTGCTGGGGAGGTGTTAGTGCTTTGCTTTTTCTTTGAACTGTTTCTTGTCTTGTTGGTTTAGCCCAGCAGGTCCTGGTGGTGCTGTGCAGGTAGGGAGCTCCATGACGGGTAGCTGTGATCCTACTGGAGGCGAGTACCTGGCAGAGCAAGAACAGGGGCACCCATCTCTCGGGCACATGATGGACCAAGGGCTTAGGTTCTCTGGTTTGTAGCGTAGCCTTGCTGATGTGAGGGGGAGGCTTTCCCTCTCCCCACTCCCCAGGGAATTGGATTGCTTTTGGGGGGGGCTGCACAGCCGCTGGCAACAGCTGGTCCCAAAGCCTCCCCCAAATGTAAAACTAAGGAGTACTAGGCCAGGGCCAGTTGGTGATGTCTCAGGGTTTTTTTGTGCTGAACAATTACCAGCCCCAGGTAAAACCGATTTACTGCTGTGCTTCGGTGGCACCCCTGGCCCTACAGCCATGCTGGTGCTACAGCAGGTGAGTGGTGGAGAGGGAAGATGGCCAAGCAGCCTGCCTTTAGCTTCTGCTGCTGTGGCCTGTCCCAGCCCTCTGCTGGCAAATGTGGTTTGCTCTCCTGCCTTTTCCTAGAGAGATCAGCCCCCTGCAGCCTCTCTTTTCCCTGAAGTCACTACTCTCAGTGCTATGCTGTCCACAAGCCTATGTCCCCCCAGCCCTTGGGCAAGGGGCTGAGGCTAACCCCAGGTGACAGGAGAGGTGTCCCCTCATGCACCCCCAGCATCCTCTGCCGGTAGCAGGGAGCTGTGCAGCAGCCCAGCAGCCAGTGCCTAACAAGCAGTGAGCTATACTCATGAGCTACAAGTGTTGTCGAAGCAAAAGCTTTGGTTTATATATATTTTTGTTGGATTGTGTGTAAATTTCCAGAAGTTTTGTCTGATACTTGCAAGGTTTTTTTTATATATGTGAAAATAAAGTACAAAGTTCAAAGCCTGGTTCTGAGTTTGTTCCTGCTAACAGCTGCCCCATGAGGAAGGTAAGGGCAGTGTGTCTCCCCTGTCCCTGCTCAATTTCAAGGCTCCCTTCCCCAGGAGTGGGCTACCAAGGCTGGCACAGTGGCACTGCGCACTCCCACCTTTAGGTTTGCTTCCACAACAGTGGGACTTTCAGCTAGGAAACGGGCTTAAATAGCAGATGAGTGTCAGCTCAAGCCTCTGGCACTTGGGACACCACTGAAGGTTGCAGAGAGCCTGGTGGCTGCTGCCCCAGGGTCTCGGCCCGGCTGCTCTCAACAAGGCACCTGCAGTGGCCCATGCTGCTGTGCTGTGGCTTGTGCCAGAAATGGCCCTTTGGTTCCCAGGTGAAGCCAGCAGAACAGCGTTGGCTTAACCTGCCTTTGCACTGTGGCTAGGGCAGGAAAATGTGTTCTGTTCACTGGTAATAGACAGTGCTGTTAACAGGTGGTGGACAAGTCTGATACCAAATACTAAGAGGTAGCAGCAGGTAATGGCTAATGGGTTGCAGCTAGCTATTAGTCAAGAATGCTGTTGAGGTTCTAACAGATGACATGTTTATACCCCCTGTAGCTGGTAACAGATAATTCTATGGATTCTAATAGGTGATTTCATTAACAGCTAATATGGACACTAATAACTACCAATGCTTCTAAATCTACTAATGTATTCTAAGAGATAGTTGTAGTATTAGATTGTAATATATAATTATATTACTAGTGATGGCAGATACTAAAAGGTAATACTGTCAATAGACTTCAGTAAATCCTAACAGTAGAATCTATTAGATAGTTGTATTAATAGCTTAATAAAGATACTAATAACTACTTATAGATAATAGATTCTAATAGGTAACAAGACATTATAGTAGATAATTGATAGCTACTATAGATACTAATAGATATTAATGGATTTTTCCCTTAAAGAATTCTAATAGATTATAACTGTTACTCATATATTAGGTACTCTAGATCCTAACAGATAATTCTTATTGATATAATCTAACAAATTTTAATTAGTAATTGTATTAATAACTATTATAGATACTAAATACAAATAGGTAGTTAATTTATTAGATGCTAATAGTAATAGCTTTTAATAGATAATTACAATAGTACTAATACAGATATGAATAGATAATTCTGTTAAAAGATTCTGATAAATTGAGACAAAATTATATGGCTAGCTATTAAGTGTACTAATAAGACATTCCATTCATGAATTCTCATCAGTCTAATAGATAATTGCATTAATAACTACTATTGATAATTCTATAAGTAGATTCTGTTATAAATTCTACTAGACTATTTTATTTCTGGCTAATATAGATACTAATAACTACTTAATGAATAATAGTATTATTAGATAGTGGTAGATTATCAAAGAAAATCTTATTGCCAGCTCTTGTAGATACTAATAAACTGACAAATCTACAACTACATTCTGATAGAGTCTGATAGATAATTTTAGGACCAGCTACTGTAACTGCTACTCATAGATAACTATTGTTAGAATCTAATAGGACTATGTATTAGTATCTATAGTACGGAGTAATAAGTAGCTATTTCAACCTATAAAGTATCTATTATTAGAATCTACAAGAAAACTTTCCTACTCGCTGCTGTAAATGCTTATAATTACTAATAGACCATTGTTTTAATAGAATAAATTCTAAAAATTGAAATACTATTAGTAACTATTAGTGTCTACAGTAGCTGTTAGCTGATAGCCATAATATTCTGGTCTATTATAATCAATAAACAGAATTGCCTGTTAACGATAGCTACTATAAACACTAATAATAATAAAATCAACTCTGTTAGTGGATTCCAGTTGATACTGATAACTAATGAATAACTCTATTAGTAGCTTCTGTAGATACTAATACTCATTGATAATTGCAGTATTAGAATCTATCGAGTTCTAACAGAATTGTTTTACTAGCTATGATAGATACTCATAACCCCCTAATAAATAAATCCAATCTGTTGCACTGTTATCTGACTCTATAACATAGCTATGTGAACAGGTAGGGTCAATGATAAACACACTAACATACAACTGTGTCAATACACTGACTTGTTAGAATCCATCAGACAGCACTAGCTAACTGTACTAACACCTCCAATAGGTCGTAATAACCATGGATCAGATACTAAGACATAGTTCACATTATGGATGACACCACAGGACCCCGTGTGACCCATCTGATTCCTCTGACTCCATTTAACTAGGTTGATAGTGCTCGATACCAGAAACCCCATGTGCCCCCCATGTGACCCCAGTTCATATTATTTAACCCCTGTTATGCTTCTTTGATCCCCATGTCTTCATTTGACCCCAGTTAACCTCATTTGACCCTGATTAACCAGACTTATCCCATGGTGACTTCCTTGAGGGGTTCACTCAACCTCAGTTGACCCCCATGTCCTCATTTGACCCCAACTAATCCACAGTGAGTCTTTGAGGTGTTCACTCGATCTTGACCCCTGTGTCCTCATTTGACCCCAATTAACCTCATTTAACCCCACAGTGACATTGAGGGGTTCACTTGACCTCAGTTGACCCCCATGTCCTCATTTGACCCCAATGTGACTTGTCTGAGGCATTCCCTTGACCACATGTGACCTGTGTGTCCTTATTTGGCCCCAAGTAACATCAGTTAACCCCAAATATCTGGGGGGGGAGCAGGTCAGGGCTGGTCAGCTGGGTCAACTTGTCCTCAAGCCTATTTCATTTAATAGACCCCCCAGGCTCTGGAGTCCAGAACCTGCCAGACTCTGCTGGATGCTATAGACTCACCAGACTCCACCAGTGTCTATGGAACATGATTCAAGGCTGACAGATTCTGTTAGAGCCTCACAGGTCTTGTCCTCTGTCATATACTTGCACAGGCCCCCCCCCAGAGTCTCACAAACTCCGGCAGGGTATATCAGACTCCAACAGCATCTAACAGATAAACCATCCATATCCAGCAAACAGTAATGTTATCTATTTATAAAGGATATATAATAAATCCAAAATTACATACATGTAATGTATAATTGCATTCTACAGTTGTGTAATATACGTAATTACAGAAATGCTATGCAGTTATAAAAGTTATTTAGAGTCTATAGTAATGTACTAACAGACTCTGTGAGAGGCAAATGGAGCCTAACAGACTGCAGCAGAGTGGGACTGACGCTTCAGGATCTGCTAGACCCCAACAGACACTGCAGAACCCATCAGACTTTACTAGATTCCTATGGACTCCCTTAGACTCTGTTCATGGATGTTAACAAACCCATTAATGTCATTCTCAGACTCTAATATGTCCTGATGGATTATAGACTCTATTAATCAATTCTATTAGAATACGTTAACTCTATAAATACGACTTATTAGTATAAACTTTATATAAATCTTTCCTGCCCTCTATTTGTTAGTATCCATGATACGAATTTCAATTTAACAGATAATTGTGGTAAGAGTTAAAATAGCGACAAAGTCAGTCAAAGTCTGTAAGAGATCCAGGATACTAAGTGAACATCTCAGACTTGGGCACCCTGAACAAGATGACCGAGACAAGCTTGAGCAGGATATCCTTTTTCCAGGGCTCACAGAACCAACACAACACAGACAATATGCTACAACAAAGGAAATTTTATTTAAAAATAAAACTTTGTTTTGTTTTCTTTTTACTGACACAGGTGAATGAAATCCCAAACAAAGAAGCTCTTAGTGGGCAGCATACAAGAATGAAAACAATTAATAAATAACATTAGTATAACCTCTAAACATTAACAATGCATTTGCAAACAAAATGAGGACTTTAAACCAAGTGAACCTTAAAGCTCAGCTACTCTCTGTAAGAATATTTACCTTCTGTTTTTCCTTATTCTTTACAGATCTGAAAGGATTAAATACTGCTATTATATTTTTATATTAATGACACTATTATATTTTTTTAAAATATTTTGTGAAAATCTCAACATTTTTAACACTGATATTATACAAATTGGTATTTGTCATTCAAGAGAAAGAACAACTGTTCCTCCCCCACTGGGAATTTCAAAAAAGATTTCTATTAGGAACTTTAAAAATAAGTGTCCTTATTCCCCACTAATTTTTAAAGTGGCACCTTTAAGAAAGTGCGCGGGGAGTTGCATTTTTTCTTGCTCAACTGAAAAAAAAACATTTACAGTAATGACCCTGCCTCAGGATTAGCTACAGTAATGTAATCAGTCTAGTGCAGGAAGCAACATGCTGTACTCTGAGCCTATCTGGCTCCCCCAAGGTAAGGGCTCAGTGAAGGGCATGCAGAAAAGCTGTTTATAGTGAAAGCAAGTCCGCTGGATCCCAGCAGAGACACTCCATGCCTCAAGTTGCAGCACTTGCAGAGACAGACACGCAAGGGCAGTGCAGCAGACAAGTTTTACCACACCCCTGGCAGGATATGTCTCATTTCAGATTCCCATTCAGCTACAGTGGCATTGAACATACTAAGTCAGCCGGAAACCCTGTTCAGAACAGATGATACTTGCCTGCTTTCCACAGCTACCTGCTGCTTGCTGCGCAGAGACGCATACTGGTCCCACACATTTTGTGCCCAACTCTTACTGTGCAAAGTGTTTTCTGCTTGCTTTGTGTCCAGGGTTGACAGGTAGGGGGAAAACCAGCATTTTTTATGAGCAGAACTCGTATTTTGTTACAAACAAAACCAATCCTGTCCTACAATTCTACTGTCTTCACACCAAACTTAGTAAAGCACCAGTCCAGACAAGTCACTGTTAGTAACAGGTAAAGTAAAGTAGGAAACCTCCACAGTTGAAATGCTACGAAACACAGTGTCAAAGTTGAAGTGACAATTGCCCATCTTTCTTGCCCCTTGTTTTCACCCCTTTCAAAGCAGTCTCACGCTCAAAGGCATCTTTACAGCTTGTCTAGTTCGGGCTCTTCATTTTCACAGAGGGATGGATACTCAAATCCAGCCTAGCGATGCAGCATTCCCTTAAGAAAGGCACTAGACATTTGGGTTGGTTTTTTTTTTTTTCTTCTTTTTAAAGTAGCGTCATAAAGTTAACTTCTTAAGAATAAAGATCAAGGAGGTGAAGGGAAAAAAAGAGAAATCAATCTTAGGCTTACCTTTCTGAAAGAACAAGAAAAATACACTGTACAGTGCCTGGATTGACTTCACAGAGCACAGCCATAAGACATGGTCAGGACTCTGCTGCACTTCAGTGGTACTAGCAAAGGCTTACATTTCTAAGGAAGAAAAGCCAAGACTTAAGTTTTTTAAATCAGTTTGAGACACAAACAGTGCACAGAAAGGACACATGCAGAAAAATTAGTGATACATGCCACAAAGACTGCTCTCTCTAATCTCTAATACCTGGAACAATACCCATAGAAACGTCTCTCAGCACATAAACCCCAAAGACTGGCTTGTAATAGCTCTGCTAGGCAGGATTTAATTTAACATTACAACAAGCCTGTAATAAAGGGCTTGTATGGGACAGGGCATCACTAGTCTGATCACACACACTGTGCAAGACAAGAGTTAAGGCTTTCTAGCTAGCTGGACTTGGCTCTTACGCAGCCTTGGCAGTGGCAAGAGTCACATGCCACACTTGAACACACTTGCACTGAGTTTACACAGCAAGTCAGAAACGAAGTGGCTCCAAACTAAACACGGAGCTAGCGGCAGCACTGGAGAGAATACGAAAGAGGGAAATAAAACTGTAGTGCTCCCTCACAAAAGGGTTTTTACCTGGTTCTCCAGGACAAAGCCAGGAAATAACTCTCATACACTAGGACTGGTTGCTCAGGCTCACAAGTGTAACATGCAGATCTACTGAGAGAACAACCAGAGCTGCCCCATGTTCCTGCCTCAGCAGCATCAGTGCTGGGCTTGCTTCTCTAGAAGCTCCTACAGACACACTGACCAAGGCTGCCATGTGTAACTGGCAGAGCGCTTCACACAGAAAAAGCAGGACTGGTTCACGATACTGCTGACTGTTGCACACATGGGCAGAGGAAAAACAACAGTTCTTCTTCCCCGAGTACAATATGCACTGACATCACCTTCTCTGCAACTCAGCACTTTCACCAAGGCCAGACCCTGCTCCTGGCTGCACCTGACCTCTCTCTGCACCATTGCACAGCACCATGCCCACTAACATAAATCTCATCAGTGTGCTGCATTTGCAAGTTTCAGCCCTGGCCCCAAAATAGCAACAGTGGTGACAGCCTGCAAATGTTGCAGGAGATCTCCTTACAGTTTCAGAGAACATTTTCTTTACTACAGAAAGGAGAGGAGTAAAGAGGGACAGTTCATGCTTTTAAACTGCCTGGAACTCACTGCATCAATTTATAAAGGTGTAGATCTAGAGAGAAACCTATACTCTACATAAACCAAACATTTTAAGCTTAGTTCCCTTTGATAATACTTGTTAAGTTCTCTCTGCCAATTGCCAAGTTTCTCTGAGATCTGGGCCCAGCTACTGGATTCTTTAAAAGGCTAAACTGCATCCAACTGCCATAATCACTCCAACATTTCAAGTTGCAACCCTTTGCCTAGTGACTACTGCTGCCCTTAGAGAGATGCAAATAATACTAGACATGCTTCAAAAGTCTAATAGCCTCTCAGTGTACACAGAGCACTTGTTCATCTGTCAGGCTGTGATCTGTGTACCCTACTTGATTTACATCCTCTCAAAAAGAACCATACACTTCTCGCACGTCAAGAATATATGAACAGAGTTAAGTAGCTGAGTATTCAAGTCAGGTTTTTTCAAAGTAACAGCTGAGTACTGACTTTTAAAGCTGTGCGATCATTTTACAAATACAGAAGTTTCCCAGATCTGTGTTAACATAAGCTCTGGCAATACCTTAGAGTAATGGAAATGGAAAGAAGAGCCCCCACGTTGTTTTGATAGCCATGCAGAGAACTGCTGCATTTCTTTTACTGGTAAAGCAGGTAAGATACCAACGAATACATCAGCTGCATCTACCAATTCCACAGAACAGCCTGGCACAAAGACAGCTGGCTCCCGCAAAAGTTCTCTGAAGGAGATGATGGAATGGGCATGAAGACCAGTACTCTGCGACAGCCACCATGCAATTAAGATAAATAAAACATCATATTTACCAGGTGCAACATTCCTAGAGAAAGAGCACATGGGAGCGTCCAGTGACGGCTGCTCAAGCCCAGCAGGGCCACAATCAAGTTTGAGCATCGAAGCACAAAATGCTCAAGGCTAAAAAGAGAAGCAGCAGCCAGTTCTTTGCTCTGACTCAAATTCTTCCCACCCTCTCCCACCCCTCAAAAACACACAAAACTTTCAGCACATCTAGCTGCCTGGAATCTGGTGCTGCCAGTGCTGCTGGCAAGAGGACACATATGAGAGAAATCCAACTCCCAGCACTGTCAAGATCAAAATGCCTGACAGAAGCTAGTCACGCTATCTCCAGGCAAAAAGGGAGGACTTGAATCATAAGCAATAAATGGTATTATTACAGGCAAGGGGGAAAAACGCCATGGCAAACAGGAAGCAATCAGAAGATTCTTCCAAGGTCTCCTACTTATTCCCAGCAGAAAGTGACCTCCCAGCTGCTCTAAAAAGCCTGAGCCAGACACACAGCAGCTAACAGATCCAAACCTAGTACCATGAACCACAGGACACACCACACCGACCTCGAGACTTTGTTTCTCGGAGCATTCACTTAGAATTCACAGCACAAAACAACTCCCCCCCAGCCTCCAGGGCATCAGCTCGGGGATCCCATGTTGCGATGCCTTTCTCTACCAACACCCTGGAAATAAATCTGTTCTCTCAAACAAGAGGTAGGGGTAAAGGACTCCAAGACATACACTGTATAAAACACCATTCTGCTCCATTTCATTCCACTGCTTTGAAATCTGGAACCACAAAAACCTGATAACTGATTCTTTTAAGAGGCAGGACTGACCTCAGCATGAAGTCTCTATAGGAACCCCCTTCCCCTTTGGTGTGTAGCTGGGCTACGGCTGCCCAGACAGTTGGTCCACAGAAGTTGCAGGTGTGGAGGTAATGTGCTATGTGGCCACATGCGCAGGGGAGGAAATGGAAACAAACTCCCGGAGAATATTCTTGGCCATTTCAATATTGTTATGTGCAATGACCAGTGCTTTCTGAATGTCCTGATATGAGTAACCTTGGCTCATTAGATTCTCAATCTCACTGGAGAGTTGCAGTGACGCACTGGTCCCACTGCTGGCTCCGCCTGCTTGGCAGCTCCCTGCTTTCCGCTCCGAATTTATTCTCCGTGGTAGCGGCTTTGGCGGTCTTTCTGGAACTTGAGAGCCATCTGTAAAACCTGGAAGGAGAAACAAACACATCACTTCAAAAAAGGACATATGATTCTTGCTTGGAACAAAGCAGAAATGCCACTAGACTGATAAATGGCACTTCAAAAACATGCCACTGAAAGCTACGCCACTTTCTCCCACCAGCCTAACCTCTCACAATGGTATGGATTAGCTCAGCTTCCCCTCCATAGCAAAAATGGCTATGGAGATTTTCTTTAATTAGGAGGCCACATCAGGCTCATTTATTAAGATAAAACCACATAAATAGAAAAAATTGACACGGGATGTATGTGTGCCTGTGAGCAGAGCTCAGGTATCAGCCTTAGAACAAGAAACAGAGATGTGCTGGGAAAAAAAAAGACACTAAGAATATGCAACTTTACCAAACATCTTATTTCCTTCTAGAATCAGACAGCAACCCCTAGTCTAACTGTCCAGATGCTGACCTCTCCTCACAAAACTGTTGTCCACTTTGCAGCCTGAGGGAGTGTATCCACAAAACCAGATCTATCAGTTACAACTCATCCACCACAATTGCTCAAGCAACTGAATTACGTTCTCTGAAGGGTCTGCTCCTCTCCCAGCCCATCAGCAGGCCATGGCCATCTACAAGAGCTCCTGCTGAAGCTCACCCTACCTAATGGCTGGCAGCTATGGCAGATCAGTAAGCTCAGCCTGTTCTGCCTTTTCTCTTAAGTCGATCAGATGTGTTACTTGTCAGTAGCCACATCATGCGCTACTCTTGGGGAGAAAAAAGAATAGCCAATAAACCAAACAAGACACCAAACACTCCAACACATTGCTTTATGTGTTAATCCAACATCTGATAATTTTTGAGTGCTAACCTTCTGGATCATTGCAGAAAACATTTTTGCCTACTTTGCAAATCACAAATACTGACTCTGCATGAGTATTTGACATCACCTTAAAGAAAGTTTTATTTGTCTTCTGGAGAAACTCCTCAAGGTACTCAAGATAAGAGTTTTCTAGCAGTAGAACTGGTGTACAACAGACAATTCTGTAAGACTAAGAATGTCCAAACAATCCCTTTTTAAGAGTGGATGCTGCAGCACTGGTCAGAAAAGAAGCAGTCATTGTGGAGCCTTTCTGAAAAACTTGTACCAAAAGCACTAAGATAGAGAAGGCTCTTCAGGAAACAAATTCATTGAAGCTTCCTCATCAACCACAATGCAGTTCAACTCCCTCATCTTCAAAGTACAAGCTGCTTATACATAAAAGGGTTTTTGTACATTTGAGAAAAAGGACTACCCACTTCTCTCCCCCCAATTGTCTTTTGAAAAAGCTGTTTCAGCTTGAATTGGATCAAATTTCAGAGACCATGGGTCAATTTGAAAGGGCAACTACTAGCACAGCTTTTTTTTGGTAAATGATTAAGAAACTAAACTGTAGGGTACAATGCGTGAGAACATAAATCTGCCAAAATGCATCCCATACTAGTCAGGCTTGCTTAAAACACCATGCTTCAGCAGTAGCTAATATCCAATGTTTCAGAAAACTGCATATGCTTCCCAGAGCAGTAACAATCAGCATTTCCACAGCATTTTTCATTAGTGGATCTCCTAACACTACAAAGCAGGACAACAGCACTGTTATTTCAGGGCTGTAGAAACAAAGAATGGTCAGTGATGAAGCTCAGTACTTCATCTGGGAGCAAGCAGGATGTGAGCTCTCTCTGCCCCTTCTTACCCCTGGTCAACCACATCCTGCGGACACAGTGACAGACTGAAAAAGTAGGGCAGGGAGCAGGGAGGAGTGGCAAAAGCTAATAAACTTCTCTGCTCTAGTAAATTCTTCTCAGTGCTGAAGAAGGGCAAGCTCAGGGAAGGGGAAGTGGTGAAGCAGGTGAACAGAATACTCACTGGGGCAAGTGGTCCTGGCTATAGGAGGCTCTGCCTCCTGTCTGCCTCCAGAAGGAACAAGAAACTCATTCCTCTCACTTGGCAAATCACCAGGGTGTTCAGACATGCTGAAAGTCCCCAACAAGAAGAGTTTCAGAGCTTCCTTTAGAGCTGCTGGGCAGTTGCTGGGAATAAGTCAAGCATTACGCAGAAACGCTCTTGGAGAGGCGAGGCTTTAGTTTCTCCCTCAGAGAACATGCCTTGCAGCCAGGAGGATAAGATGTCCTCTACTCCCCAGGGACAAAAAGCTGACCTTGTTGAGCCACTAGGTCCCTGCTCAAAGGAACTGACAGCATCAAACAGTACACTTATGCCATCTGCTGGTAATAACTGCAGCCAAGACTGAGTCAGACAGAAGCTGCGCAAGGTCAGTCATGTCATCTTTTACTTGGAACACTGATAAACAGTAACATTCTGAAGTTCTGTTTCATGCCCTGGTACACCCTGGTACAAAAGGCATACCCTGTAGGAAACAGTGGCTTAAGGAGTATCCTTTAAGCTGAGGACAGGTTTTCCTAACTGTGATTTTAAATGTGATTTGCTAGCTCAGTGATTAAATGACCAAGGCAGTGCATTCCCAAGTTGTAAACCAAACTGGACACCTAAGAAACAGTGTAATTCTGCCTTATAAACCTGATTTTACAGCTTACATAAAAAACCTTGAGTGCATGACCTAAGTTTCAAACATGCATAGCAAGCCATTAGTACCCACTACAACACGAAGAGTTCAGGTGTTCTCTAACCTGTTAGAGGGTCATTTTCCAAAGACATTCGGCTGAAGGCAGGTGTGGCATTGGAGATATCAGACAGTGTGCGACGAGCAATAGCAACCGGTAGTGGTGGTTTGGGGATATCATAGCCATCTTCTTCATTTTCTGACTCTTCAGGGCCGTTGCTGGCAGTGGCTGCTGCCTGATCCCCTTCATCTAGAATAAGAGGCACATTCTGAGCTCTAGGACTAAACAGAACTCTGGGACTGAACAGAGCTTCTGTCTCTCAAGGCAGACTCTGTTCCCCTGTAGTCCACAAACATTGACAGGACACAGAACTAAGGTTTTGCTGCCAAAACCCTGCATTCAATGGAAGCTCTTTCCAGAGGGTAGTATTACATTAAAAATACTTATGATAGATGTGGGCTGACAACTGCTGCCCAGGGGGAAAAAAAAAAAAAAAAAAAAAAAAAATCTTCAAAACCAGCAATTTTTTTAGCAACTGTTGAGTATTTTTACAGTGCATTCCATCCAGGGTTCTCAACAACATCCCCACGTGCAGTCTGCAGCACACATACCCAGATGTTTCCACATACATCCTAGCTATTTTAACAGTGAAAGGAAGTAACATCTAATTTAGCCTAAAACGCTGTTCCAGCTGGGACTGGGACCAGTTCATTGTACCCCAGTTTCTCAGTTGTTTTTTTTAGCACACCCACTCACCAGAAGTGTTGACAGTCTCGAAAGCAGAGGATGCTGCTTGGGAGTGAATGTTGTACATTGCTTCATACATACAGGCATCCGTCTGCTGGTTGCAGTCTAAAACGCTGAGGGAGAGAACACATATTTCCCTTCAGACAAGTGACAGTGGTCAACCACCACCACCTAGTCTCTGTGACTGAGACTCTGCACAGATCCCCGCTTCAAAGTGAAATCACCACTGTTCTGTGAAAGAATATATGTTCCAGAAAATGCTTTAGTAATGTATATTGCAGTACAGCATATCAGCTTAAAATAATTTAATTGATACCACAACCTTTTAATAGAATTTTGAATTTCAGTTGCTGCTGCTCTCAAAAGGTTACTGGCAGAAAGAGGGAGGAGTGGTTATCTAACTCCTTTAATACTTGAAAAGGATTCTGCAAAAGAGCAGTAGTCACATTTCATTTACAGTTAGCTATGCTAGCCTAGATCTGGCAAATATCACTGGGGGAATTCAGCAAACCCAGCAAGCAAAATCGCCACCCTAATAAACAAATATGCTTTCCCAGAGCTGTGAGGAGGAAGCACAGTACGTACAAACAGAATCTCACCGTAAACTCTGAGTCATTTCCAAAGGCATTTTGATCTCTGGTTTTTGTACAGCAGGACCTGGAGGCACCACAGGCAGAGAGGATGGCGACATGTATTCAGTGTCTTCATCGCTTTCAGACTGTTCCCCAGGAGGCAGTTTTGGTACAGGCAGTGGTCTGGAGGCAGAAGAAACAAGATATAAACATCAGAAAAACATCTAAGCCAAATCTAATTAATATCAAAGTGGCCTTTAAAATCCACAGTGGAAGTAGCAAGCAGCCATCTTATAGTGATTCTGTCTAAAGAAATAACCTGGCTCGTAGGACTCTCAGCAGCCCAGATGCAAGGTCATGCTGGCACAAAGTCATTATGCAAAAGGAAGCTGACAATACCATACACATTATACATCACCTACTTCACATAAAGACCAACTCAGAAGTGAATTCATAAAAGAGCTAGTGGCAACTGTAGCCTGTTTCCTATTGCCACAGCCAAGGGTAACTACCAGCACTATCTGCAGATCTTTGGGATGCTAATTTAATCTAATTTCTCTAGATTGTGTATTGGGATGCTGATTACATCTACTTTCTCTAGATTGTTTATTTTGAATCTGTCAGAGATTGAAACTAAAGCTGAGTTGTGTCAAATTCTGTCCCTGGCACCAGCATGGAGAGAGCCCTGCAATTACTATTCTCCAAGTTAGAAAATAGCACTTTTGCTAGAAAACAACAGACCTGGCAGCTAAGGAGTAGATCGCATTGGCAGATGAGGAGGGTTTAATTTTGGGGTGTTCACACTCTGAGGTTGTTGTTGGACCACTGTTCAAGCTCTGAAAGAAAAAATTCCAAACCAGGAATCAGTAACACCACATATACCAGTGTAGTTGCAAAGCTGTCAGCCAGTCATTCAACACACCCTCTGGGGGAATGAAGCATCTTCATTGTCGTGGTTTAACCCCAGCCAGCAACTAAGCACCACGCAGCCGCTCACTCACTCCCCCCCCATCCAGTGGGATGGGGGAGAAAATCGGGAAAAGAAGTAAAACTTGTGGGTTGAGATAAGAACGGTTTAACAGAACAGAAAAGAAGAAACTGATAATGATAACACTAATAAAATGACAACAGCAATAATAAAAGGATTGGAATGTACAAATGATGCGCAGGGCAATTGCTCACCACCCGCCGACCGACACCCAGCCAGTCCCCGAGCCGCGATTCCCCGCCCCCACTTCCCAGTTCCTAAACTAGATGGGACGTCACATGGTATGGAATACACTGTTGGCCAGTTTGGGTCAGGTGCCCTGGCTGTGTCCTGTGCCAACTTCTTGTGCCCTGGCTGGGCATGAGAAGCTGAAAAATCCTTGACTATAGTCTAAGCACTACTGAGCAACAACTGAAAACATCAGTGTCACCAACATTCTTCACATACTGAACTCAAAACATAGCACTGTACCAGCTACTAGGAAGACAGTTAAACTCTGTCCCAGCTGAAACCAGGACATTCATTTATTCCTAAGCATTTACTGACATCTTAGAAATCCAATAGTTCTGTGACAGTTTTCCCTCAGTGAGGGCACAAGCAGGGTTTTTCTCCTGTAGCCAACTGCCTGTTTACACAAAACCTGCAGGAACTTCATATCTTTTGAGACTCCAATGGCTTTGGCAAATTCAGCTGAAATAGGCCAAAGCAGAGTACAAGAGGAAAAGGATATAGACAAGTACACACATACGGAGAGAGAATGACAACTGTGCAAGTGTCATTTTCTTAGACAACTTGGCTAAAAACATACTTGCTTTCAATTTTAGAAAGCTGGAGGTTTTAAAAGGAAAAATTAGGGGAATGGAATCAAAGAAAGCAAAACTGCCTGGGATTTCTTTCAGAGAACAATATGTAGGACTACTAAGTTACACAGCATGACACTGGTAATAGTAACAGATCCAAATTTAACTCAGATTTTACTGTGTTAAACTAATCATAGCTACTGTGTGTAGGTTTTATAGGACTGAAAACTGAGAGGAGTAAATCACACTTTTTCAGCATACCAGCTCCCAATACAAAACATTCTGTTTTTCAAAACTGAAAGGTGAACAGTGATCATGAAATTTTTGTGGCTCATGACTGCTCAAACTAGGATCTCAGCCTTGCTCCCAAGAGGCACGAAAGCACTTCCCTAAGAAGTCCTCTCATTATTCTCCCTTGCTGGACACTCACCAGTTCCTTTCCATCTCTCCCTTGGCACAAGATTGCCCTATTCAGATGTAAACTATTAGAAGAGGGCACCTTGGAAGACTTAATTCTTGAAGACTACCTTTACCTCCAATAGGCCTACTCACCACTGGGTTGTCCAGGCTGAGCGTGCTCCCAAGCCGATGGCTGTCAGCCCTGGATTCCATCTGAGAGGGCAAGGAAAAGGGCAGCGAGTGCCTGTTTGACAGTTCTCTCCCAGCCCAAGGGTCACCTGGGCTGAGAGCTACAGATGGCGCTTTTGGAATTGGCCTGGATGGCCACAGGTCCGCCTGACGGTTGGAGGGCACAGGGGGTGGTTTGTCTCTCGAAGGACAGTCTCCTGGTGTGCAAGGCAGGGGACGTCTCTGAGGTCGACCTTCAGTCCCAATAGAATGTGGCCTGTCTGGAGGTGGTGGCGGTGGGAGATCTCTGAGCGTGGGTGGGATTGGCAAAGGTTTATCCTTGTGAAGGGTACCAGGTGCAGCCTGGAAGGCAGAAGAATGTAAAAATATTGCTTAACAAAGGTAGTCTAGCCACAAAATGTAAAAAGGAGGAAGGCAAGGGGCAGAAGGGTGAGTTTTAGGTTTCGTTTTATCTATTTTTACAAGAAATTATCTCAAAGGATGTAGAGATCATCTCCACATGTTAACCCTCCAAAGACACCTTCTCTACTAGCTTGAAGAGATAACACAGTAACTACGTGCAGCTACAGCCAGGCACTAAACACCCCAGATTGTTTTTCTTGAAGGAAAAAAAAAAAGCTTATAGCAGCATTAGATTGGATTCCAAACAAAGGATACCCATCATTCAAGAAAAAGATTCAATTGTGGGTTATTTATACAAGTTACCATTCATCAGCCAGCAATGAATATTCATAGAAATGGATATTTTCTTCTGCCTGAACTTTCAAGCATTATTTCATTACTTCATCCAAACCAGCTGAAGAACCACTGCCATATCTCAACAGCCAATGACCAAACACCACCGAGATCACACTATTGCCTTCTGCTAGCCAATCAGAAAACCAGTTAATCTCTCCCAGTCACACATATTTCATTCCTTCCTTAGTTTTCTATCTGAAAAAAAATGCTTGATGGAAAAATTTGTTTAGAAAAGAAAAGTTGGGACAGGAATATGACACCTTCCCACATCTAGCCTCCTAGCTAGAACAAAACACAAGCCCATAAATGCAGCTCCAAAGGGCACAGGCAGCAGTGGCTGAGGTTGAAAAAACAGTGAAGATATTGGTAACAACAATAACTTGGTAGCTCAACAGGAGGACTCCAGTCACCCTAAGTGAGCAAGTACTTCAGCATAGGACCAGCTTCTTTCTAGCAATTGCATGGATGAATGTGAAGAGAAGACAGGCCCTTTAAACAGCAAAAAGGGACTCTCCTACCACAGATTGCAGAAAGAAGCATTTGCTTTCAGGACAGACTGGGCCCTCTTAGGGAATGAAAGGTAAGTGGCCCAAGAGGACTACAGAAAAGGAAGAAAAAAAAGCCTTGTGTGAAAGTACTTAGGGATATCACAGAGAACACGTAGTGTTCACCAACAATGCTGCTCTTACTGCCTGCCCCATCAAAATCATAGCTGAAAGGGCAAACAGTGTGTTTGACCTTTGAAGCGGTCCCAGGACTGGAAGCCCCAGGCGGATTGGACACTCGCTGCTGCAGAAGATCCAGTCGTGGTGGCACAGGAGGAAGGGTGGCTTGTGGAGCTACTGAGAACGGAGAAGGAGGACGCTCGACCTGAAAAAGAAAAGAATGGGAAAATCAACAAATGACAAAATCCAGCAGAACTCCTTTTCTCTAGAGAGGCTTTCATGCTCTGTGACTTGTACTGGCTTCAATATCACTATTGGTAACAAATGACTATATTAGTAACAAACATACACCAGTAAATAAAGGCAATTTCACAGCTCAACTGCATTTACTTGCAGCAAGCCTTGAAGGTCACCAATGAGCTTAGCTGCGGCACACAACTAAAAATGCACACTTAGCAATGGCACAATAAAAGACAAGCTGTTTTGCTGGAGTAACAGACCTGCCTTACTGGGCCCTGAGCAGAAGAAAGCTTCATTTCTTTTCAACGCAAGAGGGCATAATCTGCTGCAAAACCTACTTATCACTGCAGGTACCACTGTGCAAACTACTGACTACAGTGTCATGGGTGTTACAGCAATCACTAGTGTACACCAACACCTCCATTTTTGTCCCTGGAAAGCTGTTTTTCCACCTCACAAATCAGAACAGCGCCTGTTTTTCTCTTTTTCATGAAGTTTCTTTTACAAGCAAGGCTAGTGCCTTCTAACTTTGAAAAGCTTTACACACTTTTGAACTCACTGATGTCAACTAATACAGAGTACTAGCCTACTGCAAACCACAACAGGATGTCATGCTGAGGAAATTGCTTTGCTTCCCCAAGCTATGTATACAAAAACTACCTCCAGGAATACAGTTTACTGTTTAGTACACTATTTCACAGGGTGGAAGCTAAAGAGAAATATGATCATAGGCAAATCAGTATAGAGGATTCCTTCTGATCAGGAAAGGCAGCTTATTTCAGTGAATTCAACTATTAAAAATGAGCCACATTCAAACCCACTTCCCTATGCAGTAAAACGATTCTAAGTGCAGATGTGCAAGAGCAGCAACGAGCTTTTAGAAAAAACATCTATAAAGAATCCCTGTCTTGTACACATCTCTGGGCAGGAAGTAGCACTAATGGCAGAGAGTTATCACACATTTATTATACAAATTTATCAGACACCATATAAAAAGATGACAGTCAAACTGACTTCCTCAGCAAAATAGCCTGCCCTCTACCCAATTAGTCATCAGGACCTTGGGAAGACCATATCTGGTTGGTTGTATTCATCACTGGGGAAAATGGATGAATTTTTGCTGATATGGGTGAACTATGGCTAATAAATCAAAAGCAGCATTGCTAAGCATGTAGAGAAGTGTTATAAACCTAGATCTTACATTCCAATAGGTCAAGCCAGCCTTTTCACTCTTCTATGGATCCTTTCAAGACAACCCACAAAAGATCAAAGATTTTAAAGTGTGATCACCATTGCTTAATAGAACTGACAGTGTAAACTGAACTGACAAAACTGAACCTAAATCCACATTTTCCATACTGAGCAAAATCTTTCCTGTTATAAAGTCTGACAACCCTCACAGGCACAAATCACTCAAGATCACAAAAAACTGATAGAGAACATGCAGTCTTTGTACATACTGCCACGTCTACTAGCACACACTCTGTTGACCTTACTTTGGTACCAGCGAGTTCTTTCATCATGAAGAGGGAATCATCAGCTCTGTCGTCATCATCATCGTCATAATTGGGTGAGGGAGTTCCTTCTGCCCCTTGCCGTGATAATCCTCCCCCTCCTCTGGGGTCAAATGGGTCTACTACAATTGGCTCCGTGCCTTTGATTTCACAGCGGCAAAAAGGACAACCCTGGCCTTCTGATTCCTTCAGGGAAGAGAAGAAATCTGTTAGAACAGCCACTACAATGCAGAAATTCAACACATAGTTAATATACAAAGAGATTTAAACCTGCTTTTTGGCAGATACCTTTCAACTGAGAGGAAGACAAAGGCAAACTGTGCTACAATTATGAGGACTATTTTCCCTCTGAAGCAGAGAAACAGCTTTTTAGCAAGTCCTCACACTCCTGCCTATTCCTATATTAAGAGATCAGGCATCTAACCAGCTTCTCCCTGTGCTGGTGAAGCTGGCACAGATGCACTGATATTACTGAACTATGAGCTTATGTCCTTAGTTATGCTATCTTATCTCCATACCTGAAGGAAACTGAACAGTTTTGAGAAGAGAATATACCACTTCTGTAAAAGAGTGACTAGCTTCACTCAGATAGATTAACAAGAGGCAACGCCTCACCTGCCATGCAGTGAGACAGGACGTGCACATCAGATGGCCACATGGTTCAATCTTCACATCCTTGTCGTTTTCAGCACATATTTTACACAGCTGAAACGTGGAGCCCATCTCGCAATACAATTCATATTGTTCCTTGGGGAAAGACAGACAGACATGGTTGATACTGTCAAATAACAAGCATGATTAGTCATAGCTACAAGAAACCCAACACAAGATCTGCAGGAAAAAAAAATTCCAAACACAAGAACACAGTGCAAAGAAGAACAGAAGTCTGCAAAGATTTCACTACAATTTTATGTATTAGATACATCTGTCAAGCTCTGTAAAAAGTGCGCTTCAAGTTATCCCAGATTTTCATTTAGGTGTCCCATGAACAGCCTAGGAAATCAGGGCTCAAGACATGCTGGATGGCACAAGAGAAACAATATTTGGCAGAACATTCTTAAAAAAAAAAAAAAAAATCTTAAAAATCTGTCAGCCCTGCATAAAGCTTTACCTAATCTTTGCAATCTCCTCTGCCCATTCCTACCATTCAAAGATTTCTGCAAGTCCTGTAAAATACAATACATCAGCCTTAAAAACAAGCCTGGGGGATACCAAGTATGACAGAATTGTATAAACAGCTGAGGAGGCTAGAAATTAGGAAGAAAGCAAGTGAATTTCATGGGATAGAATACTTTGCTCACCTGTGTAACTTTAATGTGGTCCTGAGGTGTGGGCTCACACAGGCCAGTCAAGTCAGGATTCTGATTCCGGCCATCAGGAAATAAATAACTGTAAGCAGTTGGGGAAAAAAGATGATCTCTCTCTCTATATGTGCATATACACACACGCATACACATACAGAGGCACATGCGCGTGAACACAAATATAATGTTTCTTTTAGGGATGGTGGAGGAAAGAAAGAATGAGGGTGAGAAGTGAGGGGTGGAAATTGAAGGTATTCTGAATTCAAAAGAAGTTTTGGAATAATTTTATTGTTGGACAAACCCCAAACATGTCATTCTTAAAAAGAAGCTTGTCTTCCTTCCTGGCATCAATTTTTATTTTAAACAGGATGTTATGGCCCCAGACTACTCTTCTTAAATCATCCTATAGTGAAACTGTAATATCCAGAGTAAGAAAACTGATGCCATAAGCAGTTGCCATGGCTCAAATTAAGGACTGGACTGGAAAAGAATCTATAACAAGGGAAACACTGACGCACACTTATCGTTTGCTATTGCAAGGGACAGTACAGCTCTACAGTGCAAAGATAGCTGTCTGAGCATTCTTGAGTGCCAAAACAGTTAAGCATATGAATTATTCCACTGACATCAATGGGACTATTCACATGACTGAACTGTTTTGCTGAATCAAGGTCTAAATAAAAAGGAAGAGCTGAGAGATGTCCAAAAGGGGCTCAGTGATGTCAACAGTGATTGCTTGACCTCTGCAACATGCTGCCTCTCCTGTGAAGTAGATAATGTGTGATGAACCCAGAGGGTACGTTTTACCATTCAACTGACTTTAAGACCTCACCACAGGATTAAGTTTTATAAAACAAACTCACAGTGAAAAAGGGCAAAAGGGCAAAAAACTTCATTTTGATAATGTTACTTACAAGCCTTCCCTGAAGCCATCAATCAGTGCTTGAAAAAGAGGTTTGTTGTGGGGGATTGTCTGAAGAATGTTCCCATCTGCAGTGACATAGCCAATGGCCCACTGACCGAGTCGTGTACAACTCAATCGGAAAATATAACTAAAAACACACAAAGGAAAAGCAACTTCAGTTTGGACTGGAACAGACAGAAAAGATTAAATGCCCAGTAGGCAGTCTTCGTCTGGCTATCTCAAGTCAGCAAATAAAAAATAGTAGGAATAACTTGATGATTTATACCAGCTTTCCGCAATTTACCCCCAGACAGATCAAAGGAGAACCTTGCAATCTGGTACTAAGTGAGAAAAGCATTCAAGCACTGGCCTCCAGGTGAAATTAAACCCAGAATCCAGAGCAAGAAAAGTCAGCATCATTAAAATCACTTGTTTCAAATTAACTTTAAAAAAACCCAACAAACAACAGAACCAACAGACTACACAAGGTTTCCATTTTTAAAACCAGCACAGAACTAACAGCATAACAACAACCTCCAGAAATGAACACTTGGCCCTTCCTGCATAAAGAAAAATCCGTTAGCCCTGTTGCATTGGGCCAAGTTCTACCCAGGACATTAGGTAGTCCAAAACTGCTCAGGTCCATAACGCCCACAGAAGCATGTGTTGCCCCCAGAGCCTCTGAAGTCCACCCAGGCTGCAGCATTACCTTGCAGCCAGCCTGCTCTGCCTGCCACACTTTTTTCTGCCAGAGCAAATATTGGTCAGCTGCCTTGTCTGTCTGAAGTTGGCTTCAGACGTACACACTGCTTCTGGGGGCTGCAATCTGCTCAGCTCTCCTGGTTTTATGCATATACACCATAAAATTATGGGACCTACAGACACATTCCCTTATTCATGGTCCTAAACAGCCCACCGTTTAGGCTTACTCTGGCAGTGTCTGCCTCTGTGCTCAGGCCTGAGGGAGCTGTTGTGACAATTGTGGGGGTGGGCAGGAGGTAAGTCACCACACAGAGGATAATCTCCAAATATAGGGCAAGCTAGGGTTTTTCACAGTTTAAATTTCTGAGGAAGGAGGACAAAGACAAAATAAACCCAATCTCCTCAGTCAGCACAGTAACCAGCGATGTTAGCAAGAATGATAAAAAAGCCAGTGCTGCCAAGCACTAACCTGCCAGGTTTGTGAATGAATTTCTGAAGCCGGGCTTTCACCTCATCATACGTTAGGAATGCCATATAACCAGGATGAGTCACCGCTAGGCTGTTCCAGTTCCTGAGCAAAGAGGACCATGGCTATAGAAACAACAAATAAACACATTAACCATGCATTTCTAAAAAGTATCAACACATACAATATTCCTTAATCAAAGGGATCAGTCCTTCAGTTAAAGAAGCAGGTTTCTTATCCCAGCATAAATCCAGTAGAGGAACTAAAACCTACATTCTCATGCAGCAGCCTTAGCATTTGAGTTTCTCTCTTGTCAGTGATAAAAACATCACCTAAGACAGACCTTAATCAAAACTCCTTTAATAAATGCCAAGGGAGAAGTCAGTGAGGTCACAAAAAGACTGCTCAAGAATAGCTACCAATTTGTGCTGCTTCTGCAGAGAAAATGACTCATTCCTGAGACAGGGATAAAGACAGGAGTTTAAAAAGATTATGCACAGGACCAGAAACCATGACTAGTCTGATCTCTTAACACCGACTTCCTGTACGGCCTCAGGAAAGTGACCTCCCCTCTCTGTCTCAGTTTCACTGTGTGTAAGATGCTTGTGACTACTCCTTAACCAACTAACCTCACTTGGGTGTGGCAAGGATTAGTGGCTAGTCTAAGATTTGAATAAATAAACCAGCACATGCATGTTAAATATTCCTTAAAATGATGTACAAAAAGTCATAACAACCATTTGGAAGCTCTCAATCCTGAGAGGGGCTTGGGTGTCCAAATCTCATCCATTTTTCCCAAATTTCTCAACTTGTCTAAAAGAAGATATTATCTCTCCTTAAGAACTGTGCATCTCTTAGAAACTGCAGCAACTCTTAACTTGCTCTTTATGTACTATAGTTGGAAAAAGTACTGAATGAGATCAGCCACATTGCAAAACCAAACATGGGAATTTTTCATCTAGGCATATCTTAATTACAACCCACCCTATCACATGGGAAAAGGCAAGTCAGAGCCAAAGAAGTAAGTGTTTGTTCTTGTAAATACCCAATTGCACCATCAGAAGCTGTGTTTTTGAGTTTAGCACTATTAAAGACTGTGGGTTGGAATTTTACCTACTATTAATATCACTTCAGTAATACAGATATTTCTCGTGCACAGAACACAGACATGTCCACAACATCCTGGCTGTGTCAGTTCAAAAGCTAGGAAGCCCAAATTTCTTTCCATGCTTGTGCTCCATTCTGAGCAAACCCCCCATGGAAAATAAATCTGACAAGAAAGAAAGGACAAGGAAAGACAGACTGATAAAACTAAGCTTCACATTTCCTGGCTTACAGAAGTTCTATCAGAACTTCAGTCTAAAAGTGACCTTTGAAAGGGAAAAACTGATTCATGGGAGGATAGTGAATGTGCCTTAGAGTTGCAGTATATATTTAGACAATTTTTTTTTCTACAACCAGAAGTATCACACACTTTTACTGCAATATAGGGACCTAAGTATTACTAGAGCTGTTTAGGGGATGAAGGGCAAGATGACCAAATCCCTTACAGCCTAAGTAATGTCATTTTAGTGTGTAAAATACAGTTTGTCCTGGGAAAAGAGTCTAACCTGAAGCACTGAGACACATTTCAAGTGATTCGTGTTCCTCAATTCTTACCTGAAAAAGTCGTGTGAAGATATCAAATTCAAATACTGAAATGTAGTCATTGCACGTCAAGTCAATCGTTGACTTCAGGGCCATGGCTTCCAGCCCTGAACTGATTGGATGCACTTCATGCAAGGCCTGACGGAAGCTCTTCCAAGGAACGATAGTCCTGGGGAAAACCAAGCCATCTGTAAATGTGATATGCTGAAGACCAGCACCTTACATATTTTTTTTTGTCAGTATGCACCTCATGATAATAGAAGCGAAGAAAATAAAAAATCAAAATCAAAATTATCCACAAGAGATTTATTCATGTTACGCAAGGACAGGATTTCTTGGTACTGCAGGAAATTAGCAGCCAAATGAACTTCAATTTTCTCTGCATATGCAAAATTTTGGAATCTGAAGTCCAGCTCTGCTTTCTCCTTTCCCTTCTTCTGCAGTCCTATCATGTTAACGCTTGTATGTACCCTGGGCTGTATACAACACTATCACTCGATAAGAATTTAATAATGTCGCAGCTGGTAGAGGAGTTAACAGTAAGTCTTTTAGTAGAGGTCTAGATAGTTTAAAAAAAAAAAAAACACAAAAAAATCTGCAACAATTCTCTAAAGAGCGATTAACTGGAGAAGTAAGATAATCAGAAGCCAAAACAGAGGCTCCTGTTTAAAGGAATATTTTCCTTCTTTTAAAACATCAAGTGGAATAGAAACATAGAAAGAACATGCTTAGCTTCAGACAACTGTGTTATTCATGAGCAAATATATTATTGCTTTTTGTTCTGACAGCTACTAATTAAACTCTTTATGTGAAGTACCTCCGTTAGAAAACAGTACCCAATTCCATTAACTTTCATCCTCAAATGTTGCTGCAGACACCTCTACAGTTCATTTAGTCAGCGTTTTATTCGATACAAAAATTAAAACTGACATTTCAACAGTTTGCACGAAAATATACATTGCACTTCACTTTCTCCTTCATTCTATCTTAACAAAGCCATTATGCAAATTGACAAAAGTTCAGAGAAGCCAGAAGAAAGGTGACTAAGTGATTGGAAAGACTAATTGGAGGGAAGATGAAAAGAATTTAATATAATGGCTTAGCTAAAAGACAAGTAATATTGGGGGCACGGTAACCTTTGGAAGAAGAAAGCAGGGTTTTTTGCATAGTTCATGGAGCTTCCTTACAAGTTAAGGAATTAAATTAAGGAGAGGAAAATTTAAGCTGAATAATCAAGGGAAACTCTGTGACAATACAAGAGTCTCCTAGGGCAAGACCCATCACTTGACACACTTAAAACAAGACAGGACAAAGAACTGGGAAATATAATAAAGGAACAAACTTGTACCTTACCCCAGAGAGTGGACCAAATGACTAGTAGTTCTCTCCCATCATTCATTTTAATCTGACAAAGACCTTTCTGAACCACAAAACAGAATTTTTAAAAATACACAGTGCTTTGTGCAGTTTGTTCCCACATCTCTATTTTTAAGCACAGTTAGAAACTTACTTTTCACCAAAAGCCTTTCTCCAAAATTCTGCAGCATCTGCCTTGGTGATCCGGAACGTGTCTCCCTGGAAAAGGCCGCTTGGGAAAATACCTTTAAGTTCTGCTAGCATATGGCTGAATATCAGGGATAACTTTGTCAGGTTACGCCTACAAAGGACCACAAAACCAAACGTTTCTTTCAGAAAAGACAGACATGGTTTAGCACTCTGAACAAAACAGAAATAGTACCTATTGCAATTCAAGAATTATCCCAGACTAGAAAACTTCTCTTATTTGGGACCACCTTTCAAGTATTTACCCAGCATTCAGAACACATCTATCATATGGTACTTATCAGTAAGGTCTGTGTTTGTCAAGACATTTTCCATAATGACTAACTTTGCATAACCTCTTTGAGATGGGCAGGTTATTGCCAAGGCGCAGCCCCCCCCACCCCGCCCCAAGGAAATACATTCACAGAAAACATTCAAAACCAATATTCAGACCTCACCTATTAAGTAACAGCAGAATCAGAGCCAAAACCTCATCAGACTCCTCTGCTCTTGGGTCTGAACATTCCTTATGAGAGCACATAAAACTACTGCTGCCTTGGACCAGGCAAACTGAATGTCTTTCCAAGTCTCCAGAGGGTCCCAACACAGTAGATTTGCTCAGAGCACAACTAACTGATAATAACAGGCCCAGCTCCCAAGGGAAGGTCAAAACACCTGCAGTTTTTTCCTAAAATGGTAATAACTTACATACAAAAGCTTGATGGTCAGGGCATTCAACCATATTGTGTTGAGTGATTATCCAATTTGAATTACAAATTGGTACCTCAAGTCCCTTCTCTGCCTGATGACATTCATATATCAGGAGTGCTCTAGTCCATCAGGGTATGCCCTTTTCTAAACTGGAGAGGGAAAGTTGGAGAAGAAGAAAAGAGATATTCTATATTCTCTGCTTCAGATTTAGTGAATGCGCAAAAGAATTCCAGAAATAGAAGACAGGAGGACTACTGCCTGGCAGAGAGGACACAGCACCATTGGGAGCATTTTGGGTTATATGCTTCACAAGAAACTAGCATTGGATTGGCATCAAATTCCAGTACAAACCGCAGCCCAGGACTGCTTCTTCCCTCCTTGTAGTCTTAGTGACTATGTTAAGGAGGTAAGCTCTATGTTGTAACTGTGCTATGCAGAAATAGAGCTAGCTTGGGTACCTCAAAGCATCAATGCCTGTAGCAGCACAGGAATACCAAAATAACAGTCTTCCTACTTAGGAGTCAAACAATAGTACCATTACACACAAGGGAGGTCATCTTCCACTCATAGATGGAAAAAAAAAAAAAAAATCTATTCACTAGTAGCACCTCTTTCTCTCATTCCTTTATCCAAATAAAGGATGACTCTCTTCTCTTCCACTCCATTACATTCTCCAGATGCTAAAATGGGAGTTCCTGAAAAGAGACAGGGATATTTCTAGGCCAGAGGCTTTCTTTCACCCCCACGTCACATGCTTAAAGGTAAAAGAAGGAACGAGTATTACGTGGGAAAGGACAATCTCCAAGTTATGTCCAACAGACCCGAGCTGGTCTTAACCAGCTGCATTAACCACCAAAGGCATTGCACAGACTCAGTTATGACACTGAGCAACAAGTTATTTTGCAGACTGCAAAATACTGAACCATTTAGAGAGGGACTAGAAGCATCCCCAGTCACGTAGTGTTTTCTTAATGTCTTGTTTTCCAAGCGCTCTCACTAAGTATGGTACTATTGTAGTGTGCCATGTCCCTGAAGACAGCTGTGTTTGGCAGCAAACTACACTCCCCCCCAGGTTTCAGCCTTTCACTAATTTCTAGTATTCTGGTTGGACTGGTTCCAATCTATTACTTCATGTTGGACATTTTTCAGATACCACTCGCTCCAGATACGCTACTCCTAGTTGAAGTACTTATTCTATTAATCAGCCTGATTGCAGAACTGACCTCCAGCTAAAGGAGATAGGTAACTATCTCCAGCCTTTCTGCAAAAATTCTCTGGATGTTTGGGCTTATGTCTTTTAGCTCCATGTCATACTCATAGAGTCTAAACTCAATTGGAATTTACCTACTTTGCTTGACATATATTCTACCATTTACTCAGCTCCACAAGAGCCCTTCCTCCATACTATGATACAGTCTGGGTAGACTAGAAGGTATACAGGACTCAAACCAATAAATCTTCTTTCACAGTAGTTCTCCTCTCTTCCCCTTATTTATTCAACTACATTTTAATTTGTGTCTCAGCAATGAAAGCTGCTCAAAGTGTTTATAGGTGCCAGCTATACAGCAAGGGATGCTGGGTTTTGTCATTTCATACATGTGCGATAACAACAGGTGCTCAAGATTAACATAACTAAAACCACCCAGATGCTCTTCTGTAGGCTGCTTCATTCAGCAGCTCTCTACTAGATACGTTACACATTCAAACTGTGTTTATTTTAAAGCAGCTATATGATTTGGTTGTTTGATTCTATGAACACAGACTGAAAAGCTTTGTTGTTCACCACTCTTTGTCAGTTAACTGGTGTCCACAGAGAGGGCCTGTCAGGAAGTCCCCTTGCCTTACTAGTGTATCACAATTACCAGTCATCTTGCTTTTGCAGTTTTGTTATACCTTTGGAGTGCTACTGTAATTCCTCACCTTCTGATTTTAAGAGGGTTTATACAGTATGTCTTAAGAAAAATTATACAGGATCCTGTGTGTAGGAAAAACTAAGCTGTATCAGAACAGCAAAGTAACGGCTTCCTGTGTGATCACAATCACATTTAAGATTATCGGTGGCTCAGGACCTAGATGTATGGATACACAAAGAAGCTGCAGCAGTACAAAACGAGGCTGTTACCTTATCAGTAGTATCTGTGCATCTCCCCACCCTGGTGTAATGTTAAGTAATCCAAAGTTGCATATTCCTCTTTCCAGTAGCACATAAGCAACTTCACATTTGCCAGGGTAAGACTCAGATTCTGAGGCACAGCCACTGGCTAATCCTACAGAAAAGATGATTTAACTGTAAACACACCCCAGCTCCCTCCCTCCCTCCAGAGGGTAGGCTCCCACCATGTCCCTGCAATGCCTTTAGCTGACAAACACTAGAAAAATTGCAAATCAGGGGTTCTAGCTACAGAGCTTGTTCCCTGAGCTGTCTTCTGAAAGTCCCCACTTCCATAAAATGACAGAAAATATGACAGTTTATGGCAGTGCAAAAAAAAAAAAAAAAAGAAAACACCATACTATTATGAATCATTTCATCCATCTACAACTCAAGCAAAAAAAGAGATGGTATTTGTTTTTACTAAGTTTATGAAAACAATGCTTGAGCAAAACCTGCTAACTTTTGTTACACTAACATGCAAGTAATTGGTAAGAATTAAATTCTGAATAATTTCCTTGAGGGCCAGCATGCAATATTTGTGTGCAATCTGAACAGGTAAAGTGGCATCTCACAGCAGTGCATTAATGCCAAATGACTAAAAAGTTAGCGATCCTAAAGCTGTTTTGATATATGGCACAAGTTAGCACCGACTTGCTAACACACTTGAAAACTCATGTCCTATTTGTGAAAAAATTCTAAGCATGCTTGAAACTAATGTATGCAATATTTATAGATGGAAGGAAAGTAATTTCAGGCAGACACTCTCCTATTGCTGCCCAGCACAGTGTGAAAATTTGGGTATGATCAGGCAAGCACAAATGCATTTCTGACTCTCGAACAAGAAGCTAAGTGAACAAGTGCACGGTTTAAACAACGCAACAGTTAACACTGCAAGAAGACAAGGTATATTCCTGTGTCCATTTGCTTACCACTTCTGCCTAAGAGCCTTCTCTCTTAGCTGAGTTTCAGGAAGTGCTTGCACTCAGCTGAGCACATCATTTCAGCAAGAGAAGTAAGAACTTCCGCAGGCTTAAGGATGGATAAACAAATGATTTTACAAAAACACACACTGAAGGACTTTGTTTCCAAAAAAGTTTCTAATACCTGAACATTTTCATTTCTTAAGGTTATTATTTTTTTACAAGTATTCAGCTGTATCTTAGGTAAATAACAGGAAAAACACAGGAAGTTAACATAAAACCCAGCAAATTGCAGAGTGTTTTATGTCAGTAACTAGCTTTTACATACAGCAACTAGTTACCAATCCTGTGCTAAAAGGACAGACATTTTCTTTCAAGAGTTAACTCCTTCATTTTAACAAACCAAGTTACACAATTGTAAATTACTACAGGCCAACTGACATATTGAAGTTTAGTGATTATGATTGTATTTTATTTTTAGTAACATCAGCAACTGTCCTCATCTCCATTGCTTTGGCTAAACAGAAGCAAGTGTTCTCCCAGAAAAAGGGTAATATTTTCAAAGAATACTCAAGTGACTTAAGACCAGAGATTCCCAAATATTTTTGGCCACAGACCTCCAACAATCTTCCATGTTTCTTATAGACGATGATGGCCCTCTTTCTAACTTTTAGCTAAACATAGTGATGAACACAAATACTGTTACCAGAAGTTGCACCAGGCATATGCCAGCTGCAGTTTGGGAATCACTGACTTAGGCACCTAAATGCCATTGACAGTCAGTGGAATTTAAACACCTGTCACATAAGCGCTTTTGAAAACGTTACCCAGGGACCACAGGCCACATCAGTTGGCTTGCCTCACTGTTTGCAACTGAGCTGAAGGCAACACCTGTGCCAGCTTCAAACAAAGAACTACAGCATGCTTCTGTTCAGTGGTTACATGCAAAGACAGAGCAACAGATACAGTTTAGGTAGGATTTCATGTTCCTGCAAGTGCTTTCATACATACATGCAAAGTATTCAGCTTATTATCGTTAGATAGTGAATCAACGACATAAAAAGTGAAAGCTTAGAAAGCCAAATATTTTTCCACTCAATAGAGTAACCAAATATTTTACTACAAAACATTTGCAGTTCTAGTGTGGAGGCATTATTCCTTCCGTACACACAACGTTAACAGAGAACCATTTCTTTTAACAACCCAGAAACATCACCAGAGCCTGTTTAGCTGCAATCACACTCGCCTGTAAAACTGCGCTACCTTGACACTGACAGGGGTCTAAAGATGCAGGTCTCAAGCAATCATTTTGGGGAACAAAAACCAGCATGCAGCAAGACTGTTTCTTCAGTTACCCAGTGCTTATTAATCAGCTGGCTCCCCAAGGCCGGGCCAGGCCTGCCGGCAGCTCTGCAGGCTGAACAGGCATGTTCCTTCGTCCTCCCTCCTCCGTGCCCCCTCCGCTGTGGTTGTGCTACTTCCTTCCTGCTTCATGACTGGTTTTGCTCCACGCATCTTAGCGGAAGTCAAAAGGTCGAGCAGGCACTTCCATTTGCACCACAGTTCTTTGCTGCAGCCCCTCTGAGGGCCAGCCCCCATCTGGGTTTTCTGGTACTGTTGCCTCCCCCAGACCTATAGCAGATTTTTCTTTTCCAGTTTCCTGTTTGCTGGACAAAAGCATTTTTCCACCGTATAGGCTCAGTCTTGCAAAACCATTAATGGCAGAGGACGGTTTTAATCAGAGCTTTGCTTCTTTCAGCTATGTCAGCACGATTAATTAAATTAATTCATGTTACAAAGTCATACAGCACCTAATGCGCTTCATGACTAAAATGCCTTTCTCACCTCAAGGCAATGTTAATGTACTACCATTTCTAGTACTACCATTTCTGCCACTGCCAGCTAGGATTTTTTCATTTTCTTCCAGTATTTCTAAACTACTTCACAGCTAACCAACTGACACAGTATAATTTTGTTCTGCACACGTAGCAAGGAGACCGCTCCACTGGATGATTTAGTCACAATGTTGTGCTCACATGCCATAATTTGACATGCACATACTGTCATGTCTGCAAAACTCATTCTGTTGAAAACATGCTACAAATACTGCTGTGCAGAGGAATTAAGAGCTGTAACACAAGACAACCAACTACAAAATGCTTCACATCTCTGAAGTTATTGTGCATATTTCTTATATACAACTGAATTTTCAAAGGGATTTTTGTATTTGCACTCCCACTGACTGTAGTTACACTTGGAACACTGGGTTTTCACAAAAAACATTCAGCCTCTCTAAGAATAGGCTTCATTTAACAAAGATTCTTCCCAGGAAGTTAACACAAACACAGCTACACCTCCACCTTGGCCCCAAAGCAAAATTAAGCTGAACATGACTCAAATGACTTCAACACACTTTTGAGAAAATGCTTTATTTCATAAAATCAGCACCAAACGGGCTAAAACTACATGTCAACAATGAAGATTCAAGAGGGCAAAAAGAATTCAAATCTGAGGACCTAAGTTACTGTAAAACCATCCTATTCAAAACTCAAGAGAAGGTGCTTTCTACATTGCAACTGGCTGTTTAAAGGGGCATGACCCAAAAATGCAGATCACAACAAGAAATACTATCTCAGTAAACTGGAGGAATGACTACAGAGTATTTTTTAAAAAGTATACCTATTTATTCTAATGGAAGATTAAGGGGAAAAAGCATTACAGAGGATGTGGGAGTGTCTGACACATTAGCACTAAACTCATTGACTGAAAGCTCCTAGAACAGATGACGCAGTTTCTAATTGCTTCTGTCCTCACAGAATTGCAGAATTAACTAACACGTTCACACAGGACAACGCAGCTGCACCACTTCCTTTCTACAGAAATTCTACATTTATTTGGTAAGAGAATTACAAATTGGTGGCTTGGAAATGAGACGATTGCTCAGTTAAACTGAGGGAAACACATTCTAATTGTTGTACTATTATTCATGCTACTGCTGAAAACTTGTATTTTTTTTAAGCAACTCACAGTCCAAAATGGCTTCCGTGGTGTCACAGTCTTATCTCTCCAGTGGCTCTCCATTTAAGTTTATGACATGCAGAGCTACAAGCACACTATAATTATTTCACTAGTTGAGCAATTAATGCTTGCTTTTCTGCAAATCACACTCAACAACCCTATTGATGGATAAAGCTTCCTTCAGGACTTTGACATTCTTCTGAATATGAGATCATATTAAATTTTCTGAGGAAAAGAAAAAAAAAAGTGTTTTACCTCATTTTACAGGTGAGGCAGCTGAAGGACAGAAAGAAAAACTGCTGGAAGCTAGAATTACAGCTAGGGAATTTCTAATTCCTTATCACGTGCTCATTATTGCAGAATACTATCTACTAAGTACTGCTGCAGGAAATTATAACTAAGGAAATACTAGTTTCCTACCTTCTCACTTCTGGGGTTACTTTGGAATTACACACTTGCCTCCAGATGATGTTTAGGTGACAGGGTTAGCACCCGCTACAGGTAAATGCAAGCTCCAGTACTCAAGGAAAAAAAAAACCCCAAACCCACAGTTCTTGGTCCTGCAAACAGCCAAACATTCTTTTTTCCTGTAACTACTTTACATCTTACAATTTGATGTTTTGAAAATTTAAGAACTAAAAAAACCACCAAAACCCCAGCTCTCTTAACGAGTCTCCAACAAGTAAAACACACCTTTCAGCAACCACAAAGGTGTGAGGTTATCATATAACACATGCTTTTCAGATGTTACAAACTATGCAACAGATATGAGCAGTTAGACCCAATTTCAGCAGATAGGTGGCTGTGCCTTGTTCCAGAAAAAACTGTATCTTCTATCTTAATACCACACCAGCAAGAAGTTTTCTGCATGCTCTTCATGTTAACATAAAACTCCAGCGAGTGCATACGAGCAGTAAGTGGAAATGCTTGAGGTGATCCCAAGATGTCTTTTATAACTCTGAGACAGCTTCAGAGTCCTCTACACACAGTAATCAGTTTTAAAAATAGAAACAGCGGAACTACTTTCAACAAAACTTGCAACACAGGAAGTGAATGAAATTCCATTTAACTATTACTGGCTCAACAGAAGTCACCTTACAAAGTCACACTCGGCCACTGCTCTGTAACATTTACAGTATTTCCACAGGACAACTAATATAGCAGACTAACAGCAAACCAAACTTTTTAGAATCAGCAAATTAATTTTGTACTATAGAATTTTAGAGCGTCAGCTAATGCTACATTGATTTTGTAGACTAGCTCATCCCGGCACCCTTTGGAAAAAAGGAAACAAACACATAACATGTTTATCACCTCTTGCTACCATGAGGTTCAGCTCCAAACACACTTTTCCATTTAAAGAACTACAGGCTTCACTGTTTCATTTTTTGTAGAGCTATAAAACCCCCTGGTTAATTCTGCAACTTCAAGACTTCACTTCTTAAAACAGCAAAATGGGAATGGGAACGCATAAACCACAGGACTAGATACTTCTGTCCATTCTCGGTCTGATCCCAGTTCCATTACATACTCTCAACAGCAGAATCAAATGCATGCAGGGTAGCACTACTTGTTGCCTTCTCCGTGGAAGAGCTGATCTGCATCAGTGGATGCCGTGGGCACCAGCATGCCTGGCTAAGGATGTCAGCTCATGCATAGAACACACATCTAACTGCATCTGGAAGCTAAACTGCCACGTATGTAAAACACTGCGCCTAAGCTAGCCCCCACAAAGCCAACTCAAAATTGACTGCAATCACTACATTAGACTCTTACCCTGTCTAATATCTGCAACAAATCTGTGTACAACAGTTGCGACTGCTGTGAAGCTTCCCCTCTATTCCCTCCCTCCCCTTTTTTTACCAAATAATTATGTCTACGGCCAAAAATGCAATAGTTAACTAGTGAAAGGCATTCTCTGCATGCAGTATTTATCTCAATTTTAAATTTTTTTAATGGTACCAGTTGTAGCTTTAAAGAAGCAAGAAATTATATAGGCCAAATCCTTTATCAGTGCTTTAGATATTACAGGACAGAAACATTATACAAAACATACGTGTTTCCTTACAGTCTTCTGAATCCTGGCACTTTTCAACTAACATATATATATATATATTTAAATACCTTCAGTTCTGCAAGCAAAGCATGCCAATCAGTTTAAAGTGTCATGCAAAATATACTGCAGGCCACAAATGACCAGAAAACTTCAGCAAACTCAGTATTGTTATGCAAATGGATGCAACTGATCTGAAGCAGAAAGGACAACAGTTCAGTGTGCTGACTGGAAGCACCAACCTACTGACCTTTAAAGGATCTGGACTTATTATTCTAGGCACAAATGCTAGTGTTATATTTTTAACAAGCTAGATTTCTTTTAATGTTAAGAGGCTAAAAATCCACTTATTTTTCTGCATTTAAATATTATAGAAAGCACTTTAAAGAGAATAATTAATTTGATACAATTAATGGTCTTTAAAGAGCTCAACATACAGGATATACAAGATAAAGGATAATCTCTCACCTAGGTAACATATTAATTCTTTTACCAGATTCAAGGGACTACACAGCAAAACTTACTACTCAGAACAACACTACTCATTAAACTTATATTTGGGCTCTCTGGACTGGATTCAAAATTTATATTTCAGGGGCTACTTGCTACAGTTAAAGGGAAAAACAAAGCACAAAAGCCCTGTTTCCAAATCAAGGAAGACTCCATATTTCACACTCGATCTTCAGCTACCCCAAACTATCTCGGACATCATGACGCCACTGGGGGATTCCTTGGCAGAAGGGTCTGTCAGCTGTATCGCTTCATTCCCAACTCGCATCCTGTCAAAATACTAAACGCAAGATATTTTGCAACATACATACTCCAGTACAACATACAACTCCAGCATATGTTTGCTTTTCAAGCTTCAGACTCTGGGATTGCAGCTAATGGCAGTATTTGCCCAGCTCACAGCTGATCTGATGAGTAGCTTGGCAACAGATCTCCCTTTTTCCCCTCGCACCATACTCACCATGACCAACTTATCCTCCACAGTAATTTTTCAGTCCTTTCTACAGGTGGGTAGCAGTCAGCAAGTTACATTACCTGAGCCAGCTGTGGATGGCACATAACTGAGTGCCACCTGATTAATCTTCCAGAGATGGAAACAGGGCAAAGCCAGCAAGTTCACAAACACCACAGAAGGTATTGCTTCAAACTGTTGTGAAGCAGCTGGCCTAATTTTGTTCAGTACCTTCTAGCAAAATGAGGTTTTGTTCAACGTCATCTTATAGTTCAGAAAAGCTTTCACACACCAAAACACTATCTGTTTTCTGGCTGCAAGGGCTGTGACTGCAGACTTCTTCAAATCAACAGAAATCCAAAACATGACATCTTGGCTCTTAATACACAAGCCAAGCACCCAAGAAACACGATATCATTGCCAAGTAGCAGTAACACATTTTTGCCAGCAGAGAAATCTATCCACATTTCAAATGATAATTACTACAAACTAAATAATACACACTTCCATCCACAACATCAAGTCCACAGTTAGTCTTCCATAAAACTCTACAGTTTTATAGGCTCTGAGAGCAAGGAAGAATAAAAATCTTACTTCTTTATTATGTAATAATTTGAAAGCTTACATTTGTAAGCCATTACATATGTAAACCATAAATTGGTTTTCAAGACAGTGGTCCAATTTTCGATGGAAAGAAAACTAAAATAAATGCAATCTTATGCCAATTACGCTAAGTGTTACTTAAGTTCCACAACTACCACCTAAACTAGAAATTTAAAGCCAAATGGGAAAAAAAAAAATTCACATTCCTCTCTCCAACAACATTTAAATGATAATGAATTTCTTCTTGGGTAATAAGCAGTTAGTTAGTGTTCATATGCTGCAGACTGGCAAGGAAACCTTTCTTGTGGGCAGCTTTGGAGCTTGTTCTTTTCTTTAAGATGTTCTAATTTAAATGCAGATGTAGACTTCACACTAGTGGGTTTTGTTAAAAAAAAAAGAAGTCTTAGCTGGATTAGAAGGAAGTGTCAGAAAGAGGACTCACACATACCATGCACCATTTGAGTTCCACATTTTATACTACTATTTCTTTTTCACTGGACAGGAGTGTGTGCAAGCACTCTAAAATATGAGATTAGAGCATTAACCCCTCCCCCCAGAGGGCTTTTCTGGTTCATGGCTTAGCACAAGTGTTTTCCAACATTTTCCTCTTTAAAATCCAGCTTCCCCACCCCCAAGTCATTCTTCATGCATTTCCTTCCCCTTCAGAGATATGCATGGTCATTTCCAGTAGACATTAAATATTGGTAGCTTTTTCCTGTGTAAATTAATAAGTCTTCACTTTGGAGCAAGAGAAGAATATGAAATCCTGCTGAGCCAGCATCCCATAAGGCTATTGTCAGAAAGACAACAGTTAAATAGGGACTAGCTTCCCAAACCTTTTTTGCAACTCCATGTTATATGGTGAGGGTTTATGATATTCCCTGCCTAACTACGTTTTCTCTACAGATATGTTAGTTTTGTTAACCAGGTTTGTTAACAGTTTGTTTTCAAAAGTATGCAAGCTGAACTAGTAAAATAACTTGTGCTATCTCTTAAACATCCAGTCCACATCCTGAGTAATTACTTCTCCTCAGCCTTTCACCTAACCCCCACCCTCCAGCTTACATAACTGCATTCTAGTGTGGAAACATTTGCAGTGGTCTGATTTTATTTCATAAATAAATTTTCTGTATTTTCCCTCATAAGACTGTTTTAACATAAACAGTAAATTTGATTCATTGGTGAAAAATGGACTCTTCAGCCTAATTAATCCTTTCCCAAGTAACAGACAATTCCTATCCCTGTCTACTGATCAGAAAGCTATTTTTCTGTCCTGCCATATGAAGTATAATCTATTTACACAACTGCAAAGAAGCTGTTGCAATAAGTAATTTATGTAGTGAGGAAAGCCGACAAATGACAGCTCCTCTATGCAAGTAAAAGCTTTCTGCAATAGAGACAAAAAAATATTCCAACATAACCACGGAGCCTCTAAATTAAACTGTAATCAAGAGTTTAGGCAAGTTCAGCATGTTCAGAACAGTTGCGGCATTAGCATTAATGGCACTATCAATCAATTGAACCATCGCATTACAGGAAAAAAGTATGTATGTTTAACCAGTTTTTGTTATCACTAGTGAAAAATTAAACTCAAGAAATTCACCATATTTACAGGGTCAGAGAAGTCACGTATTTACCACTATAAGCAGCAGAGCAAGCCGCTCAGTGCTCAACAGGTGTACATTTCTCCGTTGCATATAGACTTGCTAAGTACCCTCTACAGAATTTCTTTTACTGCACTGTTTCAGCTATATAGGCTGCAAACTTCACCTCTGAGTGTTTTGTTTTGTTTTTAAAACTTCAAGTGACAAGCCTTAAAATACCTTTTGCAGTAGAAAGCACTGTGGATCTATAAAGAATAGGAACCAACAGCTTTGGAAATATGTATAGCCTCAAGAATATGTGCTAATTACTGCAGCACAGCTAACCAATTATTGAATGACTTACCTTTACCTTACTGCAAGCATATGACAAAATATCCAGAATTATTAACTCTTGAAATACTATTTGATTCCAACAGCAAAGCCTGCAGATGTTACCATTTTATTTTACCAATCCCCAAATATATACTTTGTTTTTAGAGGTCAACCTACCTGTTAGCATGGACAACCCAAATAAGCTCCTAAGCTGTCAAAACTCAGAGGAGCAATATAGTATCTCCACTAAAAAACCCACACCTACTCAGAAGTCACCACTTGAATCCAATCTATTTGTTAAATCTCAGTCTTTAAACAGTAACTAGAAGTTACTGCATGTACTTACTAGTCAGGAAGTGCATACATAGCTTTAAAAGCACCCTCAACAGCATTAATTTTTAAACAGATATGGAAGTGAGCTAAAGCAGAATTTAAATAGCATCTTTAAAGCTCTCCTAATAAAATGAGTTCTCTTCACAAAAATCGCAGTATGAGTTTATGCAAGAGTAACAATTTCATCTGAACGACTATATATCAAACCCACAGGGTTACAGAGACAAAACGGTCGTTACAGTCCTAAGAAAAGAAAGGAAGCCATTGAGCGCTCATAGCATTGGATGTCATGCTAACTGTGGCGTTAGCCACAACAGGAGGATGCTTTCAGCATGCTGACGGTTAAGGTATGACACAGGAGAGCTGCATTCACTTTTAACAGCTCTATGACTGCAACTAGTTTAAAACTGAAGGAACAAACACTCACCCACATCCGTAAGCAGCGAGTGTTCACACAAGCCCTTTCTAATCCTGTTCCCAGCACCTCTGTTCCTCTACTGTAGTTTGAAAGTTGGAGAATACATCACAGCATGTGTTCTCTCCACAAACACACCTTTAAATGTTCAATATGCAACTGCAATCTTATTTTGTACTACTGGATTTTAAACTGCCTGCCTTACAGCAAACACCAAATAGCATCCATATTATACTCCCACACAGTCTACTCTAACACATACACTACGAAACCACTCAATGCTAAATGACACACATCTTGTAGCTATTATGAACTCTCAAAGCAGCACAAGCAGCTACAAGACATGGTGCTCTCCGCAGCTGTGCTCCAATTCTGCCTTAGTCCACCTTGGATGAAAACACTGGAGAATCTCTAAAATGTTTGAGAGGAAATACACAAAGAGCAATTTAGAAATAATAAAAATAGAAGGTTGATACTCAAGTGATCAAGACAATTCTGATCCTACAATCTAAGAGAGACTTCAGTCATTTCTGATTATTGGTTTGTTTGCTAGTAGCAAACACCTGCACAGCTTGCACGCTAGTTATGCAAATGTCAAAATAGTGCATTTGCTCTACATCAAGAGACATTTGGGGCAAGGAAAATAAGAGCATACACAACAGGAAACAAAATGAATGCTAAATCTGGAAGACAGGAAGAAAGAAACTTCAAGGACAACAGGGGAAAAAAAGTCAGAAAAAGTCAAGACAAAACGATTATTCAGTACACCAGATTAGATTTTTAAAGGCATGTTTTCAAAAAAACTGCAGACTAACATTAGCCACAAACTTGCATGATATCAAGAGCAAACCAGATTTTTTTATATACACATATACACACACACTGCCATGAGTACATTTCCAGTGAATACCAGATTCAGTTTATATTTGTTTGTTTTGCAGGCTGCTGACAGTCTTTTAGAAAGCTTCTCCCACACTTTAGATATTTGAATTCATTAATTCTTACAAAAAGAAAAAATTAATATTTTTCTTCAACTCCTAACAAGGTGAGAAAATTTCTTAAGTTTATTCACCTTAAATTATTACACAAATTTTAAATCTAAAAGTGCATTTATAGCAAAAAATTCATTTAATTAAATTTCAGATGAAACAAATAGCACTTAAAGTGATCAGGTTCCAAAAGCTCACACAACCACAAAGTCTGATGCTGGAAGTACAGCATTTAATAGAATCCCTAGCTGAACCAAAACTGCCATTCTTTGTGCAGGTATCTCTTCAACCGGTATACGAATCATATGCACTGACTACTCTAACCTCTTTCTTTTCTGTGACAAATTAGAGAATTGAGAAAGTTATCATGCTCATTACCAGCACCAGGAAAAGGGTGTCTTGATATTTCCCCTTCAAAACAGTAACTGCTGCTTCCTGGGCTGAGTGAAAAGCAAAGGAAGATAATGAGACTAGCTGGGATGTGATTTTGCTTTTATGCTTATGTTTACAAGTCTCACCACAGTTGCTTCCTTCGTAAGCTGTTTATTCATAAATGGTACAACTAGCCATTCCCCAAAGACTCCCATCACTGCTGTGAGAAAGCAAGCCCCTACTGGAATCCTGTTTCTGAAGTTCACATCTATTGATTTGGATTTCCCCCGCCCCCTTTTGTCAATTAGTTTGACTACAAACTGACTAGGATGATTAACTCTCTGGAATTATTTTCCTTCACTTCTCTGAAAAAACAAGGGACTGGAGGTGAGATGTTGGACTTATGATTGACATAGCTATCATTTACTCATCAGATGTTCCATATTCATGATAGACAGATCACAATACACGCACAGTTAACCAGAACAAACATCACAGATAAATTCTAAAGGGTTTTATATACCCTTTTAGCCTACTTCTGGAGGCAAAAGTGTTCTAGAAAATAATATTGACTGTATTACATGGGAGAAACACACAAAACCATTTTCAAGATAAATGCTACTTAAAGTATTTTAAGAGCAACCTGCTGCACTGCAAAAATCTTGAACGATAGTCCATGTTGTTAATATCTCAAAGGATGGTACAAGAAAATGACCAGTTCCAGCAGAAGATGCAGAGATTATTTTTAATCAGTTTAATCAATTTATTCACAGTAAAAAGTGATTTTCATACTGTGGCTCATTTTGATCTGAGTGAAGGCTAAAAAAAAAAAATAATGCAATTTTCCATTAAGTATCGCCTCATCTGCAAAACATACCGGGCTAATGAACTCTTTTCTCCCCATACTGGTTACATCCATTACTTTCTATAACACTTTCTGAGAATTCCAGCTAGCAGCATCTCCCAAAACCCACTTCTCACCTGCAACAAGCCAATTCTGCCTATAGTAACCGCATTCTCCCAAGGTGGGCTGGTGGGGAGAGAGGGCACTGATATAATATTACATCTATCTTTTGCGTTCGCACATTTTATTGAACCCAATTCCTGAAGGCTTCATACAGATAACTAAACTTTTAAAAGAAGCAAGTGTACCACATGAAGATGACATATTTACACTCCCCAAACCCTGTCTCAAATGAACCCTAAGAGTAAGTCTTATCATCTCACAAAGAAACGATGCTAAACAACAATCCAGAAAGAAACTTCCATTTCTTAATTCATTCTTCAACACTGTTGGTGAAAAAAAAAACCAAAACAAAACAAAACAGGAGCATTAACAATGCCTTCTGGAGCCACTATCATAGCCTTTTGTTGGAGTTCAATATTACAGAATATGATATATAGAGTTCAATATTATACCAGAAACATGTGCCAGCACCTCTGCACACCTCCTGCCCCCTGCCAAGTAATTCAAGCAAGTAGCTGCCAGGGCGTTAACCACATATTCTCCCCAGAGCAATTACGTTCAGCCACTGGGTGGTTTTTGCTTTTTTTCCACTGGTTGGGTTTGGGGTTTTTTTTTGGTTTTTTGGGGTGTTTGTTTTTTGTTTTTAAATTCAGCACCTACTCCAAAATCCTGAAATGAGTTTAAAGTTACAAATGTATGCTTTGTATATCTCTGTCCGTTAGACCTGCTGCCAACAGTTAGACAAATACTTATGATTAACCTTTTTCAGAGCTTTATTCTACTCTTAAATCACCTTGGCTCTCCTTTCCTTAAAGCTGGATGAAGGAAAGAAGCACCTTTTCAGGTACAGTACAGTGCTCATCAAATTCATGCTATTTTGTTCCAAAATGCCTTATATTCAGATACAATTGCAGTTTCTACCTCCACCTATCCTTTTTTGTAAGTGCTGTTCACCTTGAAGATGTCCCTTGATCTCAGCTATGCCTTCTGAACAAAATGAAAGGAGAGTTTACAAGTGTGGCACCCTGATCTACCTTAAATATGAAGTTTCCAATGTATGAAAGTTATGGGGTTTTAGTAATATGTTTTATTCCCACAAAATATGTTTTACTCCCCACCCCGAAATACTGGACAGCTGCTGTTTCCAGAAAAAGGAAAAGTTCTGTAAAGCCTAAAGATTAATAACAAGTTTTAGTCTGGATAACTCTTTTGCTATGTAACATTAAATATTCTACTGTTTCCTAAAATTGCCAGAAACGTCATTCTGAACCTTATCATCCTCTCTCACAAGGCATTCTCTATGTGAGAATGCAAAGGACTGCAAAACCTTTTCACTGCAGACTTTATTGTTTCTATTAACCTATCATACCTAAACTACACAACAACTAAGTCTATACAGGCTCTGAACACTTACTGTGCTCTCAGATTTCAATATACCCAAATATAGTTTACTTAAAACTCTACACTTAGACTTAAATCTCTTCAAAGTCTGTTTTCACATACAGACAACATATCAACCAACAGACATTTGTTCAAGCTCTTGTTCACTAAAGCAAACTTACATCATAAATATTTGAAAACATTTCTCCCCATTACCTAGGCTGAGAGTTCTCCTCATACATCCGCTCTTTCCCTTCCTTGAAAAGGCTGATTGTCTGCTTGGTTTTCTTCATCAGGTTCTCCATGAACACGCGGAAATACTCGTTTTCTCCTAGGGTCTCCATCTTCCCCTCATAGCGTGATAGAATGGTTCGTAGATGCTGGTAGGTATCGGGTAGCAGATCTAGGATATAGGGTGGGCTGTTCTTCAATGCCAGTTTTGGGTTCTGACACAAACGCACCACCTATGTTAACGAAGAAAATGCCATTTTGAAAACTTAAAAATAGCAAGTAGTGATCAGTTACTTAAACACAACTCAGTGTTACTTACAAACGCAATACACTGAAACGTTCACTGTCAACAAACCACATTTGTTGCTCAAGTACAGATAGGGAGCCCAGCCACCATAAAAGAATCGAGTTCATGAAATGAAGTGCATATGAACTGACAAAACTGCCAACATACATAGGTTTATATTTCACCCCAAGTGCATTTTCAAAAACAAAATTCAAGAAAACTCAATATGGAGTTTGTAAATGGCAAGGATGTAACTTACCACATACATTGTCTAGTACTTCCTGCCACATTTCAGACTCTGAACGTGCCCACAGGCAGAACTTTACCTGTCTAGCTACCCTCATTTGGGCTGCAGAAGTGACTTTTTATACCAACCCATATATTCAGGACAAATATGCCCACAGAGGAAGTTCCACTGCTACAGATATCACCAATGCCAGTAAGTGTTCCCAGGCTGAAAGTCTTTTGAGGGCAACAGTGCTAGAAGAACCTCCTTTTCTTCCTCCTTCAATACGCAGAAGGACTAAGAGAACAATAGTTTTTATGGATAATGATGACCATCAAGAAAGAATGAATGCAAAGGAACTTTTCTATGCAAGAATGAGAAATAAGCTGTAGCATAATAGATATGGTAAAAGAAGGCTGGGTAAAAGTTTAGCTCATAAGAACTTGTGTCCCCAGTTATACATCAACTTTGCTTCTTATTAGATGAATCTCATAGCACAACTAGATTCTTCACAGTAATTTCCATGGGTTTGCTTTTTTTGTTTTAATAACAACACATCCATAGTGATACTAGTAATTAAAGGGTGGTTAGAGGACCTCAATCTGTCTTCCGCTTGGCATACAACTAAACATCTAATTTTTCTTCCTTCCAAGCCACATGTTCTCTATTTATATTTTTAGCAGCAAGATCACATATTCTCAAAGTTAAGAACTTTAATCTATCAACCCAAATTTTTGCCATCTACAGTGATTATGTTGGATCATCAATAAAATATTTTTAGGCACTTACTTTTGCATTATGTAGTTAAGGCACAAGTAAGTAGAATATTCCTGTTCAGAACTCACAAGCAATAGAACCATTATACCTGTACACAAACAAATCAGGATGCAAGCTGAACTTAATATAGGTCTTTAACATACAGGAATGTAAAGCTTACATGCCAAAAGCTCATGATAAGAAGTTTATGTGATAGGGGAGGATAAAGGAAGCCACTTCACCATCCACCATAGCCAAAAATTTTCCGTTATCTAGACTGAGAGAATGATAGGGAGAGATAATGGCAAAGCAGCAATCTGAAAAATTAGTGCTGCATTTTCAGTTATAAAAAGGGCTGAAAATCTAGAGTTGCAAGGCCAGTTTCAGATGAAGTTTACAAGCTAAGAACCAGCAGCTGGTATAGTCTTACTGCTGTCTTGCTGGCTAACAGCTTCCATTTTCTGCAATTTACATCAAACTTGAGAGGAAGGCCAGTACAAAATGTAGATACAGTTTCCTAAAGTTCTTCACTACAATGAGTGTTATCTGACTGCTTAATACCAAGCACATGAATGAGGTCTGAACTAAGGACGCTGCCAGGTATAACAGTATTACAGGTTCAAACAATGTAGCGCTGCAGAATGAAAAGCTTAAGGGAAGTGGATAAGAAAAGGTAAAAGAACAATCTAACATCTTTTTGCAGTACATCATTTCCAAAAAATCTTGTGAAACCTTCAAGAGGAATTGACTAGTTCCCTACAATGCTTACTTAAATACCTACTTCCCTTAAACACTTAAATGCTGATGGTAAGCAAAGGAATTTATTCTGAAACAACACTTTAGCTTTGAACTTTGCCATTCAGGGTATATGCAAAAAGCAACCTTGTTGAGTTAAGTGGCATCTCCAATTATATCTGACTTACAGCAGTGCCCCTAACAAGAGTTGATGGAGAAGGACTCAATTTCAGTGAAGAGAAAGGCACCCACAGTATATCAAAACTCAAACAGAAAAATCTGACTGCCATTAAAAGAATTACATACCTAAAAAAGCCTCTGCAAGAATACATAGAAAAAAACTACCAAAATTTTCCCTCCATTTTGAAGATGCTTCCAAGTATTAGGAGGTCTAGATGAGGAGATGGATGGTCAGACAACTGACTTATCCAATTGATTCTGATGCCTCAACTGTTGCTTCCTTGGAGCCTGTGAACATTGTACAATGAACCATATCAACAAAATGAGTCAACGCATTTGTCCCTGTGTAAAACTAGTTTCACTATGCAGCATGAATAGGTTCTAAATAAGCTCCTCAGACATATCTAAACCATGCTATGGATAGCAAAATCTTTTCAACAGAAATTGTTTATTACACAGTGGGTTTAAAACCTTAATAAGAACACAGTCAGCTCTTATGAGGAAGCCACATTAAGCAAGCATACAAGTCAGAGTATGCACTTCTCTGTCATCTGTAATAGAAAACAGTTTGGCTGTTACCCCTTGAAAATATCCACCTATAGAAGAAGCAGGCCTACTATGTTTCAGTAATGTAACAAACTTCAACATCAATTAGAAAACTTTCCCCACAGCAGAAGCAAGTTCTGCAAACCACTCATTCTCATAACCTCTATAAAATGTTTCCCAAGAAGTGACTTGCAAAGATACCTCAAATAGTTAACAGAAAGGCCAAAACTGCTGTGATTTTATTATCAAATAAGCTTCTCTATCTACCAAGTAGACAAAAGTTAGCTAAGATAAGCATTTAAACAAAACTACATAACTAGGAACTGCTGCCTCTTGAGCAAACTTGGTCGTTTTATAACACAGCATCAACAAAACCAGTTGCATTTTGCTTGTTTCTCTACGTGTGCACTTGCAGCATCGTGACAACATCAAAAGGAATGTTCCCAGCCCTGGGAACAGCCGCCCCTCAGCAAGCTACCCTGCCTTCCACAGCAACCAGCAACATGGAAGTAAATTGAGCAAAAAGCAGCAAATATTTTCGATTAGGTGTGATGGCAACAAACACAAGCAATCCATGTTTTTAAACTACCATCCAAACTCATCCAAGTTTGCCTGGCTTATGCTTTGTTCTCTCAGGAATAAGCCTTTTACAGAGACATTTTTGGGTTTTTAAAAATACCAATAAAGCATTTCAAGCTTAGCACAAAGATTCTAAGAAGCTGGCCTGTGAAGAACCCTAAAATTGACTTCACTGATTTTAATTTTCCAATCTCAAGAGAAAATAATCAAAAGACAGTTTCCCCTCTCAGTTTTGAAGAAAGAATGTGTTATCTACTCATTCGAAGAAAAAAAACCTAGGCCTGAAACTGAGTCTTTCCCCTCAAGATTCTGCAGCTTGCCTTGACTGATCTCTCGATTTAACATATTTCTCTTCAGTACTACTTCATTAGAGTTGCACAAATAAAGGAACTGGGTGTAGGAAAGCAGTAACACTACGTATAGAGTGCTGTCACAGGCACAACATATAGATAACCCGAGAAACAGAGTAAGAACCGTGAGGTTTTTTTAAATACTGCAGTCAGGTTATGTAGTTGGATTAGGTACATGTTAGAAGCAAGGAAGAAAGATTCAGGAAAAACGAGATACCTAAGCAAATGCACTCATTTGACAATACACAGTATTTGTTAGGAAGGGCAGAGTGCTACTTAGCAGAGGACACAAACCTATACAAATTGTGGCCCCTCAAGGCAGACTCACCAGCTGTGACACTAGCAGGCTGTGTCCTCCAACACACTCTGAATCCCCCTCTCTCAGCTTCCAGTCTACCTGCCCCGTCCTCTTGGTTCATTACTTTCCCCATTTTGCTCATCCCCAGCCCTACCCACAAAAAAAACTAGTGCTAGCCTGTTTGCTGCAGGCATTGATAAGACACTCCCCGGCAGAAAGTCCCCAGCACAGACACCACCTACCTGCTTGCCTCAGATGGGGGGGGGGGGGAAGGACAGTGTCACAGAGTTCCAGGCCTGACAAGCCCCCAGGTGCTGCTGTACCAGATAACAGTTTTTCCCTTCCAGCTCAGACCCCTTCAGTGTGGTTCTGAAAAGTGATAGTCCTTCCCTTCCTTTAAGAGCTAAATAGCTAACTTCTTTATTGAAATCACATCTCATTTCATCTTAAACCAACAGCAAAAGAAAACCTACTCAAACTTCTCTTATCTCCTACTGAATTTGTATTTGGCCTCTCTTCTACTTACAATGAAGGTGACCTACAGTGGCATTTCTCTATATCAGTTTTAGAAACTGAATGGCATCAGTATGCTGTTTAGAGCAGCTTTATCTCAAAGCTCGTCTTCCACCTCCATGTCTTACTACATGTACTCTACCATTCTTCTGCTACATCCCGTATACCTCATCCCAAGCGGTTCATGACTACACCACCTATTCTTCAAATACCATCCACAGCAATGAACTCAAGTGGTCTGCATTATCTGCTGCCCAGATCACATATGCAAGAACCGATTTGTAATCTCATCCTTTTGTGTAAAAAATACAAATTGTTTTCACCAGCGAATACATCATGTTTTCTTATACTAAGCACTGCTTTATTTGCTAGAGACAGTGATAAGAGGAGCAAGCATCATAAAACCAAATTAACAGCAGTTCCTCCCACCTGAACCAATCTATACACTTTACTAGGTTCAAGACACTGCAAGGAAATTGCTATGTTGCTTACTGTGCTATTCGTCACTGCAAGCTTGCAGGCTCGTAAGACATCTGGCAACACATTCAGCTTCCAAAGGCACATTTAACCTCTATTCCATAGATAAAACGCATAAACGTCACCTAATTCAGCTGAAGGTGAACATCCTGCTGCACAGTGATGAAAAAGGCTATTTTATGTCCATGCTATATGTGACCACATGCAACTGTAGGAGGAACAGTTAATACCAATGAAAATTAGAACTTCAAGCAAAAGAATCTGAAAGACAGTAATACATCAGGCAGCTTATGGAGAACGTTATGGGGAAAATATTTGGACAAGAATCAACTTGCATAGGAAATTCATCAGTCACGTCCAAAACCAGAGATGCACAAATGCTTTGACAATACCAGCTAATTACGCAGACTAAGGAATCAGGTCATGAATGTACTGTACGCACACAGATACAGCACACGTTTCTGAAAGGCAAACACATCATCTATTAAATATGCACACAAGTATTTTTTTATTTGCACCTGTAATTTCATTTACTCGGCCCATAAAACTAGCCCATTTTCAACACCTCCCATTCATTTAGCCCTTCTCACCACTAGTTTCACGAGCACTGTGTTTGCCTGGCAATTTGCTACACTACTAAAAAGATTTTTAATTCAGATGTACTTACACACGCTTATGAGAACACAACTAAAGTCTAACTGAAATCTGAAAGGCTTTTCACAGCTGAATCTTTCCTCCTGTACAAATCAGACTGAACAACTAACTCTTTAAGATGTTAACAATTAAGCCTACACCTAAGAGCTTTCAGAGGCTGCCTACGAGCACAACTGTTTAGACAGTGCACGTTTAAAAGAGGTTACTTTAACCTGTGACAAATACAACAGTAGCCTCAGCTTTTCTGTCAGCGGTATCATGATGGAGAGGGTATACAGCCAAGGACTGGCTATGCAGGTCTGAAGCTGTGCAAGTATCCCCCCCCCAAATATCATCCTACTGCAATCCAAAATGCCAGGATAATCAAAGTTTTTTTTCAGGCCAACCTTTTCCTTTGAACAGACCAGGTTATGAGGTCAAACACAGGTTAACATTCACATCTATATCACATGCACAAGAATGAAGACATGCATTCTTCCAAGGTGTATCTGTGAGTTAAACTTATTTCTAAGAGGATCACGTTTCCATGCTCAAACTACCTCTTCCACATTGCACTTATGCTTGCCCTCAATACTTGTAAGAAAGCCACTGGCACTTCTCAAAAGACTTTTTTCTTTATCCCAATCTCTCTCTGTAGAAGGTGATCAAAGCTCATTACAAGCACAGCAAGGCACAACTATAAACCATGTCTTTTGTTGAGCCAGCCAACACAAAGTGATTTCTTGGCATGAACATAATTGAATATGCCTTTAAAAAAGTCATCTACTCTGCCTGCTTTAGCATTTACTGCAGGAGATTCAGACACTGCATGCATAAACAATGCAGGGAAAGAGAAAGAAAAGTTGAAATGCATAAGCTTGCAGGGCAATTGGATGAGGTATGCCCATCAGCCCTGCTTGCTCTGCTCCCAGAGGGGAAGAAGGTGGGGAGGTGACACTCCCCAAGGACTGCAGGCAACTTTGGCGATGCTCTTACTCTGCACTACTTTTAGGGCCCTGAACCCAGCAATATAAAATGCACTGCACATTTTAGACTCCCTCGTCAAGCCTAGTCTCAATTCTCAGGGCTGAACAGTAATAACATCGGAGGATCAATCAAAATCTCAGGAAAAACGTTAGAAGATTTTTATTTTATGCCCACTTCTGGATGCCTGTGCTCACTTCTGTAAATAACACTAGCATTCACTAACAACTCACCAGCATTTCTTAAAGCGATGCATTTACCAACACACCTAGCCGGGCTAGTAAATCAACTGCCATACCCCATCACACCATCAGGCCAAAAGGTCTGGTGTCCCGCCCGCGGCAATAGCCATTTCCTGGCATTTTAAAAGGTGGAGGAGGGGAGAGTCCTAATGACCCCAGAGCGCAGTGCCCCTGCCTTTCCAATTCCCGCACCACAGGTTTTTGTTGTTTAACATTAGATTTCATATTCCTTATCTTTGTGTAACTACATGCATTAATTGGAGAGGGTTTTATTCAGACTTTTACAGTTTTTACCAGGCTCCCAGTTTTAAGGAAAAGGCTTTGTACCGAGCTCAGTAACATGCCCCTATTCACTCAGAAAAGAATAATCTGAACTGCCACAAAGCAGATGCTCAGCCCCACCATCCAGTACCCACACACCAGGCTCTATCACAGGCCAAGGCTCATCTTCAGGCAAACAAGTCCTAGATTCCTCCCTCGTGCAGTTATACACAGGTAGGACCTACTGCTGACACCACCAGGATGCACCTGCAGCTCCCCACCAGGCCCTACCCATACGCAGCCTCTCCTCCCACCAGCACCACCAGTGCCCACCCCAGCGTCTAGAAGGATATGATGGTACAAATCCCAGATCCTCTTGAGGAGGATCCTTCCTTCCTTCTCCACCCCAAATCTTCCCCTTTCTCCAACCTGTTCCCTCCGCAGCCCTGCATGCAGCTCATCCATTGCAGAGCTGCTCTTCTCCCTCCACACCTTCCAGTCTTTGCATCCCACTCTCCTCCCGCCTCTGGCCTCTCCTGCACCTCACGCCTCTCCACCAGCTCCCACATCTCCCCCCCAAAGCGCTGCACTCTTATCCTGCACCCGCACAGCTATTGTGTCCCTCCCCCAAATATTTCACCCCAGCCCCACCCCGAGCCATACCGCTCTCTCCCCCAGCCAAACTTGCAGCTCCAGGCTTACCCTACCCCACAGAGCCCCCTCCGCCCCCACCATCGCCCCGAACTCCTCAGCCCAGCCCTACCCCAACCCCCACCCCACCTCCCCAAGCGCTTCAGCCCAGCCCCCCCCCGCCCCGCTTCCGCCCCAGCCCGACCCCCGCAGCCGCCCCACAGCCCTCCCCGCCTGCCCAGGGCGGCCCGACGTCCCCGCCGGGCCCACCTTGTCCATGAGCTTCCAGCACTTCTCCACCATCTTCTTGTCCACGGCGCCGGGCTGGTGCGGGCCGAGGTGGTGGTGGTGCGGCTGGAAGGCGTCCTTCATGAGCCCGATCAGCCCCCCGGGGCCCTTCTTCAGCGGCGCCGACATGAGGGCGGCGCGGGGGCGGGGGGCGGCCGCGAGCGAGCCCACACCCGCGCCCGGCCCGTCGCCCCCGTCCGGCACCGGGCCGCAGCCCTTCAGGGCAACCGGGCGTGGGGGCGCTCCCGCGGGCCGGGCCGGGCCGGGCTGGGCCGGGCAGGCGGCAGTAGCAGCGGGAGCCGCGGGCGGTGGCGGCGGCAGCGGCGGGGGCGCCCGGCTCCAGCGCCGCTCCGCCCTCCGCCCCGGCCACGCCGAGCGCCGATTGGCGGGGCCTCCCCCCCGCGCGGCCGGGTCCGCCCCCTCCGCCGGGGAGGAGCGGGCGCCGATTGGCCGGAGCCCGCGCCCGCGGCGGGGGGGGGGAGGGGAGAGAGGGGCGAGCGGCGGCCCGTCCGCGAGGCCCCGCCCCGCCGCCGTGAGGCAGGCGCACGGCGGCGGCGAGGGCGGCACGGCGGCCATGTTTGGTGCGGGCGGGCGGGCGGGCGGAGCGCGGAGCGGGGCGGGGTCGGGTCGCCATGGGAACGGCGAGGGCCGCGCCCGCCGCCGGGACCGCGCGGTCCCGGTCCCGGTCCCGGTTCCGCGGCGCGGAGGGCGGCGGGACAGAGGCGGGCCCGGCGGCGGAGAGCTCGCCCGCCGTTGCCTGCCCCGGGCCCGCTGCGCCGGTTTCGGAGGCTGCAAAACAGGATCGTTTCCCCTTTCCAGCAGCCGGGTTCCCTTTTCTTCGAATGGCGGACGTCCAGCCCGAAAACGGGGAAGCGGCCCCGGCAACCGCGCTGCGCCTCTGCCGGGCGGCCTCCTCCCTCGCGGGAGCGGCCTCTCCCCGCGGCGGGCAGCGGGCGGGAAGGGGAACCGAGCCCGGCCCGGGGCGATGGCGGGGACAGCAGCCCAAAGTGAGCCCTCGGCAGCGGGGCTGCCCGCCGCCGCTGCAGAGCAAACGACCCCAACCCACCCCCGGGACCGCTGGGGCCGCGCTCGGCGGCGGGCGGGAGCAAAGCCAGCCGCAGGGAAGCTGAACCAGCATCTTCTTCGCAGAGGTGGAACTGGGAAGAGCTCGTAGCGCTGCGGTGCCGTTGGAAGGCACCTGCCTGCTGTCGGTGTCTTTGGGGCGTCTCCCTCTGCAAAGGCAGGGGAAGGAAAAGCCCACTGGAGCTGCTCCCCCCGTTACCGGCAGCCCGGCTCCAACAGGTCCCTGGGGGCGGGAGCGCGCACGGACCGGGGCGGCAGGGGGAGAGCAGACAGAAGAACAGGGAGGGAAAAGGGGAGTAGGTCAATCTTTTTGCACAGCTGACAACACCAAACCTTCAGAAATTACGACATGGGCTCGAAAGTAAGTTCACTTCTGTTTCTTCACTGCCTTCAGATCCTCTTTTCAGCCTCCTTTCCCAGGCAGAACAACACTTGCTTTGCAAAAAAACAGCTGAGGCTGGTATAGCACGGCATCAGTCTCACAGCACAGGCTTCAAGGAGGAAAGAAGACAAAACAAAACAGCAAATGCTGCACTTTGGCCAGCCTCACTTTGAGGAGCGCGAGCACCCAGAGACTGGGGTCAGGCCTGGAGGTTAGACAGCGCAGCCTCAGCCTCGTGGGAGCTAGGGTCCGCACTGGAGATGAACCCCACGACAGAGCTTACCCCTTTGCTTCTCCTGTGGCACCCACTCTCACAGGGGAGCCGGGACCCCCGGAGTGCCAGGTGTGCAAAGCCACAGCAGCACTGAAAAGCCACTGCCTTGGTCCACCATCTGCCACAGGAGGGACGAGCCGTGCTCTGCTGTGGCTGCTAAGCCCCTGCCAGCCCGGGGCATGGCCACAGGACCCTGTGCTCAGGCTGTGGTGCTGCTAACAGGGGAGCTGTGCATGCCATCCCTCTCCTCCTATCCCTGCCCTGGCTGCCCATGCACGTTGTACATCAGCCTGCTTGTGTCACGGCAAAGGACTGTGCTGCCCCATGCCATCCCGGCTCCAGTGCTGCTTTCCTCCACGAGTCTCCGCCCCAGACCAGGGCTGTGTGTTGGCTGATGGCTCATGATGAGTTCCTGCATAGCACATGGCTTGCTGAGGTGTCAGGTAGGCGGGACAGCGGGAAGCAGCATGCAGCACTAGATATAGCAAGGGAGCCCTGTGTAGACTGGTTATAAAACTCTCTGTCTTGATTTTGCTGCCTTTGGTAAAGCTTGGTAAATATTTCTGGGACAGGCAGCTCCTTGTCTGGCTTTAATTACCTGGGCAAATTTTCCTAAGGATTATATTGACCTCAAATATGTCAACATTTATTGAGGCCGTGTTCCTGAGGCTTTTCCCATTAGATGCTAATGGATTCTGGCTAATAGTCAAGCCGGATTGACCACCGGAGGGTGCCGTGGCCAGCTCTGGGATACCACAAGTACCTGGGGAGAGGGCTGGGGAGGGTTACACCAGCTTTGTGGAGCCAAATATAAAAATCACCATGGCCCCAATCCAAAGAGATCAGGGAACATGCTTGAGCAATTGCATTCCTAACTATCTGCTTCTCTGGGCATGATTCACTCCAAGTCGTGGCTGTATTTACATGTGAGACTTCAAGCAAAGGTTGCTTTTGTTTGGGACTGTTCCCTCCCTTTAGGAAAGAGGACTCCAGCACCCCTCTGCAGGGGTCCCATTTGCTTCTGTCCCTCAGGCCCCTGCCAGGGCTGGGGCCATACTCAGCACTTGCCACCACTGTGCCAGAAAGCCATGTCACGCTGGTTGTTTTGAAATTGCTTCCCTCCAGCCTGGCGGCTGGCAGCTGAGAGCACATCTGGGTGCCTGGGTGCCTCTGGCCGCCTGTGTGCATTTCATGTGTGGTTGTGGGCGACAGCAGTGTCTAGGTCCCTTGCTGGTTGTGCCACCCAAGGCTGGGCGTAAGTGTGTGCTCCCCTTCCCTTCTGCGTGCTCCACACTGCCTGCCAGCTAGCTGCCAGGCCTGTGCACACACTGATGCCCCTCTAATTGCTCAGCTCTGCGTGGCTGGGCAGTGGTTTCAGATGCGTGTGCATGGGTGTACACAAAGTGCATGGCAGCTTCTGTGCCTGCACATGTGCACAGGGTCCCCACCATCGTCCCTGGCCCAGGCCCAGCTCCCCTGGCTCTCCACACCCAGCCTGCCACCCTGCCAGCTCCTCTGCAGGACTGTGTGTCCCTGCCAGGCGTCCCCATGTTGCCCTGGCAGTGGATAGCCCTGCAGCCTCTTCACGCACCAGCTCCCTGCTCCTGCCGCCTGCCTGGCTCCTGCTGCCCTGACCACGCAACAAGGTCTGCATCATGCTGAAGAACTGCAGTGCACCCAGGAATCACCTGCTCACTCCCAGGTATTTGGGGTTAATTGCATCCTGAGCAGAAACAGCAGTTTGAAATCCTCTCCTTTCCTTCTTCTGTTAGTGTATAAAGAAGATCCAAATCCAACCACAGTCCCCAAGGCAAAACTTGCAGCACTGAGCAGTAGGGTGTGCCGGAGGGGAGAGCCAGGGCAGGAAGGGAGGAAGATGCCAGGCTTGTTTCAGGCTGTGACCTGGGAAAGTCATCCTCCCCACCATGTCCCCATTGCCCCACAGCTCAGCTAGACCCGTGCTGGGGCTGCTCTGGGACTGCCACTCTGGGATGTGAGTGGGATGAGGTCCAGCATACCTGATCGGAGGTGTGTTCCACAATCCTGCAGCCAAACATGACCAGTTTGGTGCTGCGGAGCGGGGCCAGCTTCAGACCATACTGGTGCTCTGCTGGGCGCAGGGCGCGTTCTATCCACACCTCTGTCATGGGAATGAGATGCTCAGCTGCTGCAAGGCAGAGGCAGGTTTTGGGCCAGATAACAACCTGCCTTCATTGCAGATAGTTGCTACAACAGCAGGGGTTACCTCAAAGGCAGCTGCTGTATCTTGAGGCACTGAGGTCTGTGCTAGCAGCCAGGACAGGTACTGGCAGGAGAGCTATCCTGGCGGAGACATGGCAGCTCCATGTCTCTGAGTCTCGCTTCCTGGGAAAGGAGGGGCCTCTTCCTCCATGTGCTGGTGGGCCCACTGCATCCCCTTTCTCCCCCAAAAGTCCAGTGCGTGATCACCAGTTGCTGAGAGTGCACTGGTATCATTTTGCAGGAGGATGCCTCCAAAGAGCAAAGGGAAAGGGAGAAAAGGAGTGAGGCAACAGCAGAAGAGACACATAGGAGGTGAGTCTGGGGCCTTGTGTCCCTCCAGCCAGCAGGAATGTGCCTCTCATGTCCCTCCCTTGCTGCTTCCCAGTGCCAGTGGGGACTCCTGGAAGCAGGAGCTGGGAGCACTGGGATGAAGACTTGCACTGCGGCCCCATAGGACAGCTGGCTGCGGCTCTTGCATCTCCCCCAGCCTGGCTCACCCTGTGCCAGGGCAGCAGCACAGTTATGCCTGATGAGATACAGGAAACAGAGGGGTCCAGTGCCCTGCCAAAAGCACCGTGCACCCCACTGCACCCTCCAGCCCAGCAGGATCCAGGGGGAGGTCAAAGAGAGTGGCTCTGTCAGGCCCCAGCCTCTCTTACATGTCTCTGAAAGTGCAAGCATGTACCAGGCTGGAAAAGCATCTGGGGTGGGGTTTTGGAAGGGGTCTCCAAGCCTTTATGCACCATGGCTACTGCCCCATCTTCACTGCAAAATCCCAGCCCTCAGTACCAAATGAGTGCGCATCTCTCCAGGGCAGCTGCTTCAGGTAAAACCGGCTACACCTTGACTCTGTGTCTGACAGGTGTCTGCACAAACACTGCCCTGGTGCCGGTGTTTGAGCTGGAGGTGTGACCCAGCCAAGTTTTCCTGGGGCAAACATCCCAAGGCACACTTCCCCTGGGCCATTTACAGCCCTTGGTGTCCCTTGGCCAAGCCCCTTTAAAGAGCTGCTCTTGACTCTCTCTTCCTTCTTCCCTCTGGCTGCAGAAAGCCAAGCTGAAGAGAAGCACAGGAAAACAGCGCTGGAGGTTGGCATGCAAAAAGAGCACCTGGGTAAGGTCAGGAGGAGCCAGGGGCTGGGTCAAGCAAGGGATGCCCGCTACCCTGCACGTACTTCCTAGGAACTAGCCCTTCCCAGCAGCAAGTCATGCCAGAGGATGGCACATGGCCTCCCTTGCGTGTGGGCTCCAGCCCCAGGGGCTGCCTGTGCTGTCCCAAGAGTCCCTGGTGTGCAATGCAGCAGCTGCTTACAGAGGCCAGCAATGCTGCAGAGGTGGCAGAGAAAGAGAGGAGCAATGATGAAAGCAGATGGGAGGTGGTAGGGATGCTGCAGTGGGGCACCCCCCTGGAAATGCTTCCCTAGCATGGTGCTGGGCTGAAGCGAAGGGAAGGTTTCTTGCTATGAGATTCACTGTGGTTCAGGCAGGGCTTGGGGCCAGGCATGGGCTGAGGAGGTGTCCACATCCCCCTGGTTTTGGGAGCAGAGAAAGGCTAGGAATAAGTCACTGCTGGGCCAAGGTACTGAGGAGGTACTGGGCAGGGAATAGCCACCCAGTATGGGTTGGATGGTGCCCTTTGACTGCCCATGCTCTGGCCAGGGTCATGGTGTGGGTCACCTGTCAGGAAGCACGTTGTCCCCATGGCAGTCCTCTGCGTCTCTGGCTCACAGTTCCCTGGAGGGACATGACCTGGCAGGCAAAAGCTGACAATGAAAGGCTCAAGTGGAGGCTGTAGGACCTGGAGAAGGCGCTGGAGCAGGCGCGGGAAGACAAGCGAGACATTCATGAAGGTGAGGGCAGAGGTGGGAGGGGCAGTGGAACAGATGCAGGGACCCCACACCTTGGTGCTGCTGGGGGAAGCCAGACAAGCTTACCCCACCTCTCCCTTCGGCCTTCCTCTTGCTTAGCCCCAAATCACCCTGTTGTTGGCTAGCCCAGCTCCCTCCCATGCAAAGGCTCTGGACATGGACTCGTTGCACCCCAGATGCCTGTACTTAGCACAGGCAGAAGAGACCACAGAGGCAGAGGCTTCCCTGCCTGCAAAAGTCATTGCCTTGCCATTTCCGTTAGTGCTCAAGAACAGACTGATTTTAGCAGAGGTAAAACCTCAGCCAGAGGTTTGCGGTCTTTGCCACATGCAAAACTCCGTGCTCATTTTCACTCTCCCACGCTCAACAGAGAGGTAAAACTTTCCCTCCAGGGCTCCCTCCTGCCCCCCCTCCAGCTTTATCACAGCCCTGCCAGGTGGGGAGAGGGTGCATGCACAGCTGCTTCTGATGCGTCACCCTGCAAGGGGAACTCTCATGTCAGGCCTTGCTGGAGCCCCTGCTGTGATCCCAGCACAGGGACCACCTGCTTGTCCCTCCTATAGTGACCATATTTGTCCCCTTCTCCCTTCCCTGGCTCCCACAAACAACCCAGCAATACCAAGACCTGCAGAAGCAGACAGCAGCCCACAGCCAGCACTTGGAGGAGAAGGTGAAGAGCCTGCAGGAGCAGCTCAGTATGGCCCCCTGACATGCCTGCCCCTTGCTGGTGGATGGGGATGGGGTTCGCTCCAGGGCAGCAAAGTGCAGTTGGGGGAAGTCAGGGGAGATGGGAGTCATTCACCCTGTGCTGTCAGCATGGCAGCAGCTGAAGGCAAAGCCTAACCCTGTTCCCACTGCATCCCTGACCTTGGGAGATGCTGACTGCAAAGGGGATGCTGTGATCCCACCCCTGTCCCAGAGCCCTCTACCACCCTGGGGATGAAGGGGATTGGGCAGGGGCTGTGCCACACACTGCCTGCACCCTCCTGTACACTGGTCATGCAGTGCCAGGCTCCTGTGCCCACGTGCTCAGTGTCCCCTGCCTCTGTCCCCATACCCTACAGCCACTGGGCTCAGGGAGAGCCCGCAGACCCAGGAGACTGCCATCCAGGCAGTAGCAGAGAGGTACAGGACCATTGCCCAGCTGCAGAGCAGGCTTGATGCCATGGAAAGGGAGTATGAGAAGAACCTCCATGTGAGTGGCCTCCATAGATGTGGCTGTGGGTGGCTCCCCCGGCAGCATGGTCCCCCCTCCTCACCATCCTCTTTCCCACCAGGGTAGTCTGGACCTTGTGCTGGCCAAGATGGCAGAGGCCAGCCAGCATTGGGAAGAGGTAGGAATGACCATTGCCATGGAGCACAAGGAGTGCATACAGGAGTTTGGCCTCAACCCCCTGTAGTTATAGTACCCTGGGGCTTCCGGGACCAGACAGGATCTCAGCCCCTACCTCCCTATCTGCACATTTGGAGAGCTTCCCACATCCACTGCCCAACATCTCAGCTGCCCCGGGCTAGGTAAGAGAAGATGACTCCTGTCTGGCCCTGAGATGCAGTGCTGAGTCACAGTCCTCTCCATAACATTAATCACACGAACAGCAGTGTGGATTTGTCCTTTAATCACACCCCAAATGGATGATGCAGGAACAGTGCTGTGATGGGTGGCAGACACTCACTGCCCACAGGTTCACAGGGAGGGTGAGAGGAGGAGCACAAGAGAGATGTCCATGCAGGGGCAGTCCTCAGCCAACAGGCTGAAAGGTGGGGGGTTCCTCCAGTGCCCCATTGGCCTCCGCTGCTCCTTTCCCCTTCACACAGTGGCCCAAAGACCAGCCTTGGGCTGAGCCAAGCCTCAGGCTCCCCAGTCCCCTGGATCATGGTGTGGAGGGCAATGCCTCAGCTCTCCTGGGAGCTCCCAGAGCCTGGAGGTGGGCAAGGGCTTCGGCGCAATGTCCCTAGATAACCCTGGAGGCAGCTGCACAGGCAAAGACACAGGTCTGTCTTCAGGTTACAAGAAGTCACCACCTCAGTTAATAAAAGCTTGGAGCCAGCCTCGGTCAGTGAAGATGTCTCTGGGAGGTGTGATGCTGTGAGGTGTGTGTGCGATGGCCATGCCCTCTCCGGGGAGCCAGGCGGGGGGCACCGATGGGCTGGACATGGCCTGGGTCAAGGTGCTGTGGGGGCGGAGCCTGGCTGGTGGCAGAGTGCTCCCGGGCTGCTAGAACGCCTGGTGCAGCCTCCTCTGCTCCTCCTGGCATGGGCTCTGCGGGGACACAGTGGGGGCATTGTGGGCAGCACACAGCCACCCACCCCACCACATTCTACCCTTGCCCCATGGGCAGGTTGAAGAGGTCTTTCTGCCTGGCCCCTGTGGCCAGGGGACCAGTCAGCCCCCTCCTGCCAGCATCACAGGTGCCAGGGAAATATTAGGACAGGCAGGGCAGGAGGGTGCCAGGACTCAGAGCAGTGCCAGGCTGTGAGCAGCACTTCCACAAAGGCCTGGCAAGAGGGGTTACCTGTGTGAACCCTATACTGCTGCTAGTAGCCACCAGCCAGGAGCCAGGTCCCTTTGGTCCCACCTCAATGTGACAGAGTCCAGGGGAGCCACTGGGAGAGGGCAAGGAGGGCATGCAGGAGCCTGAGGCAGGGTCACTGTCCTCAAAGAACAGCAGAGGGGACAGCCCGATCTGAAAGAGCAGAAGAGGGATAGCCGTACAGCTTCTAGCACTCCACGGCGAGCCAGGTCCCCTGGGGAGGACCTCATTGTGCAGGCCTGGGGGCAAGACACCCATCCCACCATCCAGCTTCACAGCACCCCCGGGGTCCCCAGCCAGGGCGGGACCACACTGGGTCCCCAAAACTTACTGACTGATAGAACTCATCGCCAGCAGGGTCGATGACCAGCAGTGTCACCTGGTCATCATGGGCGCGGATCCTGAGCACCGTCTGCTGGTGGTCCAGACCCTCAATGCTCTCACCATTCACAGCCAGGAGACGGTCCCCTTCCTTCATCCCTGCCTGCTCAGCCGGCAGCCCTGCATCCACGTCCCACAGGAACTGGCCTGCCACAGCAGGACAGAGGGAGGGTGGGGAGATGCTTACAGAGGCATTCAGCCAGAGGAGAACTGGCACTGCTGACCCTCAAGTGCAGATGGGGACAGGGTTCTGCTGCAGGCACAGGGCTTGCAGCTATTCCTGACCTTCAGACATGCCTTGCTCAGGTAGAGATTGCTTCCCTCAGCTCCCTCACCTGTGGCCCCTGAGCTGCAGTCATCCTCCTTGAGCAGAAATCCATAGCCAGCTGGACCCTTCACCATGTGCAGCTCCCGGACCTTGAAGGGGAGCCAGGAGGTATCTGCCAATGCAGCTGTGATCCGCAGGCCCCGCAGGCGGTAAAACTCCTCCACAGCACTGGACGCCACCAGCAGCGTCACCTTGCTGGTGCTCTGCTTAAGCTGGATAGGAAATGCAGGGTGCTCAGCAATGTTGCCACCCCCGATCCCCCACCCAGCCGTGCCGGGAGCATGTACCTTTCTGGTGAGCTGTGCATGTGAGTAGCTCCTCACGCTGGCCCCATTCACCTCCAGGAGCCAGGAGCCTTGTGGCACCCCTGCTTTCTCCGCTGGCCCACCCTGCCTCACCGACAGCTGGAAGGTGCCCTTTATGCCTGCAGGGAGGAGAAGAGGCAGTCCGGGGCGAGAGGGACGCTGCATGGGGGAGGCTCACGGCACAGGCATGTTGGCTGCCTTACCTTCTGGACCCGACACACTGAAGCCAAACCCTCTTTTGTCCCGCGTGATGTGGCAGAGGCGTGGGCGGATGTCAGCTGGCAGCATCTGTGACAGGTCCCTGCCCAGGGCTTTGGCTGCTTCGTAGGAGTTGCTGTCCAGCACCGCCAGTAGGACCTGGTTGCCACTGGCCTTGATCTTCTGCACCACCTGGAAGGACCCAGGTTGTGAACCCTGGGCAGGGTGCCCCTCCAACCACAGCCTGCAGGATCAGGGCCCCGGGGGGCAGTGGGGTCCGGCACTCTCTGTGCCCCTGGCCAGGGAGGACCTGGGTATTCCCACAGCCCCAGAGTGCTCCCAGCTTACCCTGCGGTGGTCCATATGATCCACAAATTGGCCGTTAACCTGGAGGAGCCGGTCCCCATCCTGCAGCCCCCTGCGCTGGGCCAGACCCCCCATCTCAACCTGCCGGATGACGTGGCCCTGGCAGCCCAGCTCCTCGTGGAGGCAGAAGCCGAAGGTCTCTGTGCTGCCCTTGCTCAGGAGGAAGAAGCGGGGCTCCCCCACACCCTTGCCATCTGTGTGGGGGCACAGCCCGTGAGCAGGGTCCCGCAGGGATCCTAACACAATTTCTCTACCCCACCCTGGGCTAGGGTCTCCCCATCCCCGCTGCCTTACATGTTCATGTCCCCACAGCTGAGAGAGTCCAGGACCCCAACGATGCCCAGCTGCCAGAACCCCGTGCTGACATAGGGATGCCCTGGGGAGATAAGGGTATTTACCCATGTCCTCAGTCAGCGACAAGGCAGGGTTGTCGATCCCATCTTTGGGGTTAAATTCAAATTTTCTGAAATGATAAAGGGCAGGAGAGGCCACGTTAGTGCAGCAGCATGGCCTTCCCCCCGCCCTCCCTGGCCCTGCCATGGGGAGCCCCATTCCTCCCAGAAAGGGCCAGCTGGAGCCACAGCTCCAGTGCCTCCCTCTTCCCTGGGGAAAGCCACAAGAGGATCTCCCTATTGGACTGTCCCCCACATCTCTCCTGAGTTAACAACTGAGGGAAGACCCTCCTGGGGCAGGCAGCTGGGATTGGCAGCCGTGACCCATACCACTTCAGCTGAGGCTGTGCCCCGGCACAGCCCTGTTGTGGGGCCATGAGCCCCAGGAAGCCCCCAACCAGGGGGAGCTCAGCACTTACATGATGGACTTCTTGTCACCCTCGAGCCCTGCAGAGGGAGAGGAGAGGTCAGTGCAGGAGGTGGCTGGCCGGGAGCAGACCCCATGCTCTCGAGCACTCAGGGCTTGTCCATTCGCAGGCTGAGCATGCCACGCCAGGTGAGGTAGGTTTGCTGAGTCCACGCAGCCCCCCCCAGCCACTCTGCCCCCCCGCTACAGCCTGTGCCCAGGCAGAGCTTGGCCCTTGGCCCCACCTCTAGTGTCCTTTTGCATTTCAAAGCAGCAGGACACCTGCTGCTTTTGTCCAATGCGCACCCACTGCCCAGCCCAGTGGGGTCCTGCAGCACCGGGGGCAAAGTAGGGCCAGGCGGCAGTATGCAGATGGAGGTCAGTCCTGAGGGTTTACAGGGCTTTTGAGTGCGGGATGGGAAGGGTCATCAGGGCCCCAGAGAGCTGGCTGGAGCCAGGAGATGGAGACAGAGGCCTTTCCCTGCGTACCTCCCCATAAAACCGCTCCCCACATTTTCCAGCAGAAGGACCCCCAAACCCAAGAAGGGGAGATTCCTGCCAAGCGCTCCCACAATGTCCATCTGCATTTTCCTGGATGCCTCTAGCTCCTTTCCATGGCCTGCCTGGGCTCTGATGTTGCCTTGCTCCGTGTGGAAGCAGGACCTGGAGACATGCGTGTCTCGTGGGGAAGGGTCTCTGCAGGACAAAGCCCCACTGTCCCGGCACATACCTTTTGTTTGCTTCATGGCTGTAGGGAATGTGAGAGGGAGCAAGGTACAGGGTGAAGTGGCAGGGAAGCCAGTGTCCCCGCCTCTTCCAAGACGCCCCAGGTTTAATGGTTAAACAGCCCTGATGTCTCCCCTGCCCTCCCAGCCCTGGGGCACTGCTAGCCCTCACCCAGCAGAGCTAGGAGCAGGGACCAGCACCTTGGGACACCCAGATTGGGAACAGATCCTGGTGTCCCAGCTTCCAGCTGCCCCCAAGGGTGGCCCACGGTGGGGAAGACCAACTGGTTCAGCATGGGCTGGAGCAGAAGTGGGCTGCCCCATCCTAGCCCCATGAGATGTGGAAGGGCCAGAGCCCTCCACTCCAGCTGCTGGAAGGATGGTTGCACCAGTACCTCCGCATTCCTCCCCCAGGAAAGGCCTGGAGAGGAGACCGAGTCTTGGCACTAGTGTGCTTCAGTGGAAACAAAACGGTGCACTTTAATGCTACCAAAGGTTTCACAAGCAAGCCTGAGTCCTGCCCCTCTGCCACTGCTGTGGCTTGTGGCCAGGTCAGCAGTGGCCAGGGTGCAGGGGCTGGGTCTCTACAAGCCCAGAAGAACAAGTTCCATTTGCTCCTGGCCTGGTTTCTGTACCGTTCTCCCACAATTCAGCCTTGCCCGCAGATGAGGGCTGAGCCCCACATACCCAGCACCTTTGATAGCCTTGGTAGCACCCAACCACTAGGCATCTCCACGTGGATAAGGCTGCAGGGGATGTGCTGCTGGGCCGCACTCCAGCGTTTCCTCCCCAGCAGCACTGCTCCCTTCCTGGCCGGGTGGATGGACAGCAGGTTAGAGGGTCCCATGCTGCAGTTTCCCCAGCATCTTCTTGACCTCACTCTCAACTCGTAGGAACTTGGCTTTCCTCCAGGGGTTGGCAGTCTGTCTCCGGCTGCTCTCCAGATCCTGCAGGATGAGGGCAAGGTGCTGCTGAACCCGCTCGCGGTCCCAGAAAGGCAGGTTCCTCTGCACCACATTCAGGATGTTGGACCAGTAGTCAGAGACATCGGTGCCTGCTGTTAGGAAGACCAGCGCTCTGACGCCGTCCCGGTCCATGCGCAGGCTGTGAAGTACCTGCTTGCCGTCCTCACTGATGTCATTGAAGTACAGACTGCAGGGTGAAAGAAAAGGAGCAGAAGACACTGTGAGGGCTGGGAGGCAGGACGCAGAGGCAAAGGGAGGCTCCCCGCTCACTGCCACTGGGAGGGACACTGGGTTGGAGGCATTGCCTGCAAGACAGAAGAGATGGGGCAGAGAGAACTCACTGCACTTTGTCCAGTGTTGCGTGCTTTTTGGCCACCTCCACCACGCGCAGGGCTGCTGTGTCCGTCAAGGAGTTGTAGCCCAGGTTGAGCTCCTGGAGGTGCTGGTTCGTGGCCAGGTGCTGAGCAATGACCTCGGCACCCTGGTCCCCCAGCGCGGTGTGCAGCAGGGACAAATGGGTCAGCGAGCGGTTGCCTGCCAGTGCCTCGGCCAGGTATTGTGCCCCCTGCTTGCCCAGGGGGTTATTTGCCAGCCTGTGGACAGAGGAGTTCAGGGCAATGCCAAGGCTGGGCAGGGAGCCCAGGGCCAGGGCACCCGGTGGGCAGCAGAGACAGTTTCATGCAAGGACAGAGATAGTACTCACCGCAGGTTGCTCACCACACACTTGTCATGCAGGAGCAGGTCACGGATTTCCTTGCAGGCATCAGAGCCCAGGCTGTTGAGCTGCAGACTGATGCAGAGCAAGACATGGGGGTGGCAGGACTGAAACAGCTGTTACCTGTGGGGCTGGCAACCCTGCTCTCTCCATTTCCCTGGCCCTCCCCATCAAGATCGTACCTGGGCTCCCCAGACAAGGCCGTGCAAGGCTTCCTCTCCAAAAGGGAGCATGGTGAAACCGCACCAGAGCTTGGGTGGCATCAGCCAGAAGAGGCAGTGCCAGCAGGAGCGAGGGAGGGGAAGGGGGTGCAGGGTCCGCAGGGGGTGCGTGAGGGTCTGAGGAGGGATTAGGACCCCACCAAGCCCTCCTGAACATCTGGAGGAAGGAAGTGCTGCACAGCCCCGCTGCACAGCCGAGTCCGTCTCTGCTGAGCACGGCTCGCCACCCCCTGGGCGACAGGAAGACTGCAGTTCCACAAATGGAGGGAACAGAACCCATCCCTTTGTGCAGACCAGACTCCCACCTTTGGTTGTGTATCTCCTGCCCAGGGTTAGTAATAGCAGAGGGATGCTGGGTGGCTCCGAGGGACCAAGCAATGGGAGGGACCTGGGTCTGCCAGGGTAGCTGGCAGCCCAGCCTGTGGTACCGGATGCAGAAAGCTGCCCAAAGAGTCCTACAGGAGGGTCTGTTGGGACTGCAAATCCCAGCATGCAGTGCCCTAGCAAGGTTGCTCAAGGAGTGTTGCGTGTTGGAAGCTGTAGTCCCCTAGGTCGGCACTGAGGATAAACAAGGGCATGCATATCCTCCCCTACTTTTGCCATGCTTGGGCTCCTAGTGTACCCCTGTGATGGGCAGAGGTGAGGGAGAGCCCGATTTTTGAGCACTGCCCAAGGGCAGAAGAAGGTGGTACTCACTAGAGAGCTTTGCATCGCAGCAGGACAGGGAAAAGGATCCTCAGGCTGCTGGTGTCAAGGTTGCAGGAGCTCAGGTTCAGCTCCTCCACCTCGTGGCACATGGTGCCCATGACAGATGCCAGGACAGAGCACTTGAGAGGGGTCATCTTGACGGATGAGAGGTTGACAGTCCGGAGGGAGCGGATGGCCTCAGCTGTGAAGCGCTCGTTCTGGAACTCATGCAGGAAGAAGAGGTAGTCCATCAGCTCGGAGGGGGGCAGGCCCTTGCGGCTGTTCCTGATGACCGTCTTCTTCATGGCCTTGGCGATCTCAAAGGCTGCCAGATTCTTGATGGAGCAGCCCAGCTGCTCAAGGATGGCGCGGTTACGGCGGGACAGTATCCCACCCATGAAGATGGGGAAGAGCTCAAAGACCTCATCATCAGGGGCTTCATCAGGGTGGCGCATGGGGCCCTCCACACCCAGAATGCTGGAATTGATCTGGTCCAAGACATCATCGTTGTAGTAGTCCTCCTCTTTGAACAGCTCCTCTGCCATGGTGTGGGCAATAGCATCCCGGTCCTTACCACTCAGCCGGGAGAAGTAGCGAGGGAAGATTTTGAGCAGATTGAAGAGCACTGGCAGGAAGCGCAAGGGCAGCACCTTGGAGATGATATTCAGAACGACAGCAACATCTTCACTCACCTTCCCAATGACCTCTGACAGCTCCTTCCCCACTCTCTGTGCCAGGGTCTTCTTCTCACCCAGCACCACATACAGGGCTGCCAGGTACTCCTGCATAGCAGGGATGGTGAAGACAAAGGTGTGCTCTTTGCCTGGCTGCACACACGGAGTGAGGAAGAAGCGGAAGACGTCACTGCGGAAGACTTCCAGGAGGTTGAGCTCACTTTCAGTCTTCATCTCCACCTCAAAGCACTGCTGCAGGTCATCCTCTGAGAAGCAGGTCTTGCGGGACATCACCCCTTCGTAGGCCAGCTTGCCCACCGTCTTGGCCACGTACTTCATCATGGAGATGTTGGTGGGGTCGGTGCTGTCCAGCACCTCCCCGCTGAAGTTGAGCCGCAGGAAGCTGGTGTAGATGCCAGTCAGGGTCTGGCTGGGAGGCACTGTCCTGGTGAAGTAGAGGAAGTGCAGTGTGGTGCACACCAGCCAGCAGTAAGAGGGCAAGAAGCAGGCAGCAGCTATTTGGTTGTGGCGCTCCAAGTTCCTTGACAACATCTCCACCAAGTTTTCCTGCTCACCTGAGCTGCTACCTGCACTGTTCTCTCCACTGCAGCCAGGCTGGCTGAGACGCATCTGGAAGTACAGCTTCTGCAGGTTGGTGTCAGAGAAGCCACAGATCTCGGCATAGCGGCCCACATACTTGCCAGGGATCCGGCGCACCGCTGATGGGCGTGTGGTGACGATGATGCTGGCCTGGAAGCAGAGGGCTGGGTGAGTTTGGAGGTACTCCCTTTGTGACTTTAATTTAAGCTCAGCAGGGTCCCAAGTGCATAACCCACATATAGGTGCACAAGGATCACACCACCCAGCGGCTGGGGTTCAAGAAGCTGCTGCCCAAAGGGTGTTGGTTCGAATCTGGCTCAGGCAGAGGGGACAGAAGAGCTTTCCCCATCCCCTGCTAGACATATATCAAGTCTGGAAGACCACAGCCCAGCAGACTGCCTTCTTTGCCTTACCAGGCCTCCCCAAAGATCCCACAGAGACAAACCAGTAACAGTGACATGAGGCCACCTTGGCGAGTCCCTCCAGGAATGGAGGCTGCCTGTTCGCTTACAGTCAAGCTGAACTATAAGCAATTAGCACAGTGGCCATGCCTGCAAGGCCCCAGGGCTCACCCCCAGCCTTTCTCCAGCATAAAGGATCTGGAGGGAGACACTGACCTCTGGCAGGAGGTATTTTCGCAGCAGGTTGACCACGATGGCAGAGGGAGGCACAGGCTCATTGGGGTCACAGCACAGCTCTGTGCCAGCCAGCCGGAAGTCCAAGTTGAGGCGCTCCAGGCCGTTGAGGATGAAAAGAACCTTGAGGTTGGAAGCGCCTAGCATTGGCACCACATCCCGGAGGTGCTGGTACTTCTTGGTTATGAGGCGCCGCAGGGAGATGGGGGCATGACTATGGGACAGGTCCTCGCAGGAGAAGGGGATGACCAACTCAAAGCGGGGTAGGCGACCGTGGCACCAGTCCACCACCATCTTCTTGATGAGGGTGCTCTTCCCTGTGCCCACGGTGCCATACAGCACCACATTCTTCACCTGCCGCCCACAGGCATCCACATCAAAAAGGTTCTGGAGGCTGATAACTTGGCTGCAGGGCTGCTGGAGCTGGTTCTGGATGGTTAGGTCAGGCGAGGGCTTCAGGATCTCTTCCAGGGAGCTCTCCCGGATCACTGGGTCCACGTGGACTGCATCCAGTGAGAAGGAAGGGCCAAACTGCCTCTCTTCATTGGGCTGGTGGCTGAACCATGCAGACAGGCTCCTCTGGTGTTTCTTGATGGCATCTGAGAAGAGGAAGGTGCTTGATAATACAAGGGCTTCTCACTGGCCAGGGACTGGGGAAGTTGCCTGCTCCAAGCCACTACAGTGAGCTGGCTGCAGAGAGGAGGATAGAACCCAGTTCTTGCTAACCCACACACTCCCCAGGACAGCAGCTGCCCCCAGCCCCCTGTGTAGGACCCTCCACCCTCTTCAGTGCAGGACTGCAAGCTTACCAGAAGAGGCCACGTTCCTCAGCTGGGACAGGCCGTGGCGAGAGGAGCTGGGCTGGACAGAGTGCTCCTGGGACCCTCCCTGGTAGCGAACAGAGCCCCTGCAAGAGGAAGCAGAGTGTCATGAGGAGGGCAGGGGCCAGCAACTCTAAGCCCTGCCTGGGGCAGGGTAGGCAGATCACAGGTGAGTGCCATGGGAAGTGCTGAGTAGAGCCAGCTCACCCTTTCCTTCCCCTGCACTAAGGGAGAGCACAGGGCCAGGGCCAGGGCAAGGGCACAGCTGAGAACTTGAAGGTCAACAAGCCATGCACTATACATCCTCAGCAAACCCGTGGTGAGGCAGAGAATTTGGGCTGAATTCAGAGCAGGCAGGGAGTTGGGTCCGGGTTGTTTTCTAGGTGGAGGCAAAGCAGTGTCTCTGCCCACAGAGGACTGATGGTCCCAAGGCAGCCAGCTCAGCCGCCCAGGTCCCGTGGCAAACAGCCACAGGGCAGAATGTGCCAGGCCCCAGCTGTGTGGCACTGTACCTGGGGAGAGAGATGTCACTTGTGTGAGGGACCTTCCTGAGGAAGTAGCTGCCTGCAGCACCTGGGGGGGGAAAAGAACACACAGGGTCAGGGATAGCCTTCTCCAGCCCAGCAGAGCTAACACCACAAAGCTCACTGGCTTCACGTCTTGCTGGGGTGACCCACAGACTGCACAGGCTCCACTGTGCAGCTGGGGAGAGATGTCTACCAGGGACAGGGGTTCCCTGGGGGCAGGACAGATTCAGGGTCGCAGTCCCACAGGCATAGAGCCCAGCTCACCTGGCACTGAAGCAGCACACAGATACACACTCCGGGTCCCCCTGCTCCCTGACAGGGATCGACGCAGCTGCGTCCAGCTGCCCCAGGGCAGGTAGCTCTGGCATTGCATGGCCCACAACATCCTCTGCCTGAAAGAGAGGGCACAGCTCATGGGCAGGCTGGGTGCCTTAACCTGCCAGTTCCCTGCCCCAGCCCAGCTTTGCAGCCTGAAGCTGTACTTACCCTGACCCCAGCTCAGGGATGCCTGGATCAGGAATGACCCACTCCTACATCTGACTCCACAAACCCACCAGCCATGGGGAGCAGCAGTGGGCTGGGTGGCAGGTCAGCTGTACCAGAGCTGAGCTGGCAGAAGCACATCCTGCCTCAGACTCCCCATCCAGCACCCTTCACAGACCAACCTGGGCATCACCTCGGCTGGGGTGCAGCCAAGAGGGCAGCAAAGGAGGGCCTCGAGGAGGAGGTACTCACCCTGCAAGGCAAACCTGCCTGCCCCCTAATCCCAGCCCCCAGGGCCTCAGTTGGGACCAACGACCTAATTCACTGAGGGCACCAGGGGCAGGGGATGATCTCCTCCCTGTCAGCAGCCAAGTCACTAGCCTAGACTTGGCTGTAACAGTACAGCTATAACAACTATCATAACCAAGAGAACAAAAGTGCTGGGGAGAGGGCAGGCTTCCTCCTCCCAGACTTGAGGCCTTTTTTTTAGGGCTTTACATTAGAACAAACCAACCACCCTCCCCAAACTGCCATGAAATCCTGTAAAACCAGGGGCTGGGGCTGGGAGAGAGGAGACAGCAGAGAGGGGCTTAGGAAGGGCAGAAAATAAAGGGGATCCCATATCCACATACATGGTGGCTTCCCCCACTCCAGCAGTGTCCCGGAGCTGCCCTGTGGTGGCTGGCCCTGCTGGAGAGGTGCTGTGCCCCGGCGGGCAGCCCTTGTCGTGTCCTTGGCAGCCGCTGAGCCCTCTCACCGGGCCTGCCCCGCCGAGGCGGCTGCAGCACGCAGGGATGCTGAGCATAGTCTCCTCCCATTTAAAGCAGTCGGGGAGGCTGCAACCAGCAGTAGCCGGGGCACAGGCTGGCAGGGGGCTGCGGGGGCTCAGCTGGTCCCTCAGGGCTGCGCTGGGTCCAGCCCGGCACGGGGTGATTTTTTCCCAGGCAAAGTGCCCGTCTCCAGGGGTGGACGAGGGGCTCAGCAGCTCCGGGGTGCTCAGGCAGCTGTCCTGCATGGGCTTAGCTCTGTGGGGCAGAGCGGGACAGGGTTGGCAGCTCCGCTGCCAGGGACGTGGCGGAGCAGCACCCTACCCAGCCTTACCTGCCCCGATATAGTCCGGTCTGGCAGAACCGGCTGTGCTGGTGCTGACTCAGGCTCCCGCCCCAGCTCAGCGGGGTAACCCTTCAGCAGCATGGGTTGCGCTCACAGCCAGCAACATCCTGAGAAACTGAGGCACGGGGTGCGGGGGGGGGAGGGTGTAAGCAAACCCCAGCGGATATGAAGGGACAGCGTGCAAATCTCTCGCGCGTTTGACCTCCCCCAGGACAGGACGAGCAGGGTGACAGCTTGCTCACACCTCCCACAGCCCAGGCTTTTTGCAGTCCCTTGTCACGTTACCCAGATGGAGAAACTGAGGCATGGGGGTGGGGGCAGCGGAGCTGACCTTGAAGCTGGGTGTGCTGGCCTCAAGGCCTTTGCAACAAGCGAACCCCGATGCGTCCCGTGCCCGTCTCCCGGCCCTTTCCTGGCACCCTCTGCCACCCAGGGCACGCCACGGAGCGGAGGGCCCAGCGCCACCCACCTGCTACAGTCCCCCTTCAGGGACCCCTGGTGCATGCATGCCCTTGCTCTCTGGTCACTGTGGCTTCCCGCCTCCCTGCTTCCCTGTCTGGAGGGACACAGCGGCCGAGGTCCTGGCAGTGCAGGGACCCTGGAGTGCAGGGCAATGGCAAGGCTGGTGCCGAGCGAGGCGAGAGCGACGGCCGCGCCTAAAGCCATGGGGTTACCTCCAACAGGACTCCTTGCCAGGGAGGCTGAGCCTACGGTTCCCTGTGCTCGTGCTGCCAGACGCTGAGCCTGTAGGGCCCGTGGAGGAGAGCCTGGTGCTGCTCAGCTGCCTCTTTCCATCCCTGTCCCGGGAAGAGGCTCCTCTCCGGAGGCGGCTGTTTTGCAGCTGTAACTTCCTGCAACGCCGTCCTGTCCCATCTTGCCCCGCGCACAGCGGCCGCCAGCTCCGCCAAGCAGGGTGGGGAGAGCGGCCATGGCTCCGCTTCAGGGATGCAGCAGAGGGGCCGGCAGGCACAACAGCAAGGAAAACCACCTGTACCACCAAATACAGGGACACACAGAGTAGGGGAGGGGGGAAGCTCTTGGGGTCTTACAAGCAGTCCTGCAAGGGGGGAGCGGTCCTCTGGACACACCTGGTGGCTCTGCATCCCCAGCTGGTGCCTGGCTGTGCAACCAGAGCCTGCAAGGACAAGTCCTGCTCCAGAGTGAAATCCTGCCATGCTTAGCTGCTGCCATCTCACACAGAGCGCAGTGCAGGGAGTGGGACATCAGCAGCCCCACAGAGAAAAAAGCCCAGAGAAGGCTGTGCTGGCAGGGCAGCCCAGCACCACCTGGTTTTGCCTGGCTGTGTAACACACATGCATGGACATGCACACACACACACAGACATATATACCTACCCTCTTGCTGCTTGCAGATCTGCTCTGGCAACCCAGTAAGGCGGTGCTGAGATCAGTGTCAGCGGTGTTTGTGGGGCCCTGTGCACCCTCTTCAGTCCCTGGGTGCTGTCCCGGGAAGCGCCAGCCCACCCCAGCCAGCCACAGGCAGTGCTGAGCCAGGGGTGCTGCGGCCGAGGGTCCACACCCCTATAACCCTGGAGGCCATGCTCACACCCCAAAGGCCTGCAGATAGCCCACACGGACACACATGTCCCTGCATGCCTTTGTACACACTCAGTGCCTGTTCCCAGCAATGTGTGCAGCCACCTGCCCACCGGCTGCCCCCCCAGCACCCACCTCCACAGCCTGACACAGGGACACCCATTGACGTACCCGGCATGCACATCTCCCCTCACATGCATGCCCTCTGGCCGCTCAAGGAGGGGAAGCATCCAGGCAGTACACTATAAATATAAGTTTTATTGATGTGTGAAATCCAACAAGTACAGCTGGCATCTCAGAAAGGCTGAAATAAGCTGCAACATCTCCGCCTGCTCAACAGCTCCTGGGGCCCTCCGGACACTGATGAGCACCAGCAGCAAGCTGGGACCCAGGCATCCTGTCCCTGCGGGGCACTTACCTGAGTGTGTGGCACAGCGTGGAGAGCCAGCAGAGCCCTTCCAGCAGCCCCGTGCTCCCCCCAGAGCCCAGGGGCTCACCTCCACCCTGCCTGGTTCCTGCCAGGCTGCAGATGTGGGCAGCGGTGCCCTGGCCCTGCTTCACAGCCTCCTCCCAGCAAGGCAGAAGGACCTGGGCAAATGCCACCCGCACACAGCTACCACAGCAGAGCTACGGCTGTGTGAGCAGACTCCTTTGAGCTGTTATCTGCATCTTATTTTGGCAAACGGTCCCAGGAAAAAAGCAGCTCACCTGTGGTCACATTGAAGCATGGGTTTCAACAGCTGCACCTCTCTGCATGGCCCACCCCCGCCCTCTATCACACATGCACCCCATTGTACAGCCTCCTCTGCACATGTGGACACGGCGAAGGCTGGAAAACCACAGGGTCCAGCATGGCAGGGACACATGCAGAGATCCTAGGCAGCTGTAGGCTGCCTGTGGGACCAGGAGCTCCTGTGGCAGAGGGACAGGACAAACGGTGTCCACACACAGTGTGAAGGAAACACTGTTTTATTGCCTGATTTGAGAGAGGGGTGAAACCCTAGGAGAAGCCACATTCCCTCCTTGTTCTAGCCCAGTCTCCCCTCCAGCAAACCCTAGCACCAGCTGGGTGATGATGCATTTGCTTTTCTTGTGCGTGTGACAAGGTGGCCTGGACATGCGTGGAAGTGAGAGGCCACACCCCTGCCTGCCTGCCTGCATTCACGGCATGCATGAGGGAGAGGCAGTACCTCATACAACCGAGCCTGTGGTCTGAAGGAGCCAGGCTAAGGGTCTGAAGCAGTTTTAGGTGTGTTGAGGTGCTCCCAGGGATCTGGAGCCAAAGCTTGAATCACATCCTCATCCATTCAAAGTGCATTGCAAGGGAAGGCAGGGGGCAGGAGGGGAGAGGAGGTGTAGGGGAAGAAGCCTGCTCTCCTCCATCACACTCCTCATGATTATCCAGACGCATTCCCTGGTGGGATTCCTGCAGCCAGAAGCACCCACAGCCCCACTCCCCTGCTCTGATAAAGTGCATCCTCGCTGCTGCGTGCCAGCCCAGCATGTGGGTGCTCTCCACCCACTCAGGACGAGGCAAGACCCAGCCTGGGCACCCGTGGCCCCACACCACAAAATGACCAGTGTTATTGCCAAGGGGTGCCACCACAGCCCGGCTCAGTGCCTATCTTGCCCTGAAGAGACTGTCCCGGAGAGATGCCCGCTAGCCAGTGGGTTGGAGCAGCTGAGCCTTGCTCCACTAAGGCCCCCCTGGAGCAGGGCAGCTGCACCCCATCCCTCTGCTGTGCGAGGGCAGAGACAACCCCTCTTGCCCTGCTCCTGCAGGGCAGGTGGCCACCTGGGCAGCGGAGGGGCAATAAAGCCCGAGTGCTCAACCCAGCCATGCCAGTCTGCAGGGCTCAGTGCAAATGTGCTCGGTCCCTTTGAATTTCTCTGTGCCTTCCGCCATCTCTGGGATTGTCCTTGCTGAGAGGGAAGGGGCAGCGGACGGCCCCGTTCCAGCACCTTGGCTCAGTTCACTCCTCAGGCACCATTTGCCCTTGGGCACCACCAAGGGTGACTTTGCCCGGGGCAGGGTCTGCCAGACCCAGGCCCTCTGTGCCATGGGTTGCCCAGATCCCTCACTCATCACAGTCCCTTCATACCAACACATTCATTTGCCAGCTCTGCTGGGAGTGCTGGTGCCCTCCTCCAGGGTGCCTCAGGCCTCCTGCTACCCTGGCCATGAGGACAAGGGGCACCTGCCCTATAAATGTCACTCCCCAGTAACCTTGCCCAGCTCGGGGACACGGCCATCCTCCATCTCCAGGGCTTGCCCTGGCCTTCTGCCCCACAGTGGCCGCGTACCTGGTCAGCTGGGACTCTGCAAACTGCACACTCACTGGTGCAGGAGGCCCAGGCTCTGCTGAACTGTCCTGGAGATCCTGGGGGTGCTGCCAACTGCCCCATCCCGGAGAGGCTGGTCTGAGCAGCCACCTGTGGGGCTACCTGCCCCAGCAGTGTCCCTCCAGCCACACTGCACTCAGGCAGCCTGTCCCATGGGGTTTTCTCTGCAAGGAGCAGTGGCTGACCAACAAAGGCTTCAGTTGCAGCATCCCTGCACGTGGGGGACGTGGGCAGTGGCAGTCATGGGTACTTTGTGGTAGCCCCCTCTGCTTCACACATGGACCATCACTAGTCCGTCTCGTCCTGGTCCTGCTGGGAGTGGCGGTGGCGCTGGCTGCCGTGTCACAGGGGTGTCCCAGGAGGCACCGTGTGCTGAGTGCAGACAGCAGCAGAACGTAGTGCTGGGGACGACGGTGCCTCTGGTGTGAGGGAAGCAGGACCCACCACGAGAGCTGCCACTGCCAGTGAGCAGGCAGGAGGCAGGACCTGTGCAATGCTGCACCATTGGCACCTCCCGCCATCTTGGTATCCACCCAGGGGAAAACCCTCAGCCCCCGCAGCGCACACTCTCTGCTGGGCAAAGCTTAACTAGCCACAGCCCAAGAGCAGGACTGAAGTGGGGCATTGGTCCCATCAGTCCCACAGACAGTGAGATGGAGAAGGGTGACAGCCCGCAGCTCCACCATCCCCCTGGCTCCCTGCCCATCCATCCACCTTGTGACAGAGCAGATGTGGGGACGATTCCCCACTTGACCGTGCTCCTGCAGCTGCAGTTGGCAGCGTTTTGCCCAGGATACTGCAGCCCCCCAAACTGGCACGTCTCTATTGCAGAGTATGGCACGGGGCTGGCAGTGAAGTAAGATCCAAGAGCAGAGGGGAATTTTGTGATGGACAGTGGTACATCAGACAAGAGCCCCTGGGGAAAACCCCAATGCTCAGCATGGAAAGGGCATCAGGGCATGTCCTGTTTCCAGACTCTCTGTGCAGGAGAGCCCCATGGCTACAAGCTCTTCGCAGCAATGCTGTCCAGGCAGGGGAAACCCGACCTTGCTGAGTTTCTAGCATCAGTGCTGCCACATGTCTGCCATCCACCTGCAGGCCAGCCAGACCCTGCTGTGCAGAGGGGTCCCAACATGAGCCAGTAAAAGCACAGAACAGTCTCAAGGATTTTGCTGATATCTGGCATTTGCCCTGCAATCCCCTGCTGCTCAGAGTGCCAGCAGCATCATCTCACAGAATGCACTTGAACCAGGGCCCGGCATGCCAGGATGGGACAGAGCTGCCTTCCCCATGTCTGTGCTCACTAAAAAGCAGTGGGTTCCCATGTGTGTGGGTGACCAGTGCAGCCCTGTGACACCAATGCCAGCATACCCACAGAGACAGGCCTGTGCTATGTAGCTAAGCAGCATGCTGTGTTCCCAGCACAGCAGCATGTGCAGATGCCCCGCCAGCTCTGGTCTCAGCTCTGTTCCTTTGGAGAGCCAGTGAGGTGTCAAAATGCCTTCCCTCTGCAAGGGGTGTGAAGGCAGGTGACTTTGGAGGAGCCACCAGAGACGCTTGCCGAAAGGGACCTTTTTCTGATACCAGTCTCAAAGTGCAAAGCCCTTCCCAGTGTCAGGGTCACCCAATGCAAACAAACCGCTCCGAGATCTCACCTGCTTTCCAGTTCTGGCACTGCTGGGACCCCCTTTTGCACAGTGTTACCCTGGGAGGTTTGCACTGTGATGAGGCCAGGCGTCCCTGAGGCCGGCAGCCCCTCCTTGCACAGCCGGTGCTGAGCAAGGGCTCATCCTCCCTGTTCTGCCCAGACAGCCACAGTTGTGCCGGAACAAGAGGGGTGAGAAGTGAGATGGTGCAAGGGAAGGGCTCAGGGCCAGCTTTTCTCCTGTAGTAGAGGCTCCAGCTTTCAGCCGCCTGGTACTGGCAGGTTGTGGGAACCTAAATCGTCCCTGCTCCATGCAGCACTTGAAGGAACCAGTCACTTCCCTCCATGTTGGTTGATTTTATCCTCTTGGCTCAGACCCCAAAGACAACAGGGACTGAACGTGAGACTCCCCAAAGTCTGAGAATACTGTCCGATTCCCACAGAACCTGTTACATGCCCAGGTTTGAAGATCCCATCTCTGAGGATGGCATCCAAGCAGAAGTCTGAGACAGAGGCCCAAGTCTTTCTCTGCCTGCTGGCTCCCTTTCCCCTCCATGCAGACTGGGAAGCAGTGGGGTTTATAAAAAAAGGAAGAAAAGAAAAAAGGAAAAAAAAAAAAAGAGGGAGGATTTGTGCAGAAAGAAAAAGGGGATGCAGCGATTTCTGTGGCTATGGCAACAGGAAACACTAAAGACTTGTGCAACTTGGCCTATTGCATCTTTGGGCTCTTCTTAGCACTGACACACATGCTGCTGGCCAGGGGGAGCAACGGGGCTCTGTGCTGCACTACTGATCCATGCTCTGCGGGTGTCTCCTCCCGGCTTCAGCCCCAGGCTCAGGCAGCACCAGGGCACTGAATCCCTCCTGCCTGGAGCAGCCAGCTCTCTTGGCCTTGCTTGGCAGGCAGCCACCTCCGCGGGACTGTCCCTGGTGTCCCAATGCGTTTGGCGGAGAAGGGCAGTGCCATGCAGGGGCAAGAGGGGACCCAAGCGCCATGGGGTTTGGTAGTCCTGGGGGAGAGGGTGGCACATGCCAGGACTGTACAAAACTTTTGCAATGAAGAGTGTGTGGAAAGGTTAAAACAGTTCCGAGATGTCTCAAAACCCTTCTCGACTGAGCCAGACCTGGCTGGCATCTACCAATGCTTCCGCCGCGGTCCGTGACCTGCTAGGAGCACTGTGTCCATCTACAGAACGTCTCTCACAGCAGGCCAGGCCCGGGAACGCCACTGGGGCCCCATGGCCCCTTTATCTCTCTGATTTGACTTTGTACCTGAGGACCAGGTAAGCCAGGAGCCGCAGGATGATGAAGAAGATGCCCAGGATGAGGAAGTCCAGGTAGAGCTTGGCCTCTTCCACATCCAGCTCCTGCAGGATCTTGATGGGTTTTTGGAAAGGGCAGAAGTCCTCGAGGCACTCCAGGTCCTCGCGCTCCATGGCATAGATGGTAAGAATGACGCCCTCAAAGCCATACCTAAGGCAGAGCACACCATGAGAGTCACCACATGCCCCAGGCAGCCCCATTCTCTCCCCAGCCCAAGGCAGCCCAGGGCAGGGAGCCTTTGACCAGAGCGTGGGGTCCCACCTGACATAGGAGACGTAGGAGCTCCACTGCAGGTAGGTGGGGATGGTCTTGAAGCTGACAAAGAAGCCCGAGAAAAGCAGGACGGGGATGGCAGTGACGGGTCCCACGAAGGTGGCCACCTGGGGAGCAGAGGCAACTGGGTGTCATGTCCCTGTCCACAGGTGCACCGCCTGTGACACTCATGCCTGCCTATGGGCAACACTTCCTTCCACCCCTCCTTGTCATGGCAACTCTTGCAACTCTACTCCCATCTCCACATAACAGGCAAAGCTGGGGCCCCATCTGACCTGCAGGGAAGTGGAAGCAGCTCCGATGAGAAGCCCGAGGGACTGGGCCACCAGAGCCGTGGCGGTGGCCAAGGCAGAGAAGAGGAGGAAGCGCGTGGCTTCAGGTGGCTGGCCCGTCATCCAGTACACGATGCTGCAGTATGCGATGGGGCAGATCACCTGGAGAGGGCCAAGCAAAGAGACCACTCTGCTGGACCCATGGCCATCCTCACCCCTCAGACACTCCCTGGGGGATGGAGAGCCGCAGGGACCCCTCCAAGTCCAGCCCGGGCTATTGGGGAAGCCAGGCAGTTGGCTGTGCCAAGGAAGGCACATCAGCATCAGGGCCACACTTCAGTCCAGCCAAAAGCTCACCTGGAAGGGCACATCCGCCATGGTCTTTGCCAGATAATAGGCTTTCAGGCTGTACCAGTAGTTCAAGTGCTCTCGCAGGAATACAGACATCTCCTGGGGGACTGCATGGAAACAAGGAGTTAGCAGCCAGCAGTGCCCTGGCCTGGGCTGCTCCAGCCCCCACTCCCACCTGCCCTGGTGCAGGCAGATGTGATACGGCCCTGGCACAGAGCACCAGGCACCCTCCTGCCTGTTCCATGAGCGGGTTCTCCAATCTTCACTGGGGAAAAGAGTCAGTGACCAATGTGGGAACTTTCTGCATAGAAAAGTCAGCTTGGCTGGGGGCTTTTAGGCAAACTTTTTGAGGAAGTGAAAGAGGTGAAGCAGCTGAAAATGCAGCTTTACAGACATTTTCTCAGCAATAAAAAATTCCAGTATTCTGCTTTGAGCCAGCAAGTACATTATAGCCAAACATTAAATAAAGGGTAAAACTGCAATACACCCAAACAGAAGTTTTCCCCCTCTTCTTTGTTTCAACTTTTTTCCTTTCCTCTTTTATTTCCCCCCTTTTGTCCAATTTGTCTGGCTCCACCATACATCGCCCAGCAGACGTACTCCCACACAGATGGAGCACACCTCTCTGCCCCAATGGTTGGGAGCAGTGAATGGGTGTTGGGGGAAGGAGCTCCTTACAGGTGAGGATGGTGGGCATCAGCGCAGCAAACATGAGGAATAGCATGGAGAAGAAGAGAAAGCCAGTGTTGTTGAAGACTTTGCCTGCGTCGTTGCCAATGTGCAGGTAGAGCAGCCCAATCAGCACCCCGATGCAGATGTGGGACATGAACCGCAGGTGGGTCAGCACCTGCAGGCAGAGAGGGTACAGTAGCTCAGCAAGGCAGGGCCTTATCCCACGAACATCCCAGGAGAGCAGAAGACAGACTGCCTGCTCCTCAAGGGTGAGCTCCACTCCAGCCCCCATTCAACTCCTGTCTCTGTCTGCCTCCAGTGACCGACAGGCCCCATCCCCTCAGCCCTGGCCCAGCCTCCCCTGCCCTCACCGTGTCCCTTAGGATGCAGATAAAGGTTCTCTTGAAGAGGATGCAGAACTGAGTTGAAGTGCTGGTGGCAAACGTGTGGCTCTCGATGTGGTCCACATCCTGCAAGACCACGGGCAAGTCAAGGGACGTGGGTCAAGTTCACAACATGTCTCCCTACTAGGAAGGCACCCAAATGCTCCCAGGGTGCCCCTTGCGAGCACCCCTGGTGAGAACAGGCAGTGCCAGCTACAAGCACAGAGCTGTTGCTCAAGACAAGCGGAGGCTGGCTGAACACCTCCATGCTCCCCACCGTGTCCAAGGGGCTCTAGGCATCACGAGATATCCATGCACTGTGGGGCAGGGAGGACTGATGTGTCACTGCGTGGGCACCCTGTTACCTGCTGCTCCCTGCCACCGCAGGAAGCTCTTCTCATCCCCACTCACCGTCACACAGTGTGCTGGGCATGATGGATCTGCCTTGTCGGGGCTGCTCTTCTTCTCAGCCATGGTGCACATGCCATTCTGGACGGCGCGGAACAGGACAGGGTTGAGGTCCCCATACTCTCCTGAGGCCACCTCAATAACTGTGGAGGAGGACAGGACCCCTGAGAGGTGCTGAGCCCTCCCTTGCCATCACTTTGCTTGGCCTGCCCAGCCCATGACCCCATGGGAACCCAACACAACTCCCACCCTATGATGATGTACCACATGGCAGCCCCTCTCCCTGGGCAATCCAGGGGAACACCAAGTAGCCCTTAGGGCTCAGGCACTGGGTTTGGACCTTGCCACCCCCAGCTCCCCACCACAGCCCCAGCTGGGGCAGGGGCACTCACTGAAGTCGGCAGGGTTGTGGTACGTGGGGCAGTGGAGACCAAGACCCTTCAGGTAGGGGATGAGGTTGGTCACGATGCCTTTGAAGATACACTGGCCTTGGCTCAGGATGTACAGCTGCAAGAAAAAGCTAGGATATGGCAGGTGCAGAGCAGCCAGGAGCACTGTCACCTGCTCCTACCCACCTCCCTGTCCTAGGGTGACACAGGGCACCCTTTCCAGACCCTGACCATCAGGGCTGTGCACCACACAAGCCCCAGGTCTAATGCCTGCAGCCCATCCCTCCCATGGCCTCTTTGCTGGGCCTTGAGGCCAGAGGGACCCCACACCCCTGAAGAATCCTGTGTCCTAGCCCAACCCAAACCTTGTCGAACATCTCAAAGAGCTTGGCGCTGGGCTGGTGGATGGTGCAGATGATGGTGCGCCCACCCTGAGCCAGGGACCGCATCAGGGAAACCACCTGGAAGCAGGAGGCGCTGTCCAGACCGCTGTAGCCACGCAGGATGGGGTGGAGGAGAAAGAGACAGCAGAGAGAGAAGGCAAGAGTTGAGAGGGGGAGAAGTACATCCTAAAGATGCCCCCACTTGCCTCCCCTTGTGGGCACCCTCCTCTCAGATCGATGGAGAAGAGCACCCCTTTGCAGCCCCAGACCTGCCACGCCCCAGCCTTCTTGGAGCCCTGGTGGGCACAGTCACATCCCACCCTCAGGTCTTGCAGCCCTGCTGTGCTCCAGAGGGTGCCGGGTACCCCGGTGTCCCCCAGCAGTGCAGGCAGTTCTGGGGAGCCCTGGACCCTGTGGCCTCACCTCGTGGGCTCATCGAAGAACATGACCGGAGGATTGTTCACCAGCTCCAGGGCGATGGCCAGGCGCTTGCGCTGGCCCCCTGACAGCGAGATGGTGCGGGTGTAGGAGCACTCCAGCAGCCCCAGAGCTGTCAGGATCTCGTTCACCTGTGAGACAGCCTCATTCACCATGGGCTCCCATGGACCCTCACCCCATCCCTGCCACCTCCCCTTCAGACCTCCATTGCTGGGAGCCCCTCAGCATCCTCTGGTCCCCTCAGGGCCCTCCCTTCCCTATTGGCCCTGTCTTGGGGAGAGATGAGGGGGCCTGGGCCCACCTTCCTCTGCACTTACTAGCTCCTTCTTCACCTCCTGCTTCTCACTCAGCTTCAGGTTAGCAGAGACCTGCAAGGGAGAGGATGGGCAGGGAGACACGACTGTTAGGTGTAGGGAACAGAATCAGCTGCACCATGGGCCCCATCCCTGCCCGGCCGAGGGCAGGGAGCCATGGCTCAGGATGAAGGGAGCAAGAACAGCAGGATTTTGTTCCCATGTCCTAGAGCCCTTGGAAATGCCTGATGTCAGTGTGGGCTCGGTGCCCAAGGACACAGTCCACAGGATGCCCCACAGAGCCCAGCAGGCTGCCTGGCTCCTGAGTCGCTCACCATCATAGCCTCCAGCACAGTGAGGTGTGGCAGGAGCATGTCATCCTGCATTATGTAGCAGGACATCTTGCGGAAGGTACGCAGGTCCCGTGGCCGGCCATTCACCAGGATCTGGCCCTTCATGCCGGTCTCCCTGTGGGAAAGTGGCATGGGGGAATGTAGCACAGGACCCCCAGCCCTGCACCCTCAGATCCCCTGGCTTCTCCCCAGCCTCACCTGTAGCCAGCCAGGATGTTCATGAGTGTGGACTTCCCGGCACCCGAGGGCCCCATGATCCCAATGAGCTCCCGCTGGCAGAACTTCCCAGACAGGCATTTGAGGAGAGTCTTGTACCCTGGAGGGAGAGAGCAGCACAGGTTCGGCTTTCCAGAGCAGCGCTACAGGGACTGTGATGCCATCCTAGCACCTGGGGGAACATCAGGACCTCCATGTGTTGTGCCAGAGGCTGCGTGTGCCTGGAGCATCCCCAGGGCTATAGCCACAGCACCTGTCCTTTCCAGCATGATCCCTGACCCTGGTCCTTGGCTGACCCCACCGGTTTCCAGTGCCAAAGAGGCACATGCCCTGGATCACGGCAAAGATCCAAGAAGTCCTGGGTCAGGGCACATAGCTGCTGAGGAACATTACCAGGCTGTGACATTGGTCCTGGTCATGTTGTCAGATCCTAGTCCCTATGGCCGATGGAGAGGGGCAGCAAGAAGCAGGGTAGCATGGGGCAGGCAGAGTCCCCAAGACCGCTGGATGCCCAGCTGTTGCCTTCATTGACATTCATGCTGTGACACCTGGCAGCAGTCACTGCTAATCAGACCTGGAATTATCTCTGCTTTAAATGCAGCCGATTAGCATTTTCTGGCAGAAGGAACATGATGTGTCGGGAGTAGGGAACAGGCACAGCCTCGGGCTCTCAGGAGCTGCCCCCAAAACACAGCCCTGGCAAGACAGCAATGGTATACAGGGTGCTAGGACCATGCTGAACCACGGACCAAGTCTGACCATCTGCCTACTGGAAATAGGCACCCCCCCTGCACCCCATGGTGGCAGCTGATGTCGGGCGAGAGCAACGCATCCATTGCCTGCCCACAGGCTGGGGTGAGACTCAGGGCCAGACCAGCTCACAATCCTAGTACCACACTAGAGGGGCAGCCACTCTGGTTTGTTCATCTCCAGGACAGGGGGTCCAGCATTCAGCACCACAAGCTCCCTCCGTACCCCTCAGAATCAGGAGCCCTGCATCCAGGAGCGGGCCCCGCTGGCAGAGGGGCAGCGAGGGCCGGGAGGGGAGGGCAGAGGGCTGTGCATGATGACAGCAGAGCAAGCATGCCCGGCAGCCCCCATGGCGCATGCCGGCACCGTGCACTCGGCTCCAGCACCGTGCATGCTGCTCACGTCGGCGCCACTGCAGCTTGCGCAGCGGTTACTCGCGTTCATTGACTGCCAGTAACCTCCTGCTTCAGCAGAGCGGGGCAGCCCAGCCGGATCCTGCGGGCTGTGGCCAAAGGCACCAGGAGCTCCCAGCCAGCTCATCCACCTGTGCCTGGCCTGGAGGAGAGGAGAGTCCCTCCCACCGCCACCCCATGATCCCAGCACCCCTTGGCATGCTCCTATCCCAGTCCAGATGCCCAAGCCTTTCCCCCTCCCTCCCTCCCTGCGAGGCACTGGCCCGCTGGCAAGCATCCGGTCCCCAAAACTCCTGGGTGCTACAGCACACTGTACCCTGGGGAACCCACAGTTGTGCCATGGCTCCTCCTGGGATGCTTCCTCAGTATCCCAGGCAAACAGGCAGACCTCACCCTGGGGGATGTCAGGGCTGGTTCCGCTGTCTTTCAGTGCCTCAGTTTCCTTAGCTGCAGAGCCTGGCTGGGGACAGGGTCAGAGGCCTCACCCGGCACTCCTGGCTGGCAGGGCACCCTGCTGAGCAGCCCTGTGCCCTTGGTCTGCTCACCCCATGCCCCCACTCATGTCTGCCTGCCTTCAGCTTCTGCAGATCAGCTCCCCCTCCATCTCATGGGGCTGCCTGATTGGCATCCCATTAACCGAGAGAGCTAATTAAAGCAGACTACCACCCACCATCTGCCATCTGCCTCCCCTCTCCCCTCCCTGAGCTCTTGGCCAGAGTTGCACACAGAAAAGGGGACCGTGGCCTCAGCTGCACAGGGAGCCACTGGAGAGGAAATCCCCTGCAAACCACGCATATTCTTCTTGCCAGGCTCTGGGCTGGGGCACCCCTTGGGGTCTCCTGCTGTCAGCACATCACACACAGCCGTCATACCCCAAACAACAGTTCTGGGTAAACTCATCCATCCTGGCTGCCCCTGAACCAGGAAATCTGCCCCATGTCCCCCACGCAGCCCAGGCCAAAGGCTTCCCTAGGATGTGATCTGCTTTCCTCTGCCGTTACACAGCAGAGGCATGCAGCAACTGCTGTGGGACACGAGCCTGCCTTCCACCCATGGGTGCCCAGCAAGGACAGCCAGCCACAGCACGGTTGCAAACAGCACCCGGCACACAGACAGACCATGGGGCCAGACAGCCCGACCACCCAGCCAGGCCTACTGCTGCAGGGGACAGCAGGGCGAGCAGCTCCAACATCTCTCACTGTGGCTCCCTGTGTGCAGCCCTGCTGCCATGCACTGAGGCAAGCTCCTGCTGGCAGGCAGAGAGCCGAGGCACTCTGTGCTTGCAGAGGCTGGGGCTGCCTGGAGCAGGAATTGGCAGAGAAGCGATGAATCCAGCACAGAGGCAGATGCTGAGGACCTGGGTGAGATCAAGGCATACAGAATGGGAGAGGGGTGTGATAGCTCCGCACGTCCCCTCCTATGCCTTTCTGCAGCCAGCAGCTCCTACCTCTCTTCCTCCACCAGGAGCCTTCACGAACAGAGTAGGACAGGTCAATGAACTCGATGTTGACAGCCGAACGCTTCGGGAGGTGGGAAAACCTCTGGGCCTCTGTGATGTGGTTCTCCACCTTCTTCAAGTGGGTGGTGAGGAGCGGGGCATCTGGGGGGCTGGCGTGGCACACCGTGTCCTCCAGGGCAATGGAGACACATGCAGGATCCATTCCCTTCTCTGCCATCCTGCTGCTCTGTGGGAAACACACAGGGATCGACTCACAGTGGGCCCTTCTCTCAGGGCCAGAAAATGCAGGGGCCAGGGACCAGCCCATAGCAAGTCCTCTCACGTGCTTTCCTGCTGGCTCCAGGCCCCACTGCCCCCCCTCCATACTGTGATACACTGCCCAGCTGTGGTCTGGCACCCACAGCTGGATGGAAGGATGGACCTGGCCAGGGCAGCCAAGCCTGCACGGAGGGGCTCACAGCAAGGAGGTGCTGATCAGCTCCACAGTCAATAATTCATGCACCTCCTGAGCTGGGTCCAGCTCTGACAGCAGAGCTGGCCCGCTGTTGAGCTCCCCCAGCCCCACTGCTGCTGGGGTCCCTGCCTTGCTCCTGTCTGCCATGGTGGGTGCAGGATGGAAGGTGGGAGAGCTGATGTTCTGCCCTCAACAGGGGACACCCAGCTGTGCCTGGGTGTCCCTAAGGGCTCAGCAGGAACTACCCCTGCCTGGCCTGGCTAGGGCTCTGGGGACACAGGTATGAGGTCCCAAGCAAGCAGACTGTTCCAGACAGTTGCTTGGACAAAGCATGCCATGCCTTACCCAGGCTCCTGGGGCAGAGGAGTCCTGGTTGGATTAGATGCCCAGCTAGCACCCAGGGTCCCCATGGGCTTGCTGGGACAGACTGTATAGAACAGGGAGGGGGCCCTGCTAGTGCCAGTCCTTCTGTGCCTCCCTTGGCCCATTACACCTTTCCAGCTCTTACCAGCACAGCCTCAGAGACTAGGCCAGTACTTAACTGGGGCCATTGCATGATGCTAATACACACACCTGCCCAAATGCTCTCCTGCTGGGCAGGAGCATCTTCTGCCTGCAGTCCTCCCCACAGCTGGCTGCAGCACTCCTCACATCTCTGCTTAGCTTGAGGACTCTCTGCGGTGCTGGGGGTGATGTTAAGCCAAGCAGGGTGGGGAGCACAGGTCCCACTGCATCACCAGAGACTGGGAGGGGGTTGGGGATCCCCACAGCACTGGCAAAAGGAGCCTGAGCTGTGCCTGAGTTGTGCCTGAGCAGGCTGGGCCCAGCACCCATCTCGTCTCCAAGGCTGGGGTCCTATTGCTTCGCTAACCTACATTTTGCTGAGGCGCAGGCTGCAGGCAGCTCCTCACTACAGCTGCAATGAACACACACAATCCCTTGAAAGGGGAAGCCGGCCTCGCGAGGAGCTGCGCCGAGATCTTCCCAGCCCTCTCCCCGTTGCAGACAGATGCCTTTCAGGGCTGGAAGAAAGCCAGCCGCAGCCCCAGCCCCAGGGAAGAAGAGGTGGGAACGAGGGCTGCGGGATCCCAGCGCTCAGGTTCCCCTCTCAGCAGCCGCGAGCTCTGGGACGCGCTTGGCGCAGCGGCTCCGCCGTGACACGCCGCCCCGGGGTGCGGGCCGGCGGCAACGGGGGGCTCAGGAGGGCACCGGGCAGAGACCGCCCTCGGGCTCACCTTGACTCCTTCGGCTGGGCCTCACAAGGAGCGCTAAATCCCGCAAGCCGCTCTCCGCGGCTTAGCCCGTCCCCGAGGCGAGGGGTGGGGAAGGCAGCTTTGCCGAGGATGCTCGCTCTTCCTTCATCCCGGCTCCCCGCCGGCCCCCCTCCATCCCCGGCCGCCGCCGAGCGCCCCCAGCCCCCCCACCCGGCCAGGGGAGCGGGGAGGGGGGCTCCTCCGGGGAAGGGGTGCCCGCAGGCTCTCCCCGCAGGCTCACCTGGCAGGCTACGGGCGCGGCGGCTCCTCTCCCCGCCGGCAGCGGCTGCGTCCCCGCCGCCGCTCCGCGCCCAGCGCCCGGCCGTACCTCCGCCGCAGCGCCCTCCGCCTCTCCCTCCTCCGCAGACAAAGGGGCGATGCCCGCGGCGGGGGCTGGAGGTGGGGGGGGGGGGGAAGGACGGCACCGGGCGCCCCGGCCGGGCAGGGAGCGGCTCGGCGGCAGCCCGCCGGTGCTCAGCGCCGGGACCCAGGCTGGGCGCTGTCCCCGCGGGTCCCCAGCCGGGGTCTCCTCGCCATCCCTCCGCAGGGCAGGGCCGCGCTGGGCTGGGCTGGGCGGTGGGCGGGCAAGGCGGGAGGGGGGCTCTCTGACCCCAGCCCAGCGGTGGCTAGCAGCCCCCCGGGGGGCCCGGCTGCTCGGCCGTGCCCCTCTCCGCCAGCTTTGTCCCCGCTGCTGCTCCTGCTGCCTGTCGGGGCGACAGGATGGGCTGCTCAGGCAGGCAGCACTGCAAGGCAGCGAAAAATCTTCTTAAAGGGACCGGCCCTATTTCCTCTCCCCGTAAGCCAGAAGGCCCTGAGCATCCCCAGCGCACAAGTCTGGGTTTTGCCAGCCCTGTGTCCACACAACTTCCACCCCCCGCCCGCCCAGCACCCTCCCAGCTGCCTGCTCCTGATCACATATGAGGCAGAACCCACCGCAGCTCCTTCCGTTGCCACTTCAGCCCAAAACCCTGTGAGCCCAACACTCCTGCCCAGGATGCTTCTGCCCCAGCTCAGCCCTGCACTGACCTGGGACAGGGGCCCCACCACCGTGTAGCCACCCCAATGGGGGCACAAGCTGGGTGAAACCAGGGCTGCAACGCAGAACACTGCCTGGGAAGCCCACACCAGGCACCGAGAACCAGGGCTGGTGGGGTTACACCTGGCTGCAAAGGGCCTTGATAGGAGGGTGCCCCCGCAGGGCTTTACCCCCAGCACACGCTCCCCTCTGTGGCTCATCATGCAGGACCTGCCATCCCCCTGCACCTCCACCCTCCACAGCACCGCGCCTGGCTCCATCCTCGCTGTTACTCACACCTCTCACCCACCACAGCACTTAAACGTGAAAGACATATGGAAATGAGTGGCACTAACAAGAGTATTAATTAAAAAACCATCTGTTGAGCCAAGGAAAGCTTTCCCCTCCCACAGCCAGCCTTGGGCAGTGATTTGGCTCCTTGGTGGAGCAGGATCTAGCCAGAGGAGAGACTGTGGGGCAGGGCAGCCCACAGACTGTGCAGGGAGAGGGCACAAGGAGGTAGCCATCGAGCCAAGCTCCACCTGGAGGTCCTAAGTCATCTCCTCATGGAGCAAAAGGCACGCTGGACATATCCAGTTTGCTCTGCGTTCAGCACACTGGCTCCCATTCCCAGGGCACTCACTGTTAGCAGGTCTCAGCCCAGGCCCCCTCTGCGCAGTGCAAAACAGCCCTGCTTTCCTGCAGGTGGGCACAAGCAGGGCCTGGGAGTGAACCCCCTTGATACTAAAGCCCCTTCCTTCTCAACTGCTCAAGGCTGGGTCAGGAGCTCCTGAGACCAAGCTGGTGGCAATACAGAAACCAGCAGCTGCTGCAGCATCCCGCTCTAGTCCTTTCAAGGTGGAAGGTCAGCAGGGATGGGAGTCCAGTGCCCAGAAAGGCTTGGTGGTCAGTGTCATGGGCACATTCAGCATCCATCTGGTCCCCAGCTAGGGCCTTCCTACAGTGGCCTTGACCACAGCTGTGTCCCCATGGTGGCTCACATGTTCAGGGCAGTATCAGTGGCAGAGGGAGCCTGTCCTGGCTCTGTAACCTAAGTCCAAGGCTCCAGGGCAGAGCCAGCAGAATTTCTTTGCATGACTGAAAAACCTGTGTGATTTCCTGTAAACATACTTTTAATTACCCATGGTGGTGCTGCTGGTCCTCCAGCTCCCCTGGCAATCCCATCACATGTGCTCCAGACCACCTTCTCCTTCCCTGGGCAAATAAAAATTTTAGCTTTTCTATTGCTGCTTCAGAGGGAGCCAGGGCGGTCCCCAGGGAGCACAGGGCTGTTCCTGGCTGGAGGCAGGTACCACCATCAGCATGAGTGCAACCCACTGAGCATTGCCCCAGTGAGAAGTGAAGGGCCAGTGGGGAGAACAAATAGTTTAGGGAAAGGAGCGTGGTCAGAAACCCACTCCTGAGAAGAGAGGTGGCATAGCACAGGGTTACACTCTGCCTGACAGCTGCAGCAAGCACAGAGGGCAGATCTACCTCTCAGCCCAGGGCCTGGCCCGCGTGCGGGAAATACCTGGCAGGGAGAAATCACAACCTGCAGCACAGATGGGATAGATACTCCTGCAACAGGCACAGGCATACATGCTACCTCCCCCCTAAAAGGGGATATGAGCCTCCCCCAGGAAGCAGCCAGGCAAATGGAGGCCAAGACACCAACGTTCCCAAGCCCAGCTGCAGGAAACACATGCAGGTCTCCAGTGCCTGCTGCTCAAAGAGCATCTCCTGCTGCTAGAGACTCAAGGGATGGGGCCAGGCAGGAAGGCAGCCCTGAAAGACAGTGAGTCCAAAACATCTCCTCTCAGATGAAAGCCTTGGGACAGACAGAGCTTATGGAAGGAGCACAGCAATGGAGACACATGGCGAAGGGAAGCAGACATCCAGGGTGGAAGCCTCCCTTGGCGTGGGGCCAGCGGCCACAGCCCCAGACAGCCCAGCTCTACCCGGAGGAAGCTGTAAGGAGAGCAAGAGCAGCAGATTTTGAGCTGTTTGGCAGTCCCCAGCTCTCACTGCCAACTCTTCCCACAAAACAGTGAGACAGGTGCTTACCAAAGGTGGGCAGCTGCTACCAGGACTTACCGCATGGGATGTGGCAGTCGCACTCACAGATGTCGCAGCGCAGGAACCAGCGGGCCCAGCCTGAGTACTTGGTGACACAGGCTGAGATCTTGATGCAGCCACGGTTGAGGAAGGCCCCCAGGTGGGCCTGGGTGCTGCAAGACGAAGAGCACCTCCCAGTAATGTCCCGCTCACTGATCTCGATCCGACCTCGCAGGCAGATCCCTGCAAGAGCAGGGCCAGAGCATGTCACAGCGTGCCCACCAGCCCTACAGCCCTCTCGCAGAGGGCTGGGGTAAAAGAGGGATTGGAGACATGCCTGTAGCCCTCCCACCTGCTCCCCATGCAGACAGTCTGCGCTGTCAGGCTCAGTGTGACACCCAGTGGTACTCACGGAGGCAGGTGGGCTTGGGGGTCCAGCGGCCATTGGACTGGCAGGCACTGGCCGGGTCCCCCAGCAGCAGGAATCCGGGCCGGCAGCTGTACCGCACCACCGAGCCGACCCACCAGTCGTTGCCATACACCACCGAGTTGAAGTCCGCTTCGGGTCGCCCACAGTTCACTGGGGACAGGGAGGTTCCCATGGGCATTGCAGGACTAGCAGCCTGTGCTGCCTGCTTGGTAGAAAGGCAGCCCAAGGGGATGCACCCAGACAAGGTTGCAGGTCCTGGGCGAGGACCAGGGTGCTGGGTGGGATCTGTGGCTGCCCCAAGCTGTGTCCCCTTGTGGCCCAAGGACTGGGCTGCTGGAGAAACTCCACACATGTGTGCATGGCACAAAACCTGCCCTCCCCAGGCTGGCTGTGCCAAGCCCTGCAGCCTTCCCCAGGCCCCCCCTGCCCCGGTCTCTGTCCTCTAGCTGTACCTCGGCAGAAGGACTTGTAGCCCAGCCAGCAGCAGCTGCCATTCCCACACTGGCTCCTCTTCAGCTCCTTGTGCTTCCCCTTGCAGCCCCCCACGCAGATGGGTGCTGTGCCAGACCAGTAAGTATCCAAGTCTCCTGGGACCACAGGGAGCAAGGCAGAGCTGGGCTGGGGCAGGGAGTCAAGGACCATCTTCCTGCCAGCTGCCCAGCCCGCAGAAACCCGCTGGGAGGTGGTACCAGCCCAGCGAAGGCTCATCTTGGCCTACTCCTGGACCCCTGCTGTGGTGAAGCATGCATCTGCTAGCGGCCCCCAGCTCTCCTGCAAACCAGCTCCCGCTTCCCCTGTGCCAAGCCTCAGCACAGGGGTGTGACAAAGGTCTTGCTCCCTGCTGGGGAAGACCAGTCCAGCCAGGTGCTCTGGGGCACCCTGTAAGCCCCTCTTCCTCCTGGTGCCATCAGCTCTGGGGGCACCCTGTAAGCCCCTCTTCCCCCAAACACCCTGTTACCTTCTGGGTCCTCGCAGGAGACCAGCATGGCCAGCACGGTGAGGAAGAGGAAGCCCAGTCCCATAGTGCACACTCTGCCCTCCTCCCCTTGCCCCTCGAATCAAAGGCCCCTCTCTGCTTGCCCAGGAGAAAGTGAACTTGGTTTCCATACACACAGAACAGGGGATGCTGTAGGACATGGGGGAAGGGAGGAGACATTCCCTTTAATGCCAATCCTCTCCCCAGCAGATAATCTCTGGCAGATTACCCTCCCTGGGCCCAGTGTTTAAAGGGACAACTCCTCCCAGTCACCACAGCCTCACCTCTGCTCCCAACACCTAGCACTTACGTTGTGCTGGAGCACCATAGTCCAAGATAATGCAGGCACAGCCGTGGCTTTGGCAGCAGAGCCCCAAGGCCCGTGTGTTGGAAAGGGGGCCAAGCTGGAAGTGCTGCGAATACAAACCTGGCAGGAGGCCCTTCTCTCGAAGGCATCCTTGGCCCAGCTCTGCCAAGTACCAGGGAGCAAGGGCAGGGAAAGCTGGACAAGGCCTGGCCGCATCGCATGCTGGCAGCCCAGGGATGCTCTCCCCAGAGCTAGCAGCATCCTCCTGCACTGCATGTTTCGGGGCTGCTGGGACAGCCAGCTGCCTCCCACCCTGCCTCACTCCAAGCACAAGGTGCCCATCACATGGCCCTAGCTCCATTTCACTGGCCCATGGGAGGCACTCTGCATGCACGCCCCTGGAGAGAGCAGTATCAGGGTGCAGAGGTGTGCACTGCCCTTCACACATAGATCCAGCCCCAGGAAACCTTCCCACACAGCCTGCAGCGGGCAGCTCTGCCCACTTCATCCCTGGTCCTTACCCAGCCCCTGAGTATGGCAACTGCAGAGCATGCTGCCCCTCACCCAGGGTGCAGGCCTAAGGGGCCGCTCTCATCGCCCCATTCCAAGGGCACAGCCACGAATCACACCCACAGTGTAATTAGAAAGTGAGCAGATGGCTAAGGGTTTAGTATAAAGTGATTTCCTCCATTAACCTGGAATTCCAACAGCTTTTGCTGAACTGCTTGAAAAAGGAGATGGGAAGAAGTCAGCATCCAGCCGAGGAGATCAGCAGGGTGCCTCCCTGACTCCATCTGAGCACACCACCTGCACACACAGGGCAGTGAGGGCCCAAGTGTCACCACAGTGACACCAGCCTCACATTGTTCTTATCCAAATCACTCCACAAAGGGCAAGTTGGCTCTGCTCACAAGCCCAAGCTACTCTCTATATTCAAACAATGACATTGCAGGCAGCTGACATTCACACCCTGAAGGAGGCAGCAAAAATCAAGCCCGTATCAGGACAGCAGGGAACAAGAGTGCCAGAGTTAAACCTGGCCTTCCAGTGCCACCTCTGGGGACGTGGAACAACACGCTTTTCAAGGCAGCCGCCAGCTGCACCAAGTGGCAACACATAGGATGTGTCCAGAGATCCTGGCAGCTCTTCAGTGCCCACCTCCCACACTCCAGGCTCTAGGCAACTTGGTCTCATTCTATCACGACAACATGCCACAGCTGGCAGGGACGGGGCTGAAACAGACATCAGACACTGGTTGGCCTGGCAGTCTGACTTTTATTTGTCTTGCCAAAGTACACTTTGCCCAACCAGAAGCCCAAACCCCAATGTGGGGAGGAAACCCAGGGAAGGACAAAAGCAGCAAGAAGCTCCCAATCCCGCAGCGCTGCAGGGAGCAGTAGCCTGCAAGCGACAGCACCTCCACCCTCTCCCACCAGAGATCAGTGCAGTGTAAGGGGATCAGTGGTGCAAAGACCACCAACAGCACCAGCTGAATGACCTAGGAAAGATGATGTGCAGGGAACTGCTGATGAAGGCAGAAGCAGAGCCATCCCTTGGAGAACAAAGTATGGATGGGGGAGAACAGGCCTGCTAAGGGCTACACATCTCTCCAGGGAAGAGGCTTCAGCTGCAGTGTCTGCTCAGCACATCATCCTGCCTGGGGAGATCCTAGCTGAGGACCAGGCTCAGCAAAGGCTGACAACTTAGCTGCACAGCAGCAGGGACCATACCACCAGTGAGTGACCCAGAGGGGAAGGCCTGTGTCAGGCAAAGGCCAACCCTCCTGGAAGGGTGGGAGAGGCTTGCTAGTCCCTAATCCCCAAAAGGAGGAGACAGACAGCTCTTTCCAGCTCAGATCACTTGACCCACAACTGAGAGAGACCTGTCCTTCCCCTCTCCCCATGCTGACCAGAACCAGCAGCCAGAAAGGCTGGGGCAGCAGAAGGGGAATTTAGCCAGCTGCAGACAGGTGAAGACAAGCTCAGCCCTCTCCCGCAAGCACTTCCCAACCTCCCCCACCGGCCCAAGTTTTCCTCGTGCAGAGAGGCAGGTGAGCACCTCACACAATCTGGATGCCCAGCTCCTCAGCCGTCTTCTGCAGACGGTCCATGACATTCTCCTCCAGCTCCACAGCCAGCCCGCCAGGTGCTGACACCTGCTCCTCTGAGGATGTGCTGGCCATGACATAATACACAGTCTCACTCTCTCCATGCTCATTGGTCCGGTTCACCACACGGATGATGGGGTTGGCCAGGGTGCCAGGTTCTTGCTCGGATGACAGCGCTGCTCCCAGGAAGGCACTCGGCCGTGCTGGCTCAGGGTTGTCAGCAGAGCAAGGGGCCGGGCGCAGTGGGGCCACTTGCAGCTCAGCAATACTGTTCTCCACCAGGGGAGCCTCTGCCGGGGCCTCCAAAATGATGCCCTGCAGGTTGCCCTCACCCTCAGACAGCACCACACACTCAGTTGAGCCATCCAGTGCCTCCCCCTGCTTCTCTCTGTCCTTCAGTATCTGCTCTGTCAGCTCCACGCTCTCGTAACGCACCAGCTGCAGCCTCATGTAGCCATCCTCATGTTCCTTGTACCTGAGCAGAGATAGGCATGGGTGATGGAGCCAGTCACACTACAGCCCCTTCCCAAGAGACAGGTAGTAGCCTGAAGCAGCAGCCAAGGAAGGGGCACTATATTCTAGGTTTCAAAGCCCAGTGCTACATAGATGATACTGGGCAAGTAAGATAAAAACCCTCCAACCCCTATCCCTAAAAGCACATCCATGTGGCAGCTTCTGAGCCTTCTGCCAGGGTTCTATCACCTCCCAAGCCCATCTCCTTCCACCACTCTGTTTCACTGGGAGCATTTGAAGTCCATCCTCTTCCCCTCCCAGCTTTTAGGCTCTGGAAACCCTACGGAGTTTCCTAGAGAAAATGCAGCAGAGGCATCTGTCAAGAGATTGATCTACAGCAGCTTTTCCTGGAGTGGGACACCTGGACCTGCCCCCTGCCAAGCTCAGAAACATCCCACCAGATGCAGCTGTGATGGCACCATTGCTAATCTTGCCCCTAATCTCAGACCCACTGCTGGAGCTGCCACCCAGCACTGCTCTGTCGCTGTGCCAGATCCATTCGAATGCTTGCTGCCCAGTGTCTCCCAGCCACTGGGAAATGGGTCTTGAGCACATTACAGGCAAACATCAGAACCCAAGCGCTGCCAGGTCTCTGCTCCAGCAAGACACAGGATGCAGCTCCAGCGCTCTTGCACTAGAGAGGAGATAGGGAGGAGCTAAGGATGGGCAGTACCTGAAGCGAGGATGTCCCGAGGGCCATTTGAACTGGTGTTTCTTCCTGAGGTGGACAGTGAGGTTGTTTCCACGTGTGAAGCACTTGTCACAGACATGGCACTTGTACCGGGGCTCTGAGTCACCCTGAAGGGCAGAGAGAGCGATGTGAATACCCCTTGAGCCTGATCAGAGGGCCTGGTACCCATGCATGTGCATGCAAGGAGGAATCAGGTTCTCTGAGAAGACTGACATGACATATCATTGCAGCAGTAAGAGAGGAATGCAACCTGACCTCACATTCCTACAGCCCTGGTCAGCCTGGGGCACTTGACATGACTTTAGCTTTTTTCCTCATGCTTCTGTACAGCATGTTGCACTTAGCAGTTCTCAGCCTCATTGGGAGAGAGTACACAGCAGAACAGCCCTCTGCTCCCTTCCCACCTCATGGACTTTCCGGTAGTGCAGTTTGATGGAGCAGAGGGAACGTGCAGTGAAGCTGCAAGCCTCAAACTCGCAGCGATAGGCTGGCTCTTTGCTGTGCGTGTCCAGATGTTTCCTCAAGTCAATGAGATTCTTGCAGCTAAAAGGAAATTATAAGGGAACAAGGCTGAACACTGTGTAGCATGCACGCACACGCATGCCTCTGGGTGCTTCTCCGTCAGCAATCTGGGAAGACGGAAAGCCCTGGTCCTCACCTGTAGTCACAGTAGTCACACTTGAACGGCCGCTCCTCGCTGTGCCGAAAACGAATGTGATTTCGCAGGGAGGAGGGCAGCGGGCAGGTCATGTCACACAGAGGGCACTTGTAATGGTTCACTGTGCAAAACAATGGGTGGAAAACATTACCACAAAGCAGGGGAAAGCATGCACTCTTCAGAGCCTCAGTTGGGAGAAGGGGCCTTTACTCACCATGGTTCCTCATATGGTCACGGAGCAGCCTCTCTGTGGCAAACCTCTTGGAGCAGTGAGAACACTGAAACCTCTGCTCTGCAGCATGAAGGCCAGGGAGAAAGGGGATGAGGCGGTGAGAAAAGAGATCAAAGCAGAGACAACAGCACAAAAAGAGGGAAAAAGAGGTAGTTACAGTAGAGCTGGGAACCCTTCTCTCCAGGCAGACACAGCAGACACTGACTACAAAGCCAAACAAAGCAAACAAAAAAAAAAACCACTTGCAAAGACCAATCTGCCTCCCCTTCGCACAGCCTCCTTGGGCTGCCAGTGCAGGAACTGGGGAGCAACCATCACACACACATCACCAGCACAGCACAGGGGAACTCAGCAAGCAAATCCCAGTGCTGCTGCAAGTGCCCAACTGCTGCCTTTGACTTCAGTCCTGGGTCCCTGCAAGAGGAAAGCTCTGGCTGCAGCAGTGTGAGACCTGTGCAGCCTTGTCAGCCTCCAAACCTCCTGCCTCTGCAAGAAGACACTTCTCAGAGATTCATCAGTGTCTGAGCTCCCAGTCATCAAAGAAGCCAGACTGTTTCCAAGCACACCCATGCCCTTTCTTGCAGAGAACAGGCAGCTCTAGCAAACCAAATGGCACAGTCAGAAAACCGCTCACAAACCACTCCTTCCCCACCCGCAGGAGCTTACGGTCCAGTGCAGTCTGACGGCGGATGTGGTCAAAGAACTTGGTGTTGTTGGCGAACATCCCCCCACAGGTAGGACAGGCCACCACCTTCTCCTGCGTGTGGCTGCGCAAGTGCTCCCGCAGTTTGCAGCGCCCCTTGAAGGTGCAATCACAGTCTAAACAGAAACAACAGAATGCCATTAAGATCCTTCGCACGTGGGCCACGATCCACAAACTGACTGAACGGCAGGCTTCTTGCTTGTGTTTTGGCTAACAAGGATCAACTCCCTGCTCTGAAAAGCCCACAAAGCAAGGTTACAGCAGGATGAGATCACTAATGTACAACTGGTGTGGCCCCCCACCCCTCCACCGCAAGCAGCTATGGCAACTGCACAAACACAGGAGAGAGAAATTATTGAAAGAAAAAAAAATGAACTGGAGTCTTTTCTTCTAGGTACTAATTAAATATAAATGAAAAGTTCAATATTAAGCACTCAACTGGATCCCCTGAAGGAGATTCTACAGAAACATTTCACTGTTACGACCATGCACATGTATTTTTGAAGTTCAAGAGGCTCTCTGAAACCCTGCCAAGGAGTGCAGAGTTCTCTCGTACAACGTTTGCAATTCAGCCCTGTGCAAAGCACTCTAGAGAGGCCTTGCATGCACCCACTAACCTTTCCAACCACAGAGGACCACGTGGTTCTCCTTTCCTGATGCCTTGTACTCCGAACAGAAGCTGTGATCCTCCACATGCCGATAGAACCACTCGGGATTATCAAATGATCTCTGTTGGGGAGCAAGGACAGGCAGAACAGGGTGAAGAGATCAGCACGAGCTGGCCTCAGCCAGAGTACAACAGGCACTTTCACACAGGTACAAACACAGTTAACAGGCAGGCATGCAGGTGAGCTGCAGAACAAAAGCAGCTCTCCTTCCCTTGGCTGCCACATCACAGATAACCCATAGGAAAGTGAAATTGCGTCCCCTGTTCTCACCTCACAGTACTCCCACAGACACAGAAAGTTCTCCTGGATCTCAGGGATGATATTGCGGCTCTGGAAGTCCAGCTGGCAATGGCTCACATCTGTCTGGCTCTGCAGGGCCTGCAGCCCCCACTGCTTCAGCTTGGTGTGGTAACAGTGGAAATAGACGTGGCGAATGAGGTCAGCTGAGCTCTCTGGGGAACAGAAACCACATTCCTGCCACAAACATGTGTATTCCTCTGCAACACAAACAGGAGATATACAGACCATAATTGTCTGATGGAAACTCTCCAAGTAAAGCTCAGGTTCCCGCAAACAGAGAAACACCACGGCTTTTTTCACGAGATTCCAGTCCTGCAACAGGCAGCGCTGCTCTCCTCCAGGAGAGGAAGATTCTTGCACAATGAAATATCTCAGAGGAGAGGGCGGGCTCGCGAGACGCAGCGGGTCGAAGCTGCCAGCTCCTTACCGAGAGGGTCCATCTCGTCCCGGTGTTCCCCGGGAAGGTGCTGCTGCAGGTGCTGGGCCACATGCTCGCAAAACTCCTCCATCTTCGAGGCCACGTAGGTGCACGCCTCCCACTCACACTGCAGCACCAAGGCCCCCTTACCGCCGGCCTTAGGGGGCGGCATGGCCGGGGCCGCCGGCCCCGAAAGGCAGAGCGGAGACGCCGAGGGTTCCCCCTCACCGTCGCCGTCACCCCGCTGCCCGAAACCGGCCCGGGCGCTGCGTCCTGCGGGCCTCGGCGAGGGCAGGGGCGGCCCCGCGCTCCCGCAGCAGCGGCGGCCGGAGTCGGGGCTAAGCCACCGCGGCGGGCAGACGCCCAGAGGCACCAAACCGGCGGCGGAGGGGGAACCGGGAAGCCCCGGGGCGAGGGGGCAGAGGGAGGCTCGGGAGACCGCCCCGCTCACCCTCCGTCCGCCCCTGCCCCGCCGGGGGGCGCCGGAGCCCAACGGACCGCGCCCGCCCAATAGCAGCCGCCCCCCGCCCAACCGCCGACCAATCCCCGCGGAGGAGCCGGCGGCGGGCGTGCAGCGGCCAAGCGGGCCCGCCAGGAAACGGCGCCGGCTCACAAAGGTTCCTGGGCCTTTTGGGGCTGAGCCCCGAGCCGAAATCCTTGCAGACAGCCGCGGGACCGACTGGCGTTTGGTTTTGGGAAGCCGGGACCGCTTTCGTTGTTTTAAGATTTGGCACGGGACCTGGCTTTGCGGTGGTGGAGCGTGAAGAGCAGCACAGGCCACGTACATTAATTTCAGGTGCCTCCAGAAACATTCCGTGCCTAAACAAGAGAGTCCTCACAGTGCAAAGACTGCAGTCAAAATCCATGCAGCTGGGCACCCCAGCCAAGTGCCGAATACAAAACCCTTCAGTACTGCAGTTCCTGCTGCGAGATAATGCAACATATTCTCTTTACTCCGTAACAAGAGGACAGATTGAAATGACAGCTTGGATTAAACAAATATACATTGACTATGACATCTGCTGTTCCAGGCTTTTGTAACACAAAACAGAGACACAATTCTCAGAAAGTTTGCTTTGGCGCAGGTAAATGCCATGCTAAAACGAAATGGGATTGTATAAAATGTGCCACAAAGTGTGCCTTGCCAATACACAATTGCTTCTATAACTCCTGTCATACACACCAGGTCTCTCCTCCAACGTGAATGGAAAGTACATGCCCAAACTCACTAAATTATATAGAAAATCTGAGTATGATGCTTTTTCAAATGAAAATGTAAGAGATGGATCTCATCTAAAAGAAGGCTGGCTGAGTTTCTATTTTCTCTCTGTTTGTTTGTTTTCTGCAGGACCTCTTGTTTTCAATGTAATTATTTTGTAACCAGTACAGAAAACACCTGGACTGGCTAGGCAGTGCAAAGCTATTAGCTTGAATGGGGCTGGGATTTAACTTGCATATCCGAACCAAAGTATATAAATATCGGGCACAGGAGACAAAACTATCTGGGAAGCCTGCCAGGAGGCAGGTGGCAAACTAAGCCTATTGCTGACAAAGCAAAGACAGCCCTCTTCTGCTGTGACTTTACATCTGCCCACACTTCCCCAACCCACCTGGTGCTTTCTGCCCATTCTATTACCTGTCAACCAAATCTAAGACACCTGTGGGTAGCAGGAGGGGGTGGCCAAGAATGGACAGGCCAAAATAAGACTTGTCTTATATAAGAGGGCATATATACACAGTGAAAGACTCTGTACACAGGAGCTTGAGTCTTCCATTGTCTTGATCGTGTGATGTCCTCTTGGTCCTGAGCTCCATGTCTGAGCAGGCAGCATACCTGACTTGTTCTGCAACTTAAGAATATTGGGAATTATTCAAGGTGTTATTTCAGCTCTGCATTCCCCACTTGCCTCTATGGCGTGAGCAGATGCAGCCTTTGCCAGCTGCTGCTCTTTGTATTTTATTTTTCTTCTGAAGGAAAAGAATAATTGCACTTAAAAAACCCATAACCTTCCCCAGGAAGGCAGTTCACATGACAGGCCAAATTCATCTCCAGCCCAATGCCGGGGAAAGCGCATGGAATTACAAACAGGGACGGATCTTACCTAATAGACCCGCAAGCTGGCAGCAGACGCCACAAGAGAAGAAATATTTAATTATAAGGAACGTATTAGCGCCAGTCTTGTCCTGGTCATGTAAGATGAGCACAGCAATGCTGTGCACCAGCCCATGCTGCTTGTACACAAAGCACTCCAGAGATCACCTGTCTCACCACAGCCTGCCCTTACTGTATTGATAGGTTGTGCTAGCCATGTTGCAGGGAAAACAGCTCTCTTGCAGCAAATGCAGATATGTTTCAGAACCAGGATATAAGCTATGATGTTTAAAGAAGAATTTGAAGGCTTAACTCTGTTTTTTGGTTCAGATTTTTTTGGTTCAGAAACAGACTTGCTACCATTTGGAGGCTGGGAACAGAGGAATGGCTACAGCAGGCCTGGCCAAAGGTCCCTTTAACCTGAGTCCAGCAGCAGTGTAAGAACAGGTCCTTTCCTGGCTGCTGTTCCCCCTCCTGGCACCTCACTGGGGACTAACCTCAGACCTTCAGAAAGGGGATCCCTCGCTTGATAAAGGAAAGCCAAACCCTGGCCTCCCCGCCAGGAGCATGTGAGTTTGCTAAAGGATGTTCCTTCCCGTCCCATGAGCATGTTGTCCCTGGCTGAGTGCTACCCCTCTCCCCGCAGGTGCTAGCAGATGCCATGCAAAGCCTCCTGGGTTCACAGTGTCCAAAGATCCAGTTTTAATTGTGTAACACACAAGCTAGCCTATGGGGTCCCAGAGAAACAGTACTACTCCCCAAGCAAGGCCTGCTGTGTGCATCTTCAACAGCACATGGGCATCTCACGCTTACTCACGAGAAGATGCTCTTGTCCCAAGCCTTGTTTTTCCAGCCAGGTTCCTCACCTGTAAGGAGATGGCTCATCACTGCAAGACTTGCCAGCCTTTCACTTTAACCCAAGATTTTTCCATCAGTAAACCTCACCTCAGTTTTCATCCATGAAATGTTGGCTCAGACAGGAAGGAGACTCTTTGGGAATGATCCACCACTGGCCATGCAAATTGAAGTGAAACACACATCAAGAGATTTGCATTTAAGCAAATCCCAAACAAGGTATCACGGAGACATCACTAAATTGTGGAAAGCATATTTCTGTCAGGATCAGCTGGAACTTTACCAGTGGAGTATGAGCACTGGCTTCAGTCTGCTCTGGGAAGCTCATGACAGTCAGCCTTTCTCCAAAGTCCTGCAGAATCTGAGAGCTGGGACTTGTCAGCAGTGACGACAATGGAAACAGGTGAGTTTCAGCACCTTGACTTTTCACAAGCGTAAAGATACATCTTCATAGAAATATCAGGGAAAGAACATACCTTGCCATCCTTGGGCTCATATTTAAAAAAAAAAAAAAAACAAAACCAAAACAAAGAGGAGGAATAATTGTCTAAAATCCACATGTGGCATCTTTAATGTCCCAAGAATTCCATAGTACCTATTAGCATGTTCTGCCTTCTCTAGGCTGAATTTATATTCCCTCACAATGCAATATTTTTCCAAAAGGCAGTTAGATAAAAGTGATGTGAAATACGATTCAATTTGCTTGAAAATTATTTAAACTCAGGCCTAAATTAGCATTCCTTTCCCCAGTGCTGCCAATAGCAGAGTTATTTGGAGTGTTAATAGCTGGCATCAGATCCTGCTAAATAACTCACTGAAAACAACAGGTTTATTTATGTGAGGCTGGACTGCTAAGTTAAAAACAGCGTTAAATGACAGAGCCATTACATTGCTTACTTATAAGAATTTGAGCAGAGGAAAAACTGTGAGTATATGAGTGAAGTAAATTCAATAGCACAGCATCTGTGTGTAAAAGTAAGGAGGTGTGGAAACATTTTTCTAATGTCTTTAGACCATAGTAAAGGTCTTAGGCAAACAGGACTGCAGAAGTGCAGATCATCAGACACTTGCTAGAAATGGTCACAGGCAAGCAAGGTCAGTTAACACAAAGAGGTTGTAGGGTTTGGCAATATCAGACTGCAGAATAAAAGAACAAAAGCTGCTCACAGCTTTTCCAGTGATGCTATTTCAGAAATATCCCCATTCTGAAAATTAAATATAAGACTGTCTCCTTGGCTTTGGTCCTCCTCCAAAAGTTCTATGCTGAATCTTCAACTGGATGCAGCTAGCAAAGTCTGCATGAGTTATTGCAAGTATCAGACCATGATGGAGCTGAATGAACTGTGCTATACATTTCAGGCTTTTCTATCAAATTGCAATGCTGTATCTTTAAAGGAACTCTCATGCAAAGATGCAAAGTTTCCAATGCAGAAAGTATAGCTGTTTCTGCCAGTTATACCTGCTCTGCCACAGCTTTTCAGCTCCAGCTACATGTGCGCACCAGGTACCCATGCTTCCAACTGCTCTCAGTAAAAACAGCCCTGAAAAGGGGCTACAGGAGGGAGTTTTCTTCCTTGGGCCATAGAAAAGAGCTGGCCCCAGTCTCAGCTGCAAGAGTTGATAACCATTTCTGGCTGTGTCCTGGCTTGTCCACAGATACTCACTGGTTGATATGCAGACTCAGTGTTTACCTCTATTTTGACTGTTTTGATCATAAGGTTTCTGGAGCACTGTCTCTTGCAATGTGTTTGCCTTGTGCCTGGTCTTGGCTGAAGTCTCTCTGGTTAGTACTCAAACACCCAGTTGCCCAAAATTGCAATTTCTATGGCCCAACAGAAAACATTTGGGGTAACCTCAAGCCAGCACTGAGATTCTGGGTTGTTTAAACCCTCTACTCTTCCCTTTCTAAGCTCTCCACGTGCATGTGCACCTGGGGACACAATGCAACATGAAAGAAAGTGATAAATGGAGCCAAATGACACAACCTGAAAAGCAGAAGGGCAAAATGGTATATCACAATTTTAGAGATCAAACACATCAGCTGTGGAATGGCTGGTTTTGTTCCCTCAGGAGAAGATGGCTGCATGTTTTCCAATAGATTAGCTTCAAAGTTAAGTTCTTCTCTGGAAGATTTCAATAAAAGCCCATGTGGACACTCCTCCCTGGTTCCACAGGTGTGAGCTCTCTGTTCAGGCACAGCCCGCTAGCCAGGATAAAAGAGCCATCCCTGGTATGGTACCTCATACCTCTCTCTGCTCACTCGTGCCAAAACACCTGTACACAAGGCAGATCTCGCAAAGCTCTATCCAGGCAGAGGAAGAGGACAGATGCCTCACACCAAAAGTCACACAGACCCTAGGGACAGGTTGTGCTGCATTCCAGGCAGGTCAAGAAAACAGAGCCAGGCCTGCCGTCAGTCTCTTGGGTGACATCCTGAGACACTGAACCCCTCTTTGTGCCTTCCTCAATAACCTTGATAAAACAACGGAGTCCCCAAGTCCCTGTCTGTACTTGCTGTGGATACAAAGCAGACTCAGCAGTCAGCTCCTTTTCCTTTCCTGAGATCTGCACTGTGATTCACATCACTGTTCAGAGCAGCGACTTCAACTGTCCAGGGTATTTCCACCTTTGCTGCACTGAGGTCAAAGCTCGCAGAGCAATGTGCTGAAAGCCAGCAACTCCAGAAGGGCAAGGAGGGGCTAAACCATAGCATCTCTGCTGAAAGCAATAAGGGCTGTAGAGTTAAATCAAATGTTGCTGACCCAGAGGGGAAATGTAGGATGCCCCAGAGCTCTCTTTGGAAAATAAAAGCCTAAAACCATCAGCCAGCCATATCTGGCACAGAGGGAGCTGCATGGAAACCACATGGCACCCAATGCTGAAATACAGGGTAGGGCACCTCAGACTTTGTTCTCTGCAAGTGAGCAGCCCTCACTGTTGGGCTCCTAAGGGATGATTTTGTATTAATAATAGCAGTCTTTTATACTTCCTTCCCAACTTGGTGTACAGAGGCGATGAATTTGCTTCTTCTGTAACAACCTCTTCCAGCTGCTATATGCTTTCATTGAACTCCTCTAATGCTCGTTTCATTCCCTCAGTCCCTACAGATTTTGGAAAACGGGTGTATCAGGGAGTGCGAGTGAAGCACACAGTCAAAGATCTTCTTGCTGAAAAACGATCCAGGCAGAGCAGTGGCTCCTGCTTCAGTGTAAGTCACTTCTTCCCCCCCCCCCCCCTTTTTTTTAAACCAGAAAAGTCATGTCATGTAATCCTCTGGTTTAAAGAGCATTTATGTTGAGTTCACTGTTATGTTGAGGGCACTGCCAATATTGGCAGGGAATAGCAAAAACATTTGCAACACTAGTGTTTGCCCCCAAAGATCACAGATGGCTCCTTGATTTTTTACATCAGTGAACCTTTGAGGGATTAAAGTTCCCCCCCCCCCCCATTCCTTTCACATCCTGCATATGACACCTTTCCAAGTCAACTTCCTTTTTTACTAGCTACAATTGAACAGCTCAGCACCACAAAAATAGATGTTCTTCCCTGAATGTTGTGCTCCTTCCAGCTCCTCTCTGGCATACTAGAGTGCCAGGGGAGATGCAGTGATGTTATGGTCTGGAAAGAGGCCAAGCATCAGTTTGTGAAAGATGATTACTTCTTATAGTGGTTCTATGGCAACAGGAAACCTAAGTCAAATTCTAGTATGCTACGTTGTTTTTCTCAATTACTAGCAAGAAAAGTGATGCTGTCCCCAGAAGAAGACACAATATTGCAGGTGCCAGCATGTGGAATCCGGTGGCACAGTAAGCCATTCCCTGTGCGTTGTCAAGGCTCACCTTTACCAAGCAGCAGCACTTTACTTCCAGGCTGATTGGCAGCAATGGGGTCACTGACAGATAAGGAGATGCAGTCAAGCTGCTGAAACTGTGTCCTGGAAGGAAAGGGTGGGAGCAGAGACCCGAATTACCGGCAGCAGAGGACACATATTAGGAGCTTTGATGCTCTTTTCCCCTCAGGCTTTTTGCCTTTAGCAAAACAAAGAGACCTCAAAGGGACTTGCAAGTATTTTTCTCACTGTTACTTTCATGCATGTTAACTCTGTGTACCAAAACAGGCAGAAAACCAGCATGGGCATTACCAACCAAAGCAAGATCTAGCCATAGATATCTTCACAGCCTTCAGCTAATGCAGAAAGGCGGAAGAGCCCCTGAGCCACAGACAGTCACTGGGAAACACATGCTCCCACCAGGCAGGCATTTAGGAATACTGCTTTGGGGAGCAGCAGGAAGCAACTGCTGTGTTTGCTCTCCCTGAGAAAACAGAACCTGCTTGATGACTATCATGCTTTACCTGCTATCTTTCTAGAGGCCGCAGCTTCAACGGCTGCAATCAAAAGCCCTAGGAACTGTAAAACACTTGCTGCTTGCCTTATTGCCCTTTGCTTTGTATTCAAAAGCTTAGCAGTTGTGTGTCTATCTAATGCAAAATCAGCTCTGTTCCTAATTCCCTATGAGAGACGAAAAATTATTGTGCAGGGCAAACATCCGTATTTGCTCGAATATATCATGAAAAGAACAGCTGTAAGTGCAGCTCTGTTTATCTGACATAATATAATCCAGAATCAAAGCACACGGCAGATAACTGAACACCCCTTTGTATATTTATGATGCAGTGTAATTTAGCTGCATCTTTTGTTTGAACATGATCTTTGCTCCGAAATCAGTAAGCCTTTGTTATGCAAGGGGAGGTCTATGGAGGAGATCTGCTGCTGAGGAAAGGTCATTGCTCATCAGAGGTGAGCTGCTGGGCTGTTTACTGAAACAGTAGAACAGCAACAATTTCATGACAGCCAGGCCCTGCACACATCAAATGATAGGAAACCAGTGTGTACTGTGATGAAAACCACACAATTTGGGCTTCTGAGTTCCCACCAACTGCAGGGCAGAAGGGCTTTAGGGAGGGTCTGACTTTTTTCCTTTAGCTCATCTACTGTGTAGGCATGAACCAGCAGTTACCCACTGCATAAAAGGATTACCTTCTTTTCTCAGGTGGGAAAACTGGTAGGTACACAGATGAAGTACTATGCCCAGCAGCACTCAGAGGCCAGGGTCAGATCATTCAGCAAACTTGCTGTCAGCAAGCCAGTGAGGTGCCCTGCCTAGACTAAGCTTTGCTTTTCTTAATTTTTATTACTTCATCTGCTGTTCTACAGATTGGGCCCAGAGAGGAGATATACTGAAGCCAAAATATGGTCAAAGGGCACCATAGGACCCTGTTGCAGGAACACGTCATTATTATGACCTGGATCCTTGCATTTAGTCCCCCAAGGCAGCCTTGTAGCTGAACAACGCTCCTGGGTTACCAAGGCAACGAAGCAACACGGCTCTCTAGAGTACGCACCCCCAGCCAGTATCTCTGCCCTGTCATGTGCAAGGGAGGCTGAGACCAAGCTTATCAACAGCTGAACATGCTGTGGGCTCAAGTGATGCTAAACAGACGCACTGTGTTGCAGAAGATCCAGCTACCTCAGTCCCAGGGCACTGAAAGTAAGTAATGCAGAGAGGAAATGAACTAATGGGCTTCAATTAAGCCAAGCCATTCATCACCGTATAAGGAGCCAGGAGGCAAGTGAAATGTAGGTCTCTGCAAGTATGTGGGTACCTGCTAAGATGAAGGCCAAAGATGGGCTGCTGCAGAGGTTCTTGCAATTGAATTACGGCAGGTAAAACCCTTGCAGCTAATGTTAGCTCTATGGCTATCCATCATAGGTGCGTGCAAGAGGACCTGCTGCCTGTGACACAGTCAGATAGTTTCAGTGGCTGTTGAACAGACAGAATCAAAGATGAACTTAGATGCACTGGTAATTTGAAATGCTCCATACTAGAGGCTGACAGCTATGCCCAGGGACCTTCCTGTCCCTCCAGCAAAGCATCCCAGCCCTCATCACTGCAGCCCTTTGACCTGTAGGCAGCATCTGTGCTACCCGCACCTCCTAACTCAACTTTTTCCTCAAACACAGTATTATGGGTGCCAGATGACAGTACTAGATTACTTCCCAGTGGGATGTTAAGACTGCGATCTAAACACTAGTGCAGAGGCCTGCACCATTACTTTCAAAGAGATTCCTCCTCAGTGAATGCAGACACAAGCTGGCTGCAGGATACAACAGCCATGGGCAGGCAGAGAAGGTGGTGGGGAAAAACCCTGAAGCAGGAGAAGGTGTTACTGATGTGACATGGATGCTGAGAGAGGTGTCTGCTGAGAGCAGATTTGCATGGGGAGGCTTTAGCTTTGCAGGGCAGCGTGCATTACCAGCTATAATCCTCACTGAGGTCTGTGGCTGAAAATGGTCCAGCTGGAGACAGGTGCAAGCCCCAGCCCTGACCCTGCAATGTGAACACTCTCATCTGCCCGCAAGCCAAAGGGCTCCTTCCTGACACCTCCTATCACTCCCACAGCCCGTGTGACTTGTGTGGTCTCAGAGCTCATTTTCATGACGGAGCAGGGAGCAGCTGCAAGCCTCCCTCAGCAGTAAAAGGAAGTCCTAGCACTGGCAAATTTAATTCAAATTTAAACCTCTAAATTTGGTTGCTTGCTGTGGCAGGAACCTCCTGTTTGCACTATGCAAACTGAAAATAACATGCCACCATCACTGGCCAGGGCAACAGCACAGCTAAAGTAAATGCAGACGTGGGCACTGTATTTCTGCTCTAAGGGTTTGGAGGTCTGGAGACAGAACTCAGTGAAAATCCATGTATGAGCTCTGCTCCAGAGGAGCAGATGCTTTTGCCACAGTGCTTTGTAAGGAATTAGCCACTGTGAGCACCGGGGTCACTCAGGGCTAATTCTTCCATGCCTAGGGACCAAGAGGAGAGTATTATTATCAGTATTGCTGTTGCACCCAAACAGTAGCTACAAACAACTGCCTTCTGCACACAGCCTGCTTGTTCTGCTAGGACGGGCCAGCTAAAGCAGCTCTGCGGCAGGTAGATGCAGCACAGGAGGGCTGGGCTAGAACATGAGTCATGCAGAATCTGCCTATTTTGATCAGCCAAGAGCTTAGATACCAGCTTATTGAGACCTGGTTTGTGCCAACACCAAAATGACTGCTCAGAATTATGCCTGCATTAAGGGACCCTGCAGTACATGAGAAAAGCCAGTTATCTTGATATTTCTACTGTTATCAACTCTACACAAGACCTTCAAAATCTCTTCTTGGCCTACATCTGCTAATACCTCAGAGGCCACAGGCTTGAAATCTTGTAGTTAAGCTCTTCATACTTATACCATCAAGGCTCAAATAGTGCATCTGAATTATGCCACCACCTTCCCAAACTACATGCTTAGAGAGCTGCCTAGCTTTGATAGGACACTTTTTAACATATCTTTATCTTTTGCAGGGCAACACCAGCACACCGCAGTTACCATTTGTCCAAATGCCAGGTGAAGTTTTCCTCCACCAATAAATACCTTCTATGCAGGTTGGACAGTTGACACTGCCCCTGTCTCTTCTCCTCCAAAGGACACAAAGTGAGCAAAGGAGCACTGGAGCAGGGCCACCCCTCAGAGGGAGCCCAGGAGGAAAGCAATTGAAAGAGTCAAAACAGGAACAGCAATAATAAAAGAAAGGCCCCTGTAATCTTGTATGAAATTCCCAAAGAGGGGAAAGAGAGGTAATTAAAGCAGTTCCCACCTCTTTTGAAAGAGGTGCCGTGCAGATCCCCTTCTTTTCCCTCTGTGTCTCCCAGTTTTCTGTGGAGCTAAAGAGAGAAAACACAAAACCAGGAGCTGACCTGTTTGTCCCTTAGAGCTCTTGGGCAGGGAAAGGGGTGTGAGGCTGGAACAGAGGCAGGTGGTTTTGCAGCTGTAACCCCATCCTCCTCCCAAGGGCTGTAGCAGAGCAAGAAAAAAGCAAAGGCTGGTAAAGCTAGCCTCAATCCCCCAGCCTCATACTTGAAGCTTCCCAAAACATATTTGGTTTGCTGCAGATGGAGGTCATCAGCTGGATCAGGACAGTCTGAGGTGCTAAAAGTAATTGGTCTGACACACCTGTTTCAAGACAGGATTGACTCCTGCCCTGGGTGATGCTGGAGAGAAAAAGGTTTTAATTTGCACCTGCAGAGGTTCCATTAGCTCTGTGCTTCCCCAGGTGCTGCTGTTTCGGTTTCTCTTTAGCCAACCCTTTTTTCTGACCACCACAGGCTCACCTTCTACGGCTGCTTACTACGGCGTCAGGAGATCCTTCACAACTGAGTTGGATTTCCACAACACAAAGCAGTTTGTCAGTGATGTCTACTCATCCCCTCTAGGGTCCAAGCCCTTCTCATGCAATTCCTCTGCTACTCAGGGCTACTCGGCACTCCTGGACCCATATCTCACCGACCAATATGGGGATTACCGTGCTACTCCCCTCACAGCTGGTACCAGCTCCTTCTTCAGCCCTTCTTCTGTGCCCCCTCTCCTGCCATCCTTCCCTAATGACACAGCGCACTTCCTACTAGTGAGTGAGTCTGTGGTTCTCAGTCACCCAATGAAGGATTACCTGATTTAAAGCTGGGGGTTAAGTCAGGGGGATTCATGTGGGAAGGATGTGGCTGTTACAGGAGGCAGCCGCAGCAGAGTGCACAGCAGATGGGTCAGGGCTGAGGGGGAACGTTTTTTCTCTTTGTTGCGGTCCTCTATCTAATTGTCCCCTCTTCCTGTTGGAGACCAGCTTCTAAATTAACAACCTTCCCTGCTCCCCAAAATAACTACTCTGTTAAGCTCCTTAAGTTTCTAGAAACATCCTTGGTCAGCTCCAGGCTGTTGCCTATCCCCATCCCTGCCACTTCCCAGGAGCCAGCTCCATCCACACATCCAGGGCAGAGCTCCTGGGCCCTGCAGGGTCAGGGCTGGTCAGTCCCACTGGGAGCCTGTTCCAGGCCTCACCCACTACTGACAGCATGGATGTTTCCTTTCAACAGTTTTAACACCAAATACTGCCCCAGAGCAACAGAAATCCTTGTGAGTGTTCCCAGCTAGACATTGGGGATAGCTTGACTTGGTGAAGCCAAACTAGATATACCATTACCTCCAGGATAAGCTTTTATTCTTAAGGGTCTTTCTTGCCTTCTCTCCCCGCTTCCATGCAGAGAGAGCCCTGGGAGCAGACCTCACCCGACAGTCTCAGCCAGTCAGATAGTGCATGCTCAGACCCTCTGCAAGCACTGCCTGCCAGCGCCAGCTGCCTCTCCTCACAAGAGTCCGGAGGCGTTTCCCCATACCGAAGCTCAAGTTGGACCCCAGCCATCCCCGGAGCCCAGCCCTACCCTCTGCATCCTCTTGAAGATGTCCACTACTCCACCAGCTATGCTGCCACCTCATCCTACTCTTTCTCACCATTCCTGACTGTGGCAAACGAGCTTACCTCCAGGATGAGCCACCTCTCACCAGAGCAGTCCTTGGAGATGCCGCCCCTTCACGATAACTCTGCCTGGGCAAAAGAGGATGGAAGTCCCATCTGGGGGACTTATGAAGGCCGGAGAACTTATTGATGAGAGATAAGATCTGGACGAAAAGAACAATGGACCATTATTGAAGCAAATTAATTATTTGTATGCTTTTTCCTAGAGCTGGTCCTTCAAACAGAGGATGCTAACAACATGCAATGCTTTATGCTCTGTTTAGAAATACAATCACTTGGATCTACCACATTTAGCTTACAGTAGTGCCTTCTAGCACCTTATGAAAGTCATTGCTCACAATCCTGCTGTGTCACAAGTAAAATACACAGCCTGAAAAATATCTGCACTCTATGGGCCTTTCCTAAAAACAAGGATCTCAGGTACTTCTTTTCAGATGCCGAGAGAACAGGTTGCTCTGAACCTTAAACTACATCTACAGAGCAATGTTACCAGAAGAGATTTGGGAAGGCTGGGGAGCAAGGCAGGGGGTGGGGGAAGCCCTCCTTAATAGCACAGAGTCTGTGTAATGGTATCTGGTTAGCATAAATGTATGTCCCTAACGCTAACATGCTGCAAACAAACATGGCATTGTCTTGGGCAACAGTTATGGCCAGAATAGCAAAGACATGGCGCATTTGAGCCTACAGCACAGAAGGCTACAACCGAATAAAGCTCACCATTCTACACCAGGGCCTGGCAGACAGCTTAGGGTGTTGGCAGGGACTGTTGGGGCACCATCCTGCCTGCTGATCTGCATGCAAGGAACCCTCTCCATCCTTCCCACCTGCAACGCACAAAACACATCCTCCCCCGTTTCCCTCCTGCCCTGAAGAAAACACCGAGCTGTTCCCCCTCTTGCCTACGCCAGATCAATACAAGTGATGTGAGTCGAAGCCTTGTGTCAGTGGGCATGAGGCAGACTGCTCCCAGCCCCTTGCCAAGAGACATCCACCTGGGGCTGTCACTGGCTTCAAGGCTGATCTGAAGTCCCAGTGCCAGACCGGGACCCATGGCCACTAGAGGTAGCTCTGCACACACAAACACACAGAGGAGTCCTGTGCAACCCTCACAGATGCAGCCAATCCCGCCTGCTGCCTCCGTACCCGATGGAGGCTACCCGCTTTGCCTCATCTCGTCCCCTAGCCTGGCATCCACAGAAGCAGCAACAAAAGCCTTGCTGAGGAAGAATGGGAGCTTTCTAGGGCCTGAGAGTGTGTAGTGATGAGATGCTTTAAGGCCATCCTTGCCTTTTCTCCTCAAATCCTGGGGCTGATTGGGCCTTTGGAGCCTCCTCAGCACCCTCCCAGGGATCATAAATGGCACCGGGGTCACAGGATCAGGCCCAGAGCATCGGTTCACATCATGCTGCCTGCAGGCACCTCACTATGAGGGAACGTGGACTGGGAGATGCAGCACTGCACCTAGAAATGGGCAGCAATAGCAGGCCCCTGTAAGCAACACTGCAGAGAGCTGCCAAGCGGGCCAGGCCAGTCCTCTACACAAAGGCCTTTCTTTTACAGGCATACCACCTAGCACCATCCCTGCCACCCCTCATCCTGTAGCCCAGGAATGTCCCTGCACCTCAGTGCACACGCAGCAACTGTACAAGCCCCTTGCTCAGCCCACACCTGGCAGACAACACCTCCCTGGCTGTTCAGGCACCCGTAGACCATCCAGAGTATGTCCTGGCATCAAAGGATGGACTGAGTGCTCCCAGGGATCTCAGCACCTGCCCCAAAAGGGAAGGTTCTGTGCAGGCTGCCCTGGAACAGACCTCTCACCCTGACCCCTCACAGCATGGCTGAGAAGCAGCTGTGAGAGCCGGAGCACCAGCAGCCCTGGTGCAACGTGCCCAGAGGAGCCCATTTATGTCTTCAGGGGCTCAGCACAGCCCCTGCTTCTACCCCACCAGTGTTGATGTGCTCCTGGGGCAGTGGCTCAGTGCCATCCTGGGGTCACAACCATGGGTCAGCCCCAGCCACTGGGTGAAGCTCACCCCTGCAGCCCTGCTCAGCCACTGGCCTGCGCCCAGGCTTCCCCAGGGGCCAAGCCCCCTGGAGCCCCGGCTCGGGCAGAGGACCACAGCTGGCTAGGACCGCCCGGCTCTGGTCCTGGCTGGGCTGGATTCCCTCCCAATGCTTCCTGATTCCCCAGACTTGTTCAGACCTGCTCGGAAAAGCAAACTCCAGTGGCTCTCTGTGCCTCAAATCTCGCCTCTGCCCACCCCATGGGCTGCGCCCTTCTTTTTGCTAGTCGGGCCCTGGAGAGACAGGGAAAGCTCAGCCCGAGGAAAGAGCCAGTGGCCAGGGCTTCTCCACACATGTGCTAAGCTGAGCTAGGCTGCCTCCCTGTTTGGTCCGTGGGCACCACAGGCTCCTGCGAGCAGCAGGTGTGGAGCATCCTGGGGTGACGCCTGCTCAACCAGAGCTGCTCCCCTGACCATGAGCCAGGACAAGGCCAGGAGCCCCAGAGCATCTCGGGGTGTGTGCCGGTCTCCTTGCCCCACACCCAGCCCCTGCACCCCCAAACCGGAGGCCTGCACAAGCCCGCAGCCTTGTTCCACAGCACCACAGACAACACCGCCAGGCTGAATTGCTGTCCGTAGCTGCTATTTGACAAAGTGGTGAAGCAGTCACCATCAGCTCTCTCAGCTGTACCTTCTTCAAGGGACTTGCATGGATGGGGACACCAGGGTCAGTCTGGCTGTATTTCTGTCAGGCTCTGAGGGGGAAGCAGGGACAGAAAGTTTTTGAGCTGTCTTGGAAGTGTTTGACCCACTCTGGCATTTGGCTCTTAACCAAGGCAGGGTCTCTGTGAGCCTGGAAATGCTCTGAAACCCAGGAAATGCAGGAACGCCCCAAACACGGGTGCTTCATGTTTCCTTAAGGCATACAGCTCAGTCATGACTGGAGCCGAGCAGCCTGCATGCTCTGCTCTGTGGTCTCTGATTACAGAGGTAAACATTACCCCGGCTCCCGGGAGTGCCAGCTCCCCTGCACAGCACCCGCAGCCTCACCGGGCTCTACCCACCCACCACCGATGCCTCAGCAGGAAGCAGCCCCAGCAACACAAGGGCTTCAGGTCCCAAACAGCTTAGCATGGGCAGGTCTGTGTACTCCCCTGCGACGCCCCCCGCCCTGCAACTTTCCCAGCACAGCATGCTCCTTTTTGCTGCATCGCGGGGAGGGGGAGAGGGCTCCTCTCCAGAGAAGCCTGTGGCGAGCATCCTTGCAGAGCCACCCCGAGCAAGGCTTGGCCTACCAGGAGCTGCAGAGGCACTCCCTCTGCACCAGGGATGGCATTGCCATTGCGACCACTCCCCACAGAAATCAAGTGTATTTGTTCAACTTAAAGGAAAAGAAAAGATTCAGCTGCAACAATAGCCAAACTGAACTGCTAGTAGATTATTAACAGCCTGGCCTGCTTTCTCCTTCAGCCAGCTATTCCCAGGGCATGGCAGAGACTGCACTGCCCAACGAAAAGTTTAAACGCAACCTAAAAAACCACTTCAGTATTGTATAGTGATGAAGGGCCATCCAAAAAGTGTGGCATCCTACCACACACTGCAACCCCACCACTTGCAACACACAGGGCAGGCCAGCACTGAAGCACGTAAGAAGAGAGGGGCCGATTTGTGCAGCAAGAGCAAATAGTCTGAATTAGGGGAAAACGCGGATAAACTCCAATATAAGCCCAGCATCTGGACGGAGGGAAGGGAGTGCTGTGGAAGGAAGTGGGGTTTGGGTAACTTCAGCTACCTGGGTGCCCAGGGCAGCCTCTTTGTTATGCCACGCCCGCCCACTGCCATTTAGGCCCCAAAACCTTAGTATTTAGCCTTAAAACGTAAAAAAATGTGCAAGAAGCAGCTCAGTCCCTTGCAGAGTCCTCTCTGCAGGTAGCAGATGAAATATGAGAGGGCTGGAGCGCAGCCTGTGTGTCTGAGGGGAAAATACTGAGCCAATTTCAAGGCATCTGCTTCGTTCAGGGAAAGATGGATAAAATCCTGCAAATGTCCCAAAAGCAAAGGGTGGGGAGGGTGGCCCCACCAAATCTTGTTCCCCCAGACCCTCTGCTAGATGGGGATGTGCTCAGTTTCACAAAAAGATAGCCCATTTTGTGGAGCCTTTGAATATTCAAATTGAAAGTATCGCGCAATCATTGATTGTCAAATCATTGGTTTCTAGAGGTTTTAAATACTTGGCATTAGGAGAGAAAAACTCAAACTTATACCCGTAGGGATAAAACAATAATATTATCGGGATCCACCTGGCATTGCCACCGGGCAAGCAGGTCCCTTGGCCCCCAGATTTCAAGCCTGTTTCCTCTTGCCCCCTTCACCTGCTCTGGGGCCAGGGCCAGGGCCACCACTCCCGCCGCACCGGGCGCCCGGCAAGGTGCTGCCCGCTCCTGCTCAGGATGTCCGGTAAGCCCTGCCGCGACCCCCACCCCCCCATCCCCCCGCCACCCCATTTTGGGTCTGTTTCGGGGTTCGCCGGGGTCATTTCGCGAGTGAGGCAATCTCGCCTCCCAAGCGAGGAGGAACCGGGGAGGGCGGGGAGGAGGGAAGGAGGAGGCAGGGAAGGGATCCTGCCCGCCAAGTGCCAGCCCCGGCCGGGCGCGGGGCCGCCGCGGGGCCGGGGCGCAGCGGAGCGCAGCGGAGCGCAGCGGGCAGGGCCTGCCCGGCCGGGCGGCAGCGGCCGGCGGGGGGAGCCGGGGCGCCGCAGCACCGGCCCCGGGCCGGCCCGGAGCCGCTCGCCCTCCGGCGACCGTCCCCGTGGCTCCCGGCGGGGAAGCGCTGCCTTCCCGAGCCCCTGCGGCGGGGTGGGAGACGCGGCCCCCGCACCCTTGCCCCCCTCCTCTTTGTGCCCTCCCCACACGGTCTGCCCTCGCCGCACTGCTCTTGACCCCCCCGCCCGCCCTGAGCGCCCTGCTCCCCGACCCCGAGTCCGCCCTGACCCCCAGCCTGCCCTTGTCACCACCCTGCTCCCGATCGCCAGCCTGCCCTGACCGCCCCGTTGCCTGACCCCCAGCCCGCCCTCACCACCCAGCTCCTTGACCCCCAGCCCCAGCTTCATCACCCTGCCTCTTCCATCCACAGCCTGGCCAGTTCGGGAGAGCTGGCCATGGTAGACCTGCTCTCAACGCTTCAGCTGCACGCAGACCACGTTGGGGCCTCGGGGTGCTAGAAAAGCAGGATCCTTGGGGCACAATGCTCTGCCACGGGAGCTGGGGGTGGGGGCTGCCTGACAGCCAGCCCCTGGGTTATAGATGTGTCCATACCTCACCTGCTAGTTTAAGTAAGTTGCTTGTAGTGTAGCCCCTAGCCCCGTCCAGCTACCTGCGCAGACCAGAGCTAAGAGGCTGTACGCAGCATGAACCCAAACCTGCAGAAGGGGCTGCTAGCTCAGGGCCCTTCCTGTCTATAGGGAGGCCAGGTAACAGGGTGTTCTCATTAAATTCAACCCTTTCCTCCCCTCATTTTCCCCACCTTCAATTTGTTGAACAGAAACAAAACATAAAAATATGAGATGAATAATCCCCAGCTGCTGAGAGCACAGCTCAGCAAACTCCCCTCGAGGCAGACCCGGCTCAGCCTGCCACCTTTGTGGAGGGACCTGTATGCCTGTTACAGCATGTCCTCAACCAGAGCACCAAGGGGGCAGCAGGATGGCAGGTGGGCAGACAGGAGGGTGAAGATGCTGTACAGCCATCAGCAATGGGGAAGAGGTTATAGCAGAAGAGGACAGTGCCTACAGTGTAGGATTTCTTGGGTATGCGGGCAGGGAACCTGCAACCAGCTGCCTCCACTGCGGGATGAGATGACAATAGTGTTCATAGGATCTGCTACTAGATGAAAATAACAGCAGAAAGCTAGGACAGAAACAGAACTGCCAGAGGCTTTAGGTATTTTACCATGAGTACAGCAAGTAAAAGTGGTTTTTCAGGCTAGGTAGTTCTTTACCATTTCCTGTACTAAAAATCCCTCATCAGGTAGTGACTGATGATTGCTGATTGGTTTTGGCTGGATTAAAGACATTCTAAATGCTTCTTTGAAATAAATGGGAGTTGTACAAAATGAGCAAAATAAAGAGATCATCTAGGCTTTGCAAGAAGTGATTCATGAAAACAGTCATTTTATTTGTGTTTTGTTTAGCGCTCTGAATAACTGCCCACATATTTTCATTGCTTTATTCCTGGTCTTCATCTGCCAGATGAAGCGCTTCCCACATTTATTTTCAGGTCCTAAGAGTGGCAAATATGATAGGAATTTCAATAAATTCAACAGTAGCACCAGATGGAGCTTGGTATTAGGACACCTGGTGTGGGGGGGGGGTGGGGCAGGAAGAAGGAGATAGAAAAGAATAAAACATGTATGACTGCTAAATATAATCAACACCAACTTTTTCATAAATGTCTGCTTGTCACAGCTTGAACAGCAGGTATTAAAGAGGGCTATAAACTGTGATTACAAGTGACTTAATGGTGACCAGTTAATCACGTTAACTCTAAGTCGACTCCTCATAGAGCATGTCTGAAAACACGCTGGATTTGCCGTATGCTCTGAAAGTCTCCCATCTTGTAAAGTGTTTTTCCACAAATTCTTTCAGGAAAGCCCAAGGTGTATCAAGGTGTTAGGGTAAAGATTACAGTTAAGGAGTTACTGCAGCAGAGAAGAGCACAACAAGCAGCAACCGGTGCAGCGGTAAGTAAAAATCTTTTGGTGTCTGCTTCATCTCTTCTCTCTTAATCTTTTTCGCCAAGGCTGTAATCTCTGGGCCAAGGAGACTGCCAAAGTCTGAGTGTCACAGGCTAGTCAGGATGGGGGAGAAGAACCTTCAGCCAGGGTAACTGTAGCAGTGATCTACACAGGTGATGGATCTGAGCCATTAGTGCAGGGAGAAAACAGAGCTGGTGCTTCAGAAATGCAACTCACTCTGGGATAGAAGGTCCACATGGACAAATTTCAGTTCCACTTACAGTTATCACTCCAGTATCATTATGCTGGATGAGCAAGGCAGGCCATGGTCCCTGCCCCCCATTTAAAATGTGGCCTGGCCGGGCTGAAGCACGGACCAAACTGTTCTGCAGCATCAGGTGAAGCATATGCCCAGGGCATGCCTTCAACCTGACCCGTGCAGCTTTGAGGATCAACCAGTGCAAAGCTCTGCCACACTAAAGCTCCCCTAACCCCCTCCTTTTCCACAAGTCTCAGCCCACCAGGAAGCTGCTTTCAACCACCCCTTACCCCTGGAGGCTTTCTCTTGTCCAGGCAGGAAATGAAGGCACCAGAGAGGTACAGTGCCTCCAGCAGCTCCCAGGCAGTGGAGAGAGTTTGGGAATTTGGGACTTAGCAACAGCCCCAGATTTTGGTTAGCAGAAAGGTAGAAAACAAGGCATGGGCAAAGACCTCTTAAGCAGGGCTCCCTCCTGCTCCGTTAGGGCTCCTTAGCATAATATTCAAGTGTGCCTGACTGAATTCAGGTCTCCAACGTTTTTCAGTACTCCTAGCCCCATCCCTTCTAAAGGAGGGGATGGAGATCTGTGTGTGTGCTCACACACGTGTACACCCTCTCTCTCACTTGCTCTTCCAGTCTTTGTAGGAGTCCTCTAGCTGCAGCCACTCTAGGGATTTGCATAAAGAGGTTGGTAAATCATTACTTCTTCCTGGTTCACGACATTACAGCTTTGGATGGTTTTCAGATTTCATCTCCCACCTCCTGTACCTCGTTGCAGCTGATTGCACAAAAAGCTGATCAGCCTGCAAGCCACAGGCAGAGAGGCCTGGGTGAAGAGTGCACAGAACTGCTGGGCTTTGGAAATGCTGGGTCATTCCTCCCCTCCAGCTCTAACGGTAGCAGCCTCTTCATCACAGCCAGGCATCACAGGGCTGCGTGGAACTGGTTTTCGCTTCCCACAGTGAGTTTACACAGTGCTTTTTTGCCCACACAGGAAAAAGTTAAAAGTGGCAGTGCAGGAGGTTACCTTTGTGATCTGCAAAAGTTACATGTTGTCCTGGGGAGCCCCCAGAGGTTTAGGCTGGCAGGATAAGCTGCCTCCGTGCACTGAAAAAAGCTGAACCTGAAAACTTCTGCTGCCAGTGGTATGGCTCTGTCTGCCTTGTTACACATCTGCAGCCAAAGAGAAGAGGGGTAGTCCTACAGGCACTTTCAGCCCGAGACGAGTTTGAATAAAGGAAGTGGAAGTCTGTATGAATTAAAACTGAGGAAAAAAACCCAGTATTTGTATTTGCAGAGCAAAATCCTGGTCCCAAACAACAAGCATCAAAACTTCCATTGCTTTTGGGCTGGATTTCTCGCCTCCAGCAGGTCAGGTTCCTAGAACAGATTGATCTGTCAGCTTCAGCTTCCAACATCCCTTAGAAAATAAGACTGCCTATTTTCATAGAGGCACGTAGCTGTGTTAGAGCAGGGAGCAATGTCAGAGCTGGTTCTCAAGTGACATCAACACCAAGCACAGCGACCCAGTCTGATGCCCAGCCACCGGGATACCTGCAATTGTCTTTAGTCCTGTTTCAAGAGTTATCGCTACAATTTGTTAATTACTCATGCTCAATCATAATTATCCCTACAAATTCTTTGGGATCCCTCCACTGTGGAATTCATGGTCCTAGAAATTAAAACATTAGTTTCAAAAGCAGTCACAACTCTGCTGAATTAACCGTAATAATGCAGTAGGAAGAGCACACTAGCAAGGTGCTGTATCAAGGGCTTTACACCAGGTTGGTGTTGTGCTCCTCCAGTGCCGTTATAGGCTCAGGGAAAAATCATGTTTTGCACGTTAATCTCGTTCTGTCAATGCTAGGGAACTTTTCACATCACAGCCATGAGGTAAATAAGGTTTACATAAATAGATTGAAGCGAAATCCTGGCTTACCTCAGCATGTAGAAAAACACTCCCCTGTGTTACAGTATCTACAATTCCTTTCCTCTCCTTCTCTTTGGTCAGGTTTCTTGGGGCAGCAGCAGCATCCAGTTTTCAGAGTCTGTATCTCCTCCTCAGCCAGGTTGGTACAAAGCCCATCTGCATGTCCCTTCCCACCCCTTTCCCAATTTTTCCCACAGCCCAGAGTCTTTCCAGCCCTTGGTTGAGGCAGGCACTACCAGATAACGGGCAATGCAGCTAATCAGCACTTGAAAGGAGTCCACGAAATGTGGATGAGGATGCTGTGAGGCCAGCAGGGTACATATTACCCCTTTCAGGAGCACGCTCACATGCTCTTATTTGTGCAGTTTATTTTTTCCACAGCAAGGAGCAAGATCCCCTTCAGGAAGGGATGTTCATCCCCTAGGAGATAACACTGCTGGCAGCACCTTCTCCAGGCTACAGTCTGTGGGTCCAATTGGAGCTCGAGGGTCAGATTGCCCTGAAGCACTTTGTTGTGTTCTTACTCTCCTGGCAGCATCCATAGGAGTGAGAGGAGTGTCAGGTTTTCAGCAACCCAAAGTTTCTTCCTCCTGTATGTGAATATCCAAGGAAAGGGGGAAGGGGTTGGGGTAATAGCACTTTGGGCTCACAGATCCTTCAATTATTCTGCAGCCAAAGCAGAGAGACCTAAAAGGTTGGGCAGGTGTGAATATATACATTGTATGGACAAGGAAATTATTAAATTGTCAATATTTGGGAATCAATTTGCTTATGTTAATACAGAAACGTGAGACATACCAGAGCTTTTTCAGGCTGAGAAGTCTCCATCTGTTTATGTAATTTAGGTGCTTTTCTCTTCCTCCCCAGATCCAGCTAAACACTGCCACCTTGAACCTGCAAACAGTTATGACTCTGAGTGACTCTCTACCCACATGCAGTTCCACTGTCTTCAGACCTGTGCTCCTCCATGTGGCCAGGGCTTTGCTTTCAACCATATTTGAACACAGCATGAAAAGATAATAATTCTGAAAAGTCAGATCTGCTGTGAGCTTTCATACCCCCAGAAAGCATGTTGCAGTACAGTGAGAGTCTGGCCCTACAGCTTTCTAGGAACTCACACTTTTGCCAGTAACACTACGTGGGCGCAATGCCATGCTTTCGCTGACTTGCTCTGTCCGTTCAGAAGTTTGTCTCCTGTCTGACTGTTTGGAGGATTAAAGAGCAAATTATTCTTCTGTTATCCCCTTCTTCCTGCAGATATAGCTACCCTGCATCTGGAGACTAGGTGAGGCAAAGGCACAAGCCATCTGCCAAGCTGTGAAGCATAAATCAAGTAAACAGTTGACATTTGAAGGGAGGCCAGAGGGTCAAGAGTCTGAGGGGGTTTCCAGCTAGATCCCTGTCCAAAATGGCTGGAGCCAGAAGAGTTTCCAGCCATATTTAAAGAGCTTTGGAGCTTTCCAAGGCGATTAAAGTTCCCCAGGTTATTTGCATGCTTTTGAGCATCTTCCTCCTGGTGTCTGCTTCCCTAGAAAATTCACCCTGAACTTGAAGGACTTTTTTCCTTGTCTAAATCCATAGGGCTACTGAACATATGAGAGTACTGAAACCTGACCTGGGCCAATATCTGCCCTTTGTGAAGACAGATACTGAATAATCTGCTACTGTCTGGTTTACCTTTTCTCCTAGATCCCATCTCTTCTGTTCCCAACTATTGTCCATCATGGCAGTTCTCAAATTGCCTCTCCTGTGAAGAAAGCCCTAGCTATTTGGAGCAGCTGGTAGATTCCTGTCTTCAGACAGATGTTCCATTAGACCCAGCCTTCAGTGCTTTCCAGCCATCCTCGCTCTACACTTCAGACACCTTCCAGCCAGTCCCCTTCTGCTTTAACCAGGGCCTGGTAAGCTTTGTGTCCCAGGGGACCAGCCACAGGTGCAATCAGAGGGAAGATGGGGAAGGGAGTCACATCCTGGGGCAGAATGGTAGCAAACTGATTTGGAAATGTGGCTGCTTTTAGGGGTATAGGGTACAGCCGCAGCATGCAGGCTGCTTGTGTGGACTTCTGCATGGTTTCCCACTGGGAGCAGAGGACAGGGAGGCCCAGCCAAACCTAGAAAGAGGTTGCAGAATAGGGAATGTCCCTTCTACAGATCCTGTAGATTTGCTGCAAAGAATAGCCCAGTTCCCACTACTGGTTGTCTAACTTGCAGAGAAGCTCCCTATTAACACTAATGTCACAGGAACTGCCTCTTGGGTTTAGGCCCCCAAGGGCCAGACTATCTCCCTGGGTAGCCAGACCCTCCTGAGAAAGGCAATGGCATGGAAATTCTGGCTTCTGTCCACATTTCCCCAAATGACACCCTGAAAAATCCTGTTGGTTTTTTTTTTCTCTCAAACTCTAGGCTGCCGGATCCCCCAGTTCAGCTGATCTGCCCAGCCCATTAAACTATAGCTGCTCTCCTCCTCAGCTATCTCCTTTCACCCCGCTGACCCACAGCTCACCGTCTGCTCTGGACACCAAGACCTATGGCTACCCTGCGGAGGAGTGGTCCTGCCATACCCCCTCCCCATACACCACCTCAGCCTGCTGCTGCACAGCCTGTGGCTCCCAGCATGAGGACAACAGGGTCCCGCAGTACTTCCCCTGCCCCAGCACGGACTGCATGGACTACCTACCACCTGTGGCCATGGCAGATGACTTCTTCAGAAGGGATAGGAACTGTGACATCTGCTATAGCTAATGGGGACTGTGGTTTTACACATCCACTGTATACAAATCAGATTAATTGCCCATGAACTATGCAAAGTTGTGCTGCCTCACACAGTCCAGTTTATTCTTCACTACTCACACATTTTCTACATGATGCTGTCACTACATTATTCCTCTTGTCTTGTATGGTCAAGGGTGTTTTGTTGTTGTTGTGGTGGTGGTTTGATTTTTGGTGTGGCTTTTTTTTTCCTGTTTGTTTTTTGTTGTTGTTGTTTTTAAAAGAAATCCCAAGCTGCCTTACCAAACACATGTCATTAAGCCAGTTCTTTTTGATACAAATAAATAATTTGGTATGCATGCTGAAGCCTGTTTATTATTCATGTGCTAAATGTCAGTGCTTTTCCCTTCTGCTAATGATCCAGGATCCTGGCCCTGTTCTCACAAAGGTAAGGAAGAGAGACTCTCAGCAACCTACACAAGAAGCAATTACCCAGCAGTATGAAAGGTCTCACTTAACCCTTCCAGCAGATAAAAAATCTATACGAATCTCAGCACTCAACACAGTATCCACAGAGAAAGCTGTGCAGCACCCTGCTCTGAGATGGATCTGAAACTTCTTAGCCACTGCTTCTGCTCAGGCTGCTGTGATGATACTCTCTAGTGGTTCCTGCACCAAAGGAAAACCACTGTTTTCCATACAGGCTCAGGGTTTAGCCCATGGGTCATGTACTAGGAATGCCCCTCAGGCCTGCACAGAGGTTGAATCCAGTGCCAAACTTCTCAACACCAGCTTCTCTGTGAAGGCAGTGTTTCAGTGACAGGCTGATGTAGTTTGGCAGCCGTTTGTATAGTTTGGTCTGTTGATGTCAGGTTTTCTGCACCTTTCAGCATAATCAACTGAACAGGACCTAAATGATTTTTTTTTTCATTAGATAATGGGAAAGTTATCATACGTGAGGATTCCCTGTTTCCTGCATAAACCCAGACCTTTCTAAGACTGTGTCTTACCTCCTTTTAATAGCACTTGGTGAGGCAGACTGCCAAGCCACCAGTTTCTTAGCTGAGCACCCAGACTGGAAAGAAAGAAGCACCTCTCCATATTAAATCCAACATAAATGAAAAACACTAACTACACCTGTGAAGACAAATACATACTAGCTATATGCTCACCTTCTCCTCCAGACACTTCTACAGTTAACCAAAAAGCTTTCCTCTCCCAGAGCTGAAATTACCCATGTGGCTGAGGATGCAACAGACACACATATCTGGCTGGCAAATAAGGAGGTTTCCTTCGTTCTACCAAAAAACCAAACCAATATTCCTCACCCTGTGAAATCTATGAAGAACTAAGAGTTACATTTTTTTTAATGAGACTTCAAAAAATATTTATATAATGCCAGTTATTTCAACCTCCTATCCCTGCCTTCATCAGAAAACAGAGCTTTTACCTCTCATGCAGCTTCCAGGGTTCTCTTCACTTTAAGTTCTATACGAGTTAAAAATGGCATCTTTTCCATGTCCAGTCCAGGTCCCTGGAGAGGATATTTCATTTTTGCCATGCTAGACAAGGAAATTACACAGAGATAATTGTACCTTTCCAACATCCAGTTCCTTTACCTTACATAAGGTAGCAGCTTTTTTTCCAAAACTTGCTTTAAAATCCTTTGACAACTTTAAATAATATCTTCCCCTCTCCCCTGTTGTTACCTGATGAATCTCAGAGTTGGCCTAAGTGATAAATGCATTTGGTCACAGAAAGCTTATAAATAGGAGTTAACAGCTGTATCTTTGCTGCAGTTAAAGGTATGATTACCCCTGTGCAGAGACACTTTATTAGGTGTCATTTTAGTAGTGCTGGCAGGTGCTTCAGCCCCTGAGTGTTGTCTCAGGACACTAGAGGGTTACACTTCTACTGCCCCAGCCGGCTCCACAGCTTGCTTAGTACTGGCTACTCCTGCCTGCTGCTTAAGGAGTGGGTACACCTTTAGCCACATGTCAAAGCCCCTTATCACCAACATGAAAGAGCCACAAGAAGGTAAGGTTGAGGCAAGATATTTGAGACTTCTAGTGGAAAAGGGATGACCACATCCTCCCAATGGATTGGCAACGTTGGCCTGAGCTTAACAGAGCTGATATGAGGTGTTCTCATACAGAAAAGCAAAGAGCATGTGAAAATGATAATTAAGCATTCAACAAGGAGAGTGCTCATATTAACACATCTTACAGCAAGGTTAATAGTATCCCAGCCTACACAACAGTGCCAGCAAGGAAGTCAAGTGTTACAGTCTAACAACATATCTCTCACCTCCACATCAGGCAGATATCTAAATCTAATACGTTATCAGCAGGGTGCACATTTGTCAGTATATTGTGGCAGAGATGTGTACAGCTATCAGTGGTAACAATGCATTTCCAGAAAGGACTGCTCTGTACAAAGACTGTGGTGTGCAGTGGAGAGGTTGTGCCCATCATTGAACCTATGTCTGCTGTTTAGGCATGACCACTTAGGAATGGCAGTGTGAGTATGAGCACTACAAACCACCCTACATCCCATTCTTATTCCTGCTGCTCAGATATTGCCTGACCCAGGCAGAAAAAGCACTCCTCTAGTGGGGGAAGCTGTCTCTTGAAGGGCTGGCCTGGTCTTACCACTAAGCTTCCATGCTTCCAGGGCTCACAGGTGGCTGAGGTCCTGAGAGGGTAGCATGCAGTGTGTTCTTAAAGATAGCAGATATTTAACAGCTATTGGTCTGATGCTGCATGGGACCAGCTGCTCTGGTGGGACAAGGATATTTCCAGCAAAATGTTTCTATGCACCAGGGTCTCTGGACCCTAACAGCTTCCATTAAGTAAGTAGCACTGTCCTCCATCCCTTGCAGCCTCTTCGGATTTCTCTGCTGCCCTTTCTCCAGTTGTTTTGCAATCCCCTATGCCAGGGACAGGAAACATGTTTTAGACACCATTCCCCATCTCCATGTCTCCAACTCCAAGTGACATCTGCAGTGCAAGTAAAAGGTTGCTGACTGTTGACACAAGAAAGGAAAAAAAAACAACAGAGGGGACTATTCAAAGGTTGATTGTGCATTTTCTGGCTATGAGGAACTCATTCTTTCCCCCCCTTATCCCCCTCCCCCCCCCAAAAAAGGCGGGGTGCTTAAAGAAAAGTAGCTTGGGTCATATCTCCAACAGAGCTGGCATAGCACTACTGAAACGCTAGCATTTGATCAGTCCCTGCCAGGTGAAGTTCTGCCAGCCTATATAAATATGTGTCTACACAAAAGTGAGGATCACCCCATTCTTACAAAAGCCATGAATAACTCCAGAAGTAACCTGCAGTTATAGAGAAAATAAAAGGTTCTTATTTTCAGGTTCTTTACCAGTTGCACAGAGTATTTGATCAAAAAGTTTTCCTTGGCAACCGACTGGCGACTTTTCTATGGTGCCACTTCAGAACATTTGTTTGGTGATAACAAACCTTTGTTATTGGCAACTTATCCAAAGCCACAGGTAGGAAGAGATAAACTGTGCAAATAAAGGGGTATCACACACTGCCAGTACTGCTGTTATAAAAGGTACATTTCCCCTGAAACAGTCATAAAAAATTCAGGGCTTAACTGTGAAGTAAGATACTGCTTAAATCAATGAAATTCACCCCAGAACAGAAGACTTAACACGCAGGCTACCTTTGAGCCTTAAAAGGGATTTTCTTGATACACAGGCCAGGAACTGTCTGCCTTGACAGGGAAAAGGGAAGGTGCTTTACATGCGTGGGGAAGCAGCAGCCTCCAACTCTCTCATGGATCCAGTCCAAGACAATATGAACAGCTTGTTGATTGTGGCTGGCTTCAAAGCAGGCCTCTAATGGATGAGCTTTGGGAAGCTGAACACAGATGAACCTCTAGAGAGAATGAATCCTTCCTGGATTGGTCACAGGTTCTTCCCTCTCCAAATCTTAACTATCAACTCTGAGTAACACAGGTTGCCAGGGTGATGCTTTGAATGAAGCTGCAGCCGTCCCTTCCCAAACCGATATTTTCCTTGATATTCTGGAGATGGTGATGTTTACAGATGACAAGTCACTGATGGCATTGCTCTGTATTAAACATCCAACAGCAGGCAGATGAAACAATAAAGACATAAGCCACTCCAGAAAACAGCTCATGTATTTTTTTCACTTGCTGCAAAATAACTTCTGTCGTCTCATACACATTTCTAGATGGCAAAAAACTTTTTACATTCTCCCTAATGCATCGCATGTTGGTCACAGTTTTACAGTTTTGTTGCTAGCAAGTTCAAGAAACAGATATTTTATTGATCATTTTGTCTTGACACACCGTACTAACTCACCAATGCAGTTATCACTCAATTCAGGCCTTGTTATAACATCCCTTCAAAGTAAGAAAGCACATGCTTTTGCTGGCCTATGCCCAGATATATGCAAATTTATGCAAACACATGCAAATACATGTCTGCTTTTTTGTCAGCAGATGTTGACAGGTTTGTAGATATGATGTAGTGAGAAGCAATAGCAAAACAGCAGAGAGGAAGGCTGAGAAAGTCGAGAAGATCTCTGCATTTCTTAAGAGCTTTTGTTCAAGTCTGCTAAACAGTTGTTTAAACAGTCCAGGTCTGCAAGGCTGACAAGTGCTTTAGAAAACCCCATCCCATTTGAGTTAGTCAGTGAGTGATCAAGGAAGTTACTGTGGTTATTTAAGATATTTGCCCTTCATCTTATTGTTCAGTCCTGTTAGAAAAAATAACTTGTGCAACATTAAGAAATCAGCAAACTCTAATTCAGAATGTATACTAAGATGAGACACCCTCTGTGAAAGGGTTGTCAAAACATGGCTTTCACTCCCTTCAGGCATCTACCTTCAATCCTATTGACCTGGCAGAGACACTGTTGCCAGCTGATTGCACAGCAATTCACAAATCATTTCACAGAAAGAATAAGAAGAATCTATTAAAATGCCCCCTTAGATTAAGAACGGGAACAGGAGAGCATGTACCACATTGCACTCTGACCCTGCTGTGTGCAGGCCTACACGGCTCAAAGGTTTTCTACCTTGTCTATGCGTAAAAGCTGTTGAAGACCCAAAGGAAGCCTCTGCCTCCTACACAGGCATTAGCTCAGGTGAGGGTTCAGCTCCCCACTCTGAGGTGCTTCCAGAGCTATTCTTTGCCATCAGAGCTGGAGACTTGGATTGGATCAGATGTCTCGAAGAGGAATCCCTTCACTGGGAAGCACTCAGGAGCCACATGAACCTGTGCTGCTGAGAACCTGCCCCATGTACTTGCTCTTACAAGCATCTGTTTTGTTTTCTTGGGGTGGGGTGAGAGACTGTGGTAATGGACAGCTGCTTCAGCTTTCTTCCGCAAAGTGCTAAGAAATGGGGTAGCAGCAGCTTGCAGGAACCCTCACTTGGACCTCTTGAGTTCGGATGTCCATTCACTCGGATGAAATACAGCCATGGATGACTCCTCAGGCTGACTTGACCTCTTCCATCCAGTCTTTTCCCTCCCCTCAGGTTGCTGCATTCCCAGGCTAGCAGGCACAATGAAGGTAATTGCGCATCACAAAGGTTTCAGCATTTCAACCAGTACCTCTGTACAGGATCTAATAAGAGGCACAGTTCGAGCAAGTCTTTGAGCAGTATTTCTCAACCTTTTATAACCAAACTACCATCTTGTGTTCCGTCACCACCATGGGTTTCAGTGGCCACCAAATCAAAGGTTGGCTGTACTTCAAACATTTGCTTATTTATGCAACAGCCATTTGTTTTGCTGGCTTCCTTGCTTGTAAGCAATGCTTGAGGTTTATTAGTTTTCTTTGTTAGCAAAAGAAAGTTTTCAACCATTTGAAAGCTCATCTTCTGATATCTTACATGCTACACATGGGCCACAGGTTGAGAAACACTGCATCCCACCCTGGTTTAAGGACTCGAGGAGCAGGGACGTGTGGCTTAACCATCCTCACAGTTTTTCTAAGAGGCCTTGTGCAATCAGCAAGCTGAAGTTGAAGCCATTCCAGAAATTGCGGGCAACCTAGGATCTGGCATTTCGGTGACAGGAAATGAATGCAGATGCAACTTTCCCTTTCTTCAGCAAATGCCTAACCTGCCAAAAAATGTAGAAGTTCATAACGTAGCACCTGAAACTGTGCATGCAGACACCCCAATACATACATACACACACTTGTATACATGTATACGTGTAACTAAATACACATAAAAACATACCAGAGACTACAATGAGCTCCAGGAGCCTTTTCATACCTGTAGGCATGAAACTTGATCATTTCTTGAGATTTGCTGTCATTATGAAAGAACTACATATTGATACCTCCCCAGATATATTTGGAGTACCAGCTAATGCCTGCTTTGTGCTCCTCGGTTACAGATTTACTGAAGTGAGGAACCCCCAAGCCTACACCACTGCAATGTCAGACCCATGTCATATGTCTTGTCCTCATTGTTTCCCTGGTAAGGACAGACAGCTGTGGTGTGCACAGATGTGTTAGGAAGCAGCAGCAATGCAGATCATGTACCTGATCCCCAGCTTTTCCAGAAGGAGCCATGTGGATTGGCTGATCGTTGTCTAAGTTTCGGATGCTTGGGTCTGCCCCATGGTCAAGGAGCAACTGGATGATTTCTTTCTGGTTCTTGTCACAAGGCAACGCAGCTGCCATATGCAAAGCTGTGTTGCCATGTGCCTAATTCAGTGGAAGAAAAAGAAAAAGAAGAAAATGAAAAAAAAAAAGAAAGAAAAAGAGAAACCTCCTGATAAGCCGTGCCACCTACTCAGAATTGTCCTAGAAATGGAGACTTGTGAAACGAGAGCTGAAGAAGGCTCACACGATTACTTACTAAGAGGTAAGGGAGTATCACGGCTCTATTTCTCTCACGTAAGGTTACTCATGCAGGAAATTTGTGGATTTAGATTTTTTTCTCTCTGGTAGAGCACTATAAATTGAGGGGCTTTGATGCTTTGTGTACAGCTAACAAATAGTCCTGTATCAGCAACATTCCTAATCACTCTGCAAACCCCTGCTAAATTGTACCTTCATGTAAGCAGAGACCTGATGAGTTATTTGAAAAAGAGAAGGATAGAGGCCATATAACATGCATACTTATCCAGGAGAAACAGTAGGAACTATTTCACTGTGATACATTTAAGTCAGTCTAGGGGACACAAAACACATTATACCGTGTTACATATCACACATGGGCTATGCAAGGATCGACAATAGCAAACCCATTTGTACTCCACACATCTCCACTACTCACTTTCACAATCACTCGCTAGTGCCAGAAGGTTGCAAAGAGACCTTGACACAAGTGAAAGCCAGACCCAATAGTGTATAGGCTATACACAAAGCTCAGACTGATCTCTTGGATACCAGGCATCTTTGACTGTGCAAGTCCTCCCAGGTCACCAAACTCATGGCATTAAAAGGAGGTGCTTTGAAAGACACCAAGCTGTCATGGTGGTCCAGCCAAGCCAGAGGTCTAGGAGGCCCTGTCCCTCAATGACTTTGTGTACCATGGACCAAACAGGGCTGCGGGTGGCTTGGCTCTGCAGCAGACAAAATAAATCATGCCAGGCTCCAAACCTTCTCCTGGTTCCTTCCCAGAGTGCTGAAGGTAGTGTTTGGCTTTGTTTTCATGGCGCTGACATTAAGCAGAGTCCTGAGGTCAAGGGCCTACTTAAGCATATATTGACTCCAGCTTTTTCAGTAACAGGATTTGCACAGAAACAATAGACAAAATTTGTTGTGAAGCCACGGGGGGGCGCAGGACGGAGCATGCTGCAATTTGTCGCAGAAAAGCTCTGGTATTACCAGACCGTGTAGAAATCTGTGCCCCTGCCTAGTCAGGTATGACTGGTAACGGTTTTAAATGAGAAAAACCTAATAAGCAGATGCATAAGGCAAGGTATTTTTAGTCTGCAAGAAGTCTCATTTAGGCAGCTGTATATTTTTTCTCTTGGAAACGATCATACATTTGTCATGAATTTGGAATGGTTGGACACAAATTGCAATGTGTGTTACTACTCCAGTTGTTAAATGGAATAGATATGATTTTCAGGTCTTATTTCCCACTGAGACATAAGGGACATTGAAGCACAAAACAAAATAACAGAGTCTTAACAGCTATTCTCAGACAAGGCATTTTTTACAAGCCCTGAACATGCAGATCCTTGTCAATTTTATCAACCCATACAGTCAAGGGATAGTTACAAGCTCTTTATAGGACTTCTTGTTAAAATGGAAACATCTGCATTTGTTTGCTGCACCTTTGTGGCAGGAGCACTTGATAGCTTCCAAATCCAGGCATGGGGCTAAGAAAACAAGGCAATCTGACAATGCCTGATCTTGAAGCCTCCCATTGACTTTAGTAGGGCTTGTGGAGACAATGGTCCAGAGCACCGAAATGTGGGCTCTAGGAATCCTTCAGGTGAAAGATACCGCAAAGGCTTCAATGCTTTTCTCATTGTGAAATCCACAAGGAAATGGATTTGGAATGAAACAACCACAGTAAGCAGTGGGTGAGCCAGGGAAGCCAAAACGTGAACTCCAGCATACCCATCTTTTTGTCTTCTTCACACTTGGAAGAACTAAAAAGCTGGGAAGGGTATCAGACAACCTTGCCATCATATTTGTCACTGTCCCAGACAGCTCACTAACAAGACTGAAGACTCCAAGTGATCCTATCACAGTAGGAAGCTCTCACAGGATTGTGATCAAGAGACAACGGCAGACTCCCACGGACAAGCTAGCACCTGCCTAATGGGTCTTAAAAGTTACAGAAAGAATGTAATGAAAAGGCAGTGCAAGGCCCTTCACTGTACAGAAAGACAGAAACTCAGTGTTGTTACCCACATACACAAAGCAAAACACATTTCCTCCAATACAACAGAAACCTGTAGGGGAAAAACCCCGTGAAACTGTCCAGTATCTGCTTCCCAAGTGAGCAACTGAGTTGATTGATAGAAAACATTCAATTCCTTTCTGATGGACACAAGCATGCTCTGGGGAATACAAGCAAGGCTAAAAGACTGAAATGCTGAAATGAAAAGCTAATGCACTGACCCTCTCAAAACAGGGAGCCCTAACCTTGTCCTCCCCTCCCTCTGTCCTTTGCTGCTCAAGGGTACCCTTCTGCAGAAGGACCCAGAATCACCCACTTAGTCCTGCTGAGAGGGGACAGCTAGTCAAGAGCCAAAACTCTGGCTGATGGTACAGAGTGATGTCTCAGCTAAGGCACAGGAATGTCAGGATTTTTGCTTAGGAGGATGGGTGAAGCTGATATATCTGCAAGATAGTGTCACTGCTTGGTATCTGCTCAGAGGTGAAGTATGGGGCAGAAGGGGGATGGGTGACACAACAGCAGCACTGGGAAGTTTTCTAGCTTGCTTTATACAACCTAGGAATGGCTGTGCCTCTAGAAACCCTGCACTGAGGAACCAATGTTAGCAAAACTTCAGCTCAGGAAGCAGGGTTGCATAGAGTGCCTAAAGCAGGGTCTTGAGCCCCCAGAGTCAGAGGTGGTCTACTTGCCACAGTGCGTAGGTTCCAGCATGCTCAGCAAGGATGCTGCCTCACTTCAAAGAGCTGGTTTCCGCATGCTTCACCTGCCTGGCAATGTCAGCCGCTGGTTCACTGCCTGTAGCATGCGTTTGTCTTCTGTTATTGCTCCTGGCAGCTGTTAGGACTTGGAGGGCCCTGTGAATATTTTGATTCTCCAGGCTCAAACTTGCAGGCAGTCATCACAATAACCAGTTTGTGCCCAGGCACAAACAGAGCCAGAAGACTTGCAAATAACAGTTAAGGCAGAAAGAGTCACCATCTCCCTTAACTGAAATAGGAGCTTTGTCCTTCCTATGGACGGCATGTTTGACGGGAAGGATTACTTGACACATGGCTTTCCTGAACTGCTGTCTTTCAGTATTACGTTGCTGCCAACAGCAAACCATTGCATCATTGCAGATCTGTTTTCTCAATCTTCAGCCTAATGTAATAAAATTCATGTTCTTCCTCAGGTAACCACTTCCCATGTCCTTCCTCTTCCCTGGCTATCTCACTCTCTCATTCTGTCAGCTTCTACCTGCTGGGAGAGGGGTCTGTGTTTCATGACACAACTCAGAGTTCAAGCCAGGCACTGCTTTCCAGGTGAAGTGTCTATTTACTGGAAAATGCACTTTCAGGTTAAGGAAAAAAAAAAGTTCAGATCCCACAGATCTCCTAACACCTCTGTCTGCATGCAGCCTCCCACCGCAGCACAGCACTCGCACTGCTCTCGGCATCTCCTCTGCCTGTGGATGTGCACACAAATCCTGTCCGTGCATGGCCTGACTCACCTTGTTGTTGACAAAGTCCTTGGACTTGAAAGCATTCAGCTCCAAGAAGTATCTGAGCAGGGAGATGTTCCCATCCTGGACTGTATAATGAAGAACTGTCTTGTTGCTTTTCACATCCTATTTAAAAACAGAAAAACAAAACAAAATAAGAAATGTTCTGCAGAACAACCTGCAGATATTATATAAACCCATCAGAGAAAAGTCCAGGCCAGTTCTGCAGCTAATGTGGAGCACCTCTTTCCCTTCAGTGGCCCTTTTGCTGTCCAGTGTTTGCTTCAGGCTGCAAGAAAGTAACTCCAGAAGGCAGAAACTAACTCTGCAACTAGTCACTTGAAAGGGGAACAGGCTTGGTCCTTCTGTTAGCAGTTCATTCCTTCTCCAATTCTATAGTTTGAGCACAGCACAAGCATCAGGCGGGGGGGGTGGGGGGGGGGTGTGGGGTTGTCCATACAAATAAACAGCATACAGATAACTGAGCTGATCCCTTACCCGGCTGTAGATGGAGGCTCCTGTCTGCACCAGGAGGTGGATACAGGACTCCAGCTCTTCACTCTGGTGCTGAAGATCTTTCTGCTGCTCCTCCGTCAATGTCTGGCAACCCTCCCGGAGCAGGGTGTTGTGGGCCAGAACAGCACAGTGCAGTGGGGTATGGCCTGGAAAACCAAGTACAGGAGGAAGATAACGACAGTCCCAACGAAGACATTGATTTACAGAGAGGAAGCGAGGGCTGGCAGGGAGAGCATATGCATCTCTGCACGTGTTGTGAAAGCACAAGCCCTCCTCTAGTTTTGAAGGCACCATATTGGCTGTATAGACACTTTATGGGGCACTCCAGCATGTGCTCAGTTCCATTTGTGCATTGAATCACTGCTGAATCATCAGCACCATTGACTTCTGTGGCATTTGAGCTCACAGCGACTCTCCCCCAGGCAGTTTCTGAGGCCGCTCTGGCCTCTTGGCATAGCAGCAAATAACAAATAAGCAGCAGTCAATGAAATAGCCAATACAGTTTTTCATTTTTTTTAATACCACTATAAAATACTTGTACAAAGGGTTTTACCTTCAAAATCCTTCATTTCTAAATCAAGAGGAAAACCTAGTGACAGTATAACCTAGAAGCAACAGAGAAATTGAAAATTTTATTTCAGCAGAACACTGTCCAAGCCAAAATCAGTCAAAACTAACAAAATTTAAAAACAAACTAACAATTGGATAATTATCATTCAACTACAAACTAAGCCCTTATTTGGCACTAGATTTCAGTACTGACCAGGGACATTCAGGGTTACACAAGATGATCATGTTCCCTACCTTTCTAAACCCTGCCTAAGTATAGTATCTTGTTAGATTCTCAGTTCAGAATAGTAAAACTAAGTCACTGCCCCCAGGTCAAGAGTGCTAGCCCCCTCGCTTTCACCCTGGTTTAACCAAAGGCTCCAATAACACCAATTCATATTTATTCTGAGATTCTTGGCAAAGATAAATGAAAATCTCTCCTTGAAACATACAGCCAAACTTTATTACCTAAAAGTTTGCTGACACTGGAAATTCTTAGACTGGATTTATTTACTTTTTCTTTTTAATGTGCAGCAGATGTGCAGCAGATGTGCAGCAGCGTGACAGGTTAAAACCACAGCTTGTTGCAATGGCTGCAGCAATGAGGATGCAGAGCCTATAAATGGCATGAAATAGTGGTCTGGAGGTGAGCCTTGCTTGGATTTAGCAGAGAGTAAAAACTTTAAATCTCTTAAACTTAAGAAAATGATAGATTTGATGTGATGCAGCCAAGTAGTTCCTAGTCTATACTATTACAGATAATGCATCTTTTGCTCTTGATTGAATAAAGCAAGTTGTTCACATTACAGCTTGGCTGAGAATTTTTGCAGTGCAGTGACTCACCCAGAACCTTGTCAAGTTAGACAAGGCACAGGACAGAATCCTGCTGAAAGATTACCCAGAACAGTTAGGGCTTGTGCTCTCATTTCATAACAATAATATATACAGATCAAATATTGACAAGTAGCTCTGAGCTGCCTGATGATTAGAGATTAGATATTTAATCCATTAGAAAAAAAATTTAAAACAAACAAACAAACAAATAAACAAACAAACCTTAAATCTTTTCATGGCTTTGACCGTACCAAGAAGCAAGCCTGTGTACATTTTCCCTTTTTATGTCAAGGGAAAAAAACCCACAAAACAGAACAAAACAAACAAAACACAAACCACCACAAGGCACTCTGGGAGGCTTTGTTGGAATTATCTGGATGTAAAACACTCTTCCCCACTGAATGAAACACCTGTTTTCCAAAGAACTCGCAAAGTTTTACATTAACTGCCTGCTCATGACTTAACCCAGGGCGTGTGCAAGGCAGAGCTAATGAACACTGGAGATGGACTACCAGCATGCCAGGTACCCCCTGGCACTTCGACTGACACATCCCTCAGTCTCAGAAGACCCTGTCACCTGCCCTCAGGTAAACTCATCAGCAGCCGTGCTGCTGCAATGAAACTCTACATTGAAGCTGCCTATATTCAGTTGTGACATGAATCAAGGAAGGCGTGTTTTTTTAATTCCATTTTATGGCCAATAGCTAAGCATTTAAGAGACATGTTTCAGTATGCTTATCTCTGCTATGCAATGCCATCCAAAAATTCCCACAGTGCCTCTTGCTAATTTGCTCTTCAGGGCTGTCAGAGCCTGGCTGGCCCATAACTTAGACGTAGACCCCGTCTACAGCAAGATGTGTGAAGCAATAGGGAAGCAAAGATCTGGTCATATATGTCATGAAAACTCTAGTAGATTCTGGCTATACAGGAGCGTCTAGTTTCTCTCACGCACTGGAAAATCTTTTCGATGGATCTTGGTTTTGCATAAAATCTGAAAAATGTGTCTCATTTTGAAGGCTGTGCCTGTGCTGGCTCTGTCTGCAGGGTCACATCTGCTTGCTCCTCAGCTGGCTTGAGTCTGGACACAATTTGTTGCTCCCATCTGGATGACACTGTCATCAGGGAAGGGGATTCACAATGGTATTATTGCTCCCTCTCCTCACACCCCACAGCTGCCTGCAGCCTCTAGGGAACCCCCTCCAATGCAGGCATCACTACAACACTGGGGGCTCGAGCAAGCCCCCTCTGCCTAGCCTGCCATCAGCAGATTTAGAGCTATGATCTCCAGAAAGAATTTATTTTCCCCCACAGATACGCTAAAGCCATTTCCTCTGTAACAGGCGGCTGATGTTAGCTGCAAGTATAGTCCTAAAACAGGAATAATCTGGGAAGTAAATTTCTAACACAGTGGAAAAGGAGACTTTGGTCAGTCTTCATTGCTTACTGACATCTTGCCTTCTGAGGCAGATCTTTAAAGACACTAATATTGAGATTTTTATTGTAGGTTTATACTGCTAGCAATTAAAACCATAAAAGCTTTTCCTACCTGAAGTACTTGGGCATACCCATATGTTGCGGCAAGATGCAAAGCTGACTGCCCTTTGTTGTCTACAGCATTGACATCTGCTCCTGTCTGGATCAAATCATGGACAATAGCTGGCTGCCTGGCAGTGACAGCCACCAGCAGAGGAGTCTGAAAATAGCAGTACAGCAGATAAAATGTGAGAGTCTAGAAGCAGATGCTATCATAAAACAAGCAACAGGGAAAGGGTGTCTGGGCTGAATGGCATCTAGAATCCCAAGGATCGTGGTGCATAAACTAAAGCCAGCTCACAGGCAGATTTTGAATCCCACATATTAGGACCCACAGCATCATGAGATGGGGGGCATTTCCCAGCTCCTGCTGAACAACCTGTAGTGTTCTTTGGCCCTGATTTGGACGACAACCCAAGTCCAGCATTTTTGAAAAGCTGTTTACATCAGGTGCAGCACTCCTAGCATAAATCTGCTGTTCATAAAACCTTTGGCCTCAGAGACTGCTGCCAACATACGCATATTTATTGGACCAGTGTTGTCTTAGTTCACTCTATGAGCCATGGGCTGAAAAGAGAAAAAGCTCATTCTCATCCCACCTAATTTTAGGATCCTGCCAGAGGCACCTAAGCAAGGCATATCAATGCCTGAGCCTTTCTTTGCAGTAACAGAGAGACAGAGCTGGATTTTTCAGGGCATCAGTTGCTCCCAGTCATGCAAAGCCCATGCCCATCCCAAACACAGCTGTTTGCAGAAGAAAGTGGTCCATATTACCTTTCCTCTGTGTTCCTTGGCATCAAGTCGTCGCAGCAATTTCATGCGCTCTGCAGCTGCCAATGTATACGCCCTCATACCTTTAGCTGCATAAATATGTAGAATTCTAAGACAGTAAATAAAGACACTGATCACTGCTTGGCCACGAACCACCCTGGGAGCAAACAGTTTTACAGGGTGGCATAGCCACTTTGAGGGTTTTATACCCAGTGTTCCACAAAACCATGCCATAAGCCCCCAAGGGCTTGACATTGAATGCACCCACACCCATGGAAAGGGCTTCCTACCTCAAAATAACTGCAGTGTTCAGGAGCCCTCAGCACTCCTGAGTTTTGACATGCTGTCTCCTTTCCACTTCAGCACTTTCTTTCAGATGAGTTTCGCCCTTGTGCTGGGAGGTATCTAAGTCCTCCACAAAGCTTAGTGTTGGGGCCCTGCATACCATATCGTATGTATGTACCACTTGTTTGGGTGATACGGCCTTGTATGCATTGGTGATATCTCACCATCCAGGGTAACAAACAGCCTCTTCTAAATGGTGTATTTGTAAACAGCCTGTTAAGCTCTAGTTCTTTATCAAAACTACTTGTGAGTGGGACCGAGCCTTTATCTTGTGCATAAGACAGAGATTTGTCACAACGCATAGCAGTTTTGGACTTGCTGGTGACATGGCCCTTAGCAATGGGGAAAATACTTCACTACTTCACTTTGGTTGCCTGGCTTTATGGCTGGAGCTGGAGAGAATTACACAGAGCTACTCATTGCTTGCATTCCCCCAGGTCCTATTTGCAAGGGCGCTGGTCATGCACAGGTAGCTTTGCAATTCCCCTTTGCACAGGAGACCGCCATCCAACAGGCAGTCACCAGCCCCTGGCTTTGTTTCACTCCACACAGAAACATTTGATACTTTGTAGTCAGAAGGTGGTAGGCAGGTTTCTTTCCTCAGGTAATTTTGTACCCCAGAGCCACACCTTGCAATTTCAGGAAGTAGAAATGCAACTTTATGGCTAGTCTGATTTTCAGTCAAGCTCAGCATTAGCTGTGGCTGCACACCCACACATCCCCAGGGATGCCAATAGAGGATAACAGTGATTGAACTAACATCTGAACTGCGGGAGTGCTTCTGTGAGTAAGGACTGCTGAGTAAACAGTGCCTCCTGGCCATATTTGGATCATGGAGTTTCTCCTTAGTCTGCATTAATGTGCAAAATTAGCAGAAAGTCTAACAGCTGATCTGTGGTTCTAGCCTGTACATATGTTATTGAACTAATTGTTTGCTACACCAATGCTGTGTTACCCTTTTGGATAGGAAATAAAACACTCTAGGCATATGAAAGTTACTGTAGATCTTTATTGAAAAAGATTTTTTTCTTTTTCTAACCAGAACAACCCAGAAAGAAATTCTGAAACAGTTCATCATTGTTTTATATTCACACACAGAATTTACATACATTGGAGTGACATAAATTTAAAAGCAATCTTAGCAACCACAGGCTTGATTCACAACTGCATTATCCCAGTTTTACCTACTGATTGTCTTTGTACTTATAAAACTGGAGTAAGCAGTGGTGAACTAAGCTCCTTCTAATTAATTTCTTTGCTGGGTTTTTCTGCAAATGTAAGCCACTAATTTCAATGCACCTGAACTACTGCTATTTTCAAACAACTTTATGATCACTTACATGATCTATTGCTTATGTCTTCCAGATTTGTCAACATTAAATAACGAAATATGCTTTGAAAGTCCTCAAGACTTTCAACCTGAGCTTGCAAACCTCACTCAGGCATAAACTGTAAGGTCACTTGAAATATTGCCTGGGTGGCAACTGGAGTGCTGGACACCAGGTAATAAACAGTGCAATAAATTATTTTGCAGTTAGCCTCACAAATACTAAAATCACCTAAGGATCCTGGGCTTTAGAAAGCAGAAAAACCCAGAGAAATTGTGTTCACCAGCCAAGAGTCCCTTGTTGATTAAGAAAACAATAAACAGAGTTAGAAGGGGATATATGTCCTGCAAATATATTTGCCTGTGGCGTGGCACTCCTGAACATCAACAACAACATTTACAGTTGCATCAGAGGAAAAAGTAAAGCTACTCATTCTGCAGGAAAGAAAAACAGAAAGCTATAAAGAAAATGTGTGCACCTTGGCCCTGGGAGACTACAGCACAGAGAAACTTTCCATAGCAGTAAGGCATAAGAGAAGTCACTAAGGTTCCCTGGCTCAGCACGACATCACCGACTTTACACTCAAATGCTAAAGAACAAACGAAAGTATTGCCGACTAATAGTAATGCCATGAATTCCTTCTTAGACTGAAGTCCAGATTTTGGAAGACCCTGTCTTCTCAATGATCTCCTGATATAGGGCCATGTCTTGCAATCCTGACTCAGGCAAAACTCCCGGTGACTTCAGTGGGACCAGGATCTGTCCATTGGTAGAACATGCAGCATTACCAGCCAGCCACAAAGTCAGCCGCCCCATCTCAAAGATGGATATTTTAGAGTCCAAAAACATTCTGCTGCTGAAAGACCATGATTCCAACCCACCGTCCCACACCTACATGGCTGTCTTCCAATGGCAGACAAGGTGAGATCTTCAAGTTACACCTTTGTGTGAACTCAAACATTTCATTTAGGCTACTTTGTGTTGCTCTGTAAATAGAGATGTCTGACTGCACTGGTGTTTAGTTCAGCTGTATTGACATTTTGTCTTCAGACTAATGCATCTACCTGTACCAGTAGAACAAAACTACGCTTTACATTTTCCTACTTTCCAAAGGAGCAGTTCAATTTAGGAAAGAAAAATGTCAATTTAGGCCCCAAGAATGTTTTCTAGTGACCTAGATCAGATAGAGGTTCCTCCATGGACAGGGCAAAGACACACACACACAAGGCATTTACACTGAGCTCTGGAAAGCAGTCCTATTGAACTAGGTCTTGTCAATGTTTAGAGGCAAGTGTACCCTCACCAAATGCTACAGTTGGCCATGGCTACACTATAGTATGTCAATTGGAGACCATGCCTTGGGTCTGAGAATGAAAGTCACCTCGTACTGATGCTGAGCACAAGAACAATGCAGTATCAAAAGCCTGCCTGGGAGAGGTAGCAGGAACTCTAACAGCAGAGAAATCTTGTGCTGGGCCCCAGGACAAAGCAAGTTTCACACAACACACAAGTCATGGTGTGCTTGAGGTGGACACCAAAATCATAAGTAAAGTTCCCACCCCCCAGCCTACTTTTCCTCTGTACTCAAAACTCACTGTGGTGCGAGGTGGAGTATTGAGTAGGTGAGGATCAGGCCCCAGCTGTGCAACTTAAAGCCCTTCAACAGAGAGAGCATGGTTTAAAACATACGTATCATTGTCTTCATCTTCTAGAAGCAGCTTCTCAATGGGCAGTGTGCCGATGACTCGTCTGGCATCCTCCAGCTCCTGGGGGGCTGGTTCAGGAATGGAGATTGGCAAGGGCACAAACTGCGGCCCGGAAAGTGTGGAAGAAGCTGGCTGGTACTGCAAAGTGGAGGCTGGCAGTGCAGAGAGGGGCTGTGCCCACGGGAAGTATGTGAGAGGTGGCTGCTGATCCGTCACCTCAAGCTGAGGCACTACAGCAGGGGTGGTGCTTCGGGGCTGTTAAAATAGAAAAAAATTAAACAAAGTAAAACAATTGGCCAGGTGAGGTGGAGGGAGGACACAAAACAACAGACTAAGGATGCTCAGTCTCACTTTTAACATCCCTTTTCCTGTCTCTCTGGGTAAAGCATTATACTGACTGTGACAGTTTTCCCACGCTGGCTCCCATGAGAGTGGTGGCTGTGGGTGTCCCAGGTGCTTGCTGCCAGTAGCTTACACTCATGTCAAGTTCCCTCTAGCTTTCTGTTCCCACTCCCACCCTCACGGTAAGCCCATGAGACAGTTACATCCTGTGCTGAAAACTGCCTTCTTTGATAGCCTCTCTTGCGAGCTGAATGTATAGGCACAACTTTGCTGCCACAAGGCTGAAGGCAGCTTATTCTGGCCTCTGCAACAGTGCATCCTGACCAGACCCTGTCAGCCAAGGCAGAGTCACATTTGAAACAACAGCCCTTCCTCCCCAGTGAAGGCCACAGGCCACAGGCATAGGCCTTTGCTGATTTGGTGTGTCAGTTTCAGCAGCTAAACTGAAACATTAAAAGGAAAATAAGCTGCTTGATTTCAAATGAAACAGAATTCTCTGCTCTTCTCCTCTAAGGAAGAACAAATCATCTTGGGTCAGCCAAACAGATTTTGTTCAGCCTGAAACCAAATATTTGGCTTTGACGTGTTATTTTGGCCTTCCTCTTCCATCTTTAAACAGCAATTTTTGAGAAATTCATTGCCAAGTCATTCTTCCTGCTTCACCTGGTGGATGAGTTTCCTGGAATCTCATTTACTTTTTCTTTTTTTTTTAAAGTTTGGAATTAAATAGTGAAGAATCCCCTAGATACTGCTTAGATCTCTGGTGGGACTGTGTCCTAAGTACTTGTCCAGACAACAGCATTTATTGACTATAATGTGCATTCACTCAGTGAACTACTTTAATTCTTCTTCCTCAGGTATTCCAAATCCGAGCTCCTAAAGTTGAAAGTGATGACAACAGTAAATGTAAGATTCATCATTATTATCCTTGAATTGCAAACAGTATTCTCCTACTGTAAATAACTGTTCATAGGCTTGAACAAACTCAGGGCAATGGCAGCCCTGCTGCTGACTTGATAAGAGATGACTCATTTCCCAGGACACCAGCAAAGAACAGTGTATGTGTTAATAACACAGAAAATTTGGAGTGCAGAAAGCTAGGGAAATGGCAGCAAAGTATGCTTGATCTCAGTGAAAACACAACTTTTTGTCTTGCTCAAACCATACTAATGTCCAGCACAGTGCAGACAGGGCCAGTGCTAGAACAACTATTTGGTATGGATACAAAGACACACAACATTATAATAATTAAATTATAAGAATTACATCCGGCATTCCCCATGGCTCTTGCTAGAAGGTGGGGAATTTGCTGTCATTTATACCTAGGTATTTTTGACTTACTGCAAAATTGGTGATCAGTGGTTGAGAAGTGTAAGTCAGAACAGATGAAGGTCCAACCAGTGTGTAACTGGGACACATAGGCTGAACATACATATCTGCTGTGTATGGACAGCTGACTGCTTCATGGGACACATAATCAGGGTAAGCGGTCCACTGAGTTAAAGGCTGTAAGGATGTGGGAGAGGGCTGGGAGATCCAGCCAGAACAGAGTGCTCCTTCATCTGTGACAGGCAATGCAGAGGCAGCAACATCCATATCAATGCAAGGCTGGCCTAAAAAACAGGAGAGGATTAAAGCCTAGTTCAGCATAATCTTCCCCGCAGCAGGGCTGACAAACACTTAGAAAGTCAGGGAAACATTACCCATTGGTGAATAGGAAGGAAGTGGCTGATGGGGCAAAACAACCTAGAACAGAGAAAAAGATATCCAGGGATTAACACCATAAGCATTAAATTCAATCCCCTCTGAGAAGCACTGAGGGACAGAGCATATTAGCTATTATCAGCTGATTATCAGCTGCTACTTTAATGGCAGTGCCTGAATGTTCCCACCTGCCTCTACAGAAGGACCAGGAGAACTGAGCCTGGCAGACAGTACACATAACACCAGCCCTGTTCATGGGCCTAGCCAAAGTCAACATGTCCCTTCAGCTCAAGGAGGCCTTAAACAGTATTTAAACCTTGTGTTGCGGAGGGAATTCCTCTTCAGAGAGGAGCCAGCCAATCTGCTTCCTCCTGGGAGGACAGATAGAGGTGGCCTGAAACTAAGCAGCAGATAGCCCAGGATGGCTCTGGCTGATCTCTTTTTGTGCTCTTGAACAAGCTGCTTAATTTCCAAGCCACTTTCTCTTCCTAGGAGTTAGATTGTGCCAAGTGCAAAGCACTTTCACCCTTCCATTAGGTCAATGGTGACTGAAGGTGGTCACAGCATCCTAAAGGCACTCCACCTAAAGAAAAGATATATTTAATGGTATCTCCAGGTAACATGAGGCTGCACTGCATTCAAAATGCTTTAGAGATGCAAACATTTCTTTCATTGCCAAAGTGTTGACAGCTGGTGCCAGGGCTGGTCAATCATTTAGCTACGGAGGAAGAATTTTTTGCCTGTGTTTGTTTTTTCTCCTACCGTTGTAGCTGCCATTGCACTGGCATTATGAACATTTCCCCGTTTCCTTTTCAATAGCTCCTTCACTGGCTCTTTGACACGGACACCTTGATAGGGACGAGGCTGCGGCTGCTGTTCTGGAGCAGAAGCTGAGAAAAAAAAAAAGTGCATGACATTTAATTTCCTTTCCCACCGTTCACACAGAGCCAAAATCCCTACGGCAGCCTGCTTGTCTGTGGGTTGTACTAGTCAATGTGGCAGGAATCTGCACTCATAAACATTTTCTTCCTTAGCTAATGATGTCTTTTGGCCCATACATGACATCAGATGGCACAGGTCTTCTCTCTACCTTTGCTGCTTGGATGCTGTGATCACACAGATGGATCACGAGGACAACCTAACCTGAAATGTGTACACTTGCAACTCCCTCCAGCTGTTAAATAGCTGCAGCAATACTGAGAAACTCAGCCCCCTTTATTTGCAAAAGAGCATTCATACATAATTCACAGCACAAGAGCTTGTGCAGGTCTCACAGGCAGGATGGTCTGGAAGCCAGAGCTGGCAGTTTCCCTGCCACACTGGCAGGTGTTTTTATAGTCCTATCAGGCACAGGGTGTAATAAACATGTTCTGCTGAATAATTAGGCATATTGCTGTAGACATCTATGAAAGCCAGGGAGGATGTAGTACATGGAAAAGGGGTTGCTGCTGTTACGCAGAGGATAATACTCCATTCTTAAAAGCAACGGCTATCAACAGATCTCCATCTCCCTATGGGGATATATTTTATACATGTGTGAAATCAGAGTAGTAGCGGTGAACCACACACTCTGAAGGGAGGTGGAAAAGGGTGTCCTTCAAAACTTAACCAGCTAGGTAGACAAAAAACAAAAATAGAGAGGCAACATACAAAAGTTGGTTTTCCTCAAACTGTCTCTAGACTAAACCTTTCATTCTACTGCCTCCAATGAGGTTTAAATCTGTTAATTGTGGTGCTCTACTTTTTTTTTTTCCTCCTTAATCCCTGAGCCTGAAATTCTGTTTTCTTTAGGCTGCTGACAAAAATAGCATGTTTATTTTATTCCTCCTGACTTCACTTGTGTGTATCTGCTTTATGCTGCTTCAGTGCCACTCATCTGCAGTGCAGCTATTTACACCCACCTGAAGGACAAATCAGACTGAATATATTCAACAGGCATATAATACAGATTGGTTAGTAGATATCTAGACTATGACATAACACAATTGCTGGCCAACTAGATACATTAAAAAGTAGAGATTAGATATTCAAAAGAAATACATTATATTCTGACTTAAATGCAAGCTATAAATGGAATCCAAATCAGAAAAGCATCCTCATCTGGAAAGCCATTTAACTCACCACTAGTTTGACATGCATACCTCATAGCTTTTGAGAACAAGCAGGTATACTTAAGTGCCATCCTGGACCAGAGTCACGTTTCTGTTCCAAACAGAGCTTTGCTCATAGCCTGGCCAGGAGGTTTATAACTTAGCGAGCTGGGGCATTATATTGACAACACATCTCAGAGCTTATACCCATAAACTCTGAACTATTTTGAAAAGTAAAGCTTACGGCCAGCTAAAAAAGCCTATCGCAAAGCCTTGTGACAAGTGAAAGTAGAGGAAGCACAGTTCTTCATAAGGCAATATTATCAACCCATATTTCACATGAAGTATTTGGAGGCAATTGATAGCAGAAGGAAATCATAGGATATCAAAGCTCAGGGAGGCCTGATATTTGTAAACCCACTGATAGCAGTAGTGGCTACCTGCCCCTTTTTACTGCACTTTGATTTGTAAATATGCTAATTGATAAGTTTCCATTTCTAAAGATCACATATGGCCTTTGGCTTTATGAAGTACAGGTGGATATCCAGCTCAGATCTTAAACTTAAAATATTATTCCACCCAGGAAGCATTTTTTCAGATTTACATTCTGTGTTTCACATCACAGAACAAGATGAATCATTTTACTTCTGATCATCTCTCCCAGTTACATGCAATTACATGCATGCGCACTCAAATGTTTCTGTTACACCTTTCTGGGGGGAGAAAAACTGAGTCTAAATACAGACATTGTAAGTCAAACTAAAAAAATATTTAACAGAATAAAACATTTCTGCTTTAATTTCTTCTTTAAAAAAATGAAGTACTTCTTTCCCTTCAACTTTGCTCTACCATTAACTCTTTCTGCATCACTACATACCATTTAATCATGAAATCTTGATTGATCATTATAAATACTTTTAGTACCAGACAGCACTACACTTATGCATTGAACTGTTGTCTTTGTTACCTTTATGGATATTGGGAAAATACTTTGCTTTAAAATAGTAGCTGAAGAAAAGATGATTTTTCATCCTTTGCCTGATCTACCTTTGCTTTCTGTGGACATTCTTTGTGGGACTTTGAAGTGGGTTACTTGCATTCTCATGAATCCTGTGGCTTTGGAAATGCAGTTAACAAAGGAAATTAAAGTCACTTTAATTCTGCATACAAGCATCCACAAGGGCTTTTAATACAGTTCACATTTTGCTTTTTAAATTTAATTAATTTATCTGAGTGCAAACAATAGACAGTGCTAAAAAGTGCTGTAGTATGAACTGTACTGAGAACTCTGAAAAGGAGCTGAATACTAGGCAGGAGGTCTGAAATAAAGACCATCACAAAGGTGTTTTCTTAGTCTTATAAGTGATTTATTTACATTTGGAAATTATTTATTTGTACTTTACCGAAAAGCTTGTCAGAGTCAGACATTGCTGCTGTTCTTTATGCTGCATGAAAACATCAACTCCGCCAAAGCAGATAAGAGCTCTGCTATAGATTGCATGAGAGGCAGAACTGTACCTCTTGGGTAGTATCTTATCCCTGAGTCATCACACCAATTTCAAAGGGCGTCCTTGCAGAATTAGGGTGGGGAAGGATGGCAGTTTCTGGCTCCAGGTTTGGGGGATGGGAAAGAAGAAATTTACTGTAAAAGCTGACAAATATACCTATTCAGAGTTTCCGGTGTAAGCAGAGTAACCAAAAAAAAAAAAAACCCAAAAAAAAAAAAAAAACAAAACCAAAAAAAACCCAACACCAAAGTCTGCAGAACATATTTCAGTTCCCCCAAGCTGACCTCCAGAAATAAAAATAATGGTAAAACACAGCTGCTTTTCCACTGTTCAAGTGTTTACCAAGTCTGAGAATTACAGATGAACCACAGCAAAATTACTTTTGGCTTCAGTGTACAATTCCTCATAAAACAAAATAAATATGATCCTTTAAAAATAAAAGCATTTTGAGAAACAATGACAATTAAAATATCCTTGTAAACGAAGTACTTGGATTTAGTAGTCTCCAACTTCTTATACCAGGGTTGTCTTAATAAACTGTAAAGGCTGCCTTGGACCTAGTTTCAATTATATTTTTATTTAAGTCATAAGCTGCAAATGCACTGAGGTCTGCATGCCTAAATTCTATTAAAAAAATAAAAGGAATAGCAGCACATGTGCTCCAGTGTTCAAGTGCCCACTGTGTTCTAGCTTGTCTCATACTATTCAAGGACCACAGAACAGCCTTATGCTGTTCCTTAATAGGCACTGGATCTTAATTTGCAACTGCTCTCTGAAGTTGGAGCAGTATGAAGTGTCAGAAGTCAAGAAAGAAAAGAAGGAATTTAATCCAACCAGTAGGAGCTTTGCAATAGTTCCTATGTGAAAATATATTTTAGCTCATTGCAATGCTTTTGTCAGGCTGTCTTACAAATCCATGGTGTGTGTATACGCTCAGACTCCTTTCATCAATGTTATCAATTATTGTATTGTTTGAATGTCAACAAAAGCCTAGCACAAACCTTGAAGACTTTTGAGTAATCTTTCAAAGTGGCTGGATAACACAACAGCTAACGAAAAGCTACCAAATGCAGCAGTCCCACTAGCTCTATCATGTGACAACAGAAGAAAGCCCATAATGATGTTTGATTCCAGGCCGCTCTGCAACTCAGCCTGAAAGTGTCCAGACTGCACAGACAAGGTTGAAGGTTGCCAGTTTCAGTGGACTCTGGATGAAGATTTGACAACTCCATTAGTGTTGTTGTTAAGGTCAAAACACTCATCTCTCTACATTGGTTATCCCTCTGCCAATTGGTTTGTATCTGTTGAGTGTGAGTCCAAGTTGTGCTGAACATAGCAGGCATAGCCAATGCATCTGAGTAAAAGATCAGACAGGGAAAGCATACCAAGACATTGCCAAACAATTAAACCAAGCAACTTCAAAATCATCTTCCTCTAAATTTTTATTTAACCATTGCTGAAATTGGAGGGAAGATAATGGCAAAACAGCTGTTGGAAGACTGCAAGTATTGAAGTGTGACAAGTTTCAGATCACTAAACTTTGTATTAGCACCACTGGCCTTCACACACACATGAACTGCAGATCAGTTTAAATCTTCATCCTTCCAAACAAGTCAGAATGATTTCCCATCAGACCACTTTTCTGTTTGAAATACACTGCTAATCTTTAAGAGTTTGCATGACTACCTGCCTGCAACAGCAAATGACACACTAGTCACTGTTTCAGAAGATTTACTGTTTCTTTGCTCACACACTGACATGTGATAAGCTTATCAATTGATCAGCGTTAACAGTGTAAATATTTTTCTCTTTTCTTTTTTCACCCTAGTATAATAAAAAAATTAAAAGAAACACAATAGAAAACTTTTTCTTATTTGCAGTAACACCAAAAAGCAAACAGTAACTTGAATAACAAGAAAAATTTAGATTTCAATTAACAAACTAGTGAGTTTCTGGCTTGAATATTGAAGACTAAATTACATAGGCAGCTGCTGACATTTTTATCACACACAGTGAACTTTGGCTAATAAAAAGAAAAAGTGGCTTAGCTTTGTATACACTACTTGGATGCTTAGACTCTAATCAGAACCTTTTTTCAATAAGATATCAATGCCCATTTAGCGAGGGACTAAATATTTTGCCATAGTTGTCTGCATTTTACATTAACTTCAGATACAGAAGCCTTCAAAAATATTTTTTAAAAGTATTAAAGCCAGTAATATTATTTTGGGTCTGTTGCTGCTTTGGAAATGAATCATGTGATCAGAGCTGACATCAGAACTGAAACAGCTGCTTTTGTGATATTGATAATGTTCCACAGTACATCATGGATCACTGCAAAAAGCACTTTGATAAAACGTAGCTCTTAACAGCTAGGCAGGCAATTCTTCGTAAGAGAAGTACTTAATCAGTTTCCCTTGTATTTACATCCAGCCTAGCTAGCTATTCATAGTAGTGGATCAGCAAGGAAAGAGAAGGAAATATAAGTCCAATTCTTAGCTCTGCCAGGATCCCTGTACAAAGTTGAGGGAAGCGTCACCCAACTGGTAGATCTCCAAAGCTATTCGGCTGTCCAAGGATACATGCTTTAATAGAACTGACAAAAGCACTTTTCAGTAGTTTTAGAAATCCCTGCAAAGGAGGATCTGCAGTCCTCAGGCAAGTTAGATTCCCCTTGAAAACTCAGAACTTTACAAATCTATACAACCAGGAGAAAAATAGTCCTTATTCCTTTTGGTTTTCTTGTGCTTGTACTGCTCCTAGGACAACAACCTACCAGTCCCCACAAAGGTATTGAGGTGGTGCTGGAAAGGTAGTCCAACTGCAGCCATTCTCATGGCCGCAGCCAGAGCTTGGATGTTTTGATTCTAATCACACCACCAGTACCCATTTATGCAAGGCAGTAAATAGTGTAATGCTTGTTCAGGTCTCTGTGCTCCCTCAAGCAAAGCCATTGAGCCAGGAGGCTTAAAGTGCATTGCAGAATGAGGATTCCCTAGCCATGACCAGAGATGATGAGCCTGTCCTTATTTGCTGGGTAGTTACACTGTTTCCCTCAATATGTTACTAAGAGTGAAAAAAACCAAAGTGATCTTTCTATGTCTCTGCTTTGTGGTAAGTCCAGGGCACGGAAACAAAGTACTGAAATTAATTTAACTGCCCAAGATCCCAGATAGTAACATGACAGGGAGTCACTCAGGAGAAAGATTCCTCATTTCAACTTCATCCCTAGCCCTCAGCACCCTCCAGAGTGTGTCCCTTTTTTAAACTCTCCGACTGATCAGTCAAAAGTGAAACACTCTGAAGTGACCCATCTGCAACTCATGCCTTTGGAAACAAAAATCAATTATTTCTACGAAGATCCATCTTAGCAAGTTCTGTTGGTGGTAACGGGCTTGGGTGGCTAGTAGATACCAGGTCCCTGCCTAAATTGACTAATACAGACCTGACTAATACATTCTCTGGCTGGCTCTGAGAATGAATAACCTGCCATACTGTGCTCAGACACAAAATCATGTGTACAGCATTGCCAAATAAATAACGAAACAGCTCAGAAAATGTTTATCTAATAGGTATTCCATTTGGCTATTGCTTGCTGCATTATCATGTCAATAGCCTTCCCATCTGAAATGGTATGTCTTGAGGCCCCAGGTTTGCACATCAAGGCCCACTTGAAGGACTGAACATACAGCTCTTTTTGTGCCTCTGACACATCCCAAATCTCCTTCCAGGTGTTACCATTATTTTTTGTATACAACCCTGATGAGGAAAACTGGAGTGGATTATTGTCTATACTGTGTATCACACTACAGGTGGGTATTTCAATAAAGATTTAGTTAAACACAAAGCGCTAAACAAACATCTGAGCAGAGAATCTGCTCTACAATAAACAGAAGAACTCAGAGCATGAGCAAAAGAGCCGAGTGATGGTTCATTGCTCAGCATAAGGAAATGAACTCAGGAGGGTTCTGAGCATAATTAAATCAATAGACTAAATATTTCACTTGCTTACCAACAACTCAGTACAGCATTTGACTATGTCTCTTTTGGCTCTTTTACATAGCACTTCAACGACCGAAGTCAATGAAACATGTTAGTTTGACAGTAGTGTATTTCAGAATTATGCCCAGTATCTTTATTTTCATGTGTTTATCTACAGTTGGAAGATTGCCAAGAATCAAATTAGGCTTGGATTCTAGCAGATCCATGTGCCCTTGTACCCTGCCTGTGCCATTCTTGGGAGCACAGTATGCTTTTGACTACTGTCCTTTTAGAAAAGGTCCCCTTCACACCTCCAGATGATCTAAACGAGTGGAAGCCAGGAGAGAACCGCACAAAACCTACATTCTGTTCCAACACAAGGAAGGTATTACAGATTGGCAAACAAAATGTTAACTTTGTATTTTTCCACCAGGATAGAAACAAAATCAAGGGGAGATCTGAAGACACTCAGGGAACAACAGGAAAGGCTGGTTAGTAATCCCTGCTGCTTTGATTATTCTAACAAAAAAAAAAAAAAAAAAAAAAAAAAAAGAGCTTCCAAGTGCCAAATAAGAGTTGGATGCATTGGCCATGTAGCAGTGAGGGCTACTAAAATTTATGTTTCAGAACAAGAGAACCCTATTACAAAGGGGAAGCTGAGATAGACAGAAAGTGTCTTAACCATAAGTCTCACCCGCATGTCCTAATTCCTCCCAGCCCATAATACTCTTTCCATTTTAGTAATGCAAGCTTTCCATTTAATTTCTTATGTGGTCATTCATAGAGCCTGACACCTGCTTTGTAAAGCATGGATGGGCTCAACTTTCATACTATCCATCTTTCCCAGTGGGGTTTTACCAAAATTAAAACTCACAAGGTGCAGCATATTGCAGTTTCACCTCTCAGTCTCATTATCTGATACTTTCAGAAAGGCTGTATAGAGCCCCACATCTGTTGTGGGCAGAAAAGGCTTTATGCACTTAAAAAGCATTTGGGAAGAGGTTTTCAAGGGTGCAGATTCACATATCTTAGTTGCATGGGAATCCAAGCAGTCAGTGGAACAGCTAAATAGCTGATTGTCTGCCTTATGTGCAGAAGTCCCATTGGACTGCAACAGGAGTTGAGTGTCCAAAGCATTTTGACCTAGCCAAAAGCATCACCTAAATGTGAAACTCCTGCAGAATTTCAACCTGCTTGCATACCCTCTCATAGCAGAAACCATTTGCATGAAAGGTATGTTAATTTTGTTTTCAAAATACAACATGAGGTAACTATCTGCATAAAGACATGTAAAAGGAAAGTAGCTGGTGCTGCCCATTAGAAATTTCCCATCCCTGAAGGGTTACCAGGCTGCAGAGCAGGCCTGCTTCCATTCAGCAGAATCCTGCCAAAAGCTGGGAAGCCCCGACCAGTCACTTCGCTTCTGCCGTGGGAGGGGATGCTTTCAGGCTGAGACACTCTCTGGGGTTTTGCTGAGCGGAAGCTCTGGGCCCCACTCCTGCAAAGAAGTGCACTGGGCCGTGACCCTGAGGGAACGATTTCCAGTGTGCAGGGCCAGCCATGCGAGACTCCCTGGAGGACAAGAGTCTCTGACCATAGCAGCTGAGGGCAAGGTCTGTTAGTTTTCCTTCTGTTCCTGCAGGCCTTTCTACAGAAGGGTCCCCTGAAGAAGCGGGAAACTGCCCTTTAGAAGGTGCCCATGAGAAATGCCCTCTGATGAAGTCACACCTATTTAAATGAGTTCTTGTGTCACTCTTAGGCTTGGGTTTGGGAGAGTTTTTTGTTCTTTGGTGGAGTTTTGTGGTTGTGTTTTATTTTTATAGGTGGGGAAAACATATGGAAATGATACCATTCCTTTTGAAACCTCCTATTTAGCTAAAAACCAATTTTAATCCAAGTCAACGTATCCTGATGGAAGAGGTTGCCAGGACTTCTATGTAGTCTCCTTTCACACAGGTACAGATAGAACAAAAATTTCTGCCTCTGCCTTTGCTTTCAAGCTGGCACTGTGCTTGACTGGAATTGCAAATGCAGCTCTGGCTGGGGAACCAACTCTGTACCAGTCAGGCAGGAATGCCTTGGCATCCAGCATGCCCTTCATTTCCTCTAGCAACACAATGGTACATAACCTACTCATAGCCCCATATACCCTAGTCATCCTGCTGCTTAAGCATGTAAAGTTGGACTTAATAATTGCCTTGTTTTTCAATCCAGTCTCCTCCAGAAACCAGGTCCATACTACAAAATTTGCAAAGAAGCCTTAGGAAATTAAACGCCTGACTCCAGTTGACTTTCACGGGTACTTCAGTTTGTGCCTCCATTTGTCTTCCTTCTCGCTCAGTTATTGCAGCATCCCTGCTTTCTCTGGCAGATACCAAGCAATATAAAAGTCTCTTTTACATATGCCCCAGTACATGGTCGTACGCCTCACTAGTCTGGTTACTCCATAATACAGCAGGTTAAACCACAGGGAAGTAGTTTACCTGCAGGGTGAGAAATGTCAAACCCTGACATCCATTCCTGGGAGTGCATGGCTAGATGTCAGCCTAGGTCTCATTCACCTGGGTGTCTGGCAGCACAGTACCACAGGTGTGCAACAAAACAAAACAGTTGCTCTTGCCAGGATTAGAGCCATCTGTTTCTACACCAAATATGGGATGCTTTGTCCCATACTTGGGGAAAAGCTTCACCCACTCCTCAGAAGCTCCCCACAGACTTATTGCCCATCTATCCAGGATGCCTTTTTGCCAGAATACCTGAGTAACTCATTTTGGTTTTAATTGTACTGAAACTCTCTGCATGGCAGAGGAAAGCTCCTCCCATTTCCTAGGTAGGGAGCAGAGCAGGGCTTTTATGCTCTCACATTAGCCTAAGGCTCATGCAAGCACAAACCAAGTTTTCTGGTCACCCATACTGCCTCTGCATCAATTTATACTTTAAAGCAAGCCAATGGCTCGCATGTGGGCACTGGGTCATCCACATGGTCACAGGTGGCTTGAACCAGATGGTGCAGCAAACTTCAGGCCACAGCTGGTCACACTAACAGGAAATACGGGTGTACCAGAGACACCAAATTGAGACTCACAGAGATACTGAGAAGTCTAACTTCCGCTGAAGCCTTTGGGACCTGGCACCTGAATACCTGTACTGACCTGAGCAATCTACCTACAGTCACACAGAGGTCTCCAGTAGAGCAGGCAATTGCACCCAAGCTGCCTGCATCTCAGTCATCAGAATACTCTTCTTGTCTACCTTCAAAGCCAAAGCACATATTTCATTACTGTAATGGTATGGAAAAGAAGCAGGGTTAATAAGATAACAGTTCCGTGTTGGTAAAAGGAACCCTTACCATGAAATGACACAGCAGACAAAGACAGCAAATGCCAACAGTGAGCACAGACTCAGCCAGGCAGCCACCTACAGAAATTTCCCCTCAGCCCCTTCTGTGTCTTAGCAAACATAACGCCAGGCTGCTCTAGCAACCAGCCCAGGAGTCAGAGAGGAGTCTGGCCACTCCACTGGCTGTTTCATCTGACCGCTGTGAAAAGCAACAGAAGCCAAATTAAGGCAGTTACTATGTCTCATGCAGGCTTTCAAAACTGCCACGAAACATTGCTATAACAGGAGACTCAAGGCTTGAGAAGCTCAGGGGGCATGGAGGGACAGGCAGGTATTGGCCAGAAGTTTCTTGCCTAGAAATGATCAACAGGGAATGGCTGACATCAAGATACAGGTTTTGATCTCTTCTCATGCAGGCTTATAATTCCTGCTTACCTTTAAAAGCACTGCACGTGTCAAAGAAAAAATACCAATTCAGTTACCAATTTTGTTCTACCCAAAACACCAGGTTGTTAGTATTGCTTTGTCATTGCAGACCCCCCCCCCCGCCCCCAAACAAACCATTAATGGGCTTCTGAGATGGAAGATTAGATTCAAGATGTGAATCCAATCATCTTGCAGTATGCTCCACATCATATACCTACTGATTCTGAAAACAGCACAAAATAAAGGGGAAACAAGGTGTGTTGCCATAGTGCTCCTGCTTGCTGCTTAATACTTGTCAGACAAATTGAAACATGATTGAATAAGCAGTCAGAGCTTCTTGCTACAGGATGTTACAGTCTACAATATAATTTCACAAATACATGTTTGAGCTTCCAAAGTGTTCAAATGAAAAAAAGGAGAAATGTGTAGCAGAGAAAACAGACTTACTGCTAATAAGCTCAGAAAGGCATATGCATAGTAAACTAACCTCTGAACAACCTAACCTAAAAGCTATTATATAATCAGAAGATTAATGTTAGTTCCATATCAGATAAGTGACTGGCAGATGTTTAAGAAATTAGCTTCTTCCATTCAGGTGTGTTGTATTATTCCAGCTTAACAGAACAGCACAGTGAAATGCAAAGGATGGCGGCACAGTTGAAAAATGAGCAGCATCTACAGATCCAGAATGAGAATGAAAAACTTGTAAGAAGCAAACACGTACCTGTATTATGATCAGTAAACTATTCAAGCAAAGGTGGGCCAAGAGGAGTGAAATTATCTTGAAAACAAGAAAACTGATTTCCTGTAAAGTCATAACTGTATTGCCCTCAACTGCTTTGTTCCTTATCTTTTTTATTAGTTGAAAAAAAGTACATATCAAAAAAGGCAAAGAAATAAGAAATTTCTCACAGGTTTCACTTTTAAAAAGGAAAATTTTCTGGTATGTAACCACTGTAACCTTTGATATAATACCTGCATCCTGTTATTGTTTTTATGAATCATAGTCTTCCACTTGATTCATAGTGGTGAATGCCAACAAAGCAGCAATGCCGCCCTGTGTTAATATCCCTCCTGGAAAATTAGCATCATGCCTTATCATTTACCTCTCTTGAGCCATATATCTCTTCGCGAGTACTGTCTCCCATGCTATGCTAATGCTTACTTATTCATTACAATCTTCAGCTTTTATCGCAGTTATGAAAAACAAATCAGAGCTCACTTACATTTTTGCCAGTGCATATTCTGTGTCAGGATGGAGTCTTTTTTTCTCTTTGATGAAGATAATTTGGCTTTTTAATAGCTAACGTGTGTTTGACTCCTTTACGGGGATGTGACAACTGACTGTCAGGATGTTTCTTTCAGCTTTTTAAAAGACCCATGTTCCCGCTGAACCCTGTGATGTCATCACATCCTCCAACCACAACCACTTTTATATTTTCCCTTTCTCTATGTTGTTCTTCATGATGCTAAACAGTTCCTCCAAGAGCAGTGAACTCTGGAAGATATTATGCACAAAAAGGCACTCAATATCACTGAAATGTATTTGAACAAACAATCAAACCTGGAACATGCCACTCATGGGACTTTTACCATAGATTTGCAAAATTAGGTCAAAAGGTTGTACATCAGAAAAAACACAAGTAGTGTGTAAGATTTTGACCTTCTTTGGGACTAAGGATGGTCTTGTTTCACTTAAGACAGCATTCTGCTGCTTCAGATGGCATAACTATTGGCTTCATACGCTTCAGCTAGACTGAACCAGCCCACAAGCCATGTCTGCCTGGCCCTTTAAATGTGCAACACTTTTAAAATACAAAACTTGAATGTTTGCTCCTGCCTTATGAGAATCTCAACTCCCTGGGGCCACTAAATTTGAACTTATGAGGAAACACCTGTAAACACTTCAAGCCTCATTAAATGAGGACGTCCTTCATTTAAAAAAGAAACCCTTTTTCTGTTTTGTTTTTATCAAAATAAAACACTTCCTACTAAAGAAAAGATGGCCCTTCCAAAATATCTTGCAAAGCCAAAGGAAGGCTGAGAGAGACTTGCCACAGGAGTTCAAATAAGTTATTAGCATTAATAACAGCACCATTATATTTTACCTATTCAGACCATTGCATGAACATAACTTCTTAAACCTCTTAACATTCTTGCCTCTAAAAAATCAGACCATCGTAATGAATTTTCACAAGTAACACTGACTTAGGAGCTTCATTGCCAGAGAAATATTTGTTGGAGACTGCACAGTGAGTTTAGGATTCTGGCATTCTTATCTTCTTGTTCAGCTTTTGATCACTGAATTGCCATGGCCTCAAAGTTTGCTCTCACAAATTTCTCTTCCCATAAAAAGAAGGTGGCAGGATCTGTTCAGTTCTTTAGCCAGGAGTCTGTTAAAAGAATTTCATCCTTTTGGGGATGCCAAACACCTCTTGGGCGTAAGTCCATTTTGTGAGCCACTATGCAACATACCATTAGTGTTGCATTTAATAGAAAAACCTAGATTAATCAAATGAAGATAAATGCTTAATTGTATTCCCTCTACTTGAAAGATTTGTCTAAAAAACACAAAGCCGTAAACCCCAAAGCAAGCAGAGGGGAAAGAAATAAGGAATGTACCTTCACATTGCTGCCCTCCAAAATAGCACCCACCTCCTCAGTTCTCAGGCACGAGGGCATTGTTTAGCCACACTTTGCATATCTGCATTAATGCTTACTACCAGCCACACAGTATAGTATCCTCTCTGCTGTTGAAGTGCTTAGTAATAGCAGGCAATCTGTTAACTAATACTTCATAGACGGACAGGTAAGCTAGAGTCTAACTCATAGCCCAATTTAGCCAGATGAAGCGAGGAAGAATATTGAAACAGGCTTCAGTGGCATTTCAGTTACACCAAAGCAGGAAGAATTTGTGGACTCTCATATCTCTGATATGAAAGCAGTATCATATTTCTCCCTAAACTAATGGAACTTCATTTTAGAAACCTCTTAAATATGTAGAATTAAGATAAATGTTTGTAATGCAACAGGAAATCTCTTCCTGACAAATTATGTTCTTTAAAAGCCAGAGCCCAATCATATATTTAGGTTTACTTAAAAGCTTACAGCAAAAGGCAATCTCAGGAAATACTGGGAGAAATTCCTGGAGTTTGGCTTGAGTCAGTGCATAAGACAATGTCAGAGAGTGTTTAGAACTGTACTCTGTTGCAGTTTTCTTCTGGAAAATCCTGGATTCTGACATCACAGAGATACTGGAAGGCAGAATGGTAAATCAAGATTTAGGCAGGCTTCTGCTAGGAGGAAGACCTTATTTTTAAGTATGAGAACATGCTCTCCGTACATTTGTGCTCTGCCTAGTAGAAGCACTGCGTAAGATTTGTACACACCAGGTCTTATGTATATGTGAAGGCAGACTGCATAATACACAAAAGTAAATATACAGTCTCATATTAAAAGAATCTATATATGCATATCCTCTCACCTTTAACTATACTTCAATTGTGCTTAGAAAAGCTGTGGATAACACTAAATCACTCAGGATTAAACTGTTTTTAAGTTCTCTATATCAATACTTTAAAAATATGAAACCAGGCAGATAAAGTCTTGTAATAAACATCTCAAATGAGGAAGTTGCAAAAAAGGGCATGTTTTCCACAGATAAAACAGCCAGCACTATTTTGGTGGCCGATAATCATCCATTTCCATATTTTACACGCAGTTACCAGATAAACTTTTGATGTATTAACAAAGAATCACTCTCCAAAAAGTGACTTCACAGTTATACTGTAAAATATAAAGGGGCATGTGTGTGTAGCTTGGTGACCCCACAACATACCAAGCAAAATAGAATCTTCTGTTAAATATGAGGTTCTTCTCATTTCATGCATTTACAGAAAAACGCAATTTGGTTAAGGACCATTTTACTAATGAGGTCCAAAGGAACAGACAAAAGCAGAGGGAAAGATGAGAAACATCACTTAGCAAGTATCATATTTGCCTCTTCCCCCGACAACTGTTTGCAAATCATGATTCACATTTATAGTCTATAAATATGGCTAGAGCCCAGGCTATTGTTAGATGATCAAACAGCACCGACAGCAGGAAGGCTGCTTGTGGATAGCTGTACCTTTAAGAGACACTCAGAAAACTAACTGCAGCCTTTGCCACTAGATGACTAGATGCAAATCTAGCTGCCTCCAGCTATGCCTTGACCTGTTCACCATAAAGGCCAAAGCAACAAGCTCTATGTAAGGCTACATATTAGAGTCAATCAAACCTTGGTTTGGCAAGGAATATCTCTGGCCTGAGTCAGGGTACAATCTCTCATCTTCCTGCTGGCTACACTTTGAGTCATATCCAGAGAAAAAAAGATTCACAGGCAGTGTTATAATTTGGTCTGACCACCACACACAGCTGTTCAAAGGATAAACTGAAATTAGCTGCAAAGCACATTAGAGCACCCATGCACTTTATACAGTACAGAACCCCTTCTCTTTAGAACTACAGTGAGATGCATTTCTCCTAAGCAGGGTTGGTAGCTCTGCACACACAAGAACCAGTCAAGGGTTGCAGCAGATCCCAGTGGATCCCCGCAGCTGATCTCAGCAAGGACAGTAAGAGCAGAGTGCAAGGATGACTCAGACTGCATGTGCTTTATCTCCTCTTCCAGCCAAGATGATCCAAGTGTGAAAGAGAGATGCCCAGCATCAGTCTTTCTTTCATTAAGGTATGTAGGATATGTACCTCATCAGACAATGCCAGCTGGAAAATCAATACATCAGCCACAGCATCCAGAAATCTGCAGCTCCCTTGCTAGTAAACCACCCGCCACCAAGCAGTGGGCAAGACTTTCATCTGAACACTCAAAGAAGTTGCAGACAAATCCATCCTTTCCTCTTTTACAGGACAAAGTCTGCCTCCATCTCCCATCTTGAGTGTGGGCAGCAGTGGATTCACCAAAATCCACTGCAAATGGCAAAGACCCATACAGCCTCTAAAGAAACCTCTTGCCACTGGTTCCCCTCAATACAGAAATGCAGACGAGCAGGATAAAGTGAGTGAGAGAAGGCAGTTGTTCAGTAATCTTACAGCTAAGCTCACTGCAAACACCAAGAGATATATGCTATAAGCTTGACACTCCTGTTAAGGGGGAACTAAAACCAAGAACTGTGCCTACTCTGTCTGGTAGCAACTATGCCTACTCAGTGCTGGTAGCAACATGGCCCTGAAAGAATTTTGAGTATACAAATTATACAAAATCATAGGCATATATTATATTTGACAATCTGAACCTGAGCTTTATCTCACTCCCTCATCTCTTTGCTGTTGTCTTATTCCCAGGACAGGAGTTGAGCTCATAAGTAATTTTCTTCCAAAAGTGGATTAATGCCAGATGTCCTGGGTGTTGGGTTTTGCTGTTGTTGTGGGGTGTGGGATTTTTTTGGTTTGTTTTTTTTCTTAAACATGTCAATATTAGCACTTTAATCCTGCCATACAATGTAAGAAGTATGAATATATAAGTAGTAGTTTGATATTTCAGAAAGCTTTGTGGTCTGCAAACACAAACATTTACCTTTGAAAATGCAATAACTAAATTAATAAATGGACCTCTATGTCATAGGCTTGAATGAGTGTTTAAAAGACAACCATGCTTAGGAAAGGTTCTCATATTTCTTCCCTAATCAATCAAGAGAGAGAATAGAGGAAATGAAAAGTTGAGCCTCATTTCAAGCAACAAGATCTGACATCTGACTGAAAATTTTTGCTGTTTCAGATTACAAATTCTATAACCCATATCTTTATTTTGTAGCATGACATTATATGTGAAAACATAGCAAGAAACAATCCAGAACCAAAGCTCACAGAGTACAAGGCCAGGATTTGTTCCAGCAAGGTTATGTAAATCACATCACATAACTTAGGAGCATCACACTACACCCTGTTGAACTCCCTTGACAGAACCAAAAGAACAAAAGGCATCTCCAGAGGTATGATTCACCCAAGTCCAAATAACCTTCTGGAGGTGCTTATCTCTTTTAGTAGACTGCAGAGCAGGACTAGTACAATGAGGGTCCTAATTCTGGTAGCTTGATTGGGCATCAAAATGAATGAAGGCCTAAAAAAACCCTCAAAGCCAAAGCCCTTCCCCAAAGTCAAAGTCTCTGCTGGATGCAGAGATGCGCCGTGGCTTGCCACAAACAGCGAGAAGGTAGCTGATTCCTTGAGAAGCATGAGGGACATGACAACTACTATGAACAAGGGCAGAGGACAATGGCAGTGAGCTCCATAGTGTGTCACAATGTGGAGTGAATTTTCATGCTCTATCTACAGACCATTTACCAGAAACAAGTCCTCAAACACTACTAAAGCATGTTTGAAGCAAACAGTCGGGGGGGGGATAAAATTAAAAAAAAAAAAAAAAAAAGAAGGAAATTTCCCATTTTCAGCAGAAGCTGTGGCTGGTGTGAAGGTTACCAGTCCTTCCATGAGTAGGAGGGAGATCATAACAATGTGATCAGATAGATTTACCAGGCAGGGCAAAAGAGACTTTTAATGAGAGCTGTAAAAAAATCTCAAAGACTCTCTGGATAATGCCAGAATTTACTACATGCCCCACTAAACATGCCCTAAAAAAAATGCAGGACACATTTCTGATTTCACATGGGCTCAGGAAAGGGTCTGATACAGGTAGAGAAGATGGCATCTCCTGCTGGGACAGCCTGTTCCATCAGCTTTGTATGTTATAGACTCAGAGAAGCAAAGACGTGCCAATTCTGCAGCAACCCCTCATCAATAAATAGTCCTGTGGGTTTTTTGTGGGTTTGGGGGTTCTTTGGTTTTTGTTCTTTCTTGGGAATACCACCCCTCTGAAGGGCATACACTGCAAGGCAGGGCCAGGAACAGAGCTAAAGTAAGAGGTATACACATCTCATCACGCAACACAGACTGAGGAAGCTGATAGGAGCTTCAGTGCTTTGCTCAAGGTCATATAAGAAATCTGTAGTAGGGGCTGGGAACAGAGGCCAAACTTTTGGGGATAGCCTTGTGTACAAGACTGCTCACTAATCATGTATTTTCTCAGGAGTGTATAACTTTCTTTTTTTTTTTAGTACTGTAAGTAACATTGAAGCAAGCATGGTACAATAAACTCAGTGATTTTTTTTTTTCTTTCTTTCTTTTTAATTTTTATGTGAGCCTCACACCTCCCACTTCACCTTCTGAAACAAGTTCTGATTCATACCTCAGCTTTGATAAGGAACAAATGATGCAGCCATCATATATGCTCATCGCTAGAGATGAAGTCCTTGGGCAGTGTAAATCACCATAGCCCTCATGACCTCTCAGACAGAGAGGATCTGCACCTGGGACATTCCATATCCACTCCAGGGTTACTGCACATATTTTTTCACACAAATAAATGTCCCATAAGGATCAGGTGTGACATCGGGCACAAAGAAGAGCATGAAATCCTTCAGAACTCCTGCACACAGATGCCTAAGTGAAGTAATTTCCTGGTATCCTCAAGAAAGTTCTGAGTTCTAGAGTAAAATGAAAGTAAAAAAACCCAAGCCAACCATATTTCTCACACCGAGACCGTGTCTGCACTTAGAGAGATGAGAGTTTCCCATGAACAAGCCCTTGTGTTTTCCAACACACGTTAAATTCTAGAACAGACCTTTGCAGAATTTCTTTGTACTTTATACTCTTTAGGAGATCATCTGGTCTGTTGCTGAGCTCCAAGATGTGATTGGTTTACCCCCCTCCATAAAAACCCAAACCAAACCACCCCACCACTTCTTAAAGCCAAATAGGCAAGCTGTTTGTAGTGGTCCCACACACATACTCTCAGATCTACCTGTCCTTGCTTCTCCCTTCCTGCTGCTCACACACGTGCCATGTTCAGCACTGTCTGCTTGCAGCCTACCCATTCTCCTCAAACCCTCAGGTGTTTGTCTGTGAATGAGTAGCAGTCACGTTTAGTTTAAGTTTCCGGTACTGAGTCAGGCAAAGAAACAATAGCACATAATACAGTCTGTGTCCATACTGCAGCTGGAAGTGAGATGTGAACTAACCTTGACTGAGCCAGAAAGAAGACCAAGAACAGCGATGATCCCACAAGCCTAGGCTTCTGTGCTTGCTTGCAAAGCCAGCCTGGGACCACAGGCATGCTACCATGTGGTAGCACACTGAAGCTTGTCACTGCAGCTTCTCTCTGCAGTTAGGTGTTCAAACTAGTTTGTGTATGCCTGTGCACCTTGCAAGCTTGCCTCTGACTGCAATGCTGACAGATGATCTTGGGTGAGCTAGCGCTGGGAGCAGCTGCACAGCTTCTCCCCTTTCACATGTCACAGAGTGGCTGCTAAAGCAGGTGGTGTTAAGGGGTGAAAGGAGCAGGGCATCTTTGTAACTTCCCCGCCTACAGTAACACCAGTCTGGTGAATTGCTGGCTTCCAGAGATTGTGCGCACCAACACAGTGAAAACCACCTGTCCAAGATATCTGTTGAGAAATTACACACAGAACCACCCCCAAAATAAACGTGAAATTGGCAGAAATCAAAAGCAGATCTCAAATGATTCATGAAGAGAAAAGAGGATTAAGAATATCATTGAATGTTATGCACATAAATCGCATGACTAGCTCTGGAAGTTGGCAATATGAGACAGCAAGAAAGCTTGGGGTTTCATCAGTTATGAAAGCGATGCAGCATAAAGGTTTGTTCCATGTTCCCACTGGAGTCTCAAACAGGCTTCCTTTTGCAGTGGTCCTGCACAGAAGACAGTAACGTGCTGCACTAAAGATTTCAGTCCCCCTTTGTTGAGTCTGCCAAAGCAAAGCAGGCAGACTTAAAGGAGTTCTTACCATCACATTTTTAATAGCGTCTCTTTTTCTTCACAGAAGCAAAACTAAAGAACAAGGAAGACTTTGTGTAACATGAATTCAGTGATACTTCTCACGACCTGCATTCACCATTTGTAGAAGTGGGTTTGATTCAAAATTCATGTTACTGCTGACATGAATTTCAGATTAAAACCACTTTCTGAGAATATCTCTTTTGACTGGATGCACACTAAAGAAAGTCCTAGAAAGGCATTTTAGTTAGAGCTCGTACTCTCTGTGCTCAATTCATACAGTGGAAGTAACCCATCTCAAACAGAAGTATTAATGGTTGAAAAAGCCACATTCAGCCAACCAACATGCCCAACTCAGCAGAGTAAACCAGGGACTTCAACACCTCCTTTCACATTCAGGTGTTGGCTCAGGCTTGCCAAAACCTAAGCAACCAGCATTTCTTCAAGCTAAGAGCTTTAAGCAGGTGCTAGATATTCTACTATCAGATCAGACCTTCTGCCAGAAACCACGCTGTAAGGCTGTTTCTAGCTAGCTCATTTAGAACATGAACCTTGCCACTGTTGCCAAGGCAAAAGCTTGAGCCCTGACTGTGTCACAAGCAAAGTCAAGTTACCAGTGCCTGGTCCCTTCTGGAAAACATTCATGTTGAGAGCACTCTCTGAGCACATTTGCCCCCAGAGTTTCATAGAGAAACAGGACTCAGCAGCTTTGGCAGCATCCTCATGCCTGCCTTACCCTGAAACCCATGATGTACAGCTGCAGAGGAGTGGGAGAAAGCTACAGAGAACAATAGCACTGTACTGATCTGTGAATCTACACAAAAATTCCCATTGCTTCATTCAGCATTTGCTCTTCCGTGGTCTCCTTCAAATATCTGGGAAACCCCCCTGAGGGTGCAGTTGTTTCTGAAAACTCAGGACGTTTGCTTTTCCCAGGACACAAGCAGCATGGGAGGTTAGGCCGTTCTCTGTACTGCCTGCAGGACCACCTGCAAATCTTAGCTCATCTCTCCATTCAGAAGATTAATTCTCTGCCTAGTCTAGGGGAAAGGACTCCATTAGGAAGTTGGGGGAGGCAGGGAAAAGGAAAAGTTTGGGGGAATTTTCCTGTGAAGGAACTCCCTTTTCATCACCAACAGCAAGGATACAGGTTTGTGGACCCTATGTACAGAGCCTTAGGACAGTGGAAATGACAATTCCCCCTCCTAAAGGCATTGACCCCGATTTAGAAAACAAGATCTGTTACATCTTCATTTGGCCCTCATGCTTAAGAGAGAGCACAAGATTTTCAAACTGATTTCACGTCCAGATGAAAAAAAAGGAACTAAAAACATCCCCTTTACCTTATCAGCTCTGGTTCCTGGCCAGGCTACATTCAGAAAACCTGACTTTCCATTTGCAAAGTTGCAGCAGGGGGCTTCCAGGAAGAGCTTTCACCAAGGTCCTTACCTATTTAACAACTGATTAGAAAGAATGGAAAAAACCCATCTAGACTAAAACACAGAATTAAAAGCTTGGTGAAGTGGAAGCATTACTACCCACTCTAGAGAAGTGTGCATAGCCGAAAGCTCTGCACTGGAAGGGAAATTATGAATGTTGGCTGTGGTTAGCAGGAACAGAAGACAAAATGCCAATTTCTGGTCACTGCCATGGGAGCAACAACCACCTGGGTCTGTTCTAAAGTCAAATAAAAGTCTAGGAGTGATTGCTGGAATTCTTTCTGCATCTTCATGCTGAATTTGTCTGCAGAAACTTATCATAGGTTCTCTGTAACCAATAGCTCAAGCCTCTGGTACAGGCAGGCTGCCTCTGCAGGGTTTCTTAAGCTTCTTCTGAAACACAGTGCTTCCAGTCACACTGAGAAAAGGATGCTGGAGGGAATTTGCCTCAAGTCTGCTCTTGTTTCACTAATATTTTATTTCCCCACTAGCAAAGAGATTAAATTAATTAGTTTAAATGCATCATATGTGGAAGTGGAGAAATTCTGAAGATGGACGTATTCATAGGGGTGAGAAGGCACATTTGTCTGGCAGCTGAGAGAGCTGAAATTTATTAATGACTCGCTCCAGGAATTTGGATCTCAGTGTCCAGGATGTTATGCACGTCACTGTGCAGGCAAATCACAATGGAAGACTCAAAGAGGAATGTGATGATGATGATGATGTCCCAAAGACTCACTCATTGTCACTCACGTATTGTCCTTGCAACGCTTTATTCTACACTCACTATTCTCCATGTATATACCCTTTCATTTTTGGAGTTATTGTGATAGTACAAAAACTGTATTTTGACCAAAAAAAGCAAACTGTTGGCATTAAAAAAGGGCCACATCAGCAAGTGTGGGGGCCAAATTTCTTTGCCCTTGTATAGTTAGTGACACAAGGGCTTCATGTCATGAAGCAAAACTGGATTTTTGTGTTTGAAAAAAGTTACTACTTTGAGAAGAATGTTACAGGTCTCTTTCATGATTTAGTAAGATGTGATCTGCAGTTTCTGCAAGTCAGTGGAAAGATTTCAGCAGCCACATTCAAAAAGATACTTAAACATGTGCCAGCCTTCGGATGCAGAGGTGTATATCAACATTTGAATGATCTGACTCGCTTGTCTAAGATAAACAGTCCCTATACACTCAAAGCAATTCTTTCCTGAATGCAAAACCCAGTACTGATTTAGTCCAGTACTGCACCAATGACTCCAGCAAGAACCATGTCAATCGCTTACTGGCAGTTGTCATTGTCCTGAAACTCTGTCATCAATAGCATCCAAAGGGGCAATGAAGCACAAGCAAAAGCTAAAAGTTAGGTAAAAGCAAAAGAAATCCACTTTTGCTGTTAGTATTGACAGTACACAAATTTTTTTGCATTTTAGCAGATATGTATTAGTTGGCTGAAACTGCCACCTGCTGGTCACCTCGCTGTCAATCTAAATGGGCTCAGCAGTTGTGTTAACGAGACTGACAAAGCAAAGCGAAGGAAATTTGCAAATGCACAGACACCAAATCTTGCAGCTCAGCCTTGGACAATCTGCTCTCTAACACTCACTACAGTCAGGAATTATATAACGGCCCCAAAGAAAGAGACAATATTACGTAAAAGCCTACTCCAACTCAAGTTCCTGTGGTCTTCTGACACTAGGTTGGTAACAGAAAGAACGTTCCAAAGGTAATTAAAAATAGTTGTCCAGAAACAGAGCAGAGGAACCAAAGTTAACAGCAATGACACATGCTCCAGGATGTGTGTTGCTCTTCAGGTAAGGATGATGAAAATAACATGGCTGCCACAACGGTTAACACTGTATACCTCATGCTGGTCTTTAAAACGCAAAGGTTTGGATTAAGGAAACATCAGAAAAGGAAATGTGCTCAAAACAGCTCTTGAACAGACAGAAACACAATGCTTTCAGTTCTGTGTGCATAAAGGCATAGCTTCCCTCAGGCAAAAGCCTTCACCAGAGTGTTCTTCATGGCACAGAAACCCTTAGGACATCAAGAGGATTCCTAGCCCTGCAAGTCTCTTTTACATGCTCAGTTACATTCATTAATATTTGTATTGTGAATGCTGAGTCCATCCAATAGGCCAGTCCTTGGTCATGTCTCTCAGCCCATCAGATGATCATGCCTAGTTACTCATTAAAAAGAAAAGCTCCCTGGAAAACGTAAGGATGGCACTCACAAGCATGCACACACAGACACTAACTCAATACCAAGGTCTTGAGGTTATGCTTCTTAAGTGAACTTTCAACTCCACGTACAGTCACCTGTAAAACCCAGAAAGCTGCCTTGCCTAAAGTTACACAGGCATTATGCAACACAACTGATGAGCCTTCCCCCAGGTTCCAGTTATGTCACAGACATGTCTTATTTAATAAATTTACAGCAAAACAGAATTATTGAAGGAACAAACTTCTTTATTGGTTCCTTGTGACCAGAGCATCCAAGAGAACATCTAAATGCAGAGCTGGAAGCAAAAGCTTTCTGGTACATATAATACATGCCACTTCACATGGGAAAGAGGGTAGTGAGAGACACCCCTGAGAAGGATAGAATCAAATGGAGTTTATGGGGTGAATAAGGGATAGTTTTCTCTTCCCCAAGGCTGATGTGCTCTGAATTTTTTTCCATTTTCTCTAACCCATGGCTTCAGGGAGGAGTTGTCTTTAACCACCAACAACCAGTTGTGTCTGGAATAACAACAGTGCTTCTTGCTGTCCTGCACAGGGATAGGTTTCAGCTCTGGAGAAAAAGCCACTCCAGGTGTACAACTTGGCAAGTCACACACCTCAAGTGACTGGAAGCTCACAACACACTCAGTGGTCCAATAGCCAATGAAACTATCAGGAATAACCAACAGTTGGAAGAACAACTACTACTCTGCACAGGGTGTGGAAAGAAATTATCTTCTTACAAGTTGTCGTGGTTTAACCCCAGCCAGCAACTAAGCACCACGCAGCCGCTCACTCACTCCCCCCCCATCCAGTGGGATGGGGGAGAAAATCAGGAAAAGAAGTAAAACTCCTGGGTTGAGATAAGAATGGTTTAATAGAACAGAAAAGAAGAAACTAATAATGATAATGATAACATTAATAAAATGACAACAGTAGTAATAAAAGGATTGAAATGTACAAATGATGTGCAGGGCAATTGCTCACCACCCGCCAACAACACCCAGCCAGTCCCCGAGCGGGGAATCCCTGCCCTCCACTTCCCAGTTCCTAAACTAGATGGGACGTCACATGGTGTGGAATACACTGTTGGCCAGTTTGGGTCAGGTGCCCTGGCTGGGCATGAGAAGCTGAAAAATCCTTGACTATAGACTAAACACTACTGAGCAACAACTGAAAACATCAGTGTTATCAACATTCTTCACATACTGAACTCAAAACATAGCACTCACTGTACCAGCTACTAGGAAGACAGTTAACTCTATCCCAGCTGAAACCAGGACACAAGTAAAGGACCTGGGAATGCAGTGGAGATACAGCATGCTCAGCAAAGAAACAAATCTTTCCTCTGCGAATGAGAATTTTGGAATAATTTCAGAACCCCTCAGGCACAGGAGGTTTTCCATTACTCTCATGGCCACTGCCAAGACTTCTGCAAGGGAAACAATAAGGCCTGTTGCTGTGACTTAAATGGTAAAATCCGGGAACAAGGTAAAAAAATAATTCAGAGACAACCTCTTTGCTTCCCTTGATCCTGTACTGTACATGCATTAAAAATTTGAAGTCATCATTTTGAAAAGGAAGCTATGCAGCAACAGGCTTAGCCAAATGTGGATACAAGAGCAGCATCATTCTTGGGCAAACATGTTTGATGTTCTGCTCTGATTTTTGTTAAATAAAAGTCAGTTAAACTGCTGTATCTCTAGGCGGATTTGTGGCACATTGCTATAAAACAGAAACACTGCAGACGTTAATTTTCTGATATCCATCTCTGTCTGTAAACCTTTTATTTAATCCCCATTAAAAAAAAAGATTTAAAATATAGCTGATAAAGTTTCATCAGCATGAGTCATGTGAGTAACATCAGCAGCAGGCAAAGAATGCATCTGAGAATGCTCAAACCAGACATTCTCATTTAAAATACACTATTGACTGCTGTTTAACCATCTATGCTACATATTTTTGAGTAATCCCTCTCTCAATCTATTGCACTGCAGAAAGATAAGGGTATTTTCTTTCACTCCAGATGCACAGAAAGCATTTGATTAACATTGACAGTTCCCTGGAAATTTAGGGGCTTTCCTTTTGTAGGACTTAGTTGTGAAAACTTCCTGCTCTTTTCTTTCAATGACTGGAACTCTCACTGAATGATCTTTTATTGTATTAAATGCAGGTATGGAAACCGGCTATTATTGTTACTTGATGATTCTGGTGCAAGTACCAATGAAGGCACTTAATTTTCCATTTAACCCTCTCCTTTGTTTCTCTTGTTTACCTGTCAACAGTTTTGCACACTCTACAGTTTAGCTTATTTTCCACACAAGTTCACCTCTTAAGGTACTTTGAGCCAGAGAAAGACTAATGTTCAGAGTTTACCATGCAAGAAACTCAGACCTCAGGAATCCTCACCTGTAATGTGAGGCTCGGCTATCACAATTCGTTCAACTCATACTCTCTTCTGTAATGCCAGTCCGTTAACCAGTTACTGTATGACCCAGCATCTCTTCAGTAAGACACTGCAGTTACTACAACTTCATCTAGCTTTTACAGCTGGCTTCTATAGAGGAACTTTCAATGCCTTTTAGGAGCTCCAGCTGAAGCCTGACAAAATCTGATAAACTTCAATGATTATACTCTTAGTGTGAGATATAGAAACCTCAAGTGTTATGACTATCACAGTTACATACTCATTTGCACTCTTAGTTGCATTTGTTTGCTGAGAATAATATTTTATCAAAATAAGGAGGCAAATACAGCCAGAAATATATGTTTCTGAGTGTGATCCCTGGGCAACAGTAAAATGCACAACTAGTTTTGAAAATATTAGCCAAAGTCACTTTGGAAAAAACTGCTTATATCAAAGATTCTGGGAGCTGCATTTCCCCTCCGATAGTGACCATACACTTCCTAGACATCTATTTGGCCAGAGTGATTCAGTGATGGGTTACTGTGCATCCCCACCTGGCAAAGGGCCATGCAAAGATTGTTTATGATTAATGAATGGAGATGCATTCAAGCTGGGCTCAGAGGAACAGCTTTTCTTCCAGCCAACATAAATCCAAAGTGGAATACATTTGCACAAGTTCTGCAAAAAGAATTTGGGGATTTCCCCTTACACAATCAGTCTGCGAAATGCTGAATAAGTAAAAAAATAAATCAAGACTGTAACAAACCTAGTTTAAAATACTTTGGGTTTTTTTCCCCTCTAGAAAACATCACTTATAGTGGAGAAACACCAGTTGCAGGATGTCCCTACTTCTGTCTTTCTGTGCTCTGTAATGTGTCAGACTTACCAGGGATATCAGCATGGCAAGAATACAAGGAGAAATTACAATGCATATAGTCAAAAGTGGAAATAACTTCTGCGTGCATTAAAATTAAGGCTTTTTTTCCTCGCAACTTCATGCACTTAGGTCACTGAAAAGTTCCAACATGCAATTAAAACACCAGATATTGACTGGCATACAGGTTCTCTCTTGTTAATCCTCTTTGGATTATGGTGTGATCTGTCCACTTTTGCACCAGCACTAGTTGAAACTGCGATTGTAACCATTTGGGAGACCTAAACCCAAATATTAACAGGGTCAGTTGTGGGGGCTTTTTTTTCAGATTAGACAAGCCAGATGATTTCCAAAGAAAGAATTTTAAGTTGCTTTTATATTTACAGAAGGGCAGAATTTTCATATTGCACAGAGATCCACATGGTTTGGATTACACATTAAACAATGTTAAAATCATTTATTCCTTTACAATTGCAGGTAGTGAGGGCACAAAGCCTGGGTCTGCTGGAGTTCAAGTGCATTGCACAGAAGTGTGCCAGATGCAGGCATGCTATGGCCAGGTGAATAAATTCATAGCTTTCAGGTAGAAGTTGCCAGTGCTGACCTGAAAACTATGGGAAACACTTGGCTATAGATCACTTATTTTCTATGCCTGTCTTCCTCTCCATTCTTGGCAAAAATCATGATCTTGGCACTGCCGCTCACCTGCAGAGCCGAGTGGACGAACTACAGCAGCCTTTCCACTTGCACCCAGCACGCACACACGCTCCCCCAGCTGCCCTTTGCAAAGGAACAGGTAGGAAGGTGAACACCTGGCTCTCCAGCCAACTCATTTTGCGCGTTTATCGCAGTCAATCCTGTGCCATGGAAAAGGAAAACATTCACTGGACCTTGACAGACAGAAAAAGGAACTTTGTGTATTTTTACCAAGAAATAATTTCTCTGTAGCCAGCAGCAGAAACCAGCCTTTAAAAGGCACAACTCCAGCATGCAGGGCACAAATATCTGCATTATGCTCGTGGTGTTTAAGGCTCTCCAGAATTTGCATAAAGTTTTCTGTTCTATCTGATAACATAACAGAAAACCAAAACAAATCAGATCATACTGTTCCAATTATAAGTTGCTACAGTGAGGTAAACTTGGACTTTCCCAGCTAAACATCTCAATATTGTGAAAATACTATGACTCAATTATTCTGATTTGTTTCTTTTAACTTTGTAACATATAAATGAAACATTTGAAACAAATTAACAAATACACAAATGAACTGAACTGAGATGCTAAATATTTTTGTATAGGGAAAAGCATTGTTTTCAGTTTCCCTTCCAAGCTTTGTCAACGCTCAATTTAGTGAAAACTAAATGTATATTCTAACAGCTGTAACAAAAGGAAGATTTCAGCCCTTTAACTAAGGCATAGAGACCCAAAGCACAACAGTAAATCCTGACCTGTCATTTAATCACTGAATACTCAGAAACTGAATGAGCTTTTTGATGGCCTGTATTAAAAAAAAAAAAAAAAAGCTCCAAACACAACACATCCAACCCAAACCCAAATTCACAGATGCAGAGTATCAAGTTCAGGAAGTTCAGGATTCCAGTAGGAAGGGCCCCCAGGAGGGTTGCATTCTGTTGCGACCCTTAGTGAAAGATGCTTTTTGAAAATTGTTAGATATATGCATTTTTTCAAATTTCTGTCATCCAGCTTAACACTCTCAGACAAGTCCCAGTACTTATGGGGCAAGCATTCTCCTTTTTGTGAAAATCAGTTCCTTTTAAGATACTAGAAAACAAGTACTCCTGAATCATAGAATCATAGAATCGTTTAGGTTGGAAAAGACCTTTAAGACCATTAAGTCCAACCATCAACCCAACACCACCATGCCCACTAAACCATGTCCTGAAATTATTTACTCATATAACAACAATATACAATAAAATACCTAAACTTTTAAAAACTAGCTTACTAACCTAAGCTGCTCGTGACATACGTGATCCCTTTCCACAGAGATCTCAGTCATCACAGTAATGTTTTGTTGTGATACTGCACTTTTTAGCACTGTTGACAACAAATTACATCTTGTAATTCTTCATGAGCTTGAAAATTCACTACTGCTGCTTTCCTCCCTAAATGATTATAGGAACTGAAAGATTGAAAGATGAAGGTACTAAATACTCTATTGCATTACCATTAAATTTGTGCTTCATTTCAAGTATGCAATATGTTAGCTGGGATGAAAGTATACACTGGTCCATAGTGTTAAGTGTATGCTTTGATGATGACTGGTTGTGGTTTAAGTCATTTGACTGCAGTCACGCAGGGATTTTAGCCATATGCAATCATAACCATTTCACAAACATAGTTGCAGAAAGCACCTCCTCATTAGACAATCCCATTAGCAGATTAGAATGTACCTCCGATAATTTTTAAGTCCTGGTCTCCATAAGCTTATACTGCTCTCCATCCTCTGTAACCAACAGGAATTTCTGGTTTATATCCTGCCCTTACTACTTTGGGAGAAAACTGAAAAGAAGAACTTTTCAGGAAAATAAGCTTTGGGAAAAAAAAGAGAGCCCAGTATGGCTGCACCTAGGAAATCTCTCTATTCAGGAGGAAGTTAGTTTACTAACTAAAGTTAGTTTACTTCTCCCTGACTTGGTCAAAAGCTCTACCATACCACCTGTTGCCACTTTCCTCCTACCTGGAATTTCTCTCAAGCATCGGCTACCAAGTAAGGGGAGGCTTTTGCTGTTTCATGTATGTTCTGCAGGAGAACATTGCATTAAATCTCCAATAATATTGACACTGGTCACAGGGCCACACAAAATAATCTACTTTAGAGCTTTTGCAATAACACTCGTCACCTTAACAGACGAGGATCTTGCTGGTAGTTAACACAGGCTAATAAGGCTTGCTGTTTGCCCCTGGTTTCCAGGACCTGTGTCTATTCCGGCTCAGAGATTTCCACTGACTTCTGCTTCTGGAATTACTAAAGCACAAACCACTGCAGCAAAGTGTGCAACGTGTTCTAGGTATCTCTAGGCATTAAAAGCCAAAGGAAACCCAGCTGCTGACAACAGAAAATAAGCGAGGTAGGGAGGAGAAGAGGCCGAGAACAGACTGTGCACAGAGGAAGGGCCAGCTCACAATAGTGTAGTAGCAGAGTTCCTCTTCACCCAGCCATACTTGAGGTTAACACCCCACTTATGTCCCCCACTCTGGATATCTTCAAGGCTTGGCAAAGATAAATCCGGTCACTCTCTAATGCTGTTTTCACATTCATATCAGCTGGGCCTCTCTCCTGCAGGAGGCGCGAAACCTACTGCCCAAAATTTCTTGATTGATCCTTTTCCATTCTACGTAGAAAGATGGCGGTCAGCAGCTAGGAAGTTTGCACTAGAAGCACAGTAAGGCAGGACACAACATGTTTTATAGGGACCATTGCATTTTTCTGACTGCAACATGTTTTATGGGGACCATTACATTTTTCTGACTGCTTGGGTTTGGCTAAAGGCATGAGCAGCCTGATGAAGTGCAGCTTACTGTTGTTGACTCATGCTGAAAATGACCACTTGTCCTTCAGGAAGAGTAAGATTTGCTCAATATCTCAGGAGCAAATTAACAAGTCTTTGAGAGAAGTGGATGAAACAGTATGAGCAAGTAAAATGTCTCTGTGGTACTTCATTGCCAGGTCTGAGGTGCCAAGATTTTTCACTTTTTTTCCCTTCCAACTGTTCTGGTTTATTTTAAAATTTGCAACATTTGACATTTATCTTAAAGAACCAGCACCTGGAATCAAGTGGTTAAGAGTATGTCTCCATTTAATTAAGAAAGGCCAGTCCCGGGGACTTAATCTGCAGACAACTACTTGCAAATGTGAGTCTAAGTACGTTTAAGATTCAAGAATAAACTACAAATATGAAAACACTGACATTTATTTAAACTTGTTAATCTCAAGTCATTCTTAATGGTTTTGAGGATCAGATTGGGGATTTTTGAGTATTTAAGGCTAGTGACAGGCACAAGAGCTGGATACACTCCTCTGAAGATGGTAAAACCACGTGAAATCTTGTCATTAGCGTCCACAGGCTCTGACTCTTTCTGGCTATTGCAGCTGGAATAATACCATTATAATAGCATCTAGCTCACAGCACAACAGCAGGAGGAGGAAAAGGATCCAATGGCAATGCAAACATAATCCCTGGGAACAAGCAAAAAGGCAGCTAGCCTCAGAGAGGAAAAAACAAAACTCTTGAGCTACTCCCAAGCTATGATAAGTCTGACAGGACATGGAAGAGGAGAGGAGGGCAGCTAATCCTTCTGTCATTGATTTACAGAGACCTCTGGGCAAAGTGTGGATGCTCTAAGACTGTTTTTCTATCATCCCTGCCATTTTATATAATATTTTTTTGTTTCTGGCTTATAGTTCCCCTGAAATACCTGGCAGTGAAATATTCACTGCACAAGTGTGTATGTCTTGTGGCAGCAGCAGGCTTGTAATCACAAATAAGCTTGTTCTTCCACACCACATCCTCTTCCCCTCATTCCAGAAGCCAGTCTTTCATCTCCAGAAATGCATAGCCCAAGTCTAGACATTTTGTTCCAGTGTTGGGCCTGGGGCAGAGTATGTGAATAGAGGCTCAAAGTACTCAATCTACTCCAGAAATATTCTTGATTTCCAGGATCTCCCTTTGAGGTCAGAACCAGGTATATGCACAGCAGACTCATCTATGACACCTGAGGGGCAGCAGAACTTAGTTAAAACAAAAACAAAAACAAAACCAACAACAACAAAAAGTCCCCCCAAAAAAACAAACAAAAAAACAAAACACAAAACCCACAAAACCCCAAAACAAGATGTATATTCAGGGGAGATTTCTCAAGGGCTGGCTGCCACGCAGTTCAGGGACAGCTCCTCACATGAGTGACGCTCAGTATAACTGAAGATTAGGACCATAAATAGATTGAAGGTGGGAATTCCCAGCAATCTGAGTGATGCTTAAAGACAAGCTCCACTGTAAGGTACAGTTCAACCCCCATTTCTCTAGGGATATCAATACCTCATTCTGTGCATTCAGGAAGGATGTCATCTCTGCACATAACCTGCTATGTACCTACTCTTTCTCACAACCGCTCAAGTCAAAACCAGCTCTGGATTAAGAAGAGGGATTTTTTTTGGTCCTAAAATAATGTTATTTCATCACTAATCCTTCCTTTCTACCTGTCATGATCCACAAGGCCACCTCCTTGTCTATCAGATATAGCTGGAAATTGAAAAAGCAACAGAAACATGAGATGAGAATCAGGTTATGAGAGAGCAGAACAACACATTGAGTAAGCGAGAGGACATGAAAGGTTACCAGGGTCTACCTTGGGGCTTACAGAGGAACATGAGTCAAAGCTGTCACATGAGTGAGGCTCAAGTACACAAACACTTAGCACAGTCCCTGGAATAGATCTGTGCCAGCCACCTTCCCTTTTAGGTAGAGTGACTAAGCAAGCTCCCAAGGAAATTACTCTTTTCAACAGTCGTTTCTGTTTCATTGTTTCATTAGTAACACCTTCATCAAGTTTCTGACTCTTCTTTACCCATGGAAATCTACCCTATACCTGGTTCCACAGCAATTCACAGATGCAGAACACATTTCTTTAGATGTTTGTCATATTAAGACCACTCTTGTTGCATGCTTTGGTTCAGATAATGGTGCACAGCATCCAGATAGCTGAGGTAAAGGTCCCATGGTGAAACCATTCTAGCAAATGCAGACAAACTCCAAGGTGTGTCTTAGGAGCTTATGCTTCTAAATAGCAAAGAAAGGCTCAGATCAATTGGAACACATAGGCCAGCAGAAAGTATTAACAACATGCTGATGCTTCTCTTGTAGCAGAGGCGAGATGCTTCAAACCATACTGCCCTGGGCATAGACCATGAATGTCTTCAGTTGCTCACAAACAGGGAAAAAGCCTTGAGATGAGAAGTATTAACATACCCATCACACTGAGTGAAGAGAAACACAGTTAAGTGCTTACATATCCCATTGCTAGTCCATCAAAACACAGCTTCCATGTAATTCGTGCAACCCATCTGACTTAAGGCGAATCCTCCAGGATGCCTGTTTCTTTCTTGACTGTAAATGGAACTTAGATGACCAGCTGAGATTCCCGTGTCTAGCCTATAGATACTGACTTTAAGGCAGACAAAATTCAACCATGGGGATCAAAGACCTTTCTTCAAGTTCACATAGTGCCAATATCAGAGCTATGAATCCGACATCAGACAAACCCACTCCCTCAGATCACAGCTAGGTGGGTCTTTGCAAGTAGACAGAAACAAGCCTTCCTGGGTCCTGTACCAGCCAGAGCTATAGTGACTCAATTGGCCTTGCACCAAGCACAAGCTCTCTTAGCAGGGTGGATTAGTTTAACTCCTGCATATACACAGCCCTTCCTGAGCACAAACAGAAAGAGCTTTCAGCAGCATGCAAAACAGCACGCAGACATCATTCCTCCTCTAGTGGGTTTCTCCCACAGGAGAGAGTGACCAAGGGAACAGCACCCCCATTTCCCTAAAGCACAGCTGGGCCTACCAGCATCCCCAGGAATGCAAAGATTCAAAAAACTTAGAATAGTGTCTGAAGGTTAGAGATCAGACATTTTAAGGAGCAGCAGATTTTGGAATGAAGCAGTTTGATGGTATCGTATATGTTTGGTTTTCTGTCTGTAAAATGTGCGCAGAAGTTATCCTGTTGAGCAATATGTACAGCATTGTCCATTTCTTTGTTAAACCCTTCTCTCCCTGGGAAGAACAAACACAGCAGCCAATGCAAGTTACAGCCCTGCAGAATTATCACTCCGAGTATTACTGATTATATCAGCTGTCATTCAGCTTGCTGTAACAAAAACAATTTGTCCTGAGGGAAAGCAGTAGGTACAGAAAGGCACAGAGTCCAATGAGGTATTGGATGAAGCTCACTGTTACTGAGACGTGTAGTGTTACTCCAGCGCCTCACTGACACTAACATTCTTAGCTTAAGTTTTAGCAGAAAAACGTCTGCCTCTTAAAGCCTGCCATGCACACTAGCATTCATTTGCCCTCTATTTGCACCCTCAACAAAGAGGGCATAAGCCATACAAACTGAAGTCCTCTTTACCTACAAGTAGTCATTCTCCATGCAGCTAGGACTCAGGTTATATTTTTTCAAGAGAGAAAGAAATTTTCCACCCACCAGCTCCATACAGAACAGGGAACAAGAGTCTTGTTTCCATGTCACTCTCTAAAATTCAGTCCTGCAATGAATTAGATGGTCATCACTGACCATACCTTGGGTGGTTCCCACATCTGAATGGCTTTATCAGGGTTGGGGCAGGACACTTCATACTGCACATATCAGAGCCAAATCCAAAGATTTGCTGATCTGCCCCTCTCGAACAGTTTGCTACTAATTTGTATCTCAGTAATACCAAAACGCCACAGAAGACATCAGTCTTGTTTTACTGGGTACTCTATATATACATTGAGCAACTGAATTTCTGTGCCAAAGAATTTACAACCTAAACCAAAAAAGGATGGAGAAAAGATGTGAGTATCATTCCCATTTTACAGGCAAGGTTTTAGGCTAAGCCTTGACTGGCACTTTGCATTCTGGCCTCTGTAACCTCCCTGCTTGCCACTACTGCCCCATAAAGCACCAGAGTGCTTACTTCCACAGCTAGACATTTGCACACAAAAGAAAAAGAAGTTAAATTGCTAGCTTATTTGCAACTACATCTAATAACCTCAGCTGTAACAAGTATGTCACCACTAGCTATGAAGGCACCCAGCAAGAGAAGTCTCAACAGTCATCTTCTCCCACATGCTCACCACTTCAGCAGTGGGAGCCAGCCTGCCAAAAGTGAGACTAATTAGTAAAAAACATATTTGATACCTGATTTCCAGTGAAACTTCACTAAAGGAGGAGCTGCTAATTTGCATGCACAATATTACGGAACAACAAAACTGTTGTGAATTCAAAAGGATTTCTCAGCAGATTCTAGTCTAATCTGCTGAGCACAAAAGTTCTCCCTTTCATGTTGATGCATTGAATATCAAATGTCTAGCTAATGATGCTAAACAAATAGTTCTCTTATTCTGACTGAAAAGCTGCCAGTGCCATCTGATGTGTATATTGCATATTCCCTGTATGTTTCATCCAGCACGTGTCTCTGGCTCTTGTTGTTTACTGGGCTACTAGTGCACCTGCAGTTTGTTTGCATAATACTGCCTATGCTCCTGATACATTTCTATCAAAAAAGAAAGATTATAAACAAGCTAAGCATGCCAGAAAAATAAAGGAAGAAACCCTTTTTGGTGCTCTAAAAAGATTATTTAAATACTTGGTTTAACATGATCCTAAGAGAGGGAATGAGTCTGAGACTAAAGAATTTCTTTCCACTGCACAGGCTAACTTTCAAGCTTTCCAATATTAGCAACAAAATAAAGCATTTTCTGAACATTTAGAATGGTTATACAGGTACTACACTGTGAAATACTTGGAAGCTAAGTCCCTGGGCCTTGCAGAAGCTTGTTGAGTCCTGGTCCATGTATTGTATTGGTACCCTTAAAAGGGTACCTCCCATCCCTGCACAGTAGACTATAAAGCCTATGGAAACATTGCTCTATAATCTTAAAATCAGGGTAGGTTTGGACACTTACAAATGGAACAGCAATTCACTCACTGAATTCTGTTGACTGAATTTCCTTGCTCTTTACTAAGTGGAAATGCAAATTAAAACATGTATCCATATAGCACTTTCTCCATAAAGACTATTTACATGAATGCATTTAATCTGCACAATTGTGAAAAACTGTCACCCAATCAAGGGATACAGTTCAGCTAACAGCACTAAGTCACCATGGTCTTACAGTAGAAAAAAAGCCCAAACCAAAATGTTTGGGGCCATGTCTAGCCTCTTTTCATTGAATACCAGGTTCTGTCACTTCTAGTAGCTAAAGAACAGGACTTGTGAGTTACCCAGAGATTGAAACAATAGCCACAGATCTGAGAAGGGCTGAAACTACAGGGTAACTTTCTTTCAGAAAGTTTCGTTCAGCACAAAATTTAGAGCATCCACCACTCGCTGAAGCTCAAGCACATTCACTACTGGAAAAAACTTGAACTTCTGTGGTTCTTAGGCATATATCCCACATAAAGCTGGACCTGTAGTTCCTGGATCAGGCCAAAGCTAACAACAAAAGCATCAGAAATGTCTGTTCACATGACACACCAGTGACCACATCATCAGGGGCATGAATCTGTCTAGGTCCCTCAAAATCAATTTAGCCATGTTGGCTTCATTTATTTCAATGCAGAAATTACCCCAACAAATTAGATAGCTTGGTTCTTCTCATTAATTCCTTTAGTATATAAAAGTGGCAAGAGGGTAAAAAAATGCACCTGAGGTGCAGAAGGATGCAGAATTGAGAAACAATCACAGCGTTTCTAGGGGGTCACTGTTCTCCAGAGAACTGCAGGTGGCAATTCTTTTCTTGCTTTGCACAGGTGTAAGGCTTGTACCAGATATTTGCTCCTCCTTCAGCTCTGACTTTTTGTTCTGGAATTATTGGAATGATAACAAAGAACCTGCATATTTAATCTGTCAATTGGCATTTCTTTTACTAGGTAAATATTTAATTCTTTTTTCTTTTCCCCCTTTTTTTTTTAGCAAAATCTCCTTGTGTTCATTATGCTTCCATTAGCCTCTTAACCCTGGATAAAGAGGAGCAAATTCCAAGCACCACCTGTATTTTTGCGTTTTCTTATTTCCCTACACAAACTTACCCTCAGTCAGTTACATATCCTAGAAAGTTGCGTCATCTTTCACCTCTGTTCCTTGATAAGTGTAGTTTTTTGGGACATGATGCAGTTTACAATAGGAATACAGCACTCATGCTGTGCGCACTGGCCCAGTTAGCAAAGCCGTGCTGGAATCAGTGGAACTTCCCCAATTTAAAGTAGCTAAGACTGTGGTCTGAAAAGAGAGACATTAACATTCTTGTCTCCAAGCGAGTACCCACATGGCCCTAAAACCCCCTAGGTATCACACTGTGGAGTTGTTTGGTGTTTCCATTTATGCTGTGTCTGTGTAATCCTTAGGTGAAAGAAGGACTTGCTGACAGAGACAGGAGCTCTGAGACTAAAAAATGAAATATTTTAAGAGCAGAAATTGTAGGGGCAGTAGCTGTAGCATAAGGAAGTACTACTGGAATTTACCCAGCAATACAAATGACAAAGAAGCGTTAGATGTAGATCTGTACTCATGGAGAAATTAGGTCAGACTCCATAAGACATGAAATGATTTATGCTAATGAAATATTGACTCACAAAAAGGAGGAATATGTTGGCACTTTCATGGGAACTTACTGCTCAAGAAAAAAAATACACGTGGCAAGAAACCAATGCAAACAATCACCAGGTTAGACTAGTTTTGTCAGAGAGTCTGATCATCAAAAGCTGACATAGCAATCATTTATTTATTCATGGCTCAAGTAAATGATATGAACTATAGCAAGAACAACCCTAAGTAAATCTCTCCTATCACCAATAAATATATTTCCATAAAATATACTTACTCAAGAGTAGCAATTTTCTCATACATCTGCTTAGACAGACTTCCGGAGACATCAGTTGCACAGAATGAAGATTTATTCACAGACTGTTATTGGCGGGCTATGAGATACATGTTATTTCCTCATCTGCAGTGTGTGGCATGCTTTACTTGACAAAGCTTATTGGACACAAGCAATTGTAGATGGGAAAAGCTGCTCTGAAATGGAGAATTTCTCAAGGAGCTCATATCTGAAACAGAGAGGTTTCAATTTTCTGAGAAGAAAGTCTGAACACAGGTGCCTGGAGGAATGAGCACAGGGTTGCCATATTTGGCTTGTTCTGCACTATAACACAAAAGCTTTGGATACCCACTCCACATTTCTGCCTGTTTAACAACTGTGGCCAGACGTTGTCAAGCTGTTGCTGTGTAGCCATTCAATAGTTGCTGTGAGGATTCAATAGTTCAAAGCTATACAACTGCTTGAGCAACACATCCACCTTTGAAATAGAGATACCAAATGCTTTACAAGCTGCATGCAAGGGCACTTGGCATGCATTCAGCACACTGTGTTTTTCTTAGGCTATGGTTACTGCCACCATTTCTGGCTACATTTAGGCTTTCCTTGACTCCAGTGAAAAGGGAATGAAGTTCTAGAATATAAGGGGGAAGCTATAATTGAATGCTTAGCACATTTTCTCCCCTCCACCAAGCACTGTAGCTGATTAATACACTTTAAATACACCCAGAACTGTGTTACTGCCTAAGTCTCAGTTCAGTAAACTGCTTAAGCACATGCTTAGCTGTAACAACAGGAAGATCAGCAAGAGTTCTCTTAAAGTTCTAAACTGAGACTAATATTCACTTTACCGTCCTGTACAACTCACCAGTCTTTGGCCCCTGTGGGATCCCTCATACACCCCCTTCTTGTTGTGATATTTCACCTTAAACTTTGTGCCTAAGCTTAATGGAACATAAAGGCTGGGTTATTAAAACTATGCCACAACAGGTCTGTGCATACATAAAACTCAGAGATTAGTTTATTCTACCACAAAGGAACTGAATGCTGCTAAATACATTTCTTAGCCTTGTTGATTAATAAGGTGTACTTCCTTATTTTTAAATAAATACCAGATGTCATAATTATTAAATAAAATCAAAAAGCAATACTATACACAACATTGAACAAATAAAGTAGTTCAGTAATCTCGGCAATTTTACAGAGGTTTTTTCAGGGTTCTGCTCTTATTCATTGTATTATTATCCAGAGATTAGCATAGCATTGTCTGGATCAAATTTCATGATTAAATGTTAACTTCAGATATTATCAACTTGATTACCCACCATAAGAGGGGTTTTATTTGCTACGTCCTCTCAGGCCAGCCAGAATCTTATTAAATTCCTGCCTTCCATTTCTATAGAAAATGTTTTTGTTTTGTTTTGTTTTTTAAATCAAAATTATTTCCCCATTTGAAAAGTCACTGCTTTAGGTCAAGAATAGGGGTTAACTGTATTTTTACTCCTGCTTCAGCAAAGGTGCGATAATACTACAAACAATGACAATAGCTCCAGCATCTCTGATCTTCCCTACTGTTGGCTGTAAAGACCCAGTATTATATGCATGCTCAGGGTAGGATTTCTTGGTGTATCTCAGAAAAGTGTGATACATTTTTAGACACAACCAGCATAAATGACATGAAGTCTCAAGGAGCCTAACAGGTCTAAACTAATCAGTAAAGATCCCACATCACATTTCAAGTAACTGCCAAAGAGCAAAGTGACATGCTGACCCACCCATCTTTGCAGGAGCAAGTTAGGGGACACTTGCCTGTTCTTTCCCACACCTGACCCACCTACAGTGCAAATTGCCGTGCTCAGTGGCTCTAACCTTGTTACATAGTCTAGGCAGAACCATGCCCAAGCATACACAGAGTAAGTAGCATTTTTAGGTCTGTATGAAATCACTTCTCTCTTTTCTTATGTAGCCATGGTCCTCTGCATTAACTGACCTCAGTGGGAGTAATTTCCCTGATGCTGAACAAATTTGGATGAAGGCCATTGGGAGTGAAATACAATATCAGTGTATGGGAAAAAGGCTCTGAAACTTGACCCCAGATTACAAACCATTGTTGTTTGTGACTTTCAATGTATTTGTTCAGAAGGGAAAAAATGGATTTAGGGCCTTTATTTTCTTATCCACACTTATGTATTACTTTAATTATTAACCCTAAATAAGCAAATTTGTATGTAGCTAACTTGCAGTTAATAGGAGAGCATTTGCAATTTGTTCCATCTTCATCCTTGTTTCATTCAGCTCCTCTGGCTTGCTGAATGACTAATAGGCTGCCTCTCTCTCTCCAGACTCCCCTTCATGCAGATATTAAGGAACAATGTTTATGTGGATTTTTTTTGAGATGAGAGTTTCTCTGAGGATTTGGTTGTGGAAGCATAAAGTTTCTGGCAAATAACTTCAGTGAATGTTAGAAGTTGTTGGAATTCCTTTCAAAAGTGGTAGAAATTCAACATCAAGAGATGAAAGAAAGAGTTGTGTGCTAATAGAAGTGGTGTTTGCCTCACAGTCTACTGTGAGAAGTTCTGCTCTAATACAGGCACCTTGAAGCTTACCTCCTACAGGGAGTATAAGCAGGATTTGAAACAGCCCTTGCTCTTTATACAGAGATGCATTTGAAAACAAATCTTCTGATATGCCACAGACAATCAGAGACCCAGAAGATTTGGAGTCTGAAGACATACCAGGCTGAGCAGCGTATAGGATATCAGGAATCACCTGCAGGATTGTGTCTCCATGTCACCCTTTCACACACAGAGTTCATGTAGCCACTGAAAGAGTTTTGACTGGTGCAGTGCATTATATGCATGAAAATCTCACAGCTACCTGTACAATTTGCATTTTAGTGGTTTCTCCCCTCACTGATTGCTGCCCTGTAAGCAATCCAGTGGAGAATCTCCAAACTTTCTTTGTGCTTGCCAGAACTGAGTCCTTATCAAGCCCAGCCAGATGTACTCAGTTATTCAGGCATCACATGTCTTTGAAGAGCAAACTCGATACCTCGGTAGACATGCCTAGCTTGATGTCAAAACTGGTGCACCAAGGAACTTCATGGAATATTTAACTACCATAAACAAAAAAGTGCAAGGGCCCCAATTCAGATAGCACATGTTTATGGTTAATGTCAGGCTAGCACTCAACTTCCTGACTTGGAGTGCTTTACTGAATCCCTGCCAGAAAAGCCAGACCAAAGACAACTACAAGATAAAACATGGCACAGAGCAACCTTGTATCCTTAAGTGACATTCTCCACTAGATCACCATCAAGTCTGAGATTAAGCAGAAAAAGAAAGAAAACAGTTCATCAAGGATTTTATAGCCATCTCAGTCAAGATAGGACAAGGACGAAGAGAAAGGATTTGCAAATAAAAGAACTGTATGAAAATAATCTAAAAATTTAAGGGTTTGGGGCTCAACTTCCCCACCTTTGTTCACATGGAATAACTCACTTCTCAACGTAAGCAAACAAAACTGTTCGAGTAGCAACAGTGTCCCAGCAGAAGAACAGCAGATCCCATGTGCTTGTGTCTGTCAGGGACAGGACTTAAAAGGTGAGAGAGACAATATTGTGAAAGAGTTGGAGAAACCAAGTATTTTGACTGGCTGCCAGCCATGTAATTGTACTTTAATAACTAAGCAGATAAATGATCCTTTAAAAAAAAAAAGAAAGAAAAAAAAAGAAAAAAAGAAAAAAAAAGACTGTAAATAGAGAAGACTGCTTAAGTATCCAGTCTCAGAAGGAATACGTGTTTGTGGCTGTAGCTCATGGACACAAAATATTAACCCTAACTGTGCATCTTTAAATTAAGTCTATCCTCTGCAGAGCCAGCAAAAGGCCTCTATTTAACTGAAGCATTGTTTTGGTATGGATGTACAGGTCTAAGTTAAATTCACACCCAGTAACAAGCCCTATAAACTACAGGGACACAAAAAGGGACATTTTCAAAGGCAGGAATTCCAGGAAGCAGAATAGTTCAATCTTGAGCTTCAGGAACATAGAGGTGGTAAAAATATGAGGATTAGGTAGAATATTTATAGCAATACATTATAAAGACATTCAGAGTGAGAGCCAGCTGCCTTATTATGTGCATCTTCTGCTTGCTGAGATGCCTTGGGGTACACAAGACCTCTGCAGGGAGCTGACAGGAGTGAAACAGCACTCACAGAAGACCTGCACTATTCAAGGGGCTCTGGGACACCCAGCTTATCTAAAATAACGAGATATCTAGGCACATGAATCAAGCCGTCGCTTGCATGACAGAATCTGTACCACGTAGTCCCTGTGTTCTACAATACTCACATTTAAAGGCTACCTTCTATGAATCTTTTGAGATTAATAATTTTACCCGAGCTTCCACCTGGACTGTTCTGACTTAGTACCTAAGACTAGCTGCATTTTTGAAAGTGCACTGTCCCTTTCACCCTGAATTCTAGTTACAGCTTACAGTGAAACTGTCACCTAGTTCAGAAACTAACACAAATATTTGACAATTTTGAGTCACCAATTTTACAGGGAGGGAAAAGTAATAAAAATGGTATTTCTGCCATATTCCTCACTGATGTACATTTTAAAACATTGAGGAACACAGGGAAATCCTCGTATATCAGATTTGTTTCAACGTGAGATTTCAACACACTTGCGGATCTCTTTTTCTCTGATGTGTTTTGTTTGCGAGTGAGGGTTTCCTACACTCTAATTCACAGCACCATCTAGTGACAGAACTTGGGATACCAGGAACAAAATTTTATAGTACTCACTCTCGATTTTCTTGGCTCGGTTTTGGTTTTTAGTTGTTGCAAATTAAAAGGATGATGAAAAAAATAACTACAAATAGATTCTCAGTGAGTGAGTGAGTGAAAGTGAAACAGTATACATGGATACCAACTTACTGTTTTGGTTCCCTAGTTGCACCAAGAATGTTGAAGTCACTGAAGATTTCTCATTGGATCAGGTCTAAATGCTTTATTGAATTTGGGGATTTTTAATTTTTTTAATATGTTCTTAAAATTCAATTTCACTTTTATTAAAAAAATACTTTGAAATGTTTCTTAAAGAGTCAAACCTAACTACTTGCTTTTTTCCTGTGCTTTCTGCTCAAATCTCCTTCAGCTAAAATAACTGTACAGCAACTTACAAAACAGTTTATGCAGCCTAAATCTGCATTTAACAAGGAATAGAAAGTGCTGAGCCCTACTTTGAAATTGCTTCACACTGGAACCCTGTAGCTACCAATAGATGCTGGTACTCCACAATCCAAAAATTACTTGTTTGAAAGACGAACCATCTGTGGATTTCAGAGCACGGCCAGTTTGCAAATATAATATTAAAATTTACTTTGCCATTGAATGTATGCACAAATGGTTGTGTATGTCGATGGTTTCTGCCTCCCTGTGCCAATTCCTCTGCACAAGCAAAAATATCTGGTTTTCATTTTAGAAGCAAAGCCCCCAGAAGCCCCATAGGCTTGGTTCACAGTTCAAAGAGGGTCTTTCTACATTCAGTTAGTCCAGCCTAACTGAGGCAGAGTAACCCATTGTTCCTCAATCGTCACTTATGTCTGAACCCAAGAGATAAACGTACATTGTTTCTAAAGGCTTCGGAGCTCATGATGAAGGTATAAAAAATAACACCAAGAACAAACATCTAAGAGCTCTGTTCTCAGTAGGTGTAACTGTACAGTCCTATTAAAAGTGTAACAAGAACATGGCCCAATGACTGAGTAAAAAGAAATATCTTAAAACACTTTGTTCCCTCCCTAGTTTCTAAAAATGATTTTGCTTGGCCCACTAAATATTCAGATTTCCAAATGACTGAGGTAATAAGGCACATACAAAAAGCCTGACCCTGTGATTTCCAACAGTAACTACACGCAGTTGTGGAGCAAGAAGGTCAGTTTTATCATTAGAAACATCCCTGCTTCTTCAAGCATGAGGAAATGCTCTTCCCCACCTACAGTCATGATGACTCAGCTGTTTGGAAAGAATGCAGAGAGCTCAAGAAAATAGAGGGGAAATGGAAGAGCACTATGAACTGATTCCCTGTCCCACAGTATGCCAGGATGGTCCCAACACATTAAAAATACAATAAAACTAACCAGTCTATAAGACATGAGTCTACAAACCCACTTGTGCCTGCAAATGCAGACCAATTTTTGCTAACTTCCATCAGCCCACTCCATTAGCACATAAGATGAATCATTCCTCTCCAGAGCTCAGCAACGGGCTTACTGTCAATCACAAGCATGTTTTACTTCATCAGCTACATGTAACAGCAGACTATGATGCATTTTACTCTCTAGCCCCCTTTTTAGATCCTCTGGGAAAACAGCTATATTATGTTAACAAACCAGCATCTGCTAGTATTTTTCAGCTGAGAAAGCACAGACAAGCCACCTTTGAAACCAGGCTTCAGAGTACAGATCCATTCTCTATAGCTCCTAAGGTTTGCTTTGGCAAATAAAGCAGAAGAGAGAGGGGAAAACAAAACAAAACAAAACAAAACAAAGCAAAAAAAAGGAAACATCTGCAAATTTTTTCTTGCAACATCTTTCCAAGCTCTGTCTGAATAAAAAAATTTTTTACTGAAAAACAGGTTAGAGTGAGAAGCACCCAAAGGAAGACCCATCACAATTCTCCAAATAACAAGATTTTCCCCTCTTGTATTTGTGTGCATATTAGGCCCCTAAATTTAAACTTTGCCATCAGCTTCGCTGGATATTTGTGACAGGTATAGGCTGGTGAAAATCTATGCCAGAAAACAGATGACAAAACAAAGTTAGTACCGTGCCTGGCTAGTTATTTGGAAAGCTGAGATATCTTGCATACAGTCTGGGATTAGGTGATCAATTCCATAATGGATTTGTCAAATCAATGAAATAGAAACATACACCGCTGACAGCTCATCTGTGCCCATGCGAGGTCACTGTTGCTCCATAGAATGGATCAGATGTGCCAGTTTTAGTTAACAGCACAGTTCGAATCAGGAACACCACCGAACCACTTTCTCTCTAGTAGCTCAGAGTTTCTCTCCTTAATTACCTTTTCCAGAAATACACTAAAAAGCAAGCATACAATCACATACTTTTGAGTGGAGACTGATACTGCTCAGAGCTGCACCAAGAGGAAACCAAATCACATCTCCAGATGCCTTAAGGCATTGAAAACAGGCAAATCAATATAGTTTCTTCACCCTTGATAGTCTGCAATTCTTCAAGACCTGACCACATACCTTAGAAGAGAACTGAATGCTGTCAACAATTAACTGCATCTGATCACTACATACAACGGCATCAGAAACTAATGTCACACAGGAGAACCGGCTTTACTTCTCATGGTCTGAAGAGGTGCAAACAGTCTGGAAAATTTCTTTGTTCATATCTGCAGGGGGGACTGGGTTAAACCGGCAGTCTGACACGAGAGAAATTTCATCACTGTTGAGTAAAAGGTATTTCAGGTAGGTAAAAATAGTCTGAACATGCCATCTTTGTCATCACTAGGGAGGTCTGAATCCAAGGAAAACATTTAGAAGTAACCATGGATCATCATTAAAGATGAGTCAGTGGCAGACAATTCTTGGAAATTTACAATAAAAGCCATGCAAAAAGTTACAACGATATTGTCAATTACACCTTCATTACAGCTGCAACCACTCTTACTCTCCTGCCTTATATATTTTCATCTTCTACAGTGAAGATCACTCTCCAGACTTCAGATAATTTCACAAGCTCTGGTGCCTTTAGCCCTCAGATACATGGCTGTGTGAAGTGGGCAGAGAAACACAGCTATCGGTACAAAGCAAGTAGCATGCCTGCTTCAGGACAGAAATAAGCTCTGTTAGAATTGTGCAAATAAACAGGAATCTTTCCGATACCCTCTGTTCTCAGGAAAGATGGTCATTACAAGGGAAAGTATAGATGAGATGACATGATATAGCACCCCTAAGGAAAGGCAGAACACATTTAGAAGGCACAACATATGAAAACTGACCTTGTCCATGTCGTTCTATTTCTGTCATCTAAGGGCATAGCAGAGCATGAATGGTTACTGAAAGAATATAATCACCACTAAATGAAAATACGTCTTTCACCTAACAAATCAAAAGACTTCAAAGCCATAGGAAAGCAGGACATCAGTTACCAGAACAGATATGCTAAGGAGATCTGAATGACTGTGACTGGTAAGAGAAATTAATTTTGTCTTGCAGCACAGTTTTGTACTGCAGCAAGAGGTAGCAGAGGTTCATATTTCACGGTCATCGAAATGACTAAGAGCTGCTCAGGTTCACTTGCTCAGCACTGACATCTATCATTATAGTTTGTTTCTTTCTGAAGCATCATATATAGGCCACTGTCAGCAGACATCACAGATGCCTGTCTCAGCATAGCTAATTAGGTATTCCTGTTTACTATGAAAATGTGAGACAAACTCAATAGCAATGTCACAACCCCATTTCATTGCAAGCATGGATGCAAGCTGTTAGAAGTATGCACATCTAGAGTACAGCATAATTTAAGCTTTCCATTGAGGGCATGTAAATGGAACCTCTGCAACAGAGCACTGCATTTCAGGAGAGATACTCAGAAGAAGGAAAAATCCATGCATATTTTGCAGTAGTTCTGAATTTTATACAGCTTCACTATTCAGTGAGTACCTTTTAAGTTACTAGTCATCCAATTAATTCAAGACCCATTTACACAGTACAATGTTCATCTTTAAAGATAATTATATGCATACAGTTGATATTTTATTTGTGTTCTAATCAGACATTGAAAGCATGTGCAGGGGAAAGCCTTATCCCTAAATATGTGAAAGAGAATATTAATAAAGGAAACCTCTGCAACAAAGGATTTCATAGTCAGGTGAGTTAACAGTTGGCAAAACAGCAGCATCTAAAGGGAAAGACAGACAAACACCTAACCCAGCAAATGCCGTTAAAGTGGGTGTGTGCACTAAAGAAACATGTAGCAACAAGGGATAAAGGAAGTTAGAGAGCATTCGTCCTACATCCAAAGATATAAAAGGAGGTCTACCCACTGGCAGCATAACCTGAAAATTTACACTGAGATTTGCAGAGCTGCCCATCACAAATCAGTTAGAAAGCAATTGCTTTAATTACAGTTACCCACTAGGAACTTCCAGATGGTGACAGCCATTTTTGATGAAAATATTGCACCAGTAACCAGAACACCTAAATCAGTATATCAATAATTATATCACTATACCTAAAAAGGAAGAGAAAAAAATCCCCCAACACCAAGATCTGGCATGCAATTTTTCCTACAGAGGAGCATGAACAGAAGACGGGAAGTGCAAACCAGTCTTACCTAAAGGCTCAGACAGCCCTGTTTATGACCAAACCTGTGTTTTGACTTGATCCCCTTCCCCAGATGACTGTCACTGAAGACCTTTACCCAAAAGTTCATACTTGTATCCTCATTTCTTACAAGTTCAAGGCCTGAAATTTTCTCCCTTTCTTAGAATAGATAGTACAGCGTAGGTTAAAAGAGCAGAAATAACTAAAACTGTGGAAGATAATGAAAATATTCAATGACCCTGGGTAGAAAATACTTCTCGCAGCCCAGGTTTCACTGGTCAATAAGCTAAATAGTTCTGTCCATAGCTGCAGGAATCAAAAGGTACTACCTGAAGCAGTATCTACAGATCCTAGAAAGCCATATTTGCAATCTCTCTGCTTGCTGTTCATGCTGAAACTTGCCTTGCCACGATGTATATAGGAGGACGTGATGTAGCATTATTAGCGGGTCCAAATTTAACATTGCTATTGGAAAGGCAGAGAAGAAGCTGTAAATGGACAGCTCATTTCCAGTAGTACTTGTTTATAAAATAAGGCTCATAAAAGCTATTTGAAACTAGAGTAACAAAGTATTTGCTTAAAATATCAGGTACCTATTGAAGTTGGAAGCAGGAGAACCACAAGATTCCCAGTTAAATAAATACAAAGCCTTGCAGACCATTTCTTGTAGTGGCCACATTCCAAGGTTTTTGTTGCTGGTTTTCTAGCTTTGCTTCTCTTCTTACGGCTACAGGGATGCATTTTGGTCCTTTCTGTACCATAGAACCAGGCTAATTCCTGCTTTCACTGTGAATGTAATAGCTTATTATAAACAAGCAGTGAAAACTATTCAACATATGGGCTGGAGTGTGGAAGAGAATAGAGAGATGAGAAATCTCCGGTGTGATTTACTGACCAATAAATGTAATGATTCACCACAGTAATTTCCTGTTTGCAGTAGGCCAAATCCTCCCACCTATACAAGTGTTCGGTAGCTCCTTAAATGATGCCTCATCCTACTGATTTGAATGGTACCATTTAGAGAATAACATATTGTTTCGTGTCGCTAAGGAACTGGACCCTGGCTCCAACTTGTCCTAGACTCATACAATCAACAAGGCAAAGTAGGTGAAACAGAAGCAAAATATTTACCAAAGCAGAGCAGAATGTATCTGCAGTTAAAAAAGCTTTGTGGCTGTCTCAGTGTCGGAAAGATAAATAACCTTTAACTTCTGAAATAGCCTTTAACAAATCACTTCCCTTAAGCAAACTGTTTACAATCCACTAAGGAAGAAACTGGACTATTTGGTCACTACATGTCCTTAATCCCTGAACGTGACCTACAGAGCCCTGTGGATTTTACAGGAATAAAAGAGAGCTGTCTTAGCCTTGTTAGTTGTAATCATGGGCAGCCATGCAAAGATGTGGATGCATTAGCTGTGCCTATACCCTACGCATTCATGTTTTTCAGATCCAAATGTATTAACGTTACTAGATAGTAAGACCTGTGGGGCAGGGAGCCAGGCAATAGCCTTCCCAGTGCTACTGCAATGCATATTGGTTCCTGATTCTACGCTTGTTCTACAAGCATCAAATCTCCTGGCTTTGATCAATACCTAAGTAATTCTTACAACATCCCTGAGACTGAAGTTACTACGCTCAGTACAGAGCAAGTGGGAGACAGAAGATTGTGCAGGTCTGTAGAGAGGAGTCATTACCCAGTTTAAACTAAAACACATACTTAACATTGTTCTTTTAACTTGCTCCATAAAGTCTGGCTGCATTCTGCTCAGACTGATACATAAAATGATTCTGCTTAGAAATAAAGCTGGAATGCTTTCCAAGATACAGCTAAGGAAGCTGCTGCATTTGATAAGCATTGTAATTTTTTTCCAAACTATGTACTTGAGAGAAATGTCTTCTTGTTGAGTTGAAATAGCATAGCCCACAAGTAGGATTGTACAATGAACTATATTTCCCAGGGACATGAGAATGGAGTTTAAATCTGGTACTGAAGGTTCCCCATGACAAGGAAATAGACTTCCTATAAGAAGAGTACCCATCCAAAGAGGTTCTTAATCCTATTGAGTTTTAATAGTTGCACCTGTCACAATATTTAAGAATCCTTCCTTGCTAACCAACCAACCAACTCCAAACCCCCACACAAATAGAAACAATATTATCCTTAATGGAGCACATAGCACTTCTCTGTTTTCACAGATTCAAAGCTACACAGATTGTAGGAGATTCTTAGCTGAAATTTCATGTTTAAGGGAAGATCATTTACTTTTGTTTCGTGAAGGCTGTGAGCAATAGGTCCTTTTACACAGCCTTGGAAGAATGAAGAACTCCCTTTTTTTTTTTTTTTTTTTCTTTTTTTTTTAAGAAAAGAACTCACAAAACATTTACTTCAGGATCAGTTACTTGTTTGCAGAATCCTGTCAACTAGTCTAATTAAGTCAGAGCTTGCTTTTCCCTACTCATGCCATTTGCAGTAAATCAACCAGAGTTTAATTTCTCTGTTTCATACCTAAGGAAAAATATTTTTAAACTTGTACTTAATCTCTTCCTGCGAAAAGTAATTTCTTCTTCAGCTGCTGCAGATTGTTAGGAAAGAGGGTGGAGCCTTCCCAGGCTGACGTCCTTCGAGCCATACCTGAGTATAAAGAACAAGGGAGAATTGCAGCCAAGAAACTCTCAAAAGCTGTTTCCAGTGACTGCTGGGATTCCAAGGCTGGCTTTATTCTGCAACTGCTATAACTTGCTGCTAAAAAGAGAAGAGGGAAGCTGGACCAAGCTCATAGTGGCTGATTACGTTGGAGAATTAAATACAATTACCGTGTTCTCAATGTGAAACTGGATTGAATTATTTTTTTTTTTAAACACAACCAAATAAGCTTTTTTCTTCCCCTCTTCTTTTTCTATACACACAGTGGTAATGTTGCAAACAGTCTGCATGAGTCCTGAACTACTGGTCAATCAAAACATCAGCGAAAATGAAATCTGTGGCTATAGTCCAGGCCAGGGATCTCCACTGCCTGGAGAAACTGCTAGTCCCAAAAATTATTTTCAACAGAGCCCATCGTTGCCAGACTCTGGATTAACTGAATTTAATGCTGCAAGTCCCAAGATGTACCCTCCTCCTCCATGTAAACTTCAAGAGATGTCTGCTCCCACTGGTAAGATCAAATCTTTATTCACATTTTCTATTTTATGCAACACTATTATGCTTCTTTTGCAAAGCGATAAAGTACACTGACTTGCCACTCCTTTTGTGCTAACAGAGAGCTGCTCTAACAGTAGCACATATTAAGCTTCTGTGGCAATAATATTGAAGATGTACGGCACACTCTCCTACTCACATCTTATTTTTATTTTGTTGTGGTCTGCTGCTGAAGTCAGAAATTACTGTTTTGTAAAGGATGCTCAATATTCCATCATTTCTGTCTATCTCTAGCATTTTGCTGCTCATTTTCATTCTGAATTGCAAGTTTGGTTCTGAATCTAACAGCAAGGTAATAGATATGACCTTCTGAGTTATTACCAAGTCATATGAAAGTGTGTTTGGTGAATCATTGCCTCATTGCCTTTGCTGAGTTCTTCAATTTCAAGGACACATCCGGGCATGTAATCTGATCCATCATATAGCATTTTTATTGTAAAATAGCTTGAAAGATAATAATATATTAGCAATTTAGGGCGTGGGTTTTTTTGTAAAGCTTTTCAGAGAGGCCTTTAAAATACTCTACAAAGAGTAAATAATTCATTGTCAAAACACCAGTCTAAAAAAGGAATTATTCTCATTTCTAGAGCAGTCTGAGAAATAAACTACATTTTTTGAGGTCTCAATGTTTTAATTATTCAGCAATAAGTTAAACATTCAGAAATGCTGGAAATCTTAGCACAAAATGACAATTCAATGTCTATTCAAAATGCACCATTTGCTACTTGGGATTCAACACCCTCCTACTGAAGGGGTGTCAGTCTCTCACTGCCTGGAGCAGGGAAGAGCAACGATATCACACAACTAGAAACCACATCTTGTGGCTGGTTTCCATGCCAATATTGCCTGCTCTGAGACATCCCAAGTTTGGGGATGTGCACCATTCCCATCCGTTGAGCTCCTCCATAGGACTTAGCAAGCCAGATTCCAGCAGCTGCTACAGAGCACACACCCAGAGTTTGGTCAAGAAGGAACATTGGTACAGGCACCTCATGTTTTACTTAACGCTGACTGCTCCTGTAACAGGAACTGCTTGCCCAAGCTGCATACACCTTTTTCATTTTAGGCTGCTGTGTTGCTTAATCATAAGTGTGTTTTAATCACAAGTGCTGTTCTCATTCCTCATACCATGAGCTGCACTAGGAGGAGAAACTTCTCTCTGCTTCAGCAAGTATTGCTGCTGGATGACTCCTTATTCTCAGTAGCCCACACTCTGACTCCCAACACTTGGGGTTCTTTGGAACAGTGGCCTTCTATATGGTATATTTTATGTGCTAACCAATTGGGAAGACCCTGAAATAATGCAATAAAGCTATTGCTTTATAATGACAATAGCTGTTACTGAATGCATTCTGTACAAAGATCATTCTCAAGGGGGCGGGGGGGTGGGACACAGTGTTACATAAAGGGTATTTCAAAAGCAACACATTTAAGCTCCTAATCTGGGCAAGTCTTTCAAGTTTGGGGATTCAAGTACAAGATGCAAGAAGACCTAACAGAAGCAATTACAGAGCAGCTTGTTTTGACGAAGACAAGCTTGTTTGGACAACCATATATATTCTCAAATAACTATTTCATTCATTGCTTCCCTTTGAATCACACCACACCGACTTCCAAACACACCAAGAACCATTGGAGAAAGACATTTGGACCTAATATCACTATCTCATTTCCAAAACAATTCTGTTCCTTATTGTTGCACTGGTATCAATGTAACAAACCACAGGACAGGAAACTGCAAAGACAGATTTACTGCAACAGATGAAAATTAGAACATGACTAAGAGGGGCAGTAATCTAAACAGTGTTGACATATTCCCCAAAAGCAATCATGTGCTATAAGTCAGTATGGCACCCCTGAGCTGAAAGGCACCAAGAAAAACTGCCCAGGGCCAAGTCTCAAGATAGTACATTTATTTCTGCATGACTGAAATCTCTAAACTAGAAACATCGGACTTCTTTTCCTTCTTTTTCCCAACCATCCATCCGAATTTCCTTCTGCATTGCTACACTGTCCCGATTGTCCTCTTTCTAGCTTCAGTGGCACATTTACGCTTGGGCCAGTCTCTCTTCTTCCTTCACTCAAAACTGAAACGATCCCTGCACACAAAAGTTCGACAACAGCCTTCATGTGGGAATTTGCAGGTTAACTCAGCTGTCTGCTTATGCCCTCAGACTGAAGATCCTACAGCCAGCTTTGGGATTTGCTTTAGTTTTGTTTCTTAAGAAAAGAATTCCCTTTGTGAGGCCCCACAGTCTGTTGAAGCCGGAGAAGTAATGCACTGAAGTAGTTAAGCAGGAAGTAAGCAGAGCTAAGGAACATGTAGGGCGATGTGGAGATTTCTGATATTCATCAATTGTGGGAATCATAGGCCATCTCTCAGGGTAACCTCATCCTCCCACTATGCTATGATAGCTCAGACAATTATGTCACTTTAAGCATCACATTATGACTTTTCCAGACTCTGGACTTAGCTCTGATACCCCACAGAAGCGCTACATGGGTGTGAGAGTAAAGATGCCGGTACGGGAATTATTGAGAAAAATTCGGCTTTCCAAAGGCCTGGACCCAGCTCACAGCAAGGTGAGGACTCTTCTTGAATTTAGAAACGTTGTTCCCAGAGGTGTAGCACCCTGGTGCACACACATCACACTCCCACTCTGCCAGTGTTCTGGAGAGGTTACACCTACAGCTGCTGCCTCTTCCATCCACCAGATTAATGCTTTTGACGAAGGTGGAGAATATACCAAATTTGAAACAGGCTGAGGGCCTGTACTAGGAACATTTCTAAGACAGTGACAGCAAGAACCCGTTTGTGCCCTGGATACTATACATCATGCAATCAAGCCAAAGACGGCCCAAGAACCAATAACATTTGCTAGAGCAACCCAGATTTCTGATCAACCTGCAAAAACAGCCTGAGAAGCTAGTAGACTCCCAGATACCTGGTCTATTGTAAAGATCTCTATGAGGTTGCCATGAATTACGCACTCATGGAAATTTATTCACCTGCAGCCTCTGCTGTGCAAAGTACATAACACAGGACACAATTTACTTTGTTCGTGTTACAGTATTTGCCACTGTTTCTTTTATGTGCAAGCATCTTAAATTGAGTTGGGTGTTTTTGTCTCCTCAGGAAGCCTCATTAATGAAGATGGTAACCAAAGGATCCTCAGGAAAAACAGGTAGGAAAATCATCTCTTGGTAAAAGAGCCTCCTTTTCTAGTAGGATCATCACTGTTAGGTACCCAAAGAGCTGGACCACTTCTCTCCTATGACCAGTGACCCATGATGGTTCCTAGCTCCCCTTAAATTACAGAAAGCCAGGTGTGCATCGCCACCATGTATGTGTTACCTATCTGTTATCTGGGGCAATATTTCTGATGAGAATATCTTCTGTATGTGTCTCCCCCCTCCCCGAATCAAAATAGCTTCTTTCTTTCTTTCCTTCCAACAGAAAAGAGAAGAGTTCACCCTTATACAGAGAAACAGCTTAGACAGGTATGCATAAAACCTTCAACTCTGTGCTGCCAGCCTCCTCAGGCATATTTCATGTTATATCACTGAGTGAGAACAGGACACTTCATGTCTGATTTCCCTCCCCCATCTTTCACCCTCCCCGTTTTTGTTGCTGTTTCAGAGCAAGCAGAACATTGGGCAAACGCTAAAAGGCTTAGAGGACCTTGATATCCTGGTGGAGGTACTGCAGGAAGATTTGAACAAAAGCCAGTTGAAGAAGGAGTCTCTGCATTCTGTGCCAGATGGCTTTTGGCAGGGCTTCTCCACAGATCTGCAAGCCTCTTGGTGGGAAACTGGAGGAAGTAAGCAGGCAGCTGGTGGCCTGCAGGAAAGATGCCACAGCTTAACCAAGTTGCGTTCATACCGTTATTTTAAAGATTTCAACTCAGTATTGCGAGGAGAGGTAGAGCCTTCTTTTCACAATGATCAGAAAAATATGCAAGAGTCCAACTCACCAGGAATATTCTCAAGGACAAGTGAGAAAGAGAGTAGCTGGTGGTTACAGGAAGAATGTACAAGTACCCAGAAAGATTTCCCAAGGCATTCTTCACAGAACACATCTGCACACTTCAACCCATCAGGAGGCTGTTCAGAGGTGCTTCTGGAAGCTAATACAGGCTCTCCAGACATTGAAGGACATTTGAAGTTGACCCCAATTTCTTTCACACAGCAGGATCTCTCTGCCATCTCTTTCTTCCAGTTCCAACTACACAGGGAAGAAAGTTTACTGAGAAATATCCCAGCGGATAAGCTGCTCGCACCTGACGAAAACGGCAACAGGTCTCCAATTTTTCTATTTAAATATATTGACTTCTATTTTCTGGGGCATCAGTTGCCTGAGGCTTTGCTCTAACTTCAACTGCTAGTTTTGGGCACACCTGTAGCAAAGGCTTTCTTGCTCAATGGGAAGCTCAAACTTGCCTCAGTACACACTGTTTTAGGCAGATAGTAAAAACAGAAAGATTCCACATTTGCAGTAGTATTGCCAAAATACAGATGACATCAGGACAAATTCAGAGTGTTATCAATATTAAAGACTGAGTTGTATATGTAGGTATTCACAAGAAAATTAAAATCAAGCAAAACAAGTAATTGCTATGGAAAAATAAAAAGATATGCAAAAGATCTTTTCCATGCTGCAGACACTCTCAGGATAATTACTTGTATTATTAGTTGGTAATAAAAATGGGTGGGAGGATTACACCAAAACATACATACGCTGCTAGTCTAGAGCACAGACTTCCAAAGAACTGGGAGTGGCTGTTTTGTTAGAAATGAAATGAAAACAAAGGTTTTACTGATCCCATTTTCTCTAGAATGGCATGCTTATAGAGAAAATAGTTGTTTATAAAAAAAAAAAAAAAATTAAAATCTCTTATTAGGTTCCATACAGTTCAGCAAGTTTAGGGAAGCTGGTATCAAGTCAGATTGACAGAAAGCGTGACATAACTGATAAACTGTCCTAGCCTTCGTGGGAAAGATATTAATTCCTGTTCATATAGACAATCCTGTTCCCAATTTAAAGTATTTATAACCCATGCAAGGAAAGCTAAACACAGCACTAGCCTCTTCCACAAGGTACCATGTTCCATTCAGAATATCGATCTTCAGTGCAATAATAAAATTACAGGCTTCACTTTTCAGCAATAATATAACTGTAACGGAGTTACAATAAGCCACCTACTACCATATTTCCTGCATATTTTTAAACAGTACAGAAAAAATTCCCACGCATGAACAAAATTAATTACAATTAAGAAATTAAGACATTTCTACTACCATGTTTATGTAAAATTCACAAGCTAAAATTTCCAGCAGGCCGCTTACCTCTATGAAGTATTTAATCATCAGATTGTATGCTCAAAAGAACATACAAAGGTGGGACTACACATCAAATAAGGTAACTCTGAGTCTTACTGAATGGTGAACAATAATAGTTACTGTGTCAAAAAAAAAAAAAGAAAGAAAGAACAGAAACAGCAATAAGTGTCAGAGTTGTTCAGACATCTTTAAGGATATCATGCTACAAGACAAGGGGTAAATAAATAAATAAAATCAATGCCTGCATTACTTTTGCCTCCAGGAGAAAAGGAAGACATGACCAAATTTACAAGGGAAAAAAAAAAAAAAGTCGTTTTCAGGATGAAATTCAGGAGAAACACTTGTACTATTTTGAGTACTTCAGTGAGACTGAATAGACAGAAGAAATTGAGCTCTCTTCCTCCACTGGACTGAATTACAATTTGGAAATACTTCTTTTCTTTTAAGTGCAAGAGGAGGGTTTCCCTTCTCTCGATTTTTAGGTATCATACAGTCTTTTTCCTGTACTGAAGGACTCTTTAAAAAAGGAGGAGGAAATAGATTGTTAGCAAAAAAGAATCATGGAATAGCTTGTAGAGAGGAGAGGAATGGCATAATAGCGAGAAGGGAGGACCAAGAAATCCTGGCAGACAAAATCAGCAACTCTATTATTAATATAGAGACTAAATAATTTAAATGCTTAAATATCCCAAGATTTCAGCATTTGTGAACCTTAACATTTCATGCTTTAAAATACATTCTCACTGTTACTTTTGAGTATTTTAACCACTGCTTTGTCTTCTAATTGTTTAAAACTGTGTTCTATTTCAGGCTGCTGCACAAGGCTGTTGCTCAGGGAAGAAGAGCTCTGACTTACGCACTTGCACAGAGATTTGCATCCCTAAATAAGATCAATGAGAAGGATGCAGAGAAACGGGTAGGATGCTAACTTACCAAGAATAGGGTCATTTCCTATCACATGCAAACATCTTTCAAACCCCAGTCAAGCAGCAAGCATGCTTTCAGACAAGGTGTGGCTACTGTCTTTGCAAAGAGGGGAAAACAGGAACAGGGAGAAAGTGATTTGCATAGAGCAAGTATTAGCACAACTGGGAACAGAACACAGAGTCCCAACTCCCCACTTCATTCTCTAACAAGCACTGTTGTTTTAAAACTATTTTTGCCTTTCACAACGAGTTTCTCCCATTCTTCTGTTCTTAGACTGCATTACATCTTGCTGCAGAAAAGAACCAACATCTGATGGTGAGTGACCTGATATCCCTAGGAGCTAATGTCAATGAACAAGACAGTTTGGGGAAAACTCCACTCCACTTGTGTGCAGAGAACGGATACTTGAGAGTTTTAGAGGTAAGTTGGCCATTTATGTTGTACAAAGACATGTGCAAGGGTAGAGCAAAGACAACAAATGCATGTTCTTTTGTTTAAAATATACAAGGGTTTTCCGCACCTGAAAATTAGCTTTAGTCTGATGTGGTTAAAGTAAGATGGAGTTAGGGGAGGAGGGGGTATTTTGGCACTGCCAAAAATCAGCACTTATCTCAAATCTTCTCCATTTCAGGTTTTGAAAAACTGCAAAAACAATGGCATGCATGTGGAAGTGAATCTGACTGACCACTACGGTAAGAGGAAAAACTTAACCACATAGCTGTTTAGTGTAGACTCCAAAAGTTTCAGACTACAGATTTAATCTAGGCCAAAGAATGTTCCGTTTCATGTTTAAAACTAAAAGGTCTAGAAGGAGAGCCAATCAGTCTTAATAGAAGACCTCCTTAGGATTAGCAAGGTGTGGGATGGTTGACTTGAGCAAGGCGTTCAAGCACTGGATTTGTTTGACTTTTCTGTGGTTTGTTCTGTCCAGGTTTAACACCGCTACATTGTGCTGCTCTTGCCCACACTGTTTTAGTTACAGAATCTCAAAAAACTGACATCGATACTGACATGGGAAAGTTTCTCAGACTACGCAAAGATCAAATTCTTGAGGGAATTAGCTGCTTATTACAAATGGGAGGAAAGCCTGAGTTGCAGGTGAGGACCAGCAGCAGGCTGTTTACTGTGGCCTTAGGTTTTGTTATTCTTTGCAATCACAGGTTTCACTGTCATTTACAGGTACTAAATTCATGTCAAATTACCACTGCCTCTTTAAAAATTGAGGAGAACACAGAACTCATGTGTTTGCTTCAGACCCACAAACCTAAAGGACAGAACATTCTTCAAAAGGTAACTATAGCTACTTTTACAGAGGGTCTAGCATTCATATCCAAGAAACTAAATGCAGTAACATGAGCTGTACCATCTTGTAAACACAGTAGATGATGCTCACAGCCTTGCCCTATCTTGCATAGGACAGAAAATCCCCTTTTCAGGGAAAAAAGCACTGTCTGAGCTCTTACCACACTTGGTCCCATCCCAGCTCTAAGGACTGCTATATTTACTATAGTTTGGAGCAGTCCAGTTGCATGCAGGTGCTGCCAGCATACTGCTCACAACTGTCCCCATTCCAAACTCTTCGTAGCAACAATGCCTTCATTTCCAACATTTTACAGCACACCAAAACAGATGGAGGTATCTCGGAAGCAACACCAGGGCTTCCTCTTCTGATAAAGGAATGCTGCAGGCCCAAGTATTGCCACTATATTCAGTTACCTTCAGCAGCTTCTTGATGTCCCTTAGCATACACATTTAACACCAAAAACTACCTTACTGGGCCAAAAGATAACCAGATTTTCCAGTGATTACCAGCATCTCTTGCTAAATTTTTGGTGCAGGAAACAAGACACCAAAACTGAAAAGCAGAAGCTTGAGTGCATAACAGAGTACTAAGTTTCTAGTGTGAAATTCTGCTCTATTGAAATAATGCAGTATCTGCCACAGATTCCAGTATTCTTATCCAAGATTGAGCAAACATTCAGTGCTTAAATGTTATGGCCCTTTTACCTTTTCTATGGTCTTTTTTGACTCTGTCAGGTAAGAGTTTCCACCAGTGTACATGTACAGAAACCAATAATATAATAAGACTTCAATTAGAAATACAAACTTAAAGCCACTTTTCAAGTCATTTAGGAACCTGACTTCTTAACAGTTATGCTTTGTAGGAGATAAAACACGGGAAAAAAATAACTTCAATGCAGCTTATTACTGACTGAACTGTTAAGCATTCCACCTTCTCCAATCTCATGATAAGGGGAAGAATCTAGACTTTGCATCTCAAAACCAGAACAAGTTCTTGACACAAAGCCTGCATCACTGTTAATGCTGGAAATTTACTGTTCTGGTTTCTTCACTTGTATAGAGTTACAGTTTGTTGGATGTTCCAAGAAGAATGCCCAGTCCCTCATCACCAGATAGATTTTCTGAACTTTTTTCCATGTCATCTTCGGACCTCTTTGACATCACTCTTAAAGGTATTTTGTGGTAGGAAATTAATTTTACCTAGGCAGGGTCTTTGTAACTCAACGGCTGTAATATAGTAGCTAGTTCCAGTACCTTCCCTGCATTGCTATATAACAATTAATCATCAGTTCATGTGGAACTAATGGAAAAATGCCCAATGACTTATAATAGATTTCAGATTAACTGAAGAGTTTTGCACAGAATCTCTTCTGCTTGCAGAACTCCTTACTCATCCAAAACCAATAGAAAATAAGGCAATAAATACGTGGCACTAGAAGGAACACTTAGCACATAGATTGAACTGAATATTTGTTGGTTTATTGCCTTCCAGGGAAATGCTGATAAGGGTCATTATCTGCATCTCACGGTCCACGTGCTGCAACTGTTGCTGAAGAATAGACAGAGAACAGACAGTAAAAGTCTTCAAATGTATTATAGCTTGAACTGACTGTTGAAAATACCTCCTCAGTACCCAGAATTAAAGAGTAAACTAATAAATGTGGAAAACCCTCAAGCTAGGTTTCAACAGTATTAGGCGTTCAGTGTTATATGCTCTGGTAAATGAATAGGTCTTAATTTTCTCACAAAGCTGAGCACTTGGACTTCTCTTTTGAAGTCCGTATGAGTTGTAGGTGTTCTACATTTTCAAGTTCTGACAATTTTTTAATGCAGGTGCCTAGCTTAAGAAAAAAAAAAGCCTTCAATTTTAGCCTCTCAGAGCCTAGTCTTGAGGGTACCAGTGTAAGATTAGTCTCTACAGTCCGAACTTAATGTTCGGATGTGTTGAAAATTTCAGACAATATGTAATTTTAAACATGAGCTATGGGAACTCAGAATCTGATGGGCTATATTTAATACTTTCTGCAGTCTGGCTCTGAGTTTGTCCAAGGCTGGAGTTGTTACACTTCAAGGCAGTCCTATTGGGGAAAAAAAAAAACAAAAACCAACTCCAAAATAAAACATACCCCCACACTGTTACTGAGCATGTTTTTCAACAGAAATCGAGCTCTTTATTTATGCAATCAGAATTTGCCACCAGTAATGGGTTTTAGGTGAAGTCTGGGACAGAAAGTGTTTTGAATCAGTTCCTTTCACTCTGGGTGACCTAACAGAAGAGCAGACCTTTATAAAATTTAAGTATATAACAACACTTTACAAGGATCATTTTTTTTTATACTAAACAATTTTGCAAGTTAGAAGGATAACAAGGAGCTTATTATGTTCTGTGCTGCCAGATATCCAAGTATTCAGTAGAATTCCTATAAGTTAGATAATTATTGCCCAAAAAAAAAAAAAAAATTCTCTTCCCAGACTTAGTATCATTTTATTTTAACTTCTGATTGTGAATTAGCTGGTTTCTATGAAACTTCCTTGTTTGCTACATATGGAGCAATCTACATTTACATAACCTACAAAATTACTGATCCAGCAATCAACACACGTATTGAAGTAAATGGGAGATTTTTCACGTGTAACAATTGCAGGATCCAGTGTTAAGTACTCAGCATGTTTGGGGAATATTTTTTTAATGAACTCTTTGCATTTTCTTCTTGTAAAAATGGTTACTTTCCTCTTATTGGATATCCTTAAGTGTTAAGCTCCAAGAGCTCTGTTGCACAACATGAATTAAGTTTTATTGAAAAATGTCAGTGTTTAAGTTAATTCCAACTGCGATTTGGGTCATATCCTATGTGTCTTATGCCCTGAACAGCTAAATAGTACTCTTCTGTATTTTCTCTGGATGAGACATGAGAACTCAAAATTTTTAATTATTTTATAAAATTTAAAAAAAAAAAAAATTGTTATTCACATGATGAGTTGTATAACACTATGGAATATTCATCCACCTCCTTCCATAGGCATCCCTCATGCTTTAATCATGTGAAGTCTTTTCTTTTTCCCTTTTTGTCCCAGGTTTTACTTGGAAACACAAATATTTTCCTCTCTGATGATTTTTCTCTGTCCCCCCCATCACCACTCATTCTTCCTTCATGTTTGCATTTTAACTCACATCTGTTCTCACAGAACTTTTTATTAATTTAAAGAGAATTAATGAGGATCTTCTAGGTTACTCAGCTTCCATTCCTGTGATTTAAGGATCAGATACAACACCCACTGAAATTAAAGACTCCTTATTTTCAGTGAATACTGACCAAGAAATTCTGCATCACATACAGAACCAAGAATGAAGCAGTATGGTGAACAAATAGAGAAGTGCATCAATAAGCATTCTCAGTGAAGAAAAATTAATTGCTTACAGGATCTCTTTAAAAAAAAAAGTGTAGAAAACTATCATATAAGAATACAATATTAATCAAGTTTTTAGTCACATGGAAACCATTCAGATGAAAGGACAGGAAACTTAAGCTATTAATATGTATCTTTTATTCAATATACTTAAAGCTGAACTACCTTGTAAAGTATATTCTACAACAGTTATACATTAATTGCATTGACATTAGTAGATACGCTTTACATTGTTTCATTGTTCCTTCCTGTCAATAAATACATTATTTCATGCAGTATGTAACATTGATTTTTATGTACTGGTATAGCCATACTACCCTCACAACAGAAGTGACTATCATGAAATGAACAAATTAAGCAGACTTTAAAAGCTGACAAGTATGTAAGGGGTTTTTGTTGTTGTTTTGTTTTTTAAAGAGTACAGTGGTGCCTGTGCAGAAGCACCAGCATTACCTCAAAAAGGTGTGTGGGAAGGTGATTTATTTAAAAAAATTTTTAAAACCCAAACACCTCCTCCTTTTCAAGGCACATTCATCAACCCACTACCTCTAACTAGGAGCTAGACAACTATTCTTTCAATGAACTATAAAACTAATTCTCAACATTTTTTCAGCACTAAAATTTTTCCCTACAACTAACTAATCTCAGACTAGAAAAAATAATCCATGGACCTAAAGAGATTAAGTAATATAAGAGTTCACTGAAAAAGCTGTAGCTTTTCAGCCATTCACTGTGGCAAACTGCAACAAACTATTCCATACCAAAAGATAAGAGGTATTCCTTCAAATAGGAATTATCCTCCATAAAAGTAACTTGCATTTCTACAGCAAGATTTTTTTTCTAACAATTTTTTTCTTTTTGCAAGAAAAGAGACCTGTTAGCATTTAGATAGAGGCTTTGCAAGCACTGCATATTCCCTGCTCCTAGTGTGATTGCTACTGCAAGTGATACAACAGCTCTTTGCAGACAATTGTTCTCAACAGCTGGGCTGAAAAAAAAAAATTCAAGTGAGTTCTGGGGAGAGGTTTTCTAGCCCAGTATAAGATAACAATTTGGGCAGGGTGGCACTGAAATTAACTCTGACCTGTATGTAGAGTACTGGATAGGCCTAGTGATCTTGATGGTTCAGATCAAAGGCTTTTGTTTCACTTCTCATCATGAAAGGAAAACCTCCCCTGGAAAGGCAGCTCTTTAACCTAGGCCCGTTACTAATTCAGGACTGTCTCAAAGAAAAGGATAGCATTTACTGAATCATTAGCTTTACTTCATTCAGCCCCACACACACTCTACAAGTCTGCCCACAGATCTTTTCAGACAGTCCCAGCTCAAACCTGCTCACTTAGCAGCGGTAACAGGATCTTAGCAGAAGGTTTTACAATACTCAAAATTAACTCAATAGCTTTGCCCACAACAGTCTTTAAACCGAAGTTTTGAATACATACACATGAACACCAGCCTACTGTTCTGGAAGTACTCCTGTGTTTCCATGAAATCCTTTCACATTAATTATAGAAGCTGGCTTCCATGTTCAGTCCTGTTTTTGACAAGATTTCAGATCACTGAAGTCCAAGGAGCAACCTCTTGACATCAAGACATGTCCTGTGCACACAGGTTACTACCATGCCTGTAGCAGAGGGAGAGGAGTTACCATTCTGCACTTGCAGCAGGGCATGGCAGAAGCATCCCCAGCACAAAATCCATCTAGCACAGAGCAGAGGTCAGACCTATTCTAAGCTGCATTGACATTATCAGTCTTGCTCAAAACTCGCTACCCCTGGGCCCTTTTCAAAAGCAGCAGCCACAGCAGCATAAGGTTCAAGGCGCACAGCTAGACTGTGGCATGCCTGGGACCAAGTGCTGTGCTTCTGACACGCAAGTACCAGTTAGGGTGACCAGGCTAGTATTTGTGGTATGACTCCTGCAGCTAATTCTTTTTAAACCAGATCACATGTGCTCCCACAGGCTGTAGTCATGCCTGTGAACTGCGGCACAGGCCATATGTAGAGAAGGTGCTTTCCTTCTTTACCTCATTTCTCGCCCCATATTACAAAATGAGTGCCGTTCACTGGCTTACATGGTTACTTAGGTTCCCTGCTCCTTTGAAGATATATGAGCATTGGCATGCATTATTATTTTTAAGAGCAGTGTAAAAGCTTTGCCACTGAATTAGTAGCAATTCAACAAATAAAAATAAAAATAAATAAATAGATCAGATCCCGCACTTCCAGCAGTCCTCAGGGATGATCCTCATCAGGAAAGAGGAAACTCACAAGATATCTGTTGCAGATTTGTAACGGCTTGAAGAAGGCCCTGGCAAGGACGGAAGCTTTACTTTCCTGGCAGGGCTGTCTGATGGACACTGCATATATTTATGATAGTCACAGGGCCACAGACCCTGTACATAAAGTGAATGACAAAGTAACTGTGGTCTTCAATGGATGTACAGAATCCTAAAGTATTCATGCCAGTTTTCTAGGCTTTCCTCACTAAGTCTTTCCATTCAGAGTTGCGTGAAAAGAAGTATCAGAGCCCTAAAAACTGAAGTTACCCAGAAGACAAGTTGCAAGTTCCAGCCAGGGTATGAACAAATATATCTGTTAAAACAGCTTGAGGCAAAGGAACAGGAACTCTATCCTAGGTGTTACCTCACTAGGACTTTGGCTGAGTATTAGATCTTTCTCCCACGAAAACAACATCTTAAGTTTGTAGAGGGAAACAGGACATTGTCAGAGATGCTTAGATGCTGTTATTATAGTCACAAGTGCAGCAAGTCCTGAGAACAAAAGCCTTCAACGCTAAGTCATTGAGCTCTACTGAACAGCTTTTCTGGTGCACACAGATGTATTTCCACTAGCTTTCAGATGTTATCAGTAACACAACTACTTAGTATAGTCTACTACGAAATGCTGTGAAAAACAAAGTACAAACGTTGCCACTTAGCAACCCATCTGTATATATGAAACACACACAAAATAAATTGCAGAGGTGACAAACAGCATTACAAAAGATTAAAAGATTAGGGAAGATATTCTATGGATTAACAAGAAACTGCATGACAGACACACAGAAGCTCTTCCAGGCATTACATAAATTGAAAGAGTAGAAACAACACAAGAATGAGAGCAGAGAGATTCTGGCCCAGATTTTCAGTGGCATAAAATTCTGCAGGCAGGAACAGACCGTTAACTATGGAAGGTGTCTTAAGCAAACAGCTCCTCTGGGAGCTCCTTTCAGTAGCTCATAATGGCCGAAATGCTCCAGCGTTGTCCTTTCCCACTACTTATGCCAAATGGAACAACAGGACACAAATCCTTTTTTGCAGAAGGGTATCCTAATCTGGAGGGATCCAACAGCTTTCCAACCCTGTCACCCCAGCCTGGTACCACATCAAGACTGACCACAGCAGAAAATCCACCTCCCATTTTGTCTTTATCCTCCAAAATGTGTTCTTGAAATCACGCTTTGCTGCATATCCACATTTATTGTATCAAAGACTCCCTAAGGCTGCTGGATTTTGCTTAAACAAGCTGTCATCTCCCAGATCCCAAAAAACTTAACTGAGAAGCATATGAACTGTTGCCCCCTAAAACAGATAATGTTAAACAGAGAACAACACCATGACTGTAAGTAAAACACATACAAGAAAATAAATTCCTTCTAACACACAAACAAAACAAATTCAATCTTTTAGATGAGGAACCAAGAAAAGAGTTGGGGGGGGGGGGCTGAACATTGAAGAAAACCCTCCACAGGCCTTTTGAGAATATGCATCAACAGCTGCCATTCAAGAATAAACATTGACATTTCCTCTACACCACTCTGCATCCCATTTCCCATAACTCCACATCTCTCTCCACGTCATGACAACCAGGCTGAATTGCAAGCAGAGCTGGAGGAGCCAAGTTTCTGAGCCAAGCAAGAGGGAGAGGCTGAGCTCTTGGCTGATTCAGATTCTTTTAGAACAATCTCACCCATCAAGTTTTATTTTTCCTGCTTTCTTTGTGGCTAGAGAAACTTGGAAACCAAATGATTCAGTCTGAAACAAGACATGTTTCTGCAGCTGTGCTGAACAGGACAGATGAAATAAATTTAGAGAATGGAGTCACACTAACTGAAAAATTTAGTGTCTCAGGCACTTTGAAGAGGGATCATGGTGGGGAGAGGTAAGAAAGGGAAAGAGGACAGGACATTGGCTCCCACTCAACCTGGACAGCAGAGCTCTTAAGCTGTAGCAATCACTAAGACCCAGACTGCCCCAGCCACATATGCACACAAGCCAGGAGCTGCAGTTCAGTTGCTGCACACTTCATCAATCTGTTTACCCAGAAGTTTCACTTGCCCTGAGGATAAGCATGCTAAGTAGCTTAGCATGTGGAGGTTGCAGGATCAGCCCTAAACAAGCCCCTTCTCTCTTGAGACAGTCTAAGTGGGCTGGAGTTTCAGGCATCCCTATCTGCCCTGGTTACTTACATCCATGAGGAGCTGGTCACATGGCACCTGTGCCCCAAAGTAGCACATCATCATTTTCCTGTCTTTTTTCCCCATCCTTCATTCTATATGGTTTCTAGGAGGAGGAAAGTTTAAACCGAGTTTACCAGGATACGTTTTTCCCAAAGAAAGAGGTGAGGGGAAGGGGGTTCTTGATGACCTTCCTGCAATGCCCAGGAAACAATGCTTATTCCTTCTTCCCTGGGTTTCCAGGTTACAGTATTTTATTTGTCATCTGCTTTGAAGCCACTTCACCTTTACTTCAGTGGCACAGTTTGGGGGTTCACTTGGTTTAGCAGCAAGAGTTTAGGCTCCAGTGGATAAAACATCACTTCTCAGATACAAAAACCCAATAAGATTTTAACCAGTTGATATCAGGAAGGCCCCAGGCACTGCTCTGCTCCATGTTTGGCCATACTTCACTGCTACACCCATGAGAAGCCTGTCTGGATAGGTCCCAGCTCTTAATTATTTCTATTTGTTGTCTCTATCATCACTAGCCAAATAAGTTTACAGAAGTCTCATTTTTTTCAAACATAACAAGGTCTCCAAACACAAATACTGAAATGCATATGGTGTGATAAGTACATGCAGAAATCATAACACCATTACCTCAGTAACCAGAGGGTTACTGTGTAACCCAGAGTACTCACTTCAGATCTAAAGAAAAGCATGCAGCATGAATTAATACAAAAATCTAGTGGCAAATTTTAAATATTAAGATTGGCTTAGTTTTGCTTTGTTTTAAATAAAATCTTCTGTATCCCTTTGCTACTGATGAGTAACCAGTTTTTGAATTGTTCAGAATTACCTCTAGAAAGCTATTCACAGCTAATTGGTTGCTAGCGGCACAGAAACACAAAATAACCTGCCTTCAAAGGTCTACACAAAGGCCCAAAAGGACTTCCATTCTCACAAACCCTGAGACTTAACAAAGCATTTTAGAGTTCACCAAGCACAGCCCCCTTAAAACTTCTGTTTTCATTTTCTTCACCAGACTCTTATGCATCTCTTTCTGCTCCTTCCATAAAGCTTCTTTAGAGAGCAGGACTAAAAGGTATGTTTACACCTCTGCTCAGGCTGTGATGAAATCACATTTCAATTAAGCAAGAAATATCTGCCTGCTAAAAAGACTCTAGGAAACACCAGTGAACAGAAATTAATCTACTAGGACTTTAAGTAGTCAGACAGTTTCTGATTTAATTTTCTAATGTTTCCAGGTGTACATGTTTTGACTCCTAGTTAGCATGACCTTTCCCTTTCACTGGAATTATTACTCACACACAATGGCAATCCCTTTTCTGATGTGAAAAAAGATAAGCTTCTGCAGAACCCAGCAGTTCTTCGAGTTCACAGCCAAATAGTGTTTGCTAAGGTGAAGCACGTACACTATTAGAGTCCATCCTGATGACATTTATATATGTAATAGAGGTCATTTTAATACTGGATTTTTATTTTTTATGCTCACAGCAGCCTACTTCCAAAAAAAATACTTGTCTATTGTAAAACAAAAACCTCAGCTCTTACAGATTAAGTAAAATTTTGGGTTTTAATTCTCTGAGGAAGCAAGAGCCATGCACCGATATGTTCCCCACATTACCTCCTCTTCCAGAATCAGAGCTGAGCTGCAGAGGTGTTAATTTATGTCCTCCAAGGTTTTAATCTATCTAGCTATAAAACAATGCTATTGCAAAAATACAACTACAAAGTCAAAGCAAAAAAAACTAGCAACTTCCAGTCTCTGCATTGTTCCTTGGACCTGAAAAAAAATCTGAGCTCTCTTTGGCCTATATCCTCATTTGTTTAGATTTAAACTATGATTCAGCTGACTTTTCAGTATTATCTTAGAATAACCTGTCTTCAGGTTTCTCTGTTTTCCAACACAACAATCAAGTCCCAAGTGCCAGAAGCCTTATGCTCAATTGATTCCTCAAAAAGAACAAACTAGAAGAGCTGTAAACAGTGAAGAATAAAGAAATACATCAGAGAAGGCATGGAAAGAGGAAGGAAAATAAAACGAGAATCTTTCACATGTTGGATCACTTTCACCACTCCAATTTAATGGGTGGTGTTTGTTTTTCTGAAGATGACAAATAACCCTGCAAAGCTCCAGGTTGTGCTGTCCCACGCTTGTATTTTATGCGGAGAGAGATTCCTTCCTCTTTTGCAGGGATTAAGTACATTTCAGACCAAAGAAAAACAACGCCAAAACCACCAAACAAAAAAACAAAATGCACCCAACCCCTACCCCCCCGCCGAAACAAAGAAAACCCAAGCACAGGAAAATAAATACACATTGTATGTTGCAATTCCTACTTCTTCAAACAGGCTGTAGGTCTGCAGGAACTAGTTGCTAGTCTTCTGATTTTTTTTCTCAGATTGGGGGCATAAAACTAACTTCAGCCTCCCCTCCCAATTCAGCCAACTGTGAAAGAAAGGGAGCACAATGAATACTCCAAATTTGTCATAATGTCCTCACCCTGGAGCAAGGTGGAAGGGTTCAAGGTAAGTTGCAGTTTTTAGAGTAGTAAGTCCTCTGAGAGTCACTGTGGGTAATGCCACCTAAAACCATCAAAATTACCTTGGCTTTGTCCCAACTGTCACAGCCCAGCCTTTCACTGGAAGTCTTCAAAACTATTTCAGCATTTGCATAAGCTTCTCTTCAGAAAACTCATATGGTTGTAAACCAAACATTATCTAAAAGTAACTGGCCTTCTTTAGCAGAGTCAAAGGTTACTGTAAACATTATCTGGAGAATAAAGTTTATGTGGAAAAAATAATAACATGATATAACTATGGAGTAGGTTGGTCAAATATTTGCAGAACGACATACACCACCTGTGGCTGTGTGAAAACAGCCTTCCCTTTGTTTAGAAACCTTTATTCAATTTTACAGAGAAATAAGACCAAAATTTTGCTTGACTGCCTTACTCATTATGGGCCTTACAAACATATTGGCACCTACTTATCCAAATACAGTGTAATTAAAATAACAGATAATTCTCAAACTCCAATGCCCAGGAAGAAAAATACCTAACAATAACGTGCAGTTTGTAACATGAATCTGGTGTAGCATAGACTGAAAACACCAGTGATTAAGTTCGGGGGGGGGGGGGTGGGGGTGGAAATAGCACTCCTAGCCAAAATAATTACACAAGTTAAAAAACTGTATGTGCATTAGGGATGCTTTTACAAGTTCCATAGAAGAGAAGAACAGCAGGAGACAGCGTTGCTCTCTTCAGGAGCTGTTTGAGAAGGTGTGAAATCTCCGATTTCTGTGCTCAATAATATGGTGCTTTTAGAGGTGATTTATCCAATAGCTTGCTCATTTTTCCATCTTCTTTAAAAATTAAATAGAAAAACTGGAGTTTGTTGTATTTGCCCTCCCCCTCTTTTTTCTGTCCTTTTGCCAGACTGAAAAGTTAAGATAGGTAATGACTAAAGGGTCACCATGTCAGCCAGGCCTTTGAGAATGACTCAGGCACTAATTCTTGGTCTTCATTACAGTCACGAAACTTTTTGTGGGGTTATTAAACTCCAGCCCCTGCCAGGAAAATGACAGCTTGACACACACAGCAACATTGTATATCAATTTTGTGGAAAAAGGAAGTTGTGTATCTGCTCACAACAGCGAGCAATCACTAACCTAAGAGTCAACAGGGAAAATTTTATCACAAGCTATTTCTTTATTCTAGGCCCATCGCCACTGGACACTGGTTTGTGTAGCAAATAGCAGTCAGATACATGACTATAAAATACTTCCTATATGAAGGGAAGCTACAAACTTCCTCACATATTCTTTGCCTACAAAACCTAACGCCTTGGGGAAATCTCTGGGGTCATTTCCACAATGCTATGCATGCTGCATTCCCAAAGGCTGAACTCTATCAGACCCAGGACTGGGAGGCTTGCCCAGCCTAATCTTTCCAGTGGGGGGGGGACTGCAGCACCAGAATTTCTAGACGTACAGTGGATCCAGAGCCTCATAGCAGCTGGCTAAAATACAGATGCACTGCTGGAGGGAAGGAGCTGAATACAACCACAGAACTACTCACTGCTTTCTCTAGACTATGACATTAGCAGCTGCACAGCTCAAGCTGAACAGAGCAACTAGATTAGGCAGTCATTCCTCTATGATCTCCCTTTTGCTCTCTTCCCTCTGCTCACAGATACTGACTGGCAGCAAGGCACTAGCTTATGAGATAATGACTTTATGAGATGTGGATTGAAACCTGTCTGGGAGAGAAAGGAATTGAAAGTACATTTCTGTGTGAGTGTTTCGGCTCCATGGATGTTGACTGGCAGATGGCTCTGGCTTTATCTGTAATACACCACACCACCACCCCCAAAAAAAACCCCAAAAAGCAAACCCAAACAAACAAAAAAACAGCACCAACGACAAAGAAGAAGAAGAAATGGCTGCCCTTAATTTGCAATTACCAGAACTTACTAGGTGTGCTCTGAGACTAGACACCAAAGCAAATCCCTGCAGGGGACAGGAGAATAGGCAGAATCAACAGCTAGTTCCTGCATTCCAATCTCTTTTAGGCAGGACCTATGCACAGGATTTCTCCAATGGAGGCAATTCCAGGCATGCTCAGAGACACAGATCTCTATGCTTGGGGAATGCAAACTCAAACAAGGAGGTGAGTTTAGGCACTTCCAGCATTAGACAGCCACCAAGTGGGAATGTTTTGGATTGTAATTTAAAGCGCAGGTAACTCAGATCTAAATCCTACTTTAGGAACCAAACTGTTTTAGTGTTTTGCACATTCCCCTATAAAGCACAACCTTTGGCTAGGGACTCCAGCCATTACTGCATATATATATATATATATATATAAAAAAAAATAAAATTTTTAAAAAAAAAAAGGTATACCAACTAACCCTTCACTGTAAAATCAGAGATTTTCCAAAGGGGCATCAACAATTTCTGACAACCTGCATATTGCCACTTAAGATGCAGTCCTAACTTTTGCAAAAAGATAAATAAACACCTCCTCTCTCTGAACACCCCTCTCTTTCTTCCCAGGCTGATTAGCCAGAGGAATAATGACTGACATTCAAAATACATCTAGAAACCACTGATTTATAGTGTCCCTAGAAAGTCCACCCAACTACAGCTCTTTGAACTAATAGTTGTGTGAAAGTTCTTTAAGAAACCTATGTGCATTTACTAGTGCCACAGGAGGTACAAACAGAGAATAGCAATGGGAAAGGTCATCCAGAAACACTCTTGATCACTTACTTCACAAGAAAACAGAAGTATTTGCCAGATATACGACACACGCTTCATGACACGTGCAGGTAGGGGACTGGGATAGCTGCCTTTCATTACAAGGGCAAAGGTTTCAGAAGCACCTCAAATGCCCAGCAACATAAGACGTGACATTAACTCCCTTTACCCACATCTCATTACGCTTTCTCACCTGACTGAGAAATTTATCACTTCCTTGTCCACATCGAGAAGAGCGTAACGCATTTTATGCACAACTGAAGGAGAAGGAAGCACCCCGACTCTTTTGCTAGTGCCTGGAGGTGCCTAGCCCAAGGCAGCAGCTGCTGGGTGCCAGGGACCGCAGGGCTGCGGAGCCAGCGGCGGCTTCCCCGGCCCTGGCGAGAAGCCCGGCTGCCCTCTGCCGTGGGAAAAGGTGCTCGGCTGCCAGGACAAGAGCCTTGCTCTGCTGGGGAGCGGGTTTAGAAGCACTTGCTGGGTTTGCCGCCTTTAAAACCCCCGAAGAACGGAAAAAGCGGAGAGCGTTCAAAAGCAGGGCCCCGAACTGCATTCAAGGATTTGCCGCAGGTCTTGAAAAACAGAGGGGACAAAACAGCCATGAATAATTACAGTTGCTATAGTAAACACCGAGAAGACACAAATTGCTTAAAAGTTTTTTGTTGTTGTTTTATGCTCGTCACAAACTATGCAGCCTATCCCCAACATAAAACCTAGCATATCCCATACTAACAGATGATCACTTGTGGTAAATAAGGATTCATAGACTTGGAAAAATCATGGCTGCTGTAAGGACCGTGAAAACTTCAGATTACAAGGTACAGTAGCAAATTGTCTATAGTTATAAATAAGCACTTATCTGTGCTACAACAGTAATATTTCGTATGTAAATTCTTTAGACTGGACAGAGTACAGCTTCTGTTATATGACCTGTAGGGGAGTACAATAGGCTCAAGTAACTTCCATGAATATTTTACATCGATACATTAGCATGTTTTAACTTTCACTGACCATTAAATATTCAGTGGCTGAAAGGAAAGCTCTCCTTATGCATGTCTGATACTTACCCACATTTGGCAATTCAAGCTATTCAGTGTGATAGAGAAATGGCCCTCTTCCTCTTCATTTTCTATATTTTTTCAAGCTTGCCTTGTGACAATGGGGAACTACAACGTCAAAAAGATGAGGACTGTCCAAGTGGAATTTACTGCAAAAGAAGAGAACAGAATGTGCCAATTTGTCCAGCAGGTATTTGTAGATAATTTACCACAGATTATTAGCTTCTTTAGAATGCTTCTCAAACACATACTGCTCAATAAAAATGCTGTCAGACTTTAATTTTGCTGAATGCTACAGGAGCCCTTAGATAATCAATTGGGCTTGCTGAAATTCATATTGTAAAAGCTAAGTAAGCTTAAACAGCAAGTATAGAGCATTCAATTTTATTCTAATAAGATTTGCTTATCAGAAGACTTCCTTTCTGTACTGCATGGTAAAATAATATGGAAATGAGGGAATATTTTTGTTGAAGCAGGATTCATTTAACTGATTTGAGTGTTATGACATAAATAAGCTTCAATATTTAAACTGGAAAGACACTAACTCATCCATCTACGTAATACAGCTGCATTATATAAGAAAAATCGACAAGAATTTTTGTTATTGCTGTTCAAAGGCTTTTTCTGCCCTGAAGGAAGCATCACACCAGTTCCGTGTCCCCCAGGAACTTTTCGTTCAGAAGGAACAGCACTGATATCACACAGCTGCTTGACATGCCCAGTGGATTTCTTTAATCCCATGCCTGGCCAAAAAGCGTGTCTTCCATGTGGCTCAGAGGCAGTGCAGCCTGCAGAAGGGCAAGAGACGTGCATCTGTCTTGGGAAAGGGCAGGTGTTTCAGGTACAGGAGCAGTCCCAGTGAAAGCTGTTCAGTCTTTACACACGTCAATATTACTTCACACTTTGTTCTTCATTCTCTTTACCTCAGCTGCACTGCCCTATTCAGTCTCTCTCTTTAGCATTGACAGCCTTCAGTCCTACACCTCATTTCCAACTACACAGACCAGAGGGAGGGGGACGGGGACACCAGATTTATATATGTTCTGAGTTTCTTCAGGGCTACATCAATTCTCCCCCTTTGCTGGAAGGTAAAGGGTATGTGTATGGACATCAAGTTCCATCTGACCTTGGTTAGATAAGGTGTAATGCTTAATGCAGCAAGGTACAGAACAGTATTTGCATGAGACTATAGGTTCCTAAACAAATACCTGTTTTTTTCTTCCAGCCCCGTGATGCTCGCTGCACATGCCCTCCAGGTTATTGGAGGTCCTTAGGTGATGGAAGACACTGTGTTAGACAAGCATATGATATTTGTAGAGATTCAGCCTCCCGAAATCAGGAAGGACAGTGTTTAACCAAGAAAGAATGGGTTCATTATTGCTCGGAGAAGGTATTTCAATTTTTGCATAAGTTAAATCCAAAGACGGTGCAGAAACTGCCCTAAAAGCAAACTCCCAAGCTCTTCCTTCAGAAGGCACAGACAGCATGGCAAACAAGTGTTATTAGTGTTTTCACAGGAGGTTTTGCCTCTTCTTCAGCCTGAAATAGAAAGCCCAGATTTCCCTGCTCACTTAAGGAACACCTGGACGTTACTTGTACTGCTATTTAATTCCTTTTTTTCCTCCCACAGGTTTGTACTGTCCCCAGAGATTATCAAGGCTATGACAAGGGTCTTGGCCTCTGCATTTGTCAAACTGACAGTCTGGAGAGTGTGTGTAATTCTCAGTGTAGAAGACAACAAAGAGATACTCTGCAGGTCACTTGTGCAGAGAAAATTGTTCAGCTTTTTATCACTTACAGAAATGGGAACAAGGTAAAAGCTGTGGTTATTTTCACAATCTACCTATTTTTGCTAGGCTTTCTAGACTTTTAGTAGTCTTTTAACCAAAGAACACCGTCATTCCTTTTTTCTTAGGAAATTATAGAAAGCAACAAACAAAACACCCAGACACTATTCTATTATATGCATAATGTATTTTTGTACCTGCTCTTATATTACAACTGTGTGAAAAAATAATGTAAAAAAATTTCTGAACTCTTTTTCTACTAGACTGCTGTTTTCTTAGAAGAATTAAGGACAGTTCTACTAAGACCATATTTCTCTTTAAAAGGCATCTGCACTTCAGAACAAAGCAAATATACCCATCCAACATACATCGTGAAAATGAGTGGTAAGGGAAAGAATAACAAGAGCTATAGTAATATTTGGGTATTAAATAGCTTTTATACGTAACAAGCCTTTCCATGGTATTTATAACACAAACAATAAGAAATCTTGATGCTTATATCCCGATAGCATGCAGCAATACAAATTCATCGCTTCGTGCAAAATTAATCTCACTCAATCCCAGAACATTCATCTGAAATCTGCATATTTCCAGTATTACAGGAAAGGACAGATATTCAGACATTTCCTCCCATTCCCTAAATTATGATAAACGGAGATGAAGAGTATCTTTGCCTGTCAAAGGACTCCCTTCCCAGGTCCTTTATCTGTACAGATTTTCTCTTGGGCTTCAGATTTTAATGTGTTTTTACCAAGTAGAATTAGAAGTAGGTACATTTTTTTTCCCAGGATTCCAGAACCAAGCCATAGGCCAAGAGCACTATTTGCACAAACGTGAAAATTTAGTAATAACAATAGGATAGAATCATTTGCCCATGGTACCTTTGCACTGTTTCCTTGACTTCAGCCGAGTTAAACCAGTTGCTACTTAAGGAACAAGTCTTGCAACACCAAACAAACCCTAAAGGCTTTGAGTAAGGCCCAAGCATTTTAAAGCATTGCCCTAGAATAAGAGGAATGTACTAAAAAGTATACCGTTTGGGTTTAGATTTTGTAAGTCTTACTTGGGGTCTTTGGTGAGCGGATACTCTATAAACTAGAAGGAAAAGCAAAGTCCAACATACTGAAAACCAGAAGTGACCAATGTTTTTTTATACAACTTCAGGGAAAGGATTTTTAGGGGTATATAATCCTGACCCGCAACTATTTCACAACTTCATCATGCTAAATGAAGCTTCATCACGCCACAAAAATAGGCCTTCTTCAGCAACAGCTCCAGGTAAGTTCTCCTGTAAAGCTCCAAAGCATGTATTTACTAGAGCTTCTCTAAGACTTAATTGTGCTTTGTCATATCAACCATCTCCAGTGCTAACCTAAATAGGAAATAACAACAGTTAAATTAAACAGACCTCACCATGTTCAAATTCCTGGAGAAGCTGTTCACACTAAGCATAGTGAAGTCAGACAAAAAGCTTTACCTTCTCTACAACCACAAGTCAGAACCTCTACAATCACAGCCCAAACCCACTAGTCAACAGAATGCTTCCCTCGAGCCCCCTGCCTTTTCCCCACGCAATGAGGAACAACTGTGTGGGCAACTATTGAATGCCTTCACCTGGGTGTGCACATGACCTGGCACACAGCCTGCTAACACTGCTACCACCATCATGTCTACAGGTATGCAGGGAGCACAGAGCCCAGGAGCAACTACCAGAGCTGAACTTCCCTCATTTCCTCCCACATCTCTCCTTTTGCTTAGTAGTCCTGATCTGCAGTCTAGCTCCATTCTTCAGTTCTAATTTACGCCATCCTCTCCTTAGCTTTGGGCATGTCAGATCAATTATTATTCCCTCCATTTGCATTCCTCTTGGAGAGCAGGACTTGAGTCCTCCTTTAGTGTCTGCAGAGATACCATCAAATCTATAGGCATAAAGGGACAGATCCCTTCTAAAGGCTGCCGATTTTGCAAGAAGTGCTGCTGCTTTACCAGATGCACCTCACCAGAGCTGTTGCAAAAAGACAAGAAAACGTGATGCACAATTATTCAATGTCAGGAAAATGCCAGTGGCATGTTTGCATGCTGTCTTGACAGTAAACCTTATTCTAGAAACCAAATGTGTATGTATAAAGCTTAGTCATAAAAATGAAAAGGAAATGCTATATTCTGCAGTTGTTCTGTAGAGAGAAAATGATCAGTAATGATCCAAACCTAATAAGGTCTGTGCTTTTACAGTTAAGTCTGGCCATGAAGAACGCAGGTCTTCCCGGGTACAGAGCCTGAGACCTTCAAACTCCACATCAAAAATCATATTTACTGGCATCTTAAATCCTACCACGTGCATTAATGTTAATGTTACCATCATGTTCATTGTCTCCAAGGAGCACTACCCAGTTTATGATGTGTAAGTACAAATGCTGAATGTAGAAGAACTTAGCTAATGCACTTCTACTTAAGCTAGGAAACAAGGCTGAAGCTTTCACTTTTTTCAACATAGAATTAAGAGAAAACATGACTAGGAAAAGTAGAAATCTTGTTATTAAACATACTTCAGTGTCTTTTTGACAGAAAAGACATTGTGGCACAGTAGGAAACAACATGTAAGTTGTTAAGAGAATAACATTCACTTATTAAAATAAGCAAAATTAAATATATACATACTGTTCCTGATGTCTTGCTGATGCTATTTCTGACCTGTGTTCACACTCTTTGCAACTTGACTTCTCATTGACTTATGCTGTATAGTCCCCCTAGCTGATCTTAAGTTCTCTTTCCTTTCTTGTAGTTATTGAGTTTTAGGATCTTAATGGAGCTAAGGTTTAGGTTTTGGTAAACTAGCCCAAATGGGAACAAGTTGTTCCTACTGCACTGAAAGCCTTAGGAGCTCTCCCTTTGTGACTTTTGTTTGTGTGGGTGGTTTTGTGGGTTTCTTCCCCTATGGCCTGTTTTTATTTCATCTCTGCCATTCATCCAGTTTCAAAGCATACAAATAAAACCAGGGACAGGTAATCAATAATAAAAACTACACATGGTTTCCATGTTCTCCGTGTTGACATCTGTGGTGATTAAACACCTATAAGGGGTCCAGTGCATATTTCTTCACTGCTAAATAAATGTCCATGCTGCTTAGGGTTAATTCCTGCTACTTCACATTTGTTTTGGAGAGAATTAATTGGAGCAGCCCAAAACAAAGCAGGGAGTGAGTAAACAGTAGAGCTGTGTGGGCAATTAGAGGTTCAGTGACTAAACTCACACTGATCCTCAGTTATTTAGTGGTGTTGATGAATCTTGAGTGACAACTATGCCTTAGTAAACCTCTGCTGTAATTATGAGCCTACACCAAAAAAAAAAAGGGTAGTGACAAGAACTAACTTTTGTACTTTTGCTTCTAGAAACAACCTGTACAACACAAATGCTGAATTTGACTGGGGAGACCTTCAAAGCCTCAGAGAGGAAGTAAGAGAGGCCTCCCAAAAATTCTTCTTCTTCCTTTTCCAGTTCCAGTACCCTGGTACCTACGTGCTACAGCTGAGTAGCAATAGGCACAAAAGAATGGTTTGTATTAAGGAATTCTGTCTTTGCATTTACAATGTCCCTCTTAGTAAAGCATTTCATGTTCCATATGAATGTTTGGAAACACAGGAAATTTTTAAAATAATAGTGAGCATCTTTTCATTTTTTACATGATACTGTACAGGTGAGTACAGCAATAAATATGTGAGTTTGCACGCATGTGTGCTATGTGTATGAGCTGAAAATGGTGCAAATGCTGCAAAGCTTTGACTGAGTGTAACAGACAAAATAACACTTCATATTTAAATCAGCATGCATATTTAAAGCAGATGCAATGATATGTGACTGGCCTTTCTATTTATGCTTATTTCATTAAGTATGTTAGGGTCATGCCACTTGGAGGACAGTGTTATGAAGAGGGACCATTCTTCCCCACAACACCCAGATATGCTGTACAGGTGGGCATTGCAAAAAAACGAGACCTCCTACTGAAACCTGACTGGACAGCAATTACTGGAGTAATCACAGGACTTCTCATATCGCTTATTGCCTCTGTGGTATTGGCAGTAAGTAACAGTTACACAAAACTTGTTTTTAAAGGATATTACAAGATTTTGGGCAATGAACCTGCAAGTTCTCTATTCCCTTAGGCATCACCTATAAAGTGAAAATTAGAATAAATTGTAACTCAACCTCATGTTTTATATATGGGGTAAAATTCATCCCTATGAATTGATCCAGCACCACCAAAGCCTGTTACCTGTTATATAGGCCACTTTGAGACACTCAAGGTATAGGTGAATTTAATTCCTATTTTCTGATTCATTAGATCAAACCATAATAAAGTTCTTCGCAACCCACATCTCTTCGGGAAGGAATGAGATCATCAATGAGAGGATAATTATTTTTTCTTTAACATCTGACCAAGCCTGCCTCAAAATAAAGAAGACATAGATAAGTCCTGGAAAGCTAGTATGAAGAACTGTCAGTCATGAACAAGTTTCTCCAATGGTCATTCATGTGACATTCAGTTTTGTACTCCTTATTCAGACAAAAGTCCCAGTAACCACAGCATATCTGAGATCAGATGTGCTCTTTCACAATTAAAAACCAGGATGGCTCTTCAGACTGTTAATCCCCCAGACAGCCATTCCTTTATGTTTCTAGCATGTTCTGAAATCAACCAGCTTTTTCTGTAACCAGACTACAGAGGTAATGATAGAAAATATGATTTATTCATCCAGCAGGTCCAAACAACAGGTAACTATACTTCCCTCCCCTTGGTTTCAGCCTTATCTGCTGGGATTGCTATTCTTCTGTTTTAGAACAGATTACTTTAATGAGGTACTTAGAAAACAGACCCTCAGGGTCTTTGCCTAACAGGTGATGATGCATTCTGCTTGTTGAGTGAATAAGGTGTGAATCACATTAATACAACATGTCAAAATAAGAAAAGGAACTTATTTCTTTAATTTTGTTGTATTTTGCAGCTTCTTTGTCAGGGACTTAGCTGGTCGCAGAAAGGCACTACCTGCCCTCCATTTCGAAGGCAGCAGCTGAAGTATAATCTGGACAGCTATTCCTCCAATGTATCAACAGTCTTTTCCATTAAAAAATGTCACCCCTCACTGCAGAACAAAGGCAGTATGGATGATGACTCTTGCAGCACTGGTAGAACAGGTCAGATAACAAAAAGGCTAAACAACAGTGGGTCTACCTGGTTACTTGCTTATAACGGAGCCAGAATCCCATGTTTAGCAATGTGCAATGGCTGCTAAGTTCAGTGATTTACAAGCATCCTTTGTTCAAAAAACAGTCTTAAATGAAAAAAAAAAAAACCACTAATAAATGAATATTCATGTTTCAGCCTTCTTCCTGAAAAGAGGTGATGTTTGGGAGCCTGAAGAACAGATAGACCTTGAATCATTTAATACCAATGTTTTCTTTGAACTTTTGCTGAGACAGTCACTATCTGTTACAACCAAACTGGGCCATTTCAAAGAAGAGGTAAATTGTGTTATGGGTCTACTCATATTTATGTAGAAAGAGCCTAAAACATGTAACTTTGTCTGTTACCATTGTTTCATTAGCCTTTGGTTATTAGGTACATGCTTTATTTAAATTTTCATCTTATTAGAACATGAAACACAAATATGTACCCATATTCTTAAGCATGTTGTTTATACCATGTAACATAGTAGGAAGAGTAGTGACCTTAAGGCAGAACATTTTGTTTTTCTTATGGTTCTGAACTGAACTGATACCATTTCTGGAAAGTGACTTCATCTTCCAGCTTCAACTTTTCACCTGTAAAATGAAAATAATATGGATTTCCTAGTCAAACACTTGAGAGCTGCAGATTAAATTGAGGAGAAATATAAATGAATAAATGAATACACAGCAACACAGATATGGACCCTCATTCTGTTATTTGAATTTTATAATAATCTCTCAGCTGAAGTCAATGGGATAGCATTTCACAGCCCTAATGATGAATCTACCTGTAATGCTCATCTAACTTCATTTGTGGTTTAAAGGACAGTAAAGGGAGCTGGCATTGCAGCACACAGTTAACAGATGAGTAGTGTGGAGAAATCATCGAACCCTAATCTGAGACAAGCTAGCATTAATGTGTTTTGTACTGAAAACTCAGACACCAGCATGTGTTTTAATTACATAAAGAGGCATCTATTTTGAAGAGAGACTTCGCCATCTAGAAACCATCTCTTACAGTCCTAATATATAATTCTTTTTCTTTCTTTTTTTTTTTTTGGACCTCAGGTGAAAAATATATATTGCAAACTTACGAGTGAAATATCTTCACTGAAGAACCTTTGGATAAAGACACTGAGTATGCCAGAAGAGATGAAGGCTTATGAGAGCACAATGACAGAGGCTTACTTAAAAGCAAAACAGCAGGTAGAGCTCAGTTCAACAACATTTACACATGGAGCAACAAATTAAATTCTCAATACTCTCTTTTCGTAATTATAGGCATGGTCATGTAAAACCTCACTTTTGGAATTGTAGACATTTCATAGGCTGCAAAACAATTAACATTGTAATGTCTGTGAGCAACAGGCTACACTGGGCCTTTAAAGCATTTAAAGTTGCTGTTGCTGCTTTGTGCTAACACAGAAACATATCTCCGAAAGATTACTCATTTTTTTTCTTCTCTTTTCATCATCTGATACATCCATGCATCCCATCTCTTCTTCTGGGAGCTCTTGTCTCTCTGCTTTGGTAGCAGAGGTTTCAGCTTTGAAAACAACATAAATTGCATGTTTGAGCATGTATTGCAACTCCTTTTTCCACATTAGAACTGTACTTGTTTACATTGTTACAGAAGTTATAAGAACAATAGATTTCATGTCTTGAAAACAGAAATATACTCATTGTCTCACTTGGGAAAATGTGTATGCTACACAGTAAGGAGTTGCAAAAGCTAATTCTTTCTTATGGACTTAACATCACTTGCTAAAAGGATACCCCTAAGTTATTAGCTTACTCAGATCTGGATGCATGCTGATCACTGACGCACTAGATAATTGTAATTCAGCATATTAGAGTTGTCAGCATGTGTATGCTCAAATTCAAATGAACACATCAAAATTATTTTAAATTTCTAATCTTTGCCATTTTAATAAAGGGCAGAAAAGTTGCCATCTCTGTTTACATTTGGATTAAACAAACAGAAGAGATGTTTAGATTTTATATCCCACCTAGGCAGAAGAAGAGATGCAGCAAAGGAAACAGTTGGCTGCTGAATATGAGGAAAGTGTGAACAAACAGATGCAGTTATTACAACATGATCTGAAATGTCAGGAAGAGCATTGTGTCATGTTCAATTCTGCCTTGAGAGAGGTGGTGAGACTGGCAGAGATGCTGACAAATAAGGTGGCTTGTAAAGAAAACCAAACAACACTGTCTCAGCCAGACTGTGCAAGGTAATAAACATACTGCAAAATTCTGCTACAACTTTCTTTTTGCTAGCTAGAAAGCATTTGTGGCAAGCAGTTAGGTTGTCTTGTGGTTGGCAGTACATATATCTGGAAGCTGAAAACTGATTCTTGATCCAGAAGGTCAGATGATGCAGATCATAATTTTCATGTTTATGTAAAGCAAGCCTAGAAAATCTCAAACAGACACATAAACTCTGAAGAGACTCCCATCATAATCTCAGGGACAACAATATTTTGAGCGTCCTTCCTCATGCTACCAATTGATTTGGCTCTGGGATATCACACAAGTTCTAGACAGTGTGCCATCCATGCTCTGACATGTCTTATCACTGTCAGAATCAGAATGATGTCATTAACAAGAAAACAGAGAAACAGGAAAGTGATCTTTTTTACTGCATTAGCCAAAGCAAATACTCATCAAGCTCTCTAATTGCCAAAGTGCAGATATCATTTACATGTCCATCAAAATTCTTCTTTTACTGGTCCCTTTACATTGTTTTACCTTATCTTCAGATGTTGAGTAGAGTAACCATCTTTATTTCTTGAATTCCAGCCTGTTAGCCCAGATAGAGGCTGCAAGTAGCAAGATGTCAAGCATAATAATAAAGGAGAGTCACCGCCTCAAAGCATGGGGAGTACTGGGTGAAGGAACAGGAGCTCACCTTCTTAACAAAGCTAAAACCAGGATACTTACCAAGGAAGAGCTAGTGGGTAACTACAACCTCTAGAAATTTGTTTGAAAATTGTTAGTGTGTAAGGAAGTGTAGGCAGGCTGGTGTAGCATAAGTCACAAAATATACAAAATATAGGTCACAAAAAATAGCTAGGTCACAAAAGAACTAATAGCAAAGTCAAAAGAGACTGTACATAGAAAACTATGTCCTCACTGAGTTCCCACTAACTTGTGAATTAAGGGGTTGTTACAAAAGCAAAGTCATCAGTAGAACTCTTCTACATTGCTTCTTAGGAAGAATGTCAGATTTGCACTCATCAGGATCTTTGACTGGGTACTTGCTAATTATCTGCTAGCAACAGAGAGGGAAATGAACTCTTCTGTAGGCAAGTCTCAATTAGTTCAATTGATTTGCTCCTATGTGTTTGTCTGCTTTCTAATATTGTTGCACGTGTTTTGGTATGACAAAATGTAAAAGGTACCCTGACACCAAGACACCTCTTGCTTTCACCCTTCTAAAGGGAACAGAAGCAAAAAAAGGACAATGAAACTGACCTTGGATGTTTAAATGAATGTTGCAGACTGAGGCAATGAAATCTAAACTCCTGAAAGAACATTCCTGAAACATCAGTCTCCTCACTGTTATGAAACTCATGCAGACATGGTAGAGAGATAATCAAATTGCCATGTACTATAGACTTTTCCCCACAGACATCTTCTGTAAAAGGCAATAGAAAGATCAGTTTATTCTCACCCCATCTCTGCCCTTGCATACGATTTCTGAAAAACTAGCAACCCCCCACCCTCCTTCTGCAAGGTTTACAGGCTGTTTCTTCTCCCCCATCCCTGTCTATTGTAAACTGCTCTTAGACTCAAATGGCACTGCCCGAGCACCTGATGTTGTCTGCGTGGATCCTGTCACTGGATTGTTAACTCCCTACCCACACTGCACCATGCTGCTGACCAGTCAGTGCCCTGGGCCGGTACCTAGCAATCATTTTCTGCATCCTGAGACTGGAAAGGTACTTCACGTAGCTGGTAACGTTGGTTATGATCCCATCAGATCTAGGCTGGTCTGTGCTGTTGATTCTGCTTCAGGTAAGTGCCACAATGCAATAACCAATTGATCCATCTGTCTATTTGTGCAGTACAGTTATAGTGGAGGTACTGGTTAAAACAAAACAAAACAAAAAAACAATCAAACAAAACCCTTCAACTTGCTGTACTCACATGTACTTTCACCATAAGAAAACCTAAAGAAAATCTGAGAAAACTTCTCATTAGCATGACATTAGAAGATAGTGGTGTTCAGCTAGATATAAGACTTGCTGTAGATAAGATGTATTAGATGTTACAAGGCTTGTATACAAGGAAGCGTTGAGGTATTCCTCATTTCTGACAGATTTCAGCCCCTCTGTTCATTAAACTATAAAAACCATTATATCTTGAGAAACTTGCAACTTTAAGGGAATGGCCAAAGCAAAAATTAAATTTAAAAAACCCCATACAATTGTCAGAAAGGGCTTACATGAATTCATTTAATTCTGGACCTAAAGACAGCAAACCTTTACTATCAGCATCCTCTGAAAGCTCCATAGTTTCCATTCTGAGCTCTAAGGTTTCCTTGCCATTAGCATTAGTTCGCATAACCATGTTAAATTTCTTCTGGTTCTACATGTAGGTGCTAAGCGTCATAAGCCTGAAGTGCCCATATTTCCCTACATTCCTTACCCAGTTTGTCCCAACACTGGCCTACCCGTGAAGACAAAACTTCCAGTCTTGTGTCCTGAAAAAATGTTTGGTATGGGAGGACTCATGCTAGATCCGGTGACAGAAATAGAAGTTCCAGTGCTTGGGGTTACAATCCATCCTCACAGCGGGCAAAAGCTGACTGTTGGTGGGACATACCTTAACCCTCTTACTGGCATGTTGACACCTCTGGAGATTGGGGGTCCTATGACTGAGCCAGAGGGAGGCAAGATTGTTCCAATACTCGGAGTCGGTTTGGATAGTAACACTGGTAGGTGAATGCTCTTCATGATAAGTGTGGTTCATTTAACCTGCCCCTGACTGATTTGAGGCACAGACCAGAATGAGCCTAAAAAGTTTATGTTCGCCTCACACCTTTGCCTTTTCCTGTCGAGCCAACTGTGAAGCAGTTGTGCAACTTAGCTTTTACAGACAGTAATTCTTCTCTTTTCTATAGTTTTATTTTACAATTTATCACTTCAAAGGTCAATAAAACTATCTAGTGAAACTGTGAGAGACATCTGAGGTCATTATTCATTAATTATGACACAAACTACTGAAGTTGATTTGACTCTTAAAGATAGTCCAATTGCTCTACTAAAATATTAAAAGTAGTATGAAATGCATTACTTAGAGGCTTGGGGGGGTTGAAGTTCTAGATTTTTAAGAAGCATTTTCACATACCTATATTCTTTATCGCTCATGTTTGAAGATATACTAGACCCAAAAAAAGGAGTGGAGACCTTAATCTTCTTCTAAAGCAGAATATTTTTTGTCAGCCAAATTATTTTATAAACAACCTCAAACCTCCCCCCACTCCATGTGTCTTATTAGACCTATTTCTGCTTCCATTGAAGTAAATGATCATTGTGCCTTTTTCTGAATGGGAAGGACTGGACCAGAATGATGAGTTGCCAGGTGATGTTCTGAAACTCATTTCCTATTCCTTGATTGCAGGAGAAGTTATACCTCTAGGTGGGCTGGTGGATCCTTCCAGAAACCTAATGCTTCTCGGAGATTCCTTCACCGAACCTCTGAGTGGGAAAACAGCCCGGGTACATGGAGCTCACCTCCAGCAAGATGAGGTGCTGCCCCACGGTGGAGGTTACCAAGCAGTGTTGGAAGCTGACTGGCTGGTATCACAAACCCATGTGGTGAATGCTCTAAAGCAGTTTAAGGCATCAGTTTTGGAAGATACCTGTCTAGCAGCAGACAGATTAGCAGCACTAAAGGCTTCAGTAGAAGATATGAAGAAATCTTTCACCACTAGGTTTTATCATGCAATACATTGCTTGCAAAGCCTGGAGAAAAAACGGGAAATAGCTTCAAGTCTCAAGAGTAACGGTGGTAAACTGGGTAGGTATAAACCAACCAGCCTATTTTAAGGAGTAAGCAGGTGTCATTACACTGAAGGCTACAGCAATGCACACATTTCCATCACAGGATTTGGCCAAGACATCTGCTCTTCAAACTTCTAGGAAGTTTTTTGTCAAAATAGCCACTCTAGCAAATATGATGAACTCAGCCAGGTATTATTTGGAAGCTGTAGCAGAAATAACAGCATTGTAAGACTCTGAAAGTGAAAGCAGTTCTTTTTATCACAAAACTATTTAATGATCTATGTTTCTCATCTTTTTTGAACAAACTAGGTATGATCAAATATCCTGGCACAGAGATGTGGATCCCTGCAGTGTTTGGAATGAAAATCCCAGATCCTGGTGGCTCCAGTTTGATGGTGCCAATTCTGGGAATAGACTGTGACTGGAACACTAGGCAGCCTTCCCCACTTGCAGGAACGATGGAAGACAGAAACGGAAAAGGTAGAGTAGGAAATTCAGTTGGATGATATAAACAATAAAGAGACAAGAACATGTTATTTTCAGAGTGAGGAAATCACCCTACCAAAACAGACCAGTTTCTACCTCAACACTGAATGGAAAATACCAATTTTCATGGTGCATACATTCAAAACAAACAACACCAAAATAATGGTGAAGAAGAGCTAGGACTGAGACCAAATCATACTGTGGCTTTCAACCCTTCAAAAATCTACTATACTCTTTAAGAGAACTATTCTGATGTTCTTCTCAGTGATGGGGCCATAAATAGATGCTATCTGAAGGTGTAGCTCTGCAGTGCCCTGGTCCAACACTTGGTACATAGCATTTACAGCTCAGGAAAATTCAGTTTGTTTTTCATTAGGCAACTTGAAGACATTGTCATTTCCTTTTGAATTTTAATAAAAACTGCTTACTAGGGCTGTGGCTGGAAGTAATTATCTAAATTCTAAGCATTATACTTAGTTTTTCTTTATCCACAGGCCTTGTCCCCATCACTATTGGTGCCAGAACCATAAGTCCAATTACAGGTGAAATTGGGCCTGTTATAGGTGCTCAAACCAACCCCTGGACACACAATGTAATTCCTACTGTTCAGTCTCTTGGAGTTTTACCAAGAAGAGCTACAGATCCAGATCTGGTAATTAGAGCTCCAGCAAACTATCTTTACTTATGGGTTTGATATCTGTGCGAAATTCTTTGCTGATGCTTTTTCCCTACTGAGAAGAAATTTCACTTTCTATGCCCCACAAGTAGTATTCTTTTACAATGCAAGATGAGCTGAAATATATGTATGTCATTTTACTTACCTCTCCTCTTTTCATTATCTGCTTTTTCTGTCCCTTCTATCTGTATCTTCTTCTGCTGATCTTTGTACCTTCTATTTCATATCCTTCCCCTACCCTGAAACACACATTGCACTCAGACATGAATTATAACACGCACAGACGTAGGACTGCTAAGTATTCATCCCCTGTGGCAGCAAAGTTGGATATATGCTGTCAAAAGCATTGAATGGAGATTTCATCGCTAGCTTCAATGAAGTTTATAATCTTCCTTCAGTTTCCTGCAAATCTGAGCTATTATGTCTGTCATTGCTTTACAGCTGGACTTTCTAGAAAAGGAAATACATTCAAAGCATATATACTGGAATTGCAGAAAAAAAAAGGAAGAAGGGCTTCTTAAAAAGCTGATCTCTCTAATTCTTCATGTCCTTGATGCTGCAAAAGAGGGAAAGGCACAGAAGGTATGGTGCATTATTTTACAGCTGGCTTCAGGAAGGTTCTTTAAAAATTCCTTAAGGAATATGTGGTTCACATATATCAAATTCAAATATCACTGATCCTGCACCCAGGATGGTGGTGTTCTGAATCCAAGTCACTCATCGCCCCAGTACGGTACAAACCAAAAATGTAGATGGAGATGTTGTGACTTCAGTGCAATCATTCCCAGTATAAGGGAATGGTGTCAGGTGTCCTAACAGAATAACCAACAGTTCAAATTCAGCATCTGTCTATAGACAGCAAGGACAACACAATTCATAGTGGTATCAGTAACAGGGGGGGTTGCAATCAGTTTCTACACAATCAGAATAATTAAAAGGCTAGGAAAAAGCAGTAATCAAATGAGACAACCTCTTGCTCTCATCTGTCAGAGGAAAGAGTATCACAACAGGTCAGTATCTCACAAGTTTGTGTATTATCTAAAACTCCTTCTCCTCTTCCATTTCTTACAGATAAAATACAAGGAAAAAGTAAAAGACATTGATGAAATGTGCCATTTTCTTAAAGGGTCCTCTGTGCAGGAAGCCGAGAGACAAACTTCAAAATATTTCAGTAGCCAGATGGCCACCGAACTATCCTTACTATTCAAAGGTACAAAAGGGTAGCTACAACCAGAAGAGAGGGAGGCAGAGTCATACATCATTTTCTGTGATGTTTGCTACCTCTGACAGGTTAGCTTAAGCCTTACAAACTACTTAAGTCCTCCTGAGGCAAGACAATACAAAGGCAGGATCCAAAAATTGGGCTGTTCTAAAAGATAAAGAATGTAGATGTGGTGAAGCACATTGAGAAGGCATATTACTTCAGATTTGCTCTCTGAATTTCCAGTAGATTATCAGATGGGTGCTACTGCTAATATTTGCTGTTTACAGCTGACAGAGATGAAAAAGAACAGGAAATACAGGTTCTGTTGGAGATCAGAAAGGCACTGGAGAAGCTGATGGAGTTCACTGAAAAGATGCAACTAGAAGAAGAACGAATATACATGCAGCTGATAGAGAGAGAAAAGCAAAGGAGCCACGTCTCAAGTATTGAGACAGTAACAAACTTGAAGCTCAGAAAGGTGAGGTCTCTGCTGGGTTGGGCTGAACATCCATGGTCTCAGTCCACAGAACACTCTGGTCTACCTTTGAGAGGCACTGTAAAATGTTCCGGGAACTGCTATTTATAAAGAGTTTCCCCATTCCCACCTGGCCTTCTCTCAATCCCAATCAGAAAAAAAAGAAATAAAAAAAAAAGTAGACAGACAGACATCAAGAACAACAACAAAAAGAAATGGTGAAAACCCCAGTCATCCTAGACACCCATCACTCAGATATTTAATGATAGACTTTTGGCAACAACAATGTCTCATTGAACTGTGTAATTGAAGCTGGATTTCATTAAGGAAAGAATTCCAATGGAATTGTAGAACAGCAGTAGCTGAGCTAGGAGCGGACACAGGCTGGACTTTGGAGTTACAGAAGAGACCTTTATTTTCCTGGGAGAAGATTCTCCTTATATCAGGAGCCGAGCAGTCATTGACAGAGAATAAATGCAACCTACCATATAAAATCACAGCTGTTAAAGCTGGAACAGATCTAGGAGATCAGAAAGTACCATTCTGCCAAAAAGCAGTTCATATCCCCTGTAGGGCTGGATCCAGGTGAAATCCAGATAGGGTATTTGCATAGCTGAATTTCTCTTCCTACACTCTTCTTTCTTGCAGGGAATGCTAAGAAAGATCTAAAGATTTATAAGACTCCCACACAGGTAAATCCATATTCAGCCCTTGAAAACATCATCAGTGCTTCTCCAAATAACTGTTACCTAGTACTATAGAGAATGCATCTGTTTTTGTCCAAACAATACCAGCTGAACTAAACACAAAGCTTTTTACTGACTGAACAGACGTCAGATAGACTTTATTGAAATATATTGCCAGGAAGCTTTTTTTTGGCCCTTCCAGACACCATTTGCAGTTTTCATGACTGTTTCTTTAAGGGCTACCTAGATACTAGTACTCTAGAGCTGTTACAGTTACACTGGCTCTGTAGCTAGTGACTTGCCAGATTATGCGTAAGAAAGCAAATGAAAGCCAGGATTTGCAATTCATTTGAAGCGGGCTTACATTTTGTATCATTTCTTCCAGGTCATACCTGCCCTAGCCTCTGAGTCTCAGGAATGTATACTGAAACAACAAGCTAGTGTGGAGACTGCATACACCAAACTGGAATATTTGAGGGACTTGTCAAACATCCAGATGCAGCAGGCAAAGGTACCAACTTCACTTTAAGGCAAATAAAAAGCAATCATGTTACTTACTTTCTAACAAAAGCATAAGCAGTTGCCATGTTCTGAGACTATCTATCCAAGAACCTGCCTCAAGAAGTCAGAGCCCCGTAAAATAACAAAAAACTTAAATGAGAATTGTAGAAGTTGATTTATAAAGTACATGTCAAAGACTTTGACACCTGGAAATTCAATTAAATTTCACTTCAAAAGGCAGTTTTTCAACAGCAGTGTTAGGAAAAAGAATAGAATAGAATAGAATAGAATAGAATAGTTCACTCAGAAGGGACCTACAACAATCATCTAGTGCAATTGCCAAATTGTCAGTTTGTCTATTTGCAAAGAGATTTTAAACAGCGGGACACCTGAAGTTCTGTACTTCCTAGGGAAGAAGCAAGATATTAGACATAGCATAACTCCTGCAAACATTTTTTTCTGGATGCAAAATGATTTTCAAAAATGCATGAGTGCAGAGGATCGGAAGTCCTCCTCTCTTAAAGGGACCTTTCAAATCCCGTAATCTATAATGTCTCAAGAACTGTAGATCCAAATCCTTTTGACAAAAGAGTCAGTGAATCTTTCCATTAATTCAATGGTCTCAGGATCTGATCCTTACTCTTTACATTAACTGGTTTCCACATTCCATTTTGGACTACTTACAATAAAAAGATTAAAATGAATGCACTTTCCTAATCCTCTTCCCCTTTCTTCAGTGTCCTTCCTTTAAAGTTCCCTGGGAGGTGTTTCTCTCCTCCTCTTCTGCTTTTCCATTCCCATGAGACTATCACTATTAACTAAATTTCAGTTTATTAGTCCAAATGAGGATTATTAGACCACAATGTTGAACAGAAAACATTTTATCACATGTATGGCACTTACAAATGGATTCCAGAGAAACTGAGGACATTATATACAAGAAATGCAGTTCAAATCATACCTTACAAATTTTACACCAGCTTGAAGGAAGTGGAAAAATCTGACTGGACAACTGTGGGACCATAACCATTGCAAAAGGCTTTTAAGTTGCTGAGGCAAAGTGCCATACCATTTTATTGAGTCACTGGACAATTTGCATAGGATGGGTATGAACTGACAATATGAGGTTTTCATGAGAAAGCAAAGAATGCCAGGATGCTTTTTTTTCAATTATATTTTTGACAGGCATGAAATGGCCTTTGTCTGCTTTGTGCTGCTGTTTCAGATGCTTTTCTCTGGGTCACAACAGTGTTTTGAAAACTATCAGACAACCAAATTTTATGGCATTAATGGGATCTCACATAGTACATGCAAGGTCATCCAACAAAACCTGATCCCACTACTCAAGTCTACGGTTCAGATGCTGGAGGAAAATAGCAATAGTGTATCACCTGAAACATCAGGTAAGAGAGAAGAAAAAGGTACTGTCAGTTACCTTATTTTATTCTGGCCTTGAAAAACACCTTGTTGGAACCTTTCAACTTTGAAAATCTAGAAAGAGATTCTCCCATCTGACAGCTGAAAATTAGACTTTGGTTCCATTTTTTAAGAATTAAAGATCTCCTGGGACTTAATGAATAAGTCCTTTATCATTTGCATAAACTTTCTGCAGAGTGGGATCAGCCCTGAAGTCATTTCTAAGGCTCAAAGTTTCTCTTGCCAGGCCTCACAAAAGTTAATGTATATTTTGCAAAACAGTTATTGTCTTTCTCCACATTTAGAGTGTTCCTATAAGTATAAATGCAACTTCATTAGACTAATTAGTTATAAGCTGAAAGGCAGCTAAAATTCAAAGGGAAGACTGAGAAAAGGGTGACACAGAATTTGAATTCTTGCATTTTCTATGCATCAGAGTTGAGCTGGTTTACCTGGAAAACTTAAGTATGATGCTTTAATCTTTGGAAATAAAAAAATGCATTGTGTTTATGCACCAGAACTAGTTCCATGTTTTTAGTCCTGCAAACTGGAAAACCTAACCTCAGTTTGACAACAGAAAATGCAGTAGAAACCTGGAAATCAATAGCAAAGCTTTTACTTCCCCTGCTGAAAATATTAAAAGTATAGATTACATTGTGACCAGGCTTTTAGTTATGTACAGATCTGCCTGTCATATATGAGCAAATGGAGGTGAAAAATACAAGCTGTTCAACTGCTGAAGAAATTCTAGTATGAAAAACATGGAGTTATTATGAAGTATGCTTTTCTGAAACCCTAGAAACAAAAAGCACAGTGGAATTTCCAGGGAAGTTCCTTTGATGATGTTCCAGCAAAAGTACTACTTGCAAAAAAATGCATTTCCTTCTTCATTCTGAACAGGCACAGTCTTTGATAGGGCAACTATCTGTACAGCTGGAGTTTGAATCATTAGTGCTTCAAAGATCTTTTCATACAGGATCTCTTCATTATTATCAGATCTAGTGGTGATGTAACTCAGGAGACTGCTGTCTTCATGGAAATACACAGTGGATAAACACAAATTCAGCATGCATACTGCCAGTGGAAATATGCACAATGGGAATGGGGTATTTGTTTTTAAGCATATAGCCTTGTATCACTGTCAGGTACTTCAGAGAATCAGGAATTAAGTAACAGTATTTTCATGATGCTGCTACTACTTTTTCCATTTTTCTGTCACCTCTGGTTCCTTTAGAAAACATTGTTGAATTTAGCTAAATTGAGAAGCCTGCAGATTTGTCAGCACTTTAGTGGCTATTTAAGCAGCAGGACTGCATTAAAATAATTGATTTTACACAGAATTAAATAACCTTTTTTTTTTTTTTGAGGCAGTATTGCCGTTCATTTCAGAAACAGTATTTTAGCTCCTGCAACTTGGCTATTTCCAGCATAACTAAGGGTGGCATTATCATTATAATATTTCCAGTACAAGAAGATTTATGAAATCATCAGTTTTATTTTAAGTCCAGTAGACTAGCATTGGTGATTACTAACAAAAATTAAATTAACCAGCATAGAGAGATGTGCACTTTCAACCTTTTTTCCTCTAAAATAATCCCCTGTAAAATTCCTATGTCAACTGCAGGCACCTCTTAATTTATCTGTCTGCACCAAAACATTAATTGGTGGGTATGCCCTTATGTTTTTTTCCATCTACTCATTTATGCTTGGGGCAGATTCTACAGTGGAAATGACTGTCTGGATAAGCAGCAAGAAGATTCTATCAAGTTAAAATTTATCTGTTGTTGAAGTTTATTTGCAACTGAAAAGGAACAAGTGGTATAAACCAGGTTTCCTTTCTCAATAAGCAATATAAGCCCTTTCAGAATTCTCATATCCAGATCAAGACGACTCAAGGAATTATTGATAAAACACGCTTTTTTGTTAAAAGTATAATCCTGTTCTGGTAAAACACTATTTTGTGGAAATGTAACTAGAATGGACTGATAAATGACTTTTTAAAAGGTCATTTGGTTTCCTTCCAGCCAGAAACACTGCTACTTTAACTATTGAATGCTGTAGAGTTAAGGGGAGGGGGGGGATGGGGGAGGACACGGGACCTAAGAAGTGTGTAACAGGGTTTGACTGTACCTGAAACTAATGATTCAACAATAAATACATTCTCTCATGTTTCTTCTACAGGCTACTCATCAAGGAGCACTTTAAATGCTCATTCAGAGGCATTAAGGGCTGAAGCAAGTCAGGAAACCACTTCAGCTTCCATAGTATCACCTGTTCTACCCACTTCACATTCAGAAAGGATCAGCCACATACAACAAGAAATGCATACAAGGTAAGAAATCCTTGTTCTGCCTTGTTTAATTGCCTCTGCATTTTTAGTTACAAAAATATCTTCTTTGCAAGTTTGGAAGGTTTTCTGCCCAGAAGGCTTATATTTGGAGTTTGTGTGTGGCTCAACAGAAGTCTACTGCTTGTTCTCCTGAATATGTATGTATGAACATGACAAATGCCTCAGTAATGACTATATAAAAAGTAACAATCTATCTTCACTCCTGTCTCATGGATATCTGGTTGTAGGTTTTTCTTTGAGAAGCATGCTTGTGAACTGGCACATCTGGAACTGTCCTTACTGACAGAAGAAATAAACTCTATCTTTTCCTTTTATGAATCATCCAAGGCTAAGGAAAAGGAATACCATAAAGGAAATTGGGTAAGGCTGGCATTGCGTCAGCTTAGAGTTCTCAGCTGATACATAGGAAAAGCAAGTTTTCCGTTTCTTTTTTGAATTCCTTTCAATTTTCCCACATCATTTCAGAAAGGGAAATTGAAGCAAAAAGGAGTTTTTAAAGAAGAAAGAAATCTTCTATTCTGACTACTGCAAAGTAAAACAGAAACTAAATTAGTTTTCCTTTCTCAATGTTAAGGCACAAGAAGCAGTGACCTTATCTTCAGTAACTCTTGAGTACTTAATCCCAGAGTAAATCAGGCTACTTATGTTACTTAAATGAACATGGACATCTAGTTTCTGGCTATGTTTTTTAGATCTCGGGCTCAGTATGACTCAATTCTCATTCCTTTGATGCTCCTGATCATGAAGATGTTTCAGTTGGTATGTCTATAGTTTCAGGGGATGAAAACCAGTAAAGGAACAGAAGCAACCACCACAAAAAATTCACTTCTGAAAGAACTGTCAGAACACCACCACCACACTGAACAAGCCCTCCGTCAGAAACAACTGGAAGAAATCAAGCCTTCAGGCCTCATCCCAGAGTTAACAGTGCCCAAGCAGACCCTACATTTTCTGGAAGAAATTCCAGATCAGTTGTCAATTTGTCTTCTTGGCTTACAGACCCCAGATTCTAACTTCATTGAACAGCAAGTGAGTTTAAGGCATTTTCCTTATGCTGCTCCTGCTATTTTCACCTCACTGCTTTGTAAGAATGAATGTAATCTTCACTGGCTGATACAAACATACCCGCTAGCTTTAGGCATTACATGGGTGGCTGTATTATTAGAGCAGCTACAGGCATAACTTAAATGTTTCAGGTCTCCCTGTACTGGACTATATATTTTACTGCCTCAGTAGAGGTGGCAAAGCACTTTATCAAAGAAAACCAACTCTAAGTTTTAAACTGTCATTACACAAGAAAAAATAGTAAGTGACATTACCAGTATGAAGGGGGTTTTGTTTGTTTTGGTTTTGGTTGTTGTTTTTTTTAAAGCCTGCTTACTGTCTTTACTGCCCATGTTTATTTCTTTTGCTCACATGCCTAAATGTAGTTTTTCTTTTCTCTTCACAACCTGTCTTTTGGGTTTCAGTGCTTTAATGGTCCTCATTCTGTCCTCCAGTATCTGACGATTTTATTAGATAGGATGAATCTACAAGTATAACGTGCTGGTTTTCCTCTAGCGTGTCCTGGGTTTTGCTGGAGCGTAACACTAAGAGACAACCACTGAAGCTTTGAAAGTAGAAAAGCTCCCTCTTCTAATAGCAATTTTTCCTCAAAATATTTTGAGTTAACATCTCCTTTACACTCGTTCACTTTTTAGAAGGGCCCACTGCCATTTCTGCAATATGAGTGCCCACCAACTGTGGGGCCTTTTAGCTCTTACTACTCCACATACCCACAGATCTCATGCTACTGTCTGACAGGAAAACGTTGCTAGAGAAAGCTTAAAAGGTGTTTAGGCAAGTTATAGAAAGTACTTCTGTTGTGGGTAAATTCCACCTCTGAGATAACCTTGTTTATACAGGCAGCTTTTAATATGGCAGGGAGTCATTCTACAGTCAGATTATATAAATATGTTCTGGGAGCAGATGTCTGCCTATCTTTCATTAAGCTAATGACAAACTTTTTAATCCATTTCCTCATTTCACTTAACTTTGCAGGGGCATAGAGGACTTGGAAAATAAAGCACTTACAAATTTTATGAAAACAAACAGGCAGGTAGAGCATAAATACAGACTTTACAAACCCCTCTGAGGAAAAACTGCAGTGTGACTCCATGCCTTACTAGGTAGGAAGTTTCCCTTGGAACCTCTGTAATCTTAGAGAAAAGACTAGTCCAAACTGACTTGCCCTTCCCATTACAATTCTGTAGGAAATTGGACTTCACTAGTTCTGGTGACCACAGAGCTATTTGTTGGTGTAGAAAATCCCTACTCTTTATTCTCTTTTGTTTAATAGAAACTACATTCTTGGGAAGTCAAGCATTCACCAGACTCTCTAACTCAAATACTACAAGTTTCAGCAGTGAAGATAGTAAAGCTGGAAGCTCTGAGGCAAGCATGTCTGTACAGAGTCCTGGATCTCTACAGCAACCTTCAGGTAGAGGCATTTCATGCTTTTCATGCCTCCCCTCCCCCTCCCTGCATGAGCCTCATGGTAATTTACAAAACCTGTAAACATACAGATGCCCATCCTGACTGACAACCTACAGGATGTGCAGGGCACACAAGCTGGGGCATATGTGCAGACACATGGCAAAGTGCAGTTACAGTAGGCTCCTACACAGGTCAAGCCGGCAGAACCCCACTATCAAAAGCCCTGCCAATTATGCCCACTACAAACCCAACACTGGAAACAAGTACACTTCTATAAACAAAATTCATTTGCTCATATCACTATGCTTACTTCCTTCAGATTCTGACTTGCCCAGAAGGTGTGACAAGGATTCTGAACAGTTTTGACTACAAAAATACTGGTGAAGAGGTAGCCCGAGAGGTCGCCCAGACTGGAGAGAAACAGCAAGTAGCAAGAGCAGTGGCCTTTCTTCACAAGCATCATCAGGAAGGGGATTTGCTTAAAGGTTTAAAGGAAGAATCAGAAGCTGAGCTGAGAAACATGCAGGCACAATTTAGACTGGAACTTCAAACACAGACAGAGGAAAAGGTACATTATCTAAAGCATTGGTATTGTGATTTGCTAACAGCTATACAGAGGGACAAGACTCTAGTGAAGTGTCTGGCCATGTTATTTTAGGTTCAGCAATGTTTTATGTGGTTCACAACTATTTGACTCATGCTGTCAAGGGAAACTTTTAGAAGTCTCTTTTAAAATTGATGGGTTCCGTGTTCTTCAGGGTAGTTAATTTTTTCCCCTCTGGATTCCTATTTCAAAGCCTGCAGTGAGAATTAGAATACTTCCATACTTTCACAAGTCTACAAGTAATCTGTAAGACTGTGTAATGTTTTCTTGCCAGATGCAAGCCAAAGAAATGCAGGTCATCCAGGAGACCGAAGGAAAGAAGATAGGCAATCTGGTGGCATATTTCATCCTATCTCAGAGACACCTACGGCAAACAGTCATTATGCTACAAGATTGCTACAAGCTCAAGAAGATTGCCTTGAGGTCCCAAAAGGAGAGCACTGGCCTGGAACAACTTGTTGTAGAAGTAAAAATCTCTTGATAGTTTGGTTTAGAATCTGGAACTCCTCCACTGTGTTGTTACAAAACTTTAAAGTTTACAAACTTCTCAGGAATTGTGCCTGTTTATAGCAATGGGACAGCTAACTCCAGATAACAGTATATTATACTGTTTGGGGTTTTTTATGCCAAAAAGAATTGAAAATATCTTGAGCTTAGCTACTAAAGATCAGACACTTCAGATCCATTTCTTAACATAGATTTACTTAAGGCTCCTTTGACCACCTTAAATTTATTTTTTATAGTTATGTTTTGTTATTTGGATATTTATAAACAACAACAATAAAGGATGTATAGGACTGCAAAATACTGTTACCTAGCTTCCACTAACTTTGATGGCACTTTCAAACACTCTGACTCTTAAATCTATTCTCAATGTATTGCATGGAAAGTAAGATAACCGAAGAAGTGTCGCTCATTTCATGTTATATTTCACATGACAATTCTACCTTTCAGGAATTATTGACTGATGATGACACCAGGGACATTTCACATCTCCTGAAGGACAACACAGAGTATATATTTTTAGTGCTGGAATTTATACAAAGTGTAAGATTGTTACAACTGAGAGAGACACAGTTTAAGGAAATAGTCAGAAGCCTAAAAGGCTGCATCCAGGAGAAGGTAAAACTAAAAATATATTACCTAGCAATTTTATTCAGAACATGCTAAATAATTTTCATTGCTATTGTTACTGTGCAAAGGACTCTGTTCTCCAAATATTGCTCTTTCCAGAACAATACCAGGATCTTGTGATTTGTTGTTTTGTTTTTTTTCTTATATACGTTCTGTAGTTTGTGGATGAAGCTAACATCACAGCCAGTGAACTGAAAAAATTCAGAGAGCAGAAAATGAGAAGGCTGGAGGAACAGCTGAAACTCTTCCTGGAAGATAAAAGAACAAAGAAGAATATTTCAAGTAATCTTGATCCATTGCAGGTTAGAAAACAGCAAATCCCAAAAGTTTTCTAATTGAACAGGCTTTATCAAATGCACAGTACATAAGATTAATGGTATAACACTAATGAGACCATGACTGCAGCTATATTGTGTGGTTTATGTCCTGTACTGTGAGATTCACAACAGATATACAAAGAAAATGTTTGAATGTATAGATTAGGAATGCAATACTTTAAGCAGCTGGAAGGGGATAGGAGAAGCACAGCTTTCAGAAGTAGGCTATTCCCCAAGTGAAAGCAAAAGGGAACAAAGAAAAAGAGCTTAACAGTTTTCTTCTTTACAGAAGAAAAAAGCCACCTTGAAAACAGAAGATGCAACAGAAAAAAGACAAGACCTCTGGCAGACTTTCCAAGAGAAACATCTGGACCTCAAAGAATCTCACATATGGCAAATATCAGATGAAAGAGCAAAGCTGCAGGATCATCTGCTCTGTGGAGAACAGGAGAGCAGGATGAAGCCCACAGGGTTTGGTTCTACAGCATACATTGAGCAACATAATAGGGTACTGTGTGACCACCTCCTTTCACACAACCCCCCTCCAGTTTTTTTCCCAGGGGGAGGGGATTGCTATTTTCTGATGTTCAGACTTACTGAAAGATTGAGAGGACTGGTACTCCAGAAATGCTGTATCTAGTACAGACTGCTAATCATTATAGAGCCTGAGAAATTTAACAGCAGAAAGCATGCTAAGCAGCTATTGTCTGCCCTAAACAAAGTACGTACTGCCAGAAAATGTCACTCCATAAGGTGACAGTCTGCTGGAGATCTCTATATTTGCTGCTTAATATTTTTTCTGGCAATTGAGTAATGCAAGGGAGCAGAAGTTTCTAAAATACAGACTCTAAGTTTATGCAAGGGGAGGAGTAAAGAAAAAGTCACATAGAAGCAAATGCAAAATTTCCATTGTGCTTTTTATAGGTACTTACTTTTACATGTCCTTACTTTTCCTTGTAGTACTCAATGAAAGAATGTAGTGAAACAAAAGCTTTCTTAGGAAAGGATTTTCATCCAGATTTGCAGAAGGTAAGAATGAGACCAGAAGAAGAAAAAAAAGAAAAAGAGATGCAGCAAAACAACAGTCCTCTACCATCTATCACCAAGTCTTTCTGGGTTCCAGGGATACATCATAAGGCAGATGACCAGCTCCTATTGTTCTTGACTAAGAGTAAGTCTGGTTTGTCATAGGAAATTCAAGTGACCTATGATTCTTTTTCGATACGCATGCATTGCCTGGGGTGCGCATTAACGCTTTGGAAATGGAATGAACAGGGAAGTGATGGGGTGGAATTCAGACTATAGTTAAAGCACAAGATGAGGAAGACTGATGCAATTCCGAAGGAAAAAAAAGTCAGTCTCATTCTCCCAACTAACCATCAGCAGGAGAACACCTAAAGCACTCCTAGAAACTGAGTAAACAAGCAGGAAGATTTTAGGTTAAAAGTGCACTTTTCAGCTCAGAAAACGTCAGTTTTCCACCCTTTCAAGTAAAGGGTATTACCAAAATTCGGATGTAAAACTGGATACTTACATGAGTGCTTGCCTTTTCTATGATATACATAAACATCATCTAGGTAAGATATTTAATTTTATTCATCTGCAGAGCTTATTCCACCCTTAGGATTAGCAGGTCTGTACAGGTTTGCTTGCAACATCAGCAGCTACTTGATAAGTAGCAGAATTTCCTCTTCTTTGGACTGAAAAGATTTCATTGGGATCAGGTGAACTGCTACATGTGATCAATTGTTCAATGTTTCAGAGTCTTTTCCAGAACATTCTCTATGAAGTAAAGAACTGTTCATTTACTCATTAGCTTGATGAAGTGGGATAGCACAATCCTGGAATTGAACTAGACACAAAGAAATAAAGCAAAAGAAAACTTAATTTGAAACAGCGCTCTCTGAAAGAGATGAAAAAGAATTCCTTCATGGAGCAAAAATGGAATTAGAGAGCACACACCAGGTGCATCAAGCAGCCCAGTTGGCCTTGTTGCTCTTTTATAACCCTGTAAGCAATTCCCAGAGCTTCCTGAACAGCAAACAGTACAAGAGTCATGCAATTATCAGAATGCCAGAGAAGGATTTCCTTATCTAGCCCCTTAGAGAAATTCCAATGCACTTCTGTATTTTTAAACCTCTTCCCAAAATTAGACATTTAGTCAAAAAGTACAACTTCTATTCCTAACATTTGATTTTTAAATTGATGTCTTAGGCCCAAATACTATGTAGAAAAGTCAAGGTTAGCTTATGGAGCAACAAGAGGAATGGACACAAACCTCTCTGGAATTATTTGCTGTCATTAATTAGTATATACTGTTCTCACAGATATCAAGGTGCTGAAGCAGGCAGAACACCTGATGGTATCCAGAATCATTCTTCTGAATCCACAGTTTACAACACCTTCACTGTATGGTAAAAACTTTAAGTCACTTTATTGACTACTGCCCCACAAACAGAGCTGCATAAAATGGTCTCACAAGAGGCTTCTTTTCCTGCCAACTACCTCTTTTTTTGTCTGCTTAACAACAAAATACATGAGCCACGTGATATCTGCATAAGTAACTTGCCTACAGCTGTGAATTATCAATGATATAGTCCTTATAATAAACCAAATATTGGACTTGGAGCACTTAAACAGGTAAATGTTGTATTCATTAGATGGAAAAAAACCTCCTACCAATTCTGATGAGATACGGAATTTGACACTTTGATAGAAAATCACTATTTATAGAGTTAAGGGCAGCTAGAAATTTTTTTCTCATCAATAAAAATGCATTGGTGACAAAGACAACTTTGTTAGGAAAAATTTCGAGAAGTATTCTGTAAGCAGTCCAAACAAGAAGTGTGGGAACAAGAAGTGGTTGGACTTGGGGTTTTTTTGTTTAGTTTGGGTTTTTTTGTTTTAATTTAACATACTGTTCTTCCTGTTTAAACAGAACTCTACATAATATTTGAGATATATGAAAAAGGAGAAAACTAGTGAATTGGATAATGTAAAGAGTTTTGGAGGGAAAGATTATCCAATTCTTTGCAACATTAGCATCTTTGCCCAGACTTCAATGTCGTGCTCCAAACAGCAAAACTATCTGTTTCACCTTACTTGTCTACACAATTCCAATGTGTGAAATGTTTGCTCAGAAAAATATGGTAAGAGATGGATTGTTTAGGAAAGCAATATTTCCATATTTGTTTACACAGATGGTGATAAAGCTAAGTGTATAAAAACATCTTTTCTTCTTGGTCTTCTGAAAGATGTGAATGATGATCTCCAAAGTCATGCAGTGGCAGCTGGACTACTAGAAAGCCAAAGGATGGACAAAAGTAAATCTTAACCTCCATTCTTCCTTATATGAAAGTCAGAACTTGAGTGTAATGTGAAGATTTCTGTTTCATCATTCAAGTAGCTGTTGGTTGTTTTTATTGTGATAAGATTTTGCTGGACAGACATCATAAAGTTACTCTCCTCTTTGGAGGAAGTGCTCTACCAGTGAGGGAGAAAGACTTAGAATGCAGAATCACCCCGAGTTTGCTGCTGATCACCTCTGAGGCACACATAAGTAATGTCACTTTTCTAGGCCTTAGCTATCAGAAATTTCACTAGGAAAAGTGAAGTTTTGGGCATTGCCTAACGGTATCAAGCACTTTATTACTCTTAAAAGAATTCATAATGCATCAGAAGGGCTTCATTTTATACTGAACATTGATAATATATTATGAGTTGAGAAATGCAGTGTATTATACACTTGTATTGCATTCTTACCTCTTGGACAAACAAAATCAAAATAGAAACCAATTAGTTTAATGAAATGCTACTCTTCTTGCAGAAACAGCAAGTACTTCTCAGGGTATACAGGATGCCTTGATGACCCAAGAAGGAGAACTAACATTAGTTGATCCCGCAACCCTTTCTACAAGAGAGTTTGTCATATATCAGTATGGCATCTCCATCCTACAGTTTCTCAGATTTCACATTGATGTAAGTTTTTAAGATACTGATATTTAGTAATTAGTGCTTTCAAAAGACAGTTATCAAAAAAAATTCTTCAGCCAACAGGCTGCAAAGTGTCTACCAAATATAAGGTAAGATCAAGCAGAGAATGACCAGTGTGCAAACATCAGGTATTGAATTCCATTTGTGTTTTCACCACAATGGTGTAGGACTGTGTTGAAGTCAAACCTCTGTCCCGCAAGATCCACAGTCAGTTCATATATTTGTTGTGGCATCTTTCTTGATCACATCACTTAATTCTTGCATTCCCTAATCCCTAGATACTGCATAATATTGTGTTAAAACCTATTTCTTTTATAACTTGGAGCAAGGATTCTCTCATTTTCTTTGTACAGTTCTTAGCACGCTATGGCTTTAGTCTAGGTAAACTCTCCAGGGTCTTTCATAATAACAGTATCAAATAATAATAAAAATCATGGTGACTATAGCCAGAGATCCAGGGCTGGAGTACACTTTCATTTACTTAATTAGAAAACTGGCAAGATGAACTACTATGATTTGCTAAGGGTTTTTTAAACCGTTTCCATTTTCATGTGGTATTTGTTGGCTCTGTGTACCCACTGCAAATCAAAGCTGACATTTAAATGAACTTATATCCCATTAATCCCTCTTACTTTGCAGATTTTATGTGCATACACACTTTTTACAGAAGCATTTTTCCTTCTCTTTGCAGGCTCCAGAAATTAATCTGTGTGTTGCCTCCAGTGTACCTCTTAGTAATGCCACAGGCAATGCCTTCAGAAACTCTTTCTTTTATCAGGTTTGTCAACTTCACATCTAGTCAGCCTATGCAATATTTTCATATCCATTAAGTTGTGGGACTAAGAAATAAAATGCAAAAATGTTTCATATTTTTCAAGTCAGTATGCTTGATGCTTCCTAGGAAAAAATACTGATATAAGAAATCCTGAAATGTTAATGGTGTATTCAGATATATCTGGAGCATAAACTTAACAGAGCACTCTAGGATACTGAGTTTGAATATGTTTAATGTGAGGGTCATATCCAAAGCATGTTTATTAAATCAGCTCTGGTTACCCAGTTTCTCATGTCCCAGTTCTACCACTTCCATTTCTTCCAAATTGTCTATAGGTCATTTTTATAGAAGTCAGCAGTGTATCAGCATTTTAGTTGCTATAATTAAATTACAGAATCTGACTATTTAGTATTATTCATTTCTAAAACTCTGGGATGTTGAGAAAGAAGTTTTCTGAAGTTCATTACATATAAATATAAAACTGCCTAAAAACACAGAATGCAAAAATGCTTTAGATTCACATCATAGGGTATTAAGAGAAGTCTTATGACAATGCTGCTGCTTTGTGTATTCAGATATTCCCCAGCACTCTGATTTAAATCTTGTAACTTTCCTAAAATTGAGACAAACCATTGGAAGAGTTGCATCAGCTGAGCTGACTACTGCTGTGCTCTTTTCTCAGCTCTGGATATTTGTTCTTTCTCAGAATTCAAAGAACAAACTATTCATTTTAAGGGATTGCCTGAGTTCTGTTGGAAGTTTCCTTCTCCTCCTCGTGCACTGCTTAGCTCATATCACTGCTGCTGACTTCAACCACGACACCAATCCACTCTTTCTGAAGCTTTTTTATCAGGTACCTCAAAATGTTCCAAATGTAATTACATTATAGCAACATTCATAAAAAATTACCATTTTAAAAGGGGGGGGGGGGGGTGTGTAACAGGTTTGTACAACTTCCAATAATAAAAATCAAAAGGAGAGATGAAATAAGATAGTTAACTATTACCTGGACTACCATTACAGTTACACAGTGACTGTTCACAGAAAGATTCACAGTCAACATTCACAGAACACTGCTTTACCCTAAGTGAAGGCAGCGAGATGGCAGAAAAATCCACCATATCATGTATTAACATCCTGCCTGCATACAAACAACACTAACTCAGAAATACCCATTTGTTCTACCAACAACTAAGGAGATAAAACCAGACAACTACATTCTAACCACCAGTTGGCAAGTACATGGGAGAATTAAACAGAAAATGCTCTTTCATAATCATAGTCCTGACTCAGAGAACACAGTTATACCAGACACAGAGCTGTTGAGAAAAAAAATGGAACTGCATTGTTCTTCCCATAACACCTCAATGTGATGTAACCCTTTCCATTCAGCCTTCAATAAAGTGCACTTATGTGTTGCAGGGGATACCCATTATCATCTCATTTTCCCTTAAGGTATTCCCAATGTACACACAGTGATTTTAGTCCCCTATCGAACGCTACCCTTTATGAATGATGGTTCTCCTCATGAGTGACAAGAACTATCAGCATTGTCTAGAAACCAACATAACACAAATATCCCAAACAGGATTCCGCTCATGCATGGCACCATGTTCTCATCCTAGTTCCGTCTTTAACAGCCACATATTAACCACGTTATGCAGCATATTTGTGGTCTGTATCAAATCCCCATGAGACTAGTGAAGTTATTTTTTCAGAAGAAATAGGCTTCCAGAAGTGAAAATCTGTCTTGATACCCTACTATTATTTGATATCATCCTCCCCCAATATCTCTATTCAGTGGTTAACTGTAAAGAATTGTGTTTGACTGTGTCCAGGTTTTCCAAACAGTTTTGGGTTTTTTTTTTTTCCTAGGCACTAAAGGCTTGTCTTAGTGAAACATTCTCTCTCAGACTCCAGTTGTCAGCAGTTCTCCAGGGTGATAAATCTTATGGGATAAGTCAGATGTTGCTAAAGGAAGAACCATTCTGCAAGGAGGAAATAAATCTCATCTCCCAACTTTTTGAGGTGAAAGTGAAAAGCCTCACAGACATGGAAGGCTTTGAGAAGGTAATAAGAAAGGTCATGAGACCTGGTCTGGTTGAAAGCTCGCCATCCCTGTTTTCTTACTTTATTACAAAATGGCAATTTAAACTGGCTTATAGATGCCTGCCTCTCCAAATCATTGCTCAGTAAGGTCAGACTCCTGTGGGATGTCAGTAGAAGCTCTATACATAATTTCAACTTCTGAGTTTAAAAGTACTCCTGATGTATTGGAAAGGCTCAGCATTGGCTTTCTGCAAAGAGATGTTCATAAGCCACATAGGCAAAAACCTATTCAGCCATCCCTTGAGTATCCAGATCTAGGATTAACTATCCCATCTGCACAATAGTAAAACTATTGTGATGCAAACTAGAGCTGGTGAAGAGAAGGGCCATTTGTACCATCAGAAACACATGTACACTTAAACACCCTCAGGGATATGGATAAGCACAAGGAGTTTGAGCTATTTGTGTATAAACCAACTCAGCTGGGATCCAGAGGGGAGACTGCTGCCATTCAAGGGGACATCAACAAGCTGGGGAAATGGGCTGACAGCAGCCTCATGAAGTTCAACAAGGGGAAGTGCAAAGTCCTGCACCTTGGAAAGAACAGCCCCATGCACCAATAGATGCTGGAGGCTGCCCAGCTGGAAAGTACATTTGTGCCCTTGCTGAAAAGGTGACTAACAGTATCCTGGGCTCCATTAGGCAAATTTTTGCCAGAAGGTCGAGGGAGGTGATCTTTCCACTTTGCTAAACATTAGTGAGGCCACTGCTGGAATACTGTATCCAGTTCTGGGCTCCCCAGCACAAAAGTAAAATGGACTTACTGGAGAGAGTCCAACAAAGTGCCACAAAGACTAGAGCATCTCACCTATGAGGAAAGGCTAAGAGAGCTGGGACGGTTTAACCTAGAGAAGACTCAGGGAGAATCCCATCAATATATATAAACACCTGCAGGGTAAGTGTAAAGAAGATGGAGCCAGGCTCTTTTTCAGCAGTTCCCAGTGACAGGACAAGAGACAATGGACACAAACTGAAACAGAATATTCAGTCTGAACACATGTTTTTACTGTTAGGGTGAGTAAGCACTGGAAGAGGTTGCCCAGAAAGGTTGTGGATCCTCCCTCCTTGGAGACGTTCAAAAGCCATCTAGACACAGTCCTGGTCAACAGGCTCTAGGCAGCTCTGTTTAGGCAGAGGGGTTGGACAAAACGACCTCCAGAGGTGTCTCCACCCTCAACCATTCTGTGATTCTGTAGGAGGCCGTAACTAGTTTTAAGTATGCTAAGAAACCTTTTGCTTGCTTTAATATTTTAAGAGCACACATCCTGAAGACAAAAGTGTGCAAGGGTTGAAGTGGGCTCCCATATCTTCAGCTATAGACACCCAGCAAATATATATGCATTCAAATCTAAAAGCTATACAAGCAGCTTTCATTGTCATCTGAAAAACCTTACATCAGGAAAAATTATTTAGCTTCATACAAATCATTAAGACAGCATAAAAAGCAGTACCATGAAAAAAAGTATTTAAGGAGTCTATAAAAAGTCTTTTAAAGTTAACACTGATCTTTATCCACTTCTGTGCTTATTGCATAACACATGAAGAACCACCTCTTGCTCCGTAAGAAATCTGAGGAACTACTAAATGACAAGTTGCGTGTGAAGAAAAAAGAGCATTTCCTTTGTGACTCAAGCAGCTATGAAAAGGGCAGCTTTGGATGGAGGACACGGTAAGAATGATTTGATAGCAGGTATTATTAACTGTTGCATTAAGACAGCAACAACTGAACAATTTGGGGGGGTTGATACAAAGCAAATCATGACAGCTCTCCATCATTACTTCACTTTTATACTACAAAACCAATCTTTGTAACCTTCAATATCTAGGCACAGATCAGATTTGATGCCAGGGTATGTCACAGAAAGACTGATTACTTCTCTGTAAGCTACCATCACATTCTCAGTAACAGAGAAGTTAGGTTCCAGTGAAATATGTCTTTCTGGTTTGCTCTTATGAAGAGTCTATGTGTTTTACTTTAACAGTGGTATTTCTACTGTCTGATTTTAAGCATTCCTTTCCTTTTTTTTAGCTTTGAAAAGGAAACCTGCGCTTACTTGTCCCTTTCAGAACTTGAGGATAAAGTGGATGTGTTAACTGAAGAGCTGGTACACATCATAGAGGATGAACACCAGTTTTTAAACAGTAAAGGCAATGAAGACTTGCTTTTTTACTACCTTGAAATAACTAGTTTGGAGAAAGACTGTTTGGTAAAACAAATAAATGCATTAGAAGAGAAAATAGCCCTAGGCAGAAAGTTGTAGTGGTACTCAAAAGACGACTTGGTGCTTTGGTTCTAACTTGGTCCTCTACATTTGTCCTCAGGCTTTAAGCCACAGTAAATCTTGTATTTTTATTTTAACACTATAGTGTATTTTTCCCCTTCATACAGCTCATTAAATTAGGAGTGAAAGCAATGTAGTAATTTAAGTGACAAGACTTCAAGTGACTGGTGTTTCTGGCTATATCCAAGTGGTCAAAAGACAAACATTGTTGCAAAAGCTCAGACTCAGAGTTTTCAGGAACAGAAGCAAAATACAAATCACTCATAAGCCTGCTTAGCATTAAAAAAAATAAATTTCTAAAACTAACATATCACTCCACTACATGTTCTGAAGCCTCTGCAGACAACTGAGTGTTACACTTTTCTTCTGACTTTGAGACTGTGAAAGCTACAGATATAATCAACCCAAGTAACTGTATCTACATGATTACACATCAAGAGTGAGATATTCTCTCTGCCCCTGAAAGTGACTTGCCCAGACCAGACAGCCTTTACTTGTTCTGAAGCCACCATATTTCACCTCCTCTGTAGTACCACCTATACAGGCATGCAGGTCCTGAACTGTTAAAGACTAGCCCTGCTCTTAAACTGAGAGAGACAGTGCTTCCTCCTCTCAAATTCAAGACCCAAACCCTGAAACATTCAGTATTTGCTGATCAATGAAATATCACCTCTTCTCTGCCACCACAGCCTCTGGTTTAGGTAAAAAGCAAGTGGAGAAAGAGCAGAGTCACCTAAGATCTTTCCTTCCCCACCAGTATAAGAATTCACAGAGGCATGGGACAAGATTCAAATTACTTCATGAGTCACTGAATACCCTCAATACTAATGCCATTACCTCATTTTACATCAAATATTCAACACTGCGAAGTGGTTGGATTATTACAACTTCACAAATTATGTATCCATTCTATTCTCTCAGCATTGCTCAATCAATTGTTCACACTTTCACCCCCATACACAGATGCTTATTTTGATCTTGCTAGGAAAAAAGCCCACTACTGATTACAATAAACGGATTAAACTGCTAGAGTGCAAGTTCTACTATCAAAGCTGCAAGAATTAGTTGGAAACACTGCTTTTGACTTACAGTAATGAAGAGGCCTCTCCTCACATCTTATTTACTCTGTTTAATCAACACCCCACAGACTGTAATATTCATAGTTTAAAAACAGTCTTTAAAATGACATCTTCTAAAAAGGAAATTGTCTCTAGTTATAGGAAGTGCAAGATTTTTACTTTGTGCACGAGTGATCTACCAAACCCTATTAATACCAAGTTTATTGCAAAATTCTTGTGCAAAAGTGCCTGTGACTGACGTGGGTTTGTTCTGAAGAAATATGGACCAAATCATGGTGAAGCATGACTGAGACATAACTCTGAGAATAGTTGATTACAGCCTTTAGCTTCCTTTTGATTATTCCCAGCCACAACATATTTGAAAAGTAATCTAGGATACAGTTTATTGAGCACCTATGGCTTGACACAGCAAAGGGTACCTTTTCACACCTACTATGAGATTTTAGCTAAAATCTATACTATAGTTTTAATTCTTTCTCTTTGGATTCACTTATACAAGTAGCCCTCCAGTCTTGAACAGGCTCCTAATTATCTGCTTTTACAGGACAAACAATGCTTCCCCTTCAGGGCTATTTTTAGCAGGTTTTTTCCATCATTGCTTATTAGGTAGTAATAGTTGGACTGCAGCAAGTAGAAATGGCTGCAGTAAGTGACAACCATAGGTATTTACATGAGCTATTAAGTTTTGACAAACTAGTTTGTTCAGCATTTTGACCAGATTAACCAGCAAGACAGGACCTATTGATATCACTTCTGTAACCCTTATGCCCCACAGTTTAATCAGCAGGCAATGATGGAGTAGGTGACAAGTAGAGTCAGTAGGAAGATATACTGCAAGTCAACAGAGCAAAGTTATGTTGATTGTGACTGTCCAAGACTACATTTTTTACTCAGTACTGGAAACAATATCCCAAAGCATGGTTTTGAAGCCCAGTAGTATTCCAGTGAGTCCTTTTCCACTGAAAAGTGAGTCTCCATCTGTCTAGAGTTCTGGACTAGCTAGAAGACAATTTGAATCAAGTTGTCCAGAGCTATAAGGAAAGCTTCCTATGGGCCACATATTGCAAACTGACAGGCTAGACATCATTAGAGATAACAGCTCCATCATCCTACAAGGTAATGTGTTATCTTACAGCTGTGGAAAGCTACACAACCATGTATTTGCCCCTCTCCTGCCCATGAGGCTGTGTTCTTCTGACAGGTAAGCTATAGTCTAGAGGCAAAAGTCTAGGTGGAGCCACAAGGTAGTCTTTCACAGCTGCATACACTAAAGCTTCACTCAAGGGGGAGCATAGAGGTGATTCTGTTTGTGATATGTAGATGTTTTGCTCACAATGCAACTGCCCTTGCTACCTTTGCCAGAAGGAAGCAGACTATCATTCAAAGCAACGTGGAAGATGTTTTCATCTTCCTTGACTTGCTTGTGTTTTCACCAAAAAGCTTTTTAACTCCCTTCAGGGCACTGATAGCAGATCAGACAGCTTTTAAAAAAAATGAGTAGATTTATTGATATATGCATTTCCTTTTTAACATACAAGTAGAGTCTCACATTAGTTTTCAATCTTATGTTAACATTAATAAAACATTTAAAAGGTTATATAATAAAACCCCAACGTTTCAGATGTACAAAGTAAGATATAGGGATTAGACAGCAAGTGCTTTCTGTTTTTATGAAACTTTGTAGTGCCAGCCTTCATCCCATACCATAGCTCAGTGTTTCAACAGCCTATAACAGGTGCAGCCACAGATCTACCGCTTGGTATTGATCCAGTGGTATCTATCAACACGCGGTCCTGTGAAAGCAGCTGTTGGCCTGTAGACTTTGTAACCCCTGTGCTGGGCATAGTATGAGCCATCAGTCATATAGGTCTTCCTATGAAGATACTGAGACCAGGGTTGTATGGGTGCCTTGCAGTAGTCACTGAACTAAACAGCAAGAAATGAGATAATGTTAAAATGTGTTTGGGAAAGAAGAGAGATTAGTCTGGCCATCAGCTGAGTCTGTTGCATTCCTTCATGAGGGAACCTAGAGGGCAGATGCCAGCTCTTACTGAAAGCCACATACCATTACCACATGCTTACCTGGTAGACACTGTTAGGATTGCTGACAGTAGGGATAGCTTTCGGCTCCTTGTAGAAGCTCTCTTCATCTGAGGAAATGCCAGAATGATAGTCTAGTGCTGCTCTGTCAACAGCATAACTGATCTGCTGAGGAAGCTCTGGGTTCTCCTCTCCTTCAAAGTGCGCAATTGTGAAGGGCCGGTTCTTCTCACCATATCTGAAAGTGACTGTATTTGTGTAATGCATCTCTTCACTAGCAGTGTGGACATCTGTTAGTAGTCAGCTGACACTAGTAAGTACGCCCTCAGACACTAAGACTCTAGTAACAGGCTTAGAGTTGAAGAGGTTTGTCCAGGGCACTTGACATGTTAGCCACAGATTCTCAACTCACCTGCAACACACCTCAAATGGATCAACCCATAGCGTCATCTCTTTCGGCAAACCAAGTTTATTAAAGTCCACATTACTCTCCACACAAGCTTGCTCCAGCAGTGGATCTCTTGCCTGATGTTTGTTTATCCTTATACACCTAGGTAAGAACAAAGTACAGGTGGATTTAAGATTTCACTGCAACTTCCCAAGTTCTGCTCATACAAAAGTACACTCAAGTTCACTATTTTCTCTCAACACATTTAGCCTGTTGATGCAAGGTCTGACTTATAACCCCAGCCAGCAAGTTAGCCTAGCAAGCTGATTTATAAACCCAAATGAGGTTTTGTTTATTTTATACTGCACATAATGCAGCAACTCACTTCAGTAAAGTAAGAGATTTGAAAGCAGTTACAACAATTCCACAAGTCAGTTTAAGACCACTTAAATTCTGCATTCAAGTCAGTCAAGTCAGAGGGCTACGCAAGATACTTTGGGCATATTGTCTTAAGATTTCCACCTCAGCTCTCTAGTCAAACCTACACAGGCACACACTGTGAAACCACTTCCAAAATAGGTGCATTTTTACCAGTTAATAACACTTCTTCCCTCAAGCTTAATGGATAGCTAAGTTGTTCTCTTTCAATTTTGTGTCACTTATTTCCAATTTAAGGGCTCCAGCCACTGAAATGGCACTCACTGCATCTTGAATATCATGCAAAGGCTCCATTCCCCCTCCCCCTCTACTGAGGGTCCTCTTACCTGAAAGCTTGTCCTCTGGATGGATTGTCCAAGTACCAGTGATTCTTATACTTTTCAAACAGTATTGTTGTCAGCTTAGCTGCAAATTTCTCAATTTTATGTTTGCTCAGCTTGTCTTCCCTTTTCACTAGCCTTGTGATGAAGAAGACTGTGGCAGCAATTTCATCTTTCATTTTAAATTGAAGTGCACAAGGTGCTTTAGCTGTTGGATAGTCATCAGTAGAGATGAGACACTACACTAGAGAGATTTAATAACATTAAGGTACTATCAAATTCCAAAGATAGATATTGTAAAACCTGCATAAGCCATGACAGATAGAGCCTAGATAAGCCCAACTGCCAAACAACTGATAAATTTAGTTTTGGATAGTGAAACCAATTTAATGCATTACTAGAAGGCACTGACACTAAGCAAGTTAACAGAGTATAAAAAAAAAATTTAGAAAATAGTACTTGTTATATATTACAGTCAACAACCAGCAGTTCTTACAATTACATAGTTCTTTTATATACAACGAAGACCACAAACACTACCTTCTAAGACCAGAGTTGTTGAAAACCTGAGATAGGCTTTATAAACAGCTTCAAACAGCCACCAAGGAAACAGATCTAATGCTACAATAACCTTTATCACTTATATAAGAGAAAAAATAACACCCAAACCCTACCTTACACTTCCTCTAGTATAGCTTGCTTAAGGCTTATATAGAAGAGGAAATCATGTGTCTCTGACGAATGTAACAATATTCAGGTGTGCACCATTAGACTAGCTAACTACTAGTTTCAAAGCTATTTCCAGTTTGCTTGGTTTTATTCCAATACCAGCTCCTTCTTTTAGGGTATATTTAATTGATTCAGTACTGTATTCTGTTGTATCCATCAGTCTATCTCATAAACATCTGTGAAATATTTAAGTGAGATATTTGCCATGAGAAAAATAGTACTAGGCTTATTAATTAATTACTAAAATTGCACTTGACTGCTTCTAGTAGACTTTACACAACACAGTTAATTTCCTTATGAAGCCCTCACATTTGGTATTCTTTATTTTGAAAATTGCATGACTCTGTATTTATCATAACATTAGTCATGTATTTATCATAACGTTATTCTTCCTAGTAATCTATATAAATGTTCACATTATTAGTATAACTTTATTTTATTTTTGAGGCATTTCGTACAGAGCGTGAATGGCTCTGTTAAAGAGTTCATACACAAGCAGTTTTCCAAATGTGAGTGCTTCATTGTTTAAAACTTCAGGCAATAATTAGCTGGGGCATATTCAGAGAACAGATGATGTGGGGTTTTTTTTCCCTTTGCTGTCTCAGGAAGTTGTGCCTCCAGTGTCAGATATCAGGAACTGTCAAGACAAAAGAACAAATTAAGGTAAAAAGAGCTGGGTTTTTAAACTGGCTCTTAATTTGACTGTAGATGTTGCAGCCAAGCAATTCAAGTGCTTACATTTCAGTCTTGTGAATAGATTGTGATACAAGACAGGGGATAAGAAAAATAAAGCATGAAGGCACAATTCTTTAGAAGTACACATATTTACAGAAATGTACCCTAAACCATGAATTTCTGGCTATTTCTGGATTTCTTTTCTCCTCCACTCAGTTAGTTCCTTGCTCTTTAGTTTCCTTCTGCATCATTAAAAAAAAGGCTTACCAAGGCGTTTAGTACAAACTCTGTTCTTAAGGAATGAGTAAAAAATTACAAAAGAAAGGTGTCTTAGCTTTCTTTTTCTCACGTATCAAAATACTTCCTTAATGAATGGGCACCTTTCAATGACCACTCAAATGAAAGAAAAATCAAAGTCTGAGATAGATAACGAATCTTCAGAAAAAACATTCAGCAGTGCCAGGACTTGAGATTTAATATAGTACACCAGTATTTTGACCACAAGACTATCCTTACCATGTGCTCTGCACTGCACTTGGTTGCTTGTGATGACACATAAGGATTTTGTTCCATACGCAAGCCATGAGTCATTCCTTCCCTTTCACATATAGCATGAGGGCAATGGTAGCCTCTTCTATGCTTTTTGGAGAATGATGTAAGACAGCAGGAAACCACTGCTATGCATTGCTGGGAAGAATTTCCACACATTTTTTAGGAGTTGATTAGCCTCTTTCTATGCAGCCTGTGAAGATTTTTACTCGCTGCTGACTGTCTGCATCCAGCACACCAAAATTAACTCTGGGCAACAGATGAGCATTCCTGAACAGGCAAACTGGATTTTCATGCCTGAGGCCTGATTTTTATTCTAGAGATTAAACTTGCTTTGAAAATGTCAGGCAATTGATGGGTCATTTTCTGATCTGAATGGATTCCCTTGTAAACACTGAAGACCATGTTTACAGCCACAGCAATTTTTCCTTGTTTTTAAACTTCTGTTGCATGGTGGCATGTCAAAAGAACAAAAAAAAGTTCTCAAGTGACTTGAAACTTTTGATGACACAGATTTTGCTACAGAGTGTAGCTGAACTGCATAAGAAGTGGACGTTATAAAAAATGGGGCTTTGTTTCTCATTTTAAGAGTGAATCCATCCATGAGGGAGTTTAGACTAATAGATACAGCTAGATACAGATCCCCTGTAAGCAGGTCTTCACAGGCTCATTCTTGACTCACTGTATGACTTCTGGTTGATTGTCAGCTCTCTGAACAACACTGGAACAATCTTCAATCCTGAGAGGCAATGTCTTGTACCTTTCTAACCCTGCAGGATTTACCCATAGCTCTGCCAGAGCTATATATTCCTGAAAAGCATTCCACCATTCTCACCTAGCCATCCCTGAGGTCCCCACATATTATTTCCCCAAGAGATTACACTTGCTTCATGAAGTATCTTAAATGTCTAAGAATTTTCTACTGGAGTTATGAACAATTATCCCAAGGCTTTGCAGAGGAAAAAGCTGGGATACATGCAAAGTATGAGGCAAATGCAGTGAACTGATCCCTTTCCTAGTGTCTTTATTTCTAAGAAAATGCAGCTGGGAGCAACTACCACAGATCTGGGGTTTTTTAACTCTGCTGACAAAATCATTATCCAGGAAAATATCAAATGAGAGCAAGATTTGCCACCTAAAAATGACAGATAGTGCACATAATTACAGTTTTTTAAGTTCTTCTCAATAACAGTTTAGTCCACTCAGGGTTTCATGCACACAGACATACAGATTGTGACTCTTCTAGGGATGATGCTGTCTTTCTTGCCAAAGCTTAGGAAGTTGCTATTCAGTCTGGTTTCTTTGCCTTCATGTCATTTTTTCACAATATCATATTATAACCTAATAAAAGATATTACTTCTTCCTATAAACCTTCTTTTCCTGTTATTCTTGAACTATCAAGGCTAAAATAACATTCCCACTGCAAAACAGCAGCAGGCATCATAGGGAGTCCATCGCCTGCCCTGGAGTCCATAATTTGATCATAATTTCCATGTGCGTTCTGACCCTAACACAGTTCAGTCTCAGGAATTATCCAGTTACCGTCTTTTCCTCAATAAATGCCAAGCTGGTTTGGGTCAGCGGGACGCATGAGTTGATGGGACTTTGAACTGTCTCCTGCCTTCCTACTTTCTCCAACTTGTCCAGGCAAGCCCTGTGAGTTAGGAAATTCTGTGACAAAACAGTGAAGTGACTAGATTCTACAAAGAGCAATCAAAGAGAAGTCTGAATCCCTACAACACTTTCTTTTGTCGAGCTACTTGTTCCCATGGTTAACATATAAACTGCAAGTCAGCAGTAAACAAACTCTTCACCTGAGAAACCAGATTACAGCAGTGCAGTCAGTCACATAATAAGGTGCTATTTCTTGGATGTTAGGAGGCAAACTCCAGGCCAAACAGCACACGTTTATAACAAAAAACACAGGAAAATTTAAGCAAAGTTCCTGGCAATTCATCCAGTTGGTTGTAATTATTAAGGCTGTCATTGAAACAGAAGTAAGGTTCTGAGAACTTTTTAACTTTGTATTTTTAATATCATGCAGGAGTTCAAAAGTATTTCTGTTAATGGCACAGAAACCAGAAAAGCAGAGAGTGTTTGTGGCTTCCCATTTCAGTGACAAGAAAAACTGGCTCTTTTAATTAGGTAGATTCATTGAACTCGAATCCTTCATAATGCTGTCATTTGCCACTGACTTGAAGAAAACATAGCCCTGGTACTCTATTTGTATAATAAGTAGCTAAGAAACAAAATGTCAAAACCAAAATTTGAACAGCCCACCCCAATGTGAGATCCATTAAGTAACAGTCAACAAATTGTGCTCCCACTCATTCCCAGTGGCATCCAAACAGAAACTGTTAACATCCCATCAGATTTTGCGAAAAACATGATGAATAGCCAAGGGTTCTGACTGACATGATGCATGAGATAAATGAGTAGACATTTGCACCTTTTGTTAAATGGTGCTGTTGTTTTTTAATCCTTATTAGGAAGAGAAAAAAACCCACTGCATTACAGTGCTTGGACTTTCATGGGACTGATCCAGAGCTCACTGAAGTCAATGGAAATCTGTCCAAAGGCTTCAGTGGGATTCAGATCAGGCCCCTAACTCAGCACAAGCATTCTTAGCTAGATTAAATTATGGGTCTCCTGGGTCACCAGGCAAGCCTAGGCATGAACTACAAAGGGAAAGAGTCAGACACAGTTTCTCTAGTAACTGCAGGCCAAACCAAGAGCAAACACTGGTTCCCTAAACACACCACTGGCAAGAGTCACCCCTGCAGAATTTTTTGCAGTTTTCTTGCTTTAAAGGATTGAGTACATGGAACTAACATAACAAAGTGCAGCTTGCTAGTAGCAATCTTGCTTCTACAAGCCATTTGATTTTTGTGGATGATGGATGACAGACAATTTCTCCAGGTAAGCAGCTGAAGTTCATAACTATTGTTATAAAAATCAGTAAGCCTGAGTTATTTCCATACGGGAAAATACCCTAGGTGAAAATCTTCTTAGAGAAAAGCAATTTGCATTTGTTTTGTCAGGCCATATAATGTCTTGATCACATTCAGAAGTATCATGGAACAGCAATGTACAAACAATAGTAGTGCTGCATGAACACAGCACCAATTCAATTGGCTATGCCATTATATGGGAGGGCAGAAGAAACCTCATATTTGGATGTTAAAAACGTACACCTTTATTTAAATCATACAGTCTCTGTGCAAAGAATTATTTTTGACTGAAACAAGACAGAAACTGATTCCAAGTAAAGCCACAAACTAAAATTTTAGTATGTTGATTGCTCACAGATTCTTCCCTTTCAGCTTATATAAGTAGACACATTCTGGGCCTGATGAAAGGGCCCAGAATAGGTATTTCAGAAATGAACCATATTCCGAATAAGGTTTTCATCTTTACTTGATTACTTTGTTATGCAGTGGGTGTTCTGTAAAAACCTAAGTGATAGGTACTTACAGATAATTTTTCTGGTTAAAGATTTTACCATGAGTACTGTATTTTATTATGCAAAGCACATAAGACAGTATGACCATGCTAGTTACACGGATCAGGAGGAGCCTCCTGCCCAAGGAAAGCACTCGCTGGTGTAAAAGGTCTTTAAAACAAGGTCTGTGAGAACACCCATATTGTGCAGGTAAGCAGGCAAACCACGATGGTATGAGAAAACAGTGTCATACAGGGCAGATGCAGGAGATAAGATGTAACTGCTAAGGAGGCATATTCCACAAGTATAGAAGATGTTCTGGGTCACAACTCCATCTTTAACTGTTGATTTCAGGACCTGCTTTTACCCTCATTCTGTGAACTGTCACCTTCCTTTGCAGAAGAGAAAAACTCTGCAGTTCATGGGGCTATGTAGCAATGTTTAGCACCTTCTAATACTTCTAATTCTATTCATATTACAATATACGAAGCTTAAATTTGCTTGAAGAGGATTTTAAGTGTTTGAGCACCACATTTTGCTAGAATTTAATTTAGATCATCAGTCTTCAGCGACTTAAGCAATAAAATAATCTTATAAAAAAAAAAAAGACTGGTGCTGGTCTAGCATGTTCTAAAATTAAATAGCAAAGGAAAGACTGTAAAGCTACCTGGGCTTATTATATGTAGTCTAAGAGCTATTGCTGTAGCCTTGTAAATTTTTCTGACAATGTAATCGAGTGTTGATTACTTTTACAGTTCTTTCTTCCTCCCTATTTGCATGTCAGAAATTACAAGAGATTTGAGCCATCCAGCTGGACACAATTTACATGGGCCTTATAGAGGTATGCAGTTATCAAAGAGGTAGAATGCCCAGACATTTCTGAAGGACAAGCCCTTCAAAAGCATCTCAGGTCAATTAGATACCCCAAATCACTAGACATTCTTGAAAGTCTTATTCTTACAGTCTTTGTGGATCACATCACCAGCTAAGAATCACATCTTCTTACTGTTGCTAACATACCAGAGAGGAGCGTGTTGTTTTTCTCTTGCAGTTCCTCCTCCAACACAAGAAGGGGCAATGCAGAGCACAAAATATCTTTTCTCCTGCTCTGCTTCGGTTGCCACTGTGGCTAGCATGGAGCGAAGGGCAGCACACAGTGGGGACAGTCAGCATTGTACCAATCCATACGGGCTTATCTATCTGACTTATGCTCTCCAAACACAAGCGGCAGCAGGATGGGGTTGTGTTGGTACCGATTGTGAGGAAGAAAAGAGCAAAGGGTTACTTAGAGAAACAAGACCTGAAATGCAAGGGAGTGAGAGGACTGCAACAAGCTGGACAGGTCAAGAGCAAGCATACAGAAATGGCTGGCTAGGCCCCCAGGAAATAGGGAGAGAGGTGGTGTGGGTGACCGTTAGGTGAAGATGTGCAGCATGTGCGTCCCAGTGCAGCCCAGTGCCAGGAGCACAAGCCATTCATTCTTTTGAGCTGTTAAGTCTGTCTTTTTTGGGGCCTCCTGCTATGGCAGCTAGACTCCTGGTATGAATAAAACCAGGCTGAAGCCCCAGTATCCAGATATCAGCCTAGAGGCGTGTGCCCAGACTGTCACATGTGACACTAAAGCCTGCATCACCTTCCATGTCTGTGACACAACCTGTAGCCATTTGTCCATAGGAAGCTCCCATGTGTGCTCCATATTGACTTTGCCCATAGAAACCTCTTTTGCAACAAAGCTTCCTATAGCGAGACCCATGTGCATGTTTCAAAGCAACGGTCCAGTCTCCATGCACAAGCCCCAGCTGAGTGACCATGACGACAGAGTGTACACAAAGGTTACAGGCATGGGGCTGACCCACAGCCCAGACTGGGGACACTCCAACCCAGGAGTCCCAGTGGAAGAGATGGGGCACCCAAGGGCCACCTAAGGAACCATCCCCAGAGGCATGTCTGCCAGTGAAAGACTGCTCGGTGCCCAGTGAATACGTTGCTGTGCTAGCCATGGAAAAGGGAAGGAAATGAAGAGTGAAGAAGCTAGCCATTTTTTCCTTTCCATTGAATCTTTTTAAGCGTTTTAATATAAATGCAGTCCTTATCAGGATTATTACAAGGTAAGCTTCTTGAGGGCAAGTCCTGAATTCTTTTTATGCATTTTAACAATAAGGCATTTATGGTTAAAAGCTAGCAAAATTGTTTAATTTGCAGACAAATTTATGCTTGTAACCTCACAGACTCTATCTCATTCCTGATTTAGGAATAGCCTGATAAATCCATATAAAATAGTTTTATCACGTTATTATTTGCATACACATGTATTAGACACAAAGCATAATTGATTATAACTATTTACACATATTCAGTTTTTTTCTGCAGAACAGATTTGCTAATTTCTTTAGCCACCACAAATTAGTGTGAAAGGTTTGAGCAGCCTGACATCTGACTATCAGCACAATCTGTGTTCCTATATTATTCTGGAAAAAAAAGGTTTCTGAAGTTCAGGGAACTAGTGAAATTCTACCATTCTTACCGCTGCTGTAGTAACATGCAGTTTCTTTTGAAAACCTTTAAATGGAAATTGCTCGAAACCTATGCTGTAGGACATTAACTCGAATGCCCCAACTAGAGAACAAAGATAAGTCGGATCACTGTGACATAAGCACTACAGCTGACATCCTGTAAACCAGGTAGGATGTTATTCATGTTGAACATTTTGTCTTGGCCCAAATTTGCAGCTGTATTTGCAGTTCCACCTCTGCATACAGCTACCACTTAGTCCACATTCATGCAGCAAGGACTGCATGCCAAGGCTTTTGTCATTTCCCGTTTCCGTGGTGCATTATATTAATTTCAATTTTAGTATTTCATTGCTTTGTCTTTGCACTCCTGAAATTATCTTTGTGATGCATCCACTGCAGTTTTTAATTATTAAGAACAATTAATTTGTGATATAAAGACTTTGGATTTAGTAAAATAATATTAAGGTTGATGTGACCAATGTTTTCCATTATTGTCAATTGCTTGCTGGAGAGAGTATGTTAATATAATTATGGGAAGTGCTTTCTTTTTTTCTAGGTTTGAATGCCATGACCCCATCACAAGAGTAGTGCTTGGTTAGTAAGCAATGTAAGAGTATGTTAATATGATTATGGGAAGTGCTTTCTTTTTTTCTAGGTTTGAATGCCATGACCCTATCACAAGAGTAGTGCTTGGTTTGTAGGCAGTGTAGGTAGCTGATTGTATTCATTGCTTCGCAATCACTAACTTCACTGCCATCAAAACAAGGCACAGGATGCCCTGCTACAACCTCATTATAGAAAAACGCACCACAAAACTTCCTTACGACATCCTTATTCCTAGTCCAAAATTATTAATAGTGTTTATTCATTTACATCTTTATTTCCAGAGTTTTAGCTGTCCAGCAGAAGCATATGGTATATGTTGGCAATATCAAGCAAAGTCTTAGATTTCTTGAAGTTAATGCTAAAATCCTTAGGAACTTTCCCAGAGCAATACTGCTGTCTGTTGTGTTTAAATTGTTTAGCCACATGAAGACTTATTGTATAGTTAATTGTTTATGCACCAAGATTGGACTAAGAATTTTTTTGGTTGTACCCTTCAGTTTAACTCTCAGGTATTGGGAAAATAATTTTCATTTCTTTTTCCTGTCTTATTTAACAAGCTAGTAAGTGAAGGGAGGTTTGAGCAATGAGTAGATATTAAACTCACGGTATGCTACAAATGTTTTTTACTCTGACCACTTAACATTCAAGAATTTTAACAATGGAGAAAATACTTAATAGTGCTAGAACCTGCTCTAAGATTCTTTTTTAACAAAACCCCAGTCTTCATCAAAGTAGGAGTTGAAAGGCAACCATCTCTTACATCAGCCTAGTTACTAGGCAGTGTAGTTAGCTGATTGCCAAAAGTAACAATCACTAGCCACACAGCCAGGTAAAAAGGTTTGGAAGATATCTCAATGGAAATCAGATGCATGGGAATTTTGACAACAGAAGGCAGATTGACTAACCTCTTTGCAGAAGCATCTAATAGACAGGCAAGACAGTGGAATAAAAGAAGCTAAATGTACTGAATTGCCTGTCACACATGCAAAAGACGTCAGTGCATTTGTCAAGCCAATTTAACTGCACCTAACTGTGTGATACACTTCATTCACAACTGTTTTGCATACAGGACACTGAGAAACATGATAACAAATTGAAAGGGTTTTTTTCTTCCCAAAATTTGCCGACATCTGCTCCCATTCTGGTTGTGCTTGTCTCAGCCTTACACTTGTCTAAGGCCACCGTTTTCACATTTACCTCCATTTAGTCTTGTTGAATAAATAAAATTGAGGCCTGTGGTGGCAGCGATTTCCTGTTCATAAAGAGGCCCAAGGCTAGACTTGAGTGAAAATGGCCTGAAGACACTTGAAATGAGATGTACAAAGTGGCCAGCCTTCTGGTCTTCCATGTTTACTGTGACGGGCAGTGTGTCCCTTACCTTGCAGCTGGGTCCAGGCTCCCCAGGCATGTCTGTGCTGCTGTGTCCCCTCTGAGATGGTTTCACCCCTTCACTACAGTCCTCCCTCCTGGCACCCAGATGCCAGTGACGGTAGGGAAAAGGGAAGGGCCCCAGCAGAGAGGTCACCTACCACAGCAGGTGGCAGTGACAGGGATGTGTCAGTGGCACGAGCAGCACCAGGGTCCTGCTGTCCTCTTGCTTCCTCTTGGCACAGGGCAGGAGCAGACAGGCTGAGCTGGGCAGGCCCACTTCATGGAGAGGGGACACGGCGACGCAGCCACATGCGGTGCCACAGGGACAGAGACAGAACAACATCTGATGGCACCCAATGGGCCCCTTGTCTTTGCTGGCTCAAGCCCAGCCAACGTGGGCTTTGCCTGCACCTTCTGGACCTCAGCTGTGCTGCCACCACCGCTCGAGTCCTGTCTAGGCCCTGCCACCCTGGAACGTGAGGGGACCCTGCCTGGTGAGGAGACCTTGCCCTCTGAGGAGACCCTGCCTGCAGCCCTATACCGTCTCTGGGGCCACACATCTCTCTGCACGGTCCTGCCCCTCACCTAGGGCCTCATGCTCCTCCTGGGGCCCCTCTCCAGAGCCTCACACATCTCCTGGGGCCCCCACACCTTCCCTTGGGCCTCACACATCCTTCCAAGGCTCTGTGCTCTCCCGGGGACCCCACACCTTTTGCCTGAGCCCTGCACCCTCTCCAGACCCCCCCCACCTCTCTGAGGCCTTGTGCCCTCCCTGCACCACCCACACACACACACCTTCCCAGGCATCCTTAATGTGACTTTACTTTCCAGAGAGAAGTACTGCTCTCCAGGGCCCACAACTTCCTAGAAGTAAGTATGAAGTACTTCATGCCCCCATCTTGCTAAGCCTCTGTTGCCTAGGTTTCTGGAAGGAATTAATTCTCAGGAAAGAATAATGACTCATGCCAATAAGCTCTGGATGGCAGAAGAGCCACAGCCCCTAGTGTGCACAGCTGAGATATTTCAGCTGATACCTACTGTTTGGGATCCACACCCTGGGATCACTAACTTTCTGAATGGCCCCAAAGTACACTGTGGTTCGGTTGCCCTCTCTGAAGGACAGTGGTAGTAGGAGCACTTGCTTATTTGCCTCTCGTTTGTCTTATTTAGAAAGTGAGAAAAACAGTGAGAAAGAGACACTCTTGAAAGCTCAAAGCATGGAGAAAACTAAAGTAAAAGAAAAATATCTTCAGCAGGTAAGAACCATTAATCCTGACTCTTTTTTCATAAATATTTCCATTCACCGTGTGTCATTTGGTGGAACACCGGAACTTTGGAAATGGCATGATGAACAGTAATGAAAATCGCCTGGACCTGGCCTACTGTGTGGTTTGCATGATGCAGCCCATTTCTTCATGGTTAGCTTAAACTTATTCCCAACTGGGTCATGCTGGCTTGGGGCAGGGCTGAAGGCAGTAGGCTGTGTACATAATTTCTTCATAGTAAGCACATAATGTCTGTTCTGATTTAGTATCTAAAAGTAGCCAACTAAGAGTGCCCAGATTCAAAAGTGGATAATTTGGGGGGGGACCACCAGTGCTGAATGCACTTTCACACACAAAATCCTGGCAGAGAGACATTAAAGCACAGCTCAAAGTGTGAGTTTATTTCTTAGTTGTCTTAGTTATTAATAGATCTTCTCCATTAGCCTGTGCCCAGCAGCAGCGAGTGCCAAGAGTTCACTGAGCGAGAGATGTGGAAAATTTGGTAGTGGGCAGCTGTTAAATCAGCTTTCACAGAAATGCTTCTGCCTTAGCCTGTCACTCAGGGACAGGTTTAGGTGATATTTTTAGAGAGGTATAATTCAAGAACCACTAGACCAAGCCATTTCAAATTTTGTAGAAACTACTTAGCTGCAGAACAAACTGTAGATTTTAGCAACCAACATCAAAACTGAGTTTATAGATGATGCTGTCTTTCCAAAGGAAGGCGTAAGTGGGATGCTGTAGCGCCTTTCAGGTTGGATCCTTCTGGACCATGCAGAGCCTTCTGACTTAGTGGAGTTTTACAAAAGCTAACATTGATCTGGCATGCAACTGCCCACTCAGCACTTTAGTTAACGGTTCCTGTAGTCTGAAACTGGTGGATAGGATCAATAAAATTTAGCATGCTATGAGGTATATATACTCATGTTTATGCAGTGACTCAAGCATTAAACTGGCCATGAAAAGAAGCAAAATAAATGACATGGTATCCAGATCACCCGAGGTTCATCTCCTGCAAAACAGTGGGATTGGACCAAGTATATAGAGCTTGGGGTTTCTCCTACTACTTTGCCAAGAAAAAGAAGATGAAGACAACAGTTGTGCTTGCTATTGAGACACTGATACAAACTTTTACTGAAGCCCCTATTAATCTAACTGGTGAATGAGTGTTCCACATATATACCATGAATACAATTCACACAAGTAATGGAAACTAAGACAAGTAGTATTAAATATTGTAATAACATTTTCAGCCTGACTCTGTAATTATACTGATTTTTTTCTCATTTTAGTAAAACACTCCACATTTTTACTGAAAAGCCTCTAGCCTATATTTGGGAAGCAGGCCAGATGAGAGCAATCTGCAAGAGGTGCAGAAAGATCTGCAAGTCTTCCCTGCAAGTCAGCAAACCTCCTTTTCGAATTAATAATTCCAAAATGCATCTCATCCATTATCATCAGTTAGCCTTCTTTCTGAATTCTGGTTGAAGCTAGCAACACTTCCCTGAATCTTCTTTTCATTTTTTAAAAACTCAGCAACAATAGATAATAGCAAGGTTTTGCAGCTTTGGGCATGTGGCAGCCATAAAGATGACTGATTAATTTCAATGAATAAATTACTTTATACAACTACAGGACATGCTATAATTCTCACATAAGTCTAAGAAAATTAAAATTAATGCACTGAATGAAATAAGAATAATGTTCACATTATTATTAGTCATAGGTGTCATTTACTGTTCAAATCCAGATTTCAGACTTGATTCAGACATTCAGCTCCTGCAGCATGTCCCCTGGGAGAGCAAAACCTGGAAGCTCTTTTGTGTAGATCTGGGAAGTGAATGTTGTCTCCACAGTGATACAAGGACAGGTTTTTTTAGAAAGAAAGCTTAGCTGCATTAACACTGTTATTTCACAAACTGACAGTGAATTCATTTATTAGAAATGCTTATTTTGATTCATTAGCTAATTTCATATGAAATAGTAGTGAGGCACATGGCAAAAAAGCTGTTGTCTTTTGGAAGTTTATTTCACTGGACTATTCTGCAATTCATTAATTCCCACAGGCTCTACAGGATAGTTTAAGATTAACAAAGACATTTCAATATTATAAACGCTGCAAATCTGAGTAATCAGTTTAATGCATTTAAAATAGGAATGCTTAGCTTGTCTGAATAAATCTTTGTATTGCTAGATATTTTTCCAATCTGGCCACTTTTTCTTTTGATCTTGGTCTTATTTGGCTACCTTTAGTTAGTAAGTTCTAAGGTACCATCACTGAGCCTGACTTGTGGACTGCCTTCCTGACTTGAACTTGTATTGCATCATCACCATGAACTTACCTGATGATCTGGTCTCTTGGCTGAACCTTGTTCCCACTCCTAGGCATGCACTGCTTGCCTTACTTGGGTATTGTGTTTACATTAACTCCCAATACTAGTGAATAAAACTACAGCTTCCTACTGTGATCTAAGATGTGGCTCTGTTTTGCTTTTCTTTTTATCATCTCAGGTATTTTATTTTCCTTTTGTGAAAAGGGGAACAACAGTAAAGGATAAGAATTCAAATTCTAGAATATTGGGTGGGTGTTACTTTTCAATATCAGGACTCTCAAACATCTAGAGCTTGGGCTTTGTCTTTTATGCTGTCATTTACATTAATCTGTTGAGGAAAAAAAATGGTAATTTTTTTATTAGACATAAAGCTGATTAAAACTTGGAAAGGGTTGTTGAAGAAACAACTTTAAATAACGAAGATTGCTTAATTTCTAAAATCAAATTGCATGGAAGAAATTGTCATCAGGCAAAAGAATACACTGCACTAAAACCCAGGGGTTTTCCCCATCAATTATACATCATCTTTTCTTGACCACTTCTAGATGGAAAAGAACAAATAAGAAACTCCTTTTCTTTTCTTTTTTATTAGTTGTATGCTGAGATGTGCTCCATTCTGGCATTGGTTGAGGGTTTTCTCAAAATACTTCCTGGAATGTCTGTTTCGTAACATATTGCTAGGAAATTATGAAAACGATTTATTATGCTTTTACTCAGCTTAAACAGTGATGTCTCACTGTAGCGGAAAGCTATTCATTTCCATAAGGCAAAAATATACAGATGTGCTCAGATGTCTGGGAATCAGAATATTAAAAAATTCTCAGTAGGAATTTATTCTCCCTAGGAAATTATTTTTTCTTCCAATTGTGTAAAGAGACAAGCTTTAACAAGTTCTAGAATGTGTACTTCTCTTCTAGAGTGAAGAACCTGGACCATTGATTGAAAAGAGTCATTAAATGTTCTATAGCTCAAAACTGAACTAAATTCTATCACCTTTGAAATTATCACAGTTTTAAATCACTTCTACAGAGTAGCAGAGACTGGCTTAATCCAAGGATACATAATGAAGGCAAAAGTTATCTCTGTTTGCACGTCTCAGATGAAAAGGTTTTTGTAATGAGTTATTATGCATATGTGAGTCCTGAATTACCCCAATTTTATAATCGCAAGATGCTACAGGATAGTATTTGCTAACTTTAGTATGTATATTCATCTTGACATTTGGAGTGATTCCTTCTGATTTGAGGAAAGTGATTATTTCAAAACTCATGTAAATATAGGAAGAGAAGGTTGCTTTCCCAAGTGGTGTGTTTTCAGGATCTCAGGAAGAAAGCAAAGTCGAAGTACTTTATCCAGTAACCTGTTAGGCATGTTTCTGCTGTATGTTCACTCTAGTTCTCAGCTTCAATGAGGAATTTAAAGTTTACAATCAAGTTAAGTATTACATGGTTTTAACTTATTTTTCTGAGCTTATTGTGGTAAATATATTTCTTTTCAGGCCAGGAGAAGAGAAGAAGTACTAGCTCTCCAGAGGAAACAGAGAGAAGAAAGGATTGCAGTAAGTCTGATTCCTTTTTATTATGGATGCATCTCAAGGCTCGTGCATGCTGACAGTACGAACAGCTTTCAAAGGACCATAGTCCAGTGTATGAGGGTTCATGGGGTGTTGCATACTATACCATAGTATCAGTCTTGCATAGCAAAAGCACCTCAGTTTGAACTGAGTAAGCATGCAGAACAGTTGGCTTTATTCAACCAATTCCCTAAGCAAAGAAGATCCTGTAGGCTGTGTGATTCTGAAAGTCTCAGACCAGACAGTAGGAAGCAATAGGCATAGAAGCTAAATTAAGTTTAATCAAGCTAAATATGGCTATTGGACCATTTCCAATCTGAAAACCACAAGGAGTAAGACAGTGATATTATAAATACATTAAAGTGTTTGAAGGTATAACTGACTGTTTCTTCATGCTAAGTTTTATTTTTGTGGGGGTATATCTATAATTAAGTCAGCTACAACATGCTGGCCTTGATTACTTTCTCCAAGAGAATAGAATAGAATAGTCATTGGGAATGGATTTCATGTCTTCTTGCAAACTATCTCAAAAGGATACTTAGTACATCAAAATTTTCACAGAAAACTTGGAGATGCTTGTGGGAGGAGCACACAGGAACCGAAGCTGACCTCACTGGTGGAGGCAGATAGGGAACAAGGCAAATATGAGAAAGTGTGGAATCCTGAAAAATAGAAGAACTTGGGACTGAGAAGGGAAATACAGCAGAAGCAGTGACTATAGTGCTGTCAGAATGGCAGTAAGGACTGTGTCAGCACTTCACTGAAGGTCCTGTATTCTATATAGCGATACATAATGAGAGGACCTCAGTTATTTAAATTAAACTAATTTTAATACAACTATGTGTCAGTTTCTAAATTTCTCAGTTTAATATGCCAAAGGCATCTTTACAGCCTGTCCATTGTTAGTTGCTTTGATTTTTTTCATTGTTGTCTCTCGGGTTTTTTCCACTGAAACACTAAAACCCAGTTTATAACAAAGTTATTGTGTGGATTGTCCGGCTCATAGTTCACAAATGAGTTTAACCATGTCTAGTGCACACAGGTGACTCATGGGTGGTTACAAAAGTGACCCAGCCTTGGATTGCCTTGAGGCCCTGTCTCTCTGCAGAGATGACTCACAGGGAGCTATGTAGACAGCTTAGCCCTGGGTTGTCTCACAAACCCTAAACTAAACAGGGCAATGGCTGTGCCATTCAAAGAACCAAAACCTGAACTGAGCCTTGAAGTTCCTTAACAAATAGTATGCCCTGAGTCTCAATCCAACCACTATTCAGTTGCCTGAGGAAGCAAGGTAAAAAAAAACCCAAAACTGGAGGGTTTCAGCTTCAGTTTCAAATGACAACCTTGTGTATTCAAACAATCACAGACCAGGAAAGGAAACATAAGGGGAAACTCCACTCAGATATACATAATCCCTTTAGGCATATATCATAATCCACTCAGACATAGTCATACACACCATTCCAGAAGTCAGGGGATAAAAACTCTTAAGATTCAGGTTGGAAATCAGAGAGTCACTTCTCCAACTATACAGTTGGCTTGTGAAGGAAACCCTTCCCCGCCTTGATTGGGATGCCAGTCGAGGTAACTTCCCTGGGATTGAGAGCCCTTACCTGGAGGGGTAAGTGAATATTGTTTATGCTTTAAGTTTGTAAACACGTGTGTGCTTGTGGTTGTCTCTGAATCACTTGTGGTTGTAATACTGTACTACTCTTGCCTTAAAAATTGCAGTAGTGCATTCCTCCATTGTATCTGTAAAACCTGCAATAGCGGCGTGTTAGGTCTGTAAGTGAAGTTCAAATAAATCATTTGCTTGAACCTTGCAGTTAAGTCTGTAAGTGAAGTTCAAGTCGTTTGCTTGAACCTTGCAGTTAAGTCTTTTTCCGCCATAGTTATTAAACTGGCTGCAGATTTCACATGCTCTACTCCCTAAAAAGTTCTCATAAAGTAAATCTGAGCAATAAAAGGAAGAACTCCATTTAGGGATTTTTATTATTATCAGTAGTGAACTCTAGATTTACTGTTTATAATGGTTTTGCTTGGCCTGGCCGGATGTTTATCAGGAGAAGAAAATTCAAGAATAAGAGGTCTGTATTATATTAAGGCACTTCTTCCCTTCAGTTGTAATTCACAAGATACAAGGCATAGATAGATAAGTTTTTACCCCATATAAGTTTAAACAGCTGTCCTTCTGAAGAACTACATGTCCTAATTAATACAATTTCATTACTTAATAATACTGAGTAGAACTGAAATTTTAAAGCTGATAAGTGTAGTGATTTGAAAAGTAACTTGGGAAACAAGATTTCAAAGGATACTTTCAGAGATTACATATTCATTTTAGACATAAAAGCCTCCTTTTTTCTTCCTCCTTATTTAAGCTTTTAAGTTGGTTCATATTAAGTACTTCCTCTTCTCAAAGTGTATTAAAATGCTGACCCAAGTATATCTGCTTTGTCCAAATTCTATGCATTAAAGCTAGGCCTGAAACAAAATATGAGTCTCCTTCCTTCTGACACAATAACTCATATGAGTTTTATACTCTGGACTACTCAGGTACCACATTAGCACATTAAAAAATCCCAAATTCTTTAGTATTGCTAGTGTAGTCTTTTGGTGCAGTGTTTGTATAAAGCTGTCTACCAGGATAAACAGTAAGTTTAGAATGAACTAGTGATAATTAATAAGTCTTTCTCTCTTTTTAGAAAGAGCTGATGTCTCACTCACATAAACCAAAGATCAAAACTGATCAAGTAAGGTAAAGAAAATACTTAAAATAAGTTTGCTTTGGGGTTTTTTTCCCATCTGTCTAAATAGTCAGGCCCTATTTTGGGGAGAAAGATGTTCTGGCTTTATTATTATTATTATTATTTTGAAAATAACTACTCAGTTTTATCCTATATTAATACCCATTATTATAAAATTTAGACATTAAAAGGCTGAAAGTCTGCTTCTATTGTTCTGTACTTGACTCCTTTACTTTCTATATATGTTCCATTTATTTCTAAATAGCGGTTAAGGGAAAGAAGTGGAAGCTTAGATGTTTTTTAAAAGTTATGAAGACCTTAATTTTGCTATTCTAATTGGAATTCAGAAAGTCAGGAAAAAGAGCACTTGTCAAAGTGTTTCCATATTTCTGAAAGGGCCAGGAAATACCAGAAAGCCTGTTCCTTTCCAATGCATGTCTTGGCTGAATGACAGAAGAAGCACCAGTGTGACCTTGTCAGTAGTATCACACTGTATGGATGCTTTCTTTGGTTATATTTTTCCAAATTTTAAGAAGTTTCCATGTTTATTGCCCTGCTATAGATCCAAAAATAGAACACCAAAGCAGAATATTACATCATCATGTCATGTTGCTTGAGACAACTCATTCAAATTCTTTGGAAAGTCAGCCTTACTAATACTGACACGCAAATCCAGAGTGAAGGTTTGATCCTGAAAATTTTTCTGCCTGGATGCACTGCACCATTCTTGTGGACCCCTGTTGAAATTGTCACTGTCATCAGACACATGTCTGTAAGATATAGCTGGTAAACTAAGCCTTCAAGAATACCTGAAGGCTTTGGAAATAGGTGGGATGAAATTACCTGAAGTAGACTTCCCTTAAATTTAGGCCAGTGACATAGGTGCAACAGTTGCTAAACCAGGCAGTGAAGGATTCCTTAATTTGTAGCAAACTTCAGGCCTTAGAGTGCTGACCATCTGATTATGTTAGGTCAGACATTTTCCTTTCTGGCATTTGTCCGTGACTTCCGGAATGATGCAAATGCTGTTAAAACTGCCCCACCAAAACTACAACAGCATGTTTTGGCTATATGCAGTGTTGCACTTGCTTTCCTTTTATGCTGTCTTTGCCAAAGGGATCCTCTCTTTTTTTTAGATTAAAAGGCAGTTAATATTTAACTGGCCTTGTATATGTAAGTCATTTCTCAATTCAGGATAGACAGGATTATTATTTTTAACTAGTGGGTAGCTGATTCTTTTCACATTTACTGCTAATACTTTCCACTCTGTACTGTAAAGCTGAGGCAGTTCCTTTTACCCTTAAAGTACATCAGCACTGCCCTGTCTATCCCAAAATCTTAATATCCTTCCTCAAACATAGTTGTGTCAGTCAGGTGGGAGCTATGAGGGCAGTCCTAAAGGTGCGTTTGGGCCATGGGCTAAGCTACAATGTGACAAGTTAAAGAGAATAGCTACACTTACTATGAAGTTATTCTTTATTCCTAAAAACCATCTCATCTTTGGAAATGCTGACAAAGTACCTCACAGCCCTTGATTCAGCAATTTTTTCTTTTTAATGAATGCCATTTAAATTATTTAAGTGAGGCCATTTTTCTCACACTGGCACGAGTTTAAGCAAGATGGTGTCATTGAATATCCACAACTTAAAGACTAAGCAATGAATCTGCAGCTTACCTCTTCCTTCCAACTTAACATATGGATGTGAAAGCTGAGAAATGACTGACAATAATTCATTTTGAAAGCAAGTATCTCAGGAAAATACTGGGCATTAGGTGGAATTAATTTCTAGTATAATTATTACCTCCAAAGTTAGCTATAAAAGAAAAATACAAGTATCTGGAACAAGTGAAAAGGCTGAAGGTGTAATGTCTGCTGAGGTAGCAGCTGCAGGAGTAGGTATAAGGGAACAACCTACAGAATGCTTCCTTCCATCATCAGATACTTACAGAAGGAAAGCTTAAGTTGCCTTGAAGCTGTGCCAAGGACAACTGGTGGAGCTCTTCACCTGAAATGATAGTTAATTTCATGGGGAGGGTTAAGATTCATGCTTTATGTAGCAGCTTATGGCCTCTGAAGAAAACTGTAGTCCAGTTTATTAAAATACTACATTTTTTCTTTTAAACATTTTAATCTGAAGAGTATGCATCTCTGTATTTACTGAAGCAAACTCACCCAGAGCACAGGGTATTGATTACTGCTGTATTTAATTAGAATAATTGGTTTTTTGTAATGGTGTTAGCACTCATTACTAGGAAATATGATCATACCAATTTTACTAATGTCTCATAAAATATTTATAGTCTGTATTGACCAAGATGATCCCTGTTTCCAGTGGCAACTCAGATGAATGGCTGAGGAAATATTACGTAATTTGAGAAGAGCTACATTTGTCAAAATATTTTCCATGGACAGAATACACTCTCTTCCTGATTCTTTTTTCCTTCACTAGGTCCTCTTTTTTCTTGTTGCTCATATTTTTCCTGATTTCAGCAGACTCATGATTTGTGTATATATTTTCATAGGCCTTCACTTTCCAAGTGTTTAAAAATAAAAATAATGATTTTTTCCTTACCAGTATTCAGGCGAAATAGCTTAAATAGTTCAGTGCTTTGGGTTTTTTAGCTTTGTTTAACTAGCAGCATAGGGTTTTTGTAATGAATTTGTGTTTCTTTAAATCTACAAACCAATCAATGTAAAGTTGTATGCACTGATAAAAAGAAAAAAACCATTTCCTTAGAGAAAGGCATTAAGCTAGTATAAAGCACTTCTATACTGATATATAATTACATCCCTATTGGGAATTATATTGGAATAGCTTTCAAAAAAATCTCCCAATAAGCTATGTACGTTTAGCAATATAATTACATGAATGCAATATGTGTGTGTTGAAAAGGTTTCATCCCACAGCTTTGTGCCTGAGTGTAGAACTTACTGAGGAATTTGGAATATGAATCCTGTGCAGTACTTCACGTGATGAAATGTGCTTTTTCTATTAGCTTGTATGTTGCCTTTGAAGTTTTTCTCAGTGAACTTTCCTGTAAGTTTTGATACTTGTATGGGCATTCTTTTGTGTGGATTCTCTGAACTAGTGTTCTGTGATTTTTGCTTTCTACACATAGCTAGGAATTTACAAGGCATCTCTGTGTTTAGATACACATATAAGTACCTGACATGATGACATAGACTGGGCTAAAGAACTCCACTCCCTAGCAGCTGTTTCACACTGACTCTTCTCTGTAGTACTGGCCAAAAAGTCAAAATCCACACCATTTTCATGACATTAGCGTGCCTGTAACCAGTTGATGTTTCATGTAGATCAGCTGCATCTGCCCCATCCACAATTTACTTTATCTGATATAGTTCTGTTATTTCCAGCAGGCAGAAGGTGTCTGAAGCTGACCTTATGGATCAAGAAGCAATAAAGGCCCTTAAATAGTTCAGCTAAATTGTCTGATGAAGAGAATAAAGTGTTTCTTTGCCCCAGAAAAAATATCCTGCTATCAGAAGCATGCTGCTTTGGACTTCAAGCCATGTACATTCCTCTTTTGAATACATATCTAGTTGCTCCTACTGAGAAATGGCATGAATGTGACAAGGGCTGTGGATAGGCTTGCAGAAACTTGTCAGCCTACCCATAAATTTCTTTGTTTTGCTAAAGTTAAAATAAATGCTTAATTCAGAAACATTTTAAATTATGTAATTTATTTACTTAGTAAACTGTTAGTTCCTAATGCGCTGCTGTTGATCTTGGAAACACCAAGTTTTTTATTGTCCTCTTGCTTTCCTGTTGTCTTGGCACTACAGCAGTGAGCAATGTATGCCAATAGCAGCTTATCGAGGCTCAAAATCACTCTGAATTCTGTTATTTATTGGCATTTTACACCAATGTACTGTGAGACAAAGCGGGGCCTCAGTTTACTGCCTTCTCCGTGTGCAGGAAATTAAAATGCTTGTTTCATTTATGGTTATTCTGAAGTTGTCAACATGAAAGGAAAAGAGCAATAAAGTGCAAAAGTGTCAATGAGCCATTTGGGATGCTAGGAATTCTAGAACTGGAAAGCCATATGCTTACATCTTTTTACAAGAAGATAGACTATATATTTTCTTCAGGTTTGTGCCAGATATCATATATTGATATAATTTGCTTCAGGAAAACACATTTTCTTTTCTGGTGCTTTCACATGTGCACCCCTCTACCTCAATTAAAGTACCAGTTTTGCCTGGCTAACACTGGCATAAATCTATATCATCAAAGTTGGCTTTTGAAATATTAATGCTAAAATATTTGAGCACCAAAATATGTACCTAGGCAGTTGTAGACTTGTATTCGGTGGACATCTGTGGCCCTGGGATTTTTGACTTGCAGGATTTGAAATCTGAACTTACTAGACAGCTTTCAAATGGCACACTTCTATGATCTGAAGAGGCTGTTGAACTGAATATATGCATTTCATGTGTGCTAAATTTACCAAGATTATAAATGGAGAGCAACTGCTATGGCTATGTTAGGAAATTTCTTTACAAAAGTAGAAACCAGGTCAAACAGAAGAGTCTGTGTCTAGTAATATTAAGGTTGCACAGTAAAGACACTAAGTTATCAAGTGTTATAGCTAGTGTTTGAATGCTTGCAGTTGATCTTTGTTAAAAATAGATCAACAAAGGCTTCTGTCAGCTACTGCCATTTTCCTGTTGAAGTTAGCAAAATCTTTGGTAATCACTTTGCTGCTGTTGTATGACAGTGTATTCCTCAGTTGTGCTTTTGATATGGGAGAGGCTGTAAAATGCAAGTGGCAGAATATTTATTCACCAGTAATTCAAGAAAGCATGTTGATAATGCTGCTACTACTTGCCATGGATATATTGAAGAATTTTTTTTTCCTTCAGAGCCATTACAGAAATGCTTTCCAATGGATTTAGAATGCAAACACGCTGAAAAAAGGATAGACTTCTAAAATTATTAGTAGGGCTTTTAAACTGTGTTATAAAAATACCTACAGTTGTAAAGAAGGTGAGGTTTTGTTTAATTTCTAGAAACACTGTAATTATTTTGGTTACTTTGGTCTTCAAAACAAGAAAAAACTCCCCAAAACAGGATTTCCTTTGTCAAACGTTCTCCAAAGAATGAGTGTGTTAGTGGAGCATCAAGATAATGAAGATTGGCTTGATAAAGGCCTGGCTTCAGTCTTACAACTCAGGCTAGCCAGTTCAGATGCTCGGTTCTTCCCTGTATTTGAGGCATTTCCAATTGTATGACCTAACAGTTTGGAAATAGTTAAATGCATATGTCACTTCCGTGGACATACCTCACTTTGAGTTGTTTTGTCTTCTGAAATACATGAAATTAAGGGCAAAACTGTCTCACCAAAATGTGAGTCCTGAGTCAGGTTCATGAAACCAGTTGAATTGCTCATGTCTGTAAAGTTGCTCAAGTGCCTAGTTATTTACTAAATTCAAACCTTGATCACCAAGGACTTAGGAAATTTAAAAGTTCGGCTCTAGAATACCATTGATGTGTGCGTTCCACAGACATGACACATGCTGCAAAGCCATAGCCTTAGTTCAGCTCCAACACCTACCTCTGAGATTCCTGACTTCTGGAGACCTGGCGTGGAAGATCTTAATGGTATTTTAAAGGATCTGTCTCTATCTAAGATACTGATTTCAGAAATAGTTTCTCCAACCAGACTCCCAAGAGTTGGTCTAGGTTTTAAGTCTTTCATAAAATCATTAATTTATTTTAAAACATTGACCCCAGCTAGTATCTGTGTGAGCAGAAACTATAGCTCTTAGAGCTCCTGCATTTGTTCGTTTTGGAGCTCTGCCCCTTTCTGCAACCTGCAAAAAAGCTCTTAGACGCTGAGGCATCGAAATCTTAGCTGGAGAGCTAGTGATCCCGGAAACAGGTGTGCACCAGCTTCCGAGCCACCAGGAAGCAGGCTCAGCATTTATTAACCTTTGAAACAAAGTTCCCGTGTTCTGTTTTCTGCCCTGACGCGGTTTCTGAAAGGCAGCTGCACATCAGAACGGGGAGGGTCAGCCTTTGGTTTCAGGGCCTGCAGGTGCGGCTTCTCTCACTCACACGTTGTGGTGGAGGGAGGTGTCTCCTCTGCTCGCGCCTTGTCGTTTGCGTGTGGGACAGGGAGGGTCTAAAGCTGGAGCGGGGGGCAACATGCAGAAGCGATGAGGTGTGTGAAGTGCGGCACAGGGGAGAGTTGAGAATGGAAGCAGCGGGAAGAGGTGTGGGCTTAGCGTGTGCCCCGCAGCGGGAGAGGCAGTTGCCTGCGGCGGAGAGACGCGCAACGAGGGCAGCGGGTCCCGTCCCCGGGCTTTGTCCGGGGGTCTTCGCCGCCGCTGCCACCTCCTACCCGCGTCGGGGCTGAGCCGAGCCCGGCCCCTCCTCCCCGGAGGACGGCCCCTCCCGGCTCCCCCCCTCTGGCCCGGCAGCTGGACCCGGGCCACTCGCATGGGGCCGGGCGGTGGAGCCAGCCGGGCGCCCCGCGGACGCCGACGGAGCCGGGGAGGATGCTGGCGGCCGCGGCCCTGTGCGCTGCCGCGCTGGGCTGGGCTGCGGGGGCACGGCTGCTCAGCGGTAAGGGGGTACGGGCTGGCGGGCCCTCCGCTTGCCCGGCTCCGCGGAGCGGGGCGAGCGCTGAGAGTGCCGGGGAGCGCGGGGAGCCGGACACGGGGCTCGTAGCCCCGTCGAGACTCGTCGCCTGCCCTCTTGCGCTGGGAGGGTTTGGCTGCCTGGGGCGGCCGTCGCGACATAGGCAAGGACGTGCGGGCGCTACCTGGAGCAGTGATTTTCCCCTCCTAACTCCCCAGCGGGAGCTAGCCCTGCCCTAGGGAGACGTCTGCATCCTCCGCGTTGGGTGGGAGCACCTGGTCGTGAAGTGGGCATGCCGGTGGTCCAGTTTCATTTGCCTCTTCCCCTGAGAAACCGTTCTGCTCTCCCTACTGTATTTTTGCCTCCATTCTAGGAATCTTAAATGCTGCCCTGGCTAACAGAACTACTCCTGTCATCCCACCCTCAGTAGTAATTACCAGCCTGGCTGAATTTCTAGCCCACGCTAGTTTGTCTTACTCTTCCTCTACGAAGTCTCTTTTGATTATCGGTCTGTCCTCCCGGTTTTGCGCAAAGGAATGTCACCTACTTAGACGCCTTTCATAGTAACAGATATATGCCAGCTCAAGGTTGGACCAGCAGTATTTTTGGATGTAGTACCCAAACTAGGTAGTCTAGTCTGCTTTTAGGGCACAGAATAGCCAGTCTGGGGCAAGTTTCTGCCTGACTTGATAGGCTGGTATGTTCAGCAGAAAGCCTGAACGCTGTCACCTGTGAGATATTCATGTTATTCCAACATAAGGCAAGGAGTTTTATTATATCTATTAATATAATTTTTAATTCTGCCATGCTCTTGCTGGCAGTAGGACTTTTGTGGGAGTGAGTTAGAGGGCTCAGCTGCCAGCTGTGGGGTTGGAGATTTATTTCTTTTCATGAATTTTTACTTCTCAGTATAATTGACTCATCCCTAGTCTCACATTACCAAGGCTCACTGAAGTCAGCAGGCTTTGAGGCAGATCCCAGGTAGGCAATGAGGAGATAAGGGGAAAATACGAGGAACACTTTCAGCATTGGTTATAGCTACATATCCAATTGTCCTCTCTTACCGGAACTATATTTGGGAATCTAACTGGCAGTGAAGTCTGGACAGTAATCAACTACAATAAATTTTTCCTTAGCTGAAAGCAATGGCAAGTTTGGCTGATAAGACAGAGACTTTCTGCCAGTTAATGGGGAAAAAATCATGTTTGTGTATCAGAAAAGAACCCGTGGGCAGTTTGTGACACTCTTTCTAACAGTTGCTGCAGTTTTTTAATAACAGTGTGCTGTCTGTGTTTTTCTTATGTCTTTCACAATAGCAATGGACATATCCCTGAGAAGAGGTAAGGGGTTCTGCCTTTTTCACCCAGCCTGCATGAGTGTTAAGTTACCAAGAGAAACACAGGTTATGCTTAGAGATGTATTATTAAATACTGCTTTTGCAGTACAGCCAGTTTTAATTTGTGTGTACAGTGTTAGCAGGCTCTGTGATTCTGCGTACGTAACTGTTCAAAAATGCCAATACAAAAGGTGTTTAAATTCCCACTCTAAGAGAGTGCCCATGCAGGAACATATAAGAATAAAGCAAAGCCAGCATATATCCCATGGAGGGGTTTATAATGACCTGTCCTCACATCCCATTTGTTCTGTACATTACAAATGTTGCTACATGTTCTTCTTATGTAAAAACATGTAGGTTAGCAGATTGTGTCTGCAGTGTGTTTGAAAAGAAATATTTACCAAGTAAAACAAAACTGTTTGTTTCCACAGTCTAAATATCGGGACTCTTCTGCTGAGAAACAGAAGTGCATAATTTTAGATTATGTATCTTTTCACTTTGATCTTTGCTTTCCTTGTAATCAAAATAAGCCATGCTGCTTCACACATGAGAAAGTCCTTGGCTTATGACAGTCTGAAAACAGACATTGTTTACTTCCTGGGCAGTCAGTAACGTCTACAGTGCAGAGCAATGCTTACAATTGGACTGTCTGAACACATCCTGATACACTGCAGTATATACTCCATGAAACTATTACATACACCCCAGAAGATAAATTATCTCTGCTTGTGTAAGAGGATCTCTAATTTTAGCCCTTTAAATTCCTTAAAAATAATTTTTAAAAGCCTCCTTGAACCCTTGTAAAGGAACTCACTTTTTAAAACGTTGCACATGTCAGCTTGCTCTCTGGTGCAGCGTTGCTTCTTTGTAAGGAACTCCTATGGTCTTCAAATCGCAGAAAATTCATGAGGGAGCTGAGGAGTGCAGGACATGAGACAACAGTGCTGTGCAGACCAACCTAAACTGTTATGTGCAGTAAGAAAAGTTCAGAGGTCCCACTTGCCAGTCCAGTAGTACAAGAGGCTTTTTACCTGTGTTATATTTTCTACATAAACTATTGTACAGTGCAAAACTCAGCCAAATGGAAGTATTGGCCTTCACTTTTGGTACTAACAGGCATAGTTTCTATAACAGGTTTCTTTTCATTTCTGCAGGACAGACAGTTTGCCGGGGTGGAACACAGCAACCATGCTACAAAATAGTTTATTTTCATGATGCTTCACACAGGATCAGCTATGAAGAAGCACACCTTGCCTGCAGAGCTGATGGCGGACATCTAGTCAGTATTGAAACAGAAGCAGAGCAAAGACTGATTGAAAAATTTATTGAGAGTCTCTTAGCTTCTGATGGAGATTTTTGGATAGGGCTTAGGAGGAAAAAGGAGGAGGTAGACAATAGTACAGAGTGTCAGAACCTGTACTCCTGGTCAGATGGCAGCTCATCCAAGTTCCGGTAGGTACCTGTGAGACTGGGAAGCAACCAGGTCAGGGACTGTCACCTGCCTTTAGCAATCAGAAAGGATTCTTTCAAAAGAATCAAGCAGTGTTGTCCCAGCTGTCATCTGTGTTACTTCTGCAGTCACTGAAGAGCGGTAGTATCTCCAGAGAGTGATTCATCCCATCCAGATGTAATGGGCAGACAAATTACCCTTTAGAGACCCTGCTCTCTCTTTGTTGCTCTATGTAAGTCACCTAGAGTGTCTAGCTTGGGCTAGATTGATAATTTTTGATTGCTAAAAGGAAGTGGAAAAACAAGCAATCTGGTCTTAAAAAAATCTCTGATTAGGCATGTACAAAATATGTACTTTGACCTGAAGGTTCCTGCACTTTAGATCCCCTGAAGTTTTGTCCCTGATGTCCCGAGCGCTGAGCCCTTCTCCTTTTACTTGCTGAGAGAATAGCATTTTTTTCCTGTGAGACAGTAAAATTGGAAAGCTGCAGTATTTATTGTAGACATGAAAAATTAAAATTTTCAAACCACTTGTTAGATTTCTGCCTCCTTGTCTTAAGGCAAGCAGAACCACAGAATTTGCTGTAATTAAAATATGAAGGCAACAACATTTATAACCAATTACAAGTTTGCTGGAGTTGTTTTCACTACTTTCACATTTCTGTTCAGCATAGAACCAAAATGTGTTTAGCCTCAAAAGTTCTGCTAAATTATGATTTATTTCAATCATGAGTCACAGTTTTCTAGATGAAAGATATTCTTAGATCCAGGCCTACAAGGTCTGCCTTTCTGTGGTATAGAAGTAGAAAATCTGCTCTAAATATTGCCAGGTTGATGAAAGCCTTGGCAACGAGGTGCCAGCTCTGCAGTACAGGTTCAAGGGAGTTTTGCCTGGTGGATATTTACTATTGAACCTGTGATTAAAGTAATTTTAAAAAAACCAAACTCTACAATGTTCACTCATTATCCTTAACTGCTTGCTGCATTTACAATGATTGAACTGCAAATTTCATGAAATAACCCAAACATTCTTAAATATTTTATGACAACGTATCATATGTATGACAGGTCTGCCTTTGCATTCTTCTTTATATTGGATGTGTAAAAATACCTTGTTATTGTGAGCTTTATGCTTTGGGAACCCATAAGAAATTTTAGTTGCTTTGTGCAGCAATGAATGAAACAGAGCTGCTTTTAGTACTGTTTAATATATTAAAGTTTCTCCTGTTGTTCAGATACTGGGGGTAGATAATAGGAAGCTAGAACCAGATATGCTGCTGCTAAGAAACAGACATAGCTTTTTTATTTATTATTATTTTTGTTGGTGAGACATAGCTTATTTATGCTAAATGATATAGCCAAGGAAAAGATCAGGGGCATGGCGGGGGGGGGGGGGGGGGGGCAGCACTAGGAGGGGAAGGAAGTGAGGGAGGAGTACAGCATTGTAGTGATTGAAAAAATGCTGCTTTAACATGTGTGGGTTTTTTCCCACGTTGAATACCTTGGTGTATCTAGAACTATTTATACTGTATGGATCAGCTTTCAGACAGTGCTTGGCATGCAGAACATTGCTTGTTCCAAAATCGGTGGGTATTGAACATTTTTCAAAATCAGGACGCAGTCTTAGAAGTGTTTCTCTGAGATGCATAACATGCCTCTTCAGTAATGGTTGTATTATAGAGCACTAAGTAGTGGAGCCTCTTTCCTGTGTTGTACTTGGAAAGGCCTACACAGTTTTTCAGTGGTGAAGTCTACTATTAAAAAAAATAAATAAATAAAATTATCCACAAGACAGGGTTTTTTCCTGTTAGTGTTTTTCTAGACAGAGAAAAACAGATCCTGCTTAGCTTTTTCATTTTCTTATTGAATAAGTGTCAAAATTTTGCAGGCATTGGCCACTGAAGTCAGAGAGCAAAAATCATTTTGATAGCTGATTTTGCACAGGTGTGTAAAGGCAGTATGGAGAAAGTCAAAGTTCTCTTGAGCTTTCACTCAGCCTCGCAGAGGAGTTTCAGGCAGTGAGGTACTCAGCCCTTCACTCCCTAGTATTTGTTGAACACCTTGCTTGCTGAGTTTTCTTTGAAAATTAGGAATTCCAAAGAGAGAAGATACACTGCAAATAATTGTGTTGTTATTGTTCCTACTTTTACACAGTGGAAGCAGGGGCAAGGGTGGGATGGGGTGTGCTGAGATGTATTCCTCTTTGATTCTGCCCTCTGTCATGCCCTATATGCTGTATTCCCACCTGAGCTCCTTCAGTACCACGGAAAGTGATGTCAAGTCTTACTTGACATATTTGTTGTATTTTCTTTAGGAACTGGTATGTAGATGAGCCATCCTGTGGGAGTGAAATCTGTGTTGTGATGTACCACCAGCCATCTGCCCCACCAGGTGTCGGAGGTCCTTACATGTTTCAATGGAATGATGACAGATGCAACATGAAAAATAACTTCATTTGCAAATATTCTCTTGGTAATGAGTCATTCTGTAGCTTTAGAAACCAACCTGCTCCCAGTCCCCAAGACGAGGTATGAGGAGATTGCAGTAGCAGATAGGGAAACCCTTTCTTAGCTTCACTGGAAAGATGTGGTGGGAGACAGATATCTTTAAATTTAATGTGAGTCCTGGGGAAAAGAGTCTCAGTATCTAATATCTGTAGCTACTTGCCTTGTGATTTCTAGGAATTCTCAGAGGATTTTTATAAAGTATTTGAGATCTCAAATGGGGCCTGAGGGAGAGAGAACACTAAAGAAGGATGCTCATGTTATTGGACTATATTCAGTACACTTGGTCTCCCTACTCAAGCTTATGAGGAAACTGCATATCTTTTTTTCTTTTAGAGAAGCCAACGAATGCTCCAATAGAGAATTCTCAAAGAGGTAAGTTATAGATATTTGTTTGGGGCTTTTTTTAATTATATGCTAACTTTCAGTAGAAATACTCTCCGTTACATTCATTGTCAAGGACACTCACAGACTGAAAACTTATTAAGCAAGAAGCTTCCCTGCAGTTTGCACTTTCCTTGTGCTATTCTATAATCCATTCTTCAAGAACACAGTCTTGCTGTTGTTGATGCAGTATCTGGGACTGTTGGTCATGCTGCAGAAATCTAAGCAAAAAGAGTACCAGTACACCTTACACATCTTTGCAGCTGGCAGTCTCTTCAATCTCCTCTCACCTTCACTTTTTATGATTCTTAAACTCTTTCAAATAACATCTGCAGTATTAATTAAGCTGCTTCTTTCCAGATGTTGCAACAGAGCCCTTGAATCCAGTATTCCCAGAAGAACACCGTAAGAAAGATGCTAATATAACAGTTGTAGAAGCCAAAGGTATGTTGTGCATTCAACAGCTGGCCTGCTCTCTCTCTAACTATGCACACCCGCTTTTCTCACATGTGGCTGTAAACAGTCAACATTGCAGTTTGAAGTGTTTGACCCTAAATGTAGAAGACTGAATTTAGGCAACTGCATCTGAAAAAAAAAAAAATTCCTTCAAATCCTTTCCAGGACAAATGTAAACTGATTGCTTTGGCTACCAAAATGTTCTAAATCTAAAGCTGTGCAAAGTATTTTGGGTCTGAAAAAGGTACTTTTAATTTATTGAATCACTTCAGAATGTCTAAATTGTTAATGTTTTGTTTGTAAGTCTATTATTAGCTATGAAAAACTTTCAGTTTCTTCTTATCACACTGACTTTCCCCCTACAAATTCACAGATAATAAAAGATATTTTGCTCTCTGAAATCTTTTGGCTGGGTGTTCCTAAGCTTTTAAAAGACAGCATATCTCATTACCTTGTACCACTGTTGCCTTCTTACAGTGGGACAGTGAGGCTTGTTGGTTCCTCATCTTGAAGATTTGAGCTTTTTTTACTTTAACCTGCTTAACTAGATGATCGGTCTCTGTCAGGCTTGCTGCCTTTGAGAAGTAGATACTGCTAGATTATGAACAAGACTAGAAGCCTATTGAGGTGTGATGATGCTGCCTTTTGCTACTGTTAGTTTTTCTATGAAGTTCTGTGCATGTCAAATGCAACTGGAAGTGAATAAAAGCAAGAATCTCATTTTTACCCGTAGAACCTGTTCAGAGTCTTGCCTACATCCTTATTCCCAGCATTCCTGTGCTGCTTCTCCTGATGGTCTTTACAGCCATCTTCTGGTTCTGGCTTTTTGCAAAGAGGTAAGTGACATTTTTCTGTAACAATTGAACCTATGATATCTTGTCCTGGCAGTCATTTTACAGCTAGCTTCAGGATCCTGTAAGATACTCTGGAGAGGACTGCTTTCAGCCAAATAAATGTTTAAAAAGTGGCATGGATGCTCCAGGCTGAGTTAGTTGTGAAGTAAAATTTTAAGTAAATCACATTATGCCATTTTGTTATGTTCACAGACATATAGTAGTTAGGGAATAGCATGAAACAAGATGATGATTTTGAAGTGTTAGCATTTAAGTTTTCTTATTGAAGAAAAGATCTGATTTATCAGAAGATCACCTTCGAAAGTGAAAAACAGAGTAATAGAAATAAAAGAATATATGTTTGGAGCAAATAATGTTTACCAATTTCCTCTCCTTGCTTTCCCTGTGTGCACAGTACCTCTGGTGGGGATGCTGGCTGTGGTTTTGGGAGTGTCAGTGTTGAGCTTTGCTGCCTTAGCATCTCAGCTGGCAGCAGAGTGCTAGGGTACCCCAGCAGGTCCTGCCATGGGACTACCCTGGGTATGCAGCCTGCTGCCGCACACCTGGAATTGCAAGTAATAACAAATGTCATCCTGAGTCCAGGCTCTGAGTGTCTGCTTTCCTCAAGGGTCATCATTAAATTACTGTAAGAGAGGTGTGGTATTGTTTTGTATTTGCCTCTGTAAAAAAAAACGTATTATGACTTGTCCTCTTTCCTCCGTCCCTAAGGAGACAGGAGCAAATAGATGCAAGCCCAAAGGAGGAAGATGCATGGCTGTCTAACCCCGGGAGGAACAGTCCAAATCTGGATATTTACAAAGTAATCAAGAAGCAATCAGAAGCAGATCTGGCCGGAACCAGGCCTGGCGCTAAGAATTCTTCCTTCCGTACACAGGAAGATAAAGTGCTTGACAGCCTCTCCAGGGATTATGACGATGCAGCAATGAATACATCAACGAGCGGCTTTGTGACATTGGCCAGTACTGAAAGTGGCTTTGTGACCAATGATATCTATGAGCTGTGTGGAGACCATGTGGGGAGGAGCAAGGAATCAGGCTGGGTGGAGAATGAGATTTATGAGTATTAAGGAAATGGACAAAAAAAGCCTGGAATATGGATGACAGTGAATATCGGTACAAGTTAACCTGCCCTCCCTATGCACTTGTTTTAATGATAGTATATGTGATTATCCTGGTTTTGCATTGTCCCTATATTCTTCTCTTTTTTTGAAAGAATGTGGGTTTTTAAAGATCCAGACTGAAAAGAATGTATATATTTTGCTTTGCATCAAGCCCCTTTTTGCCCCAGAAATGGCTCATTAATACTCTTCGTTCTTTTTTGTACTCCAAAGATATGCCTTTGAAACTAAAGGACAATCCAAAATTCCCATTTATTTAACTGACCTACTCATCTTCAAAGGTGTTAAAAGTCAAAAGTCAATCACTGGTCGCACTTGGATTCTCATAGGTGCCCCCAAGAAAGCTGCCATGGTTGCAGGGTTGGTCATTGTTTCCATGTCAGCCCATATCCCAGCTGTGTTGGCCTCTCTCACCATTTACCTATGACGCTGACAGGCACTTCACAAAAAGGAGACTAGTGTGGTTTCTGCTTCTACCCCTCCCTTCTAGTTCCTACTGCCAAGGCAGTGTATGTGAGTCAGAGCACATAACTGTGTGTTACTTGTACCATTAGGTTGGTTTTTAAAGAATCCCAGTAAGTGCTTTGGTGTCATAAGGTTAACTGTGTTCCCTTACTTGTCCTCTGGCAAAAGGAATTGCAAAGCAAGGAACAAGGGACTTCTCTGCAATGCTAAAGGAAGGGAGTGGGGTAATCCAAAGCATTCTGATTGGTCTCGGGAGTTAGAGCAGCCTGTGACATGTACTGAATTCCATGAAGACTGACATCCTGATATTAATCCCCATAGAGATGGAATTTATTTATTCCATAGAGATGGAATTTATGAAACGGTATGTGAATGTAAAGAATTGGATTAAAAACAGCATTTTGACAGGTAAACTAAAGTATCAAGCTAATCAGTTATAATAAATTATCTGTTGTCTATTTACAGGGACTTCACATATCCCAGTACATAGATTAAATAAGTATTAAGGTGGGGTACTGAGGATAGTTCATGCAATTTCCTCTCTGACAGGGTGAGGGAATATCTTATTTTACCATAGTTTTTAAGGCATCGTTTTGAAGCCAATATTAGATACCTCCCATTTTCCTGCACCTTTGGAGGAGTAGAAATGAATGGCAGCAGGGCATAGCAACTGCCACACAACAAAGTATAAATTCAGGTGACATAAGAATTTTCCTGTTAGATATTGGGAACAAGCAAGAATATGAAGGAACACCATTTAACTCAGAAAGAATTCACAGTCTGTAGTTCACTGCTTGACTTCTAAGGGAAACAGACAAGAGATGATGCTCCACACTGAGGGTTTTTTCAGATCATTATCTCTGTTTCTCTGTTATTTGCAGCACAGTTAATAAAGTTGTTAAGGAGCTAGGAGGAACCAAGGGTATGCATTTGCCATGGAAGTGGTATGAAGGATCTGTCCAAATGTCTGCAGAGGCAAATTCAGGCTGGAGTTTTATCCTCTCTAAGGTGTATAAGAAGCAAGAGCAGGCTAACAGGATATTCCAAGAGTTACACTGAGTTTAATTTCTCTTTATTGAACTGAGAATGTATAGTTATTTTAACCAACTGTACATAAATACGAGATTTCTGTTGCAGAAAGTTAAAAACAGCAGTGATGAACTATTTATTCCAAGATAAACTGAATTTAACTTGGTCATTGGTATGTTTTAAGGCCTTTTGAAGCACGCTGCAGGAGATCACTTGCATCACAAGAATAGGGAATATGTATTGGAAAAGAGAGAAGGGTGGTCCCGTGCATCTTTTTTCAGAGCACTGTCTTTTCTGCTTGGGAGGGTAATGTCATTTATCACTGAGAATGCAGAAAGGCAACTAAATGAAAAGTTGGGTGCCTGGCTTTAAACTGTGCTTGCCTAACTGTGATTTGGTGAAGAGATAACTAGAGCTACCCACAGCAAGTTGAATACCAGACAACTTTACTTGGAATCAAGAAGGTACAGAGTTTGCCCATCAGCATGTATTCTTAAGTAACTAGATGTCTTTGATTTTGAACTCGTTACATGGACAAGTCTTCCATGCACTAGACAGAGGTCATTCCAGCACCTTCCCTGTAAGCTTGTAATTTCCTACACCATGTAGTACAGAGAGCATCACTGTATATGATAAGAAACAGAGCAAAGGGGACTCAGGAGCAGTGCTGACAACCTGGAATCATGATTACCTTGGTTTTTACTAGGGCTTCCTGATATATATTTTGTTCATGAGACTTGATCAGATCAATGTTTGTCTCATAGTTGTAAGGACTCAACGACCTTCATAGGACCTTGGAGCTAACTCCCTGGGGCAAGGTCTCTGCACTGTCGCATTTGTCAGTGCAGCTAAGTGTAACAGGAGTTTGGATAAAAACTGAGATTCATATTGACTTGAATATGCTCAGGGCAAAATCCCATGTGCTGCTGGATATGGGCTTGCTTTAGCTGAATTCCACTGTAAAAGTTAGTTTACATGAAGTTGGAGGTACTTGCAATTGCCAAGGCTTTTGGAAAGGAATAGGAAGGGAATTCGAATTTATCAAATAGGCATGAGATCTGGTTCCATAAAGGACTGCTTTCTGTAAAATGTTTAATGTTAATACTGAGATCTGCAAAACTGAAGATACATTTACAAATGTAAGATTCCCCCCACTGAAATGAATGCGCGCAATCCATTCCTGTGCTCTGCAGCTGCTTCAGGCTATAGATGGACAACACAGCATTGTTTTGCACTTCCTGCTTTTTAAAGATGTTTGTCCTTACCTGAACACATTGGTGCTAAATTGGATATGTGGAGTCTGGAGCACAAGTTCTGCAGCAAGTGGCAGATTCTACAGCAAAGTCAGAAGCCATGAAGTACTGATAGCAGCAGTGTGGCCTCTGGATTTTTTTCACTACAGGACTAGTCTGCGTTTCTTATGGGAATGGAGTCCTGCTGTTAATACTGAAGTAATGAATATGCTTAGAGGTTTGCATTCAGAGCTGTATAGCTTCTTGCTAGGGACCTTTGCGTGTTCATAGCTGTGTATGTGTAGAAAGCACTGCAAAATTAGGCCATTAACATTTATCTGTCCTGTCTGATCTGATATCTCAGCTGTTTCATATACTGGTTTATATATTCTCAAGACAAATATGTTCAGCTTTGAGTAAACCAGCACATTTTGCTTTGTCTGCACTTACTCTGTTTCCAATTATTCCAGCAATGGAGCTGTTCCTTAAAAATGGAGTTCTATTTGATTGTATCCCATTGAACTGAGAAAGAAGTGGGAATGCCACATAGAGAACCGAGTAAACTGAACATTGGGCAGCTGGACATCTGCTCTGAAAAAAATAAAGCATTTTGGACATTATCATGTATCTGGGGCCATTTGGATTCAGCTCTGTACTCCATCTCAGTCTGATCTTAACTACCGAGTGTCTCAGTCCCATGTGAAAAACAGAAATAACAGCATTTCACAGGCTTCTAGGGATGCCTGGAATCTAAGAATGAATGACTCTGAAGTGACTTTGAGACTTACAATTTTGAGACATACAATAATGAGGCCTTGTAATTGACAAAAATTTAATTTTATTGTCCGGCAGATATGTGCAGCAATTTTGAAGCATGTCTAGATGAAGTCATTATGTATAAAAAATTATTTGATTAAAGATATGGTTTGGTCAAGCAGTTCTGGTACCTGGCCCTGTGTATGGCAAGTAATCTTTTTTACTTACTCTGTCGGATCACGTTTGACCTTTCACAAGCCAAATAAAAATAGTAAATGCCTGTTTGCCTATCTGTCTATGTATAAAAAAACCCCACAACACCCCAAGTTTTGCCATTCTGTATTTGTTGCAATTGTATCAACTTTTCAGCAAAGCTTTTGTCCACAGATCTCAGTCAAGCACGGGACTTCTGAACACAGGAGTACTTACTGCGATAAGACAAATTAGTCTTCAGTGTTACGATTTAAACAGCCAAGGGAAATTTTTAAGCTTTGTAGCTCTGTCTAGACTTCTCAAATCCTTAGTTCAGATTTACTTAGTGGAGTCTTAAGCACTCTTGAAGATTGCCATGTAACTCTCAGTCATTTCTCAGCCAAACATCCCTATTTAATAGCCTGCAGTATTGTGGCAAGGAAAGACTTCTGTTCATCTCCTTTCCCTTGTTGAATGTTTTCGTTAAGAGTATTTATTTGTTTAGGATACCTTGTGTACACTGTGATGGACAGAAGTGTGTCCAGTCTTCTGCTGGACGAGTTTTGCTTGAAGGCATGCAAGATATAATGCAGAGCTAAAAGAAAGGTGCCAGCTGAGGCAATCTTGACACTGTGAAATGCTTGCTAAGGCAGAACTCTTCAGAATACATTGTTAAAATCACAAAGAATTCTACCTATCTGCTTTGTCTGGCTTTACACTAGGGATTTGCTAAACTCCAGGTTTTGGATCCATCTGGTTTTTGGGTTTGCTTTTTTCTTCTTTATCAGAGACCAGGTAATGGAGGGAAAATGACCAAGCAAATGAAGCATGCCAAACAGAAGCACAAATATTATTCACCTATTGCTCTGCAGGTGAATATTTCCAGCTCCAGAAGAGCAACAATTCGCTGCCAACCAAGTCTGTCTATGAAGCACCTGAAATGAATTTAGCTTTTGACAGGGTTCCCTAAAAGTTTGCTCTTCTCCATTGCATGGAAATAATTAAATAGGAAAATGAAGCAAACGCAATTTGCATAAGCCACCAGGAAACAAAGATGTGCCAAAGGCTTTGGCAGAAGGTATTTTATGTGGGACTGAAACAACAACAGAAATGAGTGCACAACATGGCTATGAGTGCGTTCCGCCAATATGCATGCATAAATATGCAGGAAGACATTTCTAGATCTGTGTGCTATTGCTGTCTATTGCAAACATGGAAATATATTGGTCAGTTGCCACAGCTGCTTCTCTCACTTCCTGAATGTTACAGGTGAGGTTGATGTGCACAATGGCTCTGTTCTGCTTATCTGCAGTATCAGAGTGTCTGCCAATCTCACTCTGTTCCTCCATAGACAGTGGTACAAGATGAAGCCCTGAAAGAAATAATCCCTTTAAAAAAAAAAAAAAAACACACAACACAAAAACCCCCAAACAAACAAACAAACAAAAAACCCCAAACAAAAACTTGTACCTGTTTTGAAAATGACACGCAGTTAGTAAACATTTCTCCTGAAAAGCAAAATCCTGGTATGGGAGAGTAGTAATTGCTGGGTGCTTGCAATGTCCAGGGCTTCTAATGCAGTAATTAGTGTCCTTTTATCAAGCAATTGTGTGTCTATCCACTTTTACTCTTGTACGCCTGGTCTGTTCTCTTTTTTTTTTTTTTTTTTTTTGGCAGGCGCGCTAAGCATCTTTTAGGCATTGAAAAACAGGAAATGAGAGGAAAATGCTCTTAGGTGTGTAAACATGTAAAGCCATATTTTGGCAACTAAGAGTGTGCCCTGGTCTTTTGAGCTGCTGGTTTACTGAACTCAGGCAAAGTCAGCTGCATGTGCTCAGCATCTCTGGAAGTTATTAGAAGGCGAGGTAATTTTATAATTTCTTTTCTTTGGCATCTCCGTTTAGTAGAACATCAAAGCTGTAGTAGTCTGTACAGGAACATTGGCCACAAGAGGGCATGTGTGCTCCACAGTTTGTGTCATTCAGCCGAATGTTGACAGTGGCCTGGCAGAGCTCCCCAGTACCAGTGTTTGTGAGAAGCACTCGAACCACTTTCCTTGAAGCATAGCAAAAGCCATCAATGGCCTTCAAAAGCTGCTGTACAAAGAATGTTTTTGTGACTGCGGTTCCTCTAGCAGCGTTATTAAGAAATGTTTTTGTAACCTGAACTTTCAAGCCAAAAATGGCATTGTGCAGCACAAGAAAGTTTCTGCAAAAGTTTATTATGGCGAACACAAAATCTGACTTAATAATTGATTTTGCACCAGTCTGGTGAGGTTTTACATGGATGAAAGTGGGCAGGAAACAAATAAAAATTTTATTACTAAAAATTTTATTTTTAATAAAGTGACTAGGAAGGAACATTAAGCAATGTTTTGCACAATGTAGAAAAAGTTACTTTTAACACACCAAGCTTGCATCATGCTAGAATTATTCTTTGGTCAGTGTTTCAGATTTCTGAAAAAAATGAAGCATCCTATAGGGTGAAACGGGAGTGAACTTTCACAAGTAGCAGCTTGGGATGACACCATTTTCTATTCAAGTAGGATTATGGTAAGCTTGCTCATGCACCTATCAATCATTTAAAAGGGTGGATGTCTGACTAACTGAAGTCATCAGTTAGTCATTGCCAGAACTTCTTATGGGGATAAATAGAACAGTAACAGCACGGTTATTATCCATAGCAATCTAAGAAGTCAGCAGCATCACCTCAAAATGTCATTTCTTAGAGGAATCTCATGAACTGCAAGTGCAGTGAAGGACAAGCATTAACTTTTCACCAAGGTCTTCAGTTCCCTTTGCAGAACAGTCACTGCTCTTTGACATGTAACACATTTTACCAACTTTCCACAAGTAAGAGGCAGCTTTACATGTAAGACATGTATACAAAGGGAAAGCAAGAGACAGAAGTTTGTTTCTTGCATTCTTCCACTTGCTTTTTGTGGCCCTGCTCTGTTTTGAGCTGTGTTTGTGTCCACTGCACTGTGTTCATAAAAGGTCTGTGACTGTTGCTGAACCTGCAGCTGATTCAACAGACACGTGTGCTCTTGTACCATTAGCTTTTGGACGTGCCTTGTTCAGTCAGTGGAACTGAGCAAAGCCTCCAGGGGTGATTCCTCATATCCAAATGTCAGAAGGTACCAGTCCTCCAGCGTGAAATGGGTCACGGGAGAGGGAGCGATCAGACAGGGACAGGTGTGAACTGGGAAAGATTGCTGCAGAGTTGAAATGAGCATGGCATTTTTTAAATGAAAGCAAGCTAACATGTAAGTGCAAACGTAAAGCAGACTAGGTGGACTTAGTACCGGAAAGGAAATTTAGCATAAAAGGCCTTAACTTTTTTCACATGTACATTGCCAACTCTGCAGGGCCTCTAACCATTTTATGTCAAAGGGCCTAACAAAGCTTCCAAATCTGTCTTTCCAGGTGTGCAGGAAATGAATAGAATAGTTCAGTTGGAAGGGACCTACAACAATTGTCTAGTCCAACTGCCTGACCACTTCAGGGCTCAAAGCTAAAGCACATTGTTAAGGGCATTGTCCAAATGCCTCTCAAACACTGACAAGCTCGGGGTATCAACCACCTCTCTAGGAAGCCTGTTCCAGTGTTTGACCACCCTCTCAGTAAAGTAATGCTTCCTCATGTCCAGTCTGAACCTCCCCTGACACAGCTTTGAGCTATTCCCACATGTCCTCTCACTGGATCCCAAGGGAGAAGAGCTCAGCACCTCCCTCTCCACATCCCCTCCTCAGGAAGCTGTAGAGAGCAATGAGGTCAACCCTCAGCCTCCTTTTCTCCAAACTAGACGAGCCCCAAGTGCTCAGCCGCTCCTCACAGGACATGCCTTCCAGCCCTTTCACCAGCTTTGTTGCTCTCCTCTGTACACACTCAAGCACCTTCATGTTCTTCTTAAATTGTGGGGCACAATTTAACTGCAGAACTGCACACCATACTCAAGGTGAGTTTTGCATGATGTTGATCGGCGTTTGGGGAGGCTGATGTACTAAGAAAAGGCATCTTTCTGATCTGGAATAACTTGGTCCGCTGGAAATGCTGCTCACTGCCAGGGAGAGGGTATTTCCATCAGGAAACTACTACTACGCAGACCACCCAGAGAGTCTCTGACCCAGATGCGGCAGCCCAAGCTCTGCGCCCCGAGCACCCTCGGGGCCACGGAGACCCTGATTCAGGGCTGGAGGGACACCTGGGGGCAGACTCCTCATTTCTCCTCGTCCCGCTAACGAGGAGCTGCAGGTGGCCTCGCCTCGCCTCGCCTCCCCTCCCCTCCAGTAGCCGCGCAGTGCGCGCAGGTGCGAGGGGCGACGGAGCTGAGGGCACGAGGGGGAGCTTTCCCCCGGCCGCAGCGCAGAGGCGGAGCGCAGCCGGGGCGGGCAATCCCCACAACAACGCGGAGGGCCCTGCAGCAGCGCTGGGGCGGCACGCGGCGGCTAGAGCACCAGCGGGTGCCACGCCGACCTGCCGCGGGGGCCGCCGGGGAGGGGAGGGGAGGAGAGGCCAGGCGGCCGCCCCGCCGCGGTGGCTGCGGTTGCCATGGCGAGGCTCCGCCCCCGCTGACGCGCGCTGTGACGCGCGGTTGGTGGAGGAGGGCGGAGGGGGCGGGGCGGCGCGGCTCCAGAGCGCCGCGGGCAGACTCGAGCCGCCGCCGCCTCTCGCGCCGGAGCCGCCGCCGCTCGATCGATCGATCGACCGCCCGCCGCCGCCGCCGCCCCCCCGCGCCCAGCATGGTAATGGCCGAGCCCCGGCGGCCCCCCCCGCTGCTGCCCCGCGGGCTCGGGCCCGTCCGTGTCGGTTTCTACGACATCGAGGGCACGCTGGGCAAAGGCAACTTCGCCGTGGTCAAGCTGGCGCGGCACCGCATCACGCGCAGCGAGGTGAGGCGAGGCGCGGCAAGGCGAGACGCGGCGAGGCGGCGGGGGCCGCCGTCGCCCCTTGCCCGTGCCTAGCCCGGCCCCTCCCGCGGCCCCTGGGCCTCTCCCGGCCGGGCGTGGGGCAGCAGGGCTCGGGTGCCCGCAGGCGCGGCAGCTCTCGGCGTTTGGAGGAGGGCGGGGGCCGTCGTGAGGCGCTGCTGCGGGCTTTGGGGGGAGCTGGCCGTCGGGGCTCGGCTGGCTCAGCGGGGCGTGGAGGGGCGGCCGGCGTTGGGGCTACGGGGCTCCGCTCCAGGCTGTGGGGTGGGGGGCGGGCAGCTGGCCTCGGGGCTGTGGGGCTCCGCTGAGGGTTTATTGGGGGGGACGGCCTGGGTGGCTCGACGGGGGCGTGCAGCAGCGCCCTTGCAGGCTGCTTGCGCCTTTTGTCCCTACCAGCACGGGAGGGAGGCGGGGAGATGTTTTATTGACTTGAGGTGTTGGGCTGCGGGCAGGCCTTGGAGCAGGAGCCCTGGCCGCCGTTCGTGTTTGTTTTCTTGCTTTCATCGTCCCGGCAAGGGCAGCGATAACGGCTCCTGGTGTGGCTGTAGCGGGGTGCCGCTGTGGCTCAGGCCCCAGACGGTGTGTTGCTATCGCAGTAAGGATGCTCGGGGCGGGAGGGGGCAGGGGGCGGGCAGCTGTCGGCTTAGTTCGTGAGGGTAGCCATCAGATAGGGGTAACTCTCTGTTAATAGGGAAGGTTCAAACCTTGCCTTGTGCCTGCTTTCGCATCCTGAACGTTTTACGGCTTCCTGACCTGGACAATACTTGCAGATGAGCAGTCCTTCTATGTCGGTAGTCTGCTTTAGCAAAGGAACTTTTGTGTGTGTGTATCCTGAATTCTTCAATACATCATCCTGCCAGTTAACCAAATTCAACCATTTTTAGCCTCTTTGTTTAACCACCCTGCCACCACTGTATATGTTACCAGGTGATTACTAGCGTGTAGATTGTTAATATCTTCTGGTTTACCTAAAACAAAAACGATTGTAACCCTGTGTGGACAAAATGCGGTCATGTTCACTTTTTAAAAACAGGTATCTGATGAGACCAATGGCTTTGGAAGGTCAGCTTCCTCTTATATTTTCTTCTTGGGTAGTTTTGGTCACTATACCTAGAGGTAAGCTTTTTTGTAAGGTTCTGTTATGGTTGCTTTCATTGTTTACTGAAGAAGAGCTTACAGTGCTGCTCTGTACCAGACAAAAGTAAATAAAATATTGTCTGAAGTACAAGGTAAAAAAACTGAAAAGACCTGCAATTATTCAGGTGCTGTGGTTTTGTGTGGTAAAATCATTCCTTACAGGAATGAAAAGTGCCCTTAGCTTGGACTTAAAAAAAACAAACCTGCAATGCTAACATTGTTCTGGCTGTGCAGTGATAGATGAGCTTTGCATCCCAAGTATTAAAAGAAATTTCTCTTATTGTCTTATTTCTCAAGTTTCATAATAAACTGTTAATTATTTTGAAATCCTTCCTTGCTATTACTGAAGAGCCAAGCAAAGACCTTGCAATGTTAGTGTTCTGTTCCCAAGTTTGATGCCATATGCCAACCTTCTAAACACTTCACTTGATAGTAAGTTGTTTACTTTTTAGTTCTCATTTCTTTGGCAGACTTTGTGACGGGGATGAAAACTTTAATCTTTATTTTTATTTGTAATTTTAGAAAGTGTATTTGTTTCGTATTGTTTAAAATAACAAGGTTACAGGAAACTTAGAGCTTAACAGCTCCCCAGATCTGGTATGATTTTTCCATCTGTGTTCTAAGAAATTGCTGAACTCCGGTGCATTCTAATACAGTCGTGAATTTTTTTAACCAGCTTTCCTTTTCTGAGGAGCCTTGTGTCCAGTCTGAAGCCTTTTTCATCTTCTGCATGATTTTTTACAGCAGACTTGCCTGTGGTGGTGATTTGTGTCAAGGTCTTTTCATTTTTCAGTACACCTACATTGACTTTCTGCAGTAAGAGAATGTTTATCTGGAACTTAATTGCTGAGTTAGTTGCTGGAAGTATTTATGTGGCCTTTGAGGAAGGGGAACCCTATTAAGATTACTCCTAGTGATGTCAGGGGAAGTTAATTCTAGCTAAATACTACTTTGAATAAGCACTTCAAGTTTGGACCATCTCACTTGATTTAGTGTTAGTTCACTATGCACATAAAGTGGAAGTCCTGCTTATTAATGTTTATAGATGGAGGCTGCTCATATTTTAAGCTTGCTCTAAACTGTTGCTGAAACTTCTTGAGTTGCTAATTCCTCAAATTCATCTGTGCCTTTATTAAACTTAGCGTGGAAGGATATTCAGCTTATTAGGTTCTGGAAAGGCTGTACCTGTGTACCATAAGGTCTGTACTGTGGGAAGATCTGCGCTGTGTTGCTGTTGAGACTTGCTCAGAAAGCATTTTTAAAAAGGACTATTTCCTTGTCTGAGTTTCTCCTGAATCTCCCTATTTGAACCCTTTAAATTTAGAACCTGTTTGTTGTTGGGCTTTTTCAGCATTGGTACTTTGAAATTGTATTTTATCTGGTTTTGACCTATAAAAATATTTGCCTGTCTGACTAGCCAGTAACTGTCAAGGTAAAAAAAGATGGGATCTTATTACCTTGAAAGGTCAGCACTTGTGGATTATATACAGAATCAATCCTTTTTATGGAAAACCTACATATCAGAATATAAAATTGTAACTTGAGCTGAAAATAGTAAATATAGTTGCCATAAATTGTTAGCAAAGTGTAGGTGAGAATAAAATGAAACCAAGCATGAAGTAGAAGATACACATAGGACAGGGTAGTAGATGGTGTACGCAAATGAACTCAGAAATCATAACTTGAATCCTATATTAATGCAACACTAAAAGTGCATTACTAAATAGTCAGACAGAAAGAAGTGTGAAAGTTAAGAAAAATGGGGGGATTGATATGTCTTTGTAATAGTGGAGGTAGTGCATGACCCTCTTTAATGATAGTCCATACAGGGTGCCCCAGAGTGGGCTACATGGTTGAATGTGACCTTTGCTTTGCTTGTTGTGTGTTTGTTGCCATTTAAGTTAATGACACATGCTTTCCTGCCATGCTAATTTATCCTTTTGCCGAGAAATCCTGTGATCTCAGGGTAACTTTCATTAATGAGGCATGCACAAATAAGCAAAATTTCTCTTCAGAAGGAGAAGAGGAGACTAAGAAAAGAGAACAAAAGTAATTGGAAGCATAAAGTTCAAGAGGATGAATATTTGCTTCTAGTGAAATATGATGATGTGTGAAATAATGAACAGTAGTGAAAAGCTCTTGGAACAGATGAAGGTACTACTTGGAAAAAAGCAATACACTTTAAGGATGAAGGAAAGTCTTTGTGAATAGGCTATGTGTGAAAGTCTTGTTCCCCACCCACCCTCAAAATTCTGTAACTAATACCCCCTAACGATTAGTCATCTGCAGAAGAATACTAGCCATTGCTTCTCAGATGAAAAGGAAACCCTTACAACTAGTATGTCCTTACGGTTCCCAGTTATGCTTTTAGCTGTCTGATATGTTACAGGTGGTTTGCACTTTTCTCTGAAAATTACCACCTCCCAATACACGATGTGATACTAGTTTAGTTGCAAGTGCCTGATTGAGTGTGCTTAGGTATGTGTAAAAGTGAATGATATGAGTGGAGACAGCAACTCCCTGTGCTATATAGCACACAGTTTGGGTTAGTGGAGTAATTCAGTGAGAAACTGATGCTGTTGCCAAAAAAAAAAGGAAGACTCAGGTTGCTGATTTAACTGCTTGCAGCTGTGGGCTATCTAGGTCTGTTGCAAGGGGGTGAGAAAGAACATGTATCTGGAGGCAGAGAGTGGGAGCTTGCAGGCAGATCAGGTTGAACATAATATGCTTCACCCTAAGGGAGGTTAATGCCTTTATAAATCTGTGATATCCAAATGCTTTGCTGTTGGAAATTGGAGTTGCTCCAGGTTGCAGGAAGTTGTGTTTGTTAATTTTAATGCAGTTTATCTACTTTTAGGATGTATTGTGTTAACAACTCAAATCTGAATTTCTGTAACCCACATGAAACCTTAAAGCTTGCGCTGACATGGACAAACCTCTTTTTGTATGTTAACTTGTTAGGCCATGTTGGGGGGGGGGGGGGTGTTTGGGTTTGTTGGGGTTTGTTTTTATTTTTGTTTTGCAAGACTAGTTGGAGAATTAAATTAATAATATAAAAAGTGAAAATTGAAAGCTGGAGTAGCTGAAGGATAGAAGAACTTTCATCTTGTTTGACAAGCATTTCACCTTCACTGCTTGACAGTTTCAATTCCCGGATGTCAGATGAGGATTGAGCAAACTCCGGTTCTCTAGGCTTTTAGTAAAAGCGGGAAAGAAATGTGTGCTATTCCTAATATTTTTAAATGAAAAGGAATCATGGAAGTTGCAAAGATATTTTGGAATATAAGTCTTTAAGCAGAAAACTGGTGACGAGAAGACAAGGGAAGGAACAGGGATTCCCTGTTTTTTGTCATTTGAAGTATTTATTAATACTAATATTGATGTTTGGTTGGGATTTTTTGGTTTGTTGCCTTTTATTTTCCTTAGGAGAAGTGATAACTATTAAAAAAAAAAAGCAAAACTGGAGTCACAAAACTTGTGTAATGTCCTTAGTTTGGTATGTGCCAAATTAGAGTTAGTTTGCTTGTGCTATGGCAATGATTGACCATACTAGAGAAATGAGAATTCATTTCTGTGTGCAGTCAGTCCCTCTGCGTTGTCTTCAAAAGATTAAAGTGATGTTCCAACATATCTTCAAGATGCTAGTAGTTGTTAGCAAGCTGTATATTCAGGAACAAAACACACTTTTCAGATAGGAAGCTGTTCCCTATCTTGAAGCATCTTCTCCACCTTTAAGAATTACTTCCCTTTTTCCTGTCATCATGATACAGCTGAGATATGGACAAAAGTGAGCTGTTGCTATTGAATGCACTGTTCCTTCTCACATAGTTTTGAAGAAGTTCCTGGATTTTAAGTATTTGCAAGTGTTTTTTCTCTAAATTTTCTGTGGCCCTGGCAAGATGCATGAAAACTGAAGATTCAGAATAGACCAAGATATCTAATCTGCATTTGACTGTAGAAGCAGTGGTGCCAGCTGCTACTATGCTGCTTCTCCTATAGAAGCCTGCCACTATGTGCACGTATATAAATATACATGTTGAGAGTCATACAGGGATTGCAAATAGCAAAAGTTTTTCCTTCAAGTAGGCACATACTCTTACTCTCCGTGTTCAAAACCAACTGCTTAATAGTACCAAATAACTCCACATTGTAAGACAAAATATAGTTTGATATAATGTGGTGGGGTTTTTAAACTAAAAACCTATTTAAACTGGAAATATAGCTTGTTCTTCATTGGTTTGCATCTTTCTTGCATCTCTAAGATACTCTTGATTAGGAGAGAGCTGTGCTTAGAATTATTTCAGATATCTGAGAAACCAAACTAATGTGGTTACACAACACACTTTTATGAATATATTAGTGATAGCTGTCAAATGAAAGATCTAGCTAAGTCTTGTTTGTGTTTTTTTGAACAGATTATGGATGTAGCAGCACAAAATACGTCTCTTAACATGATGACAGAGGTAGCAAGTAGGCTGCTGAGACAGTGGCTCATTCTGTAGTGCTCCATAGTGCACTCTAAAAGTGCAATTTGTTCTCCAACATTTGCAGAGTCACATATAACATAATTTTTCTAGCTCCATAGTTGCCTCCAGGAGGTCAGTATTAACTGACTTAATGAACATTTTATGAATGCTGTCATCTATCTGGCGATATCTTCATAAAAACATTTTTATTGCAAGTCCCTGATGCATTGTTGTATCTGAATGCCCAGTGTGTAAACAAAACGGATCTTTTCAGACTCAAAAGCTATAAATGCAGAATACACGTTAGTGTTATAATCTGGGGAGGAAGTGGGTGATTGTATAGACAATACAATGTTACTGTGTGCTTCTGTGGGGTGTTAACCTCTGTGACTTGTTCCAAATCTATGATCACTTTTTAGTTGTGGTATGGGGAGGTAAAGAAATCTTTCAAAACTATTGGAAGAGGATTTTTATGGAGCCATTCTACTCCAAGAAATGTGTGACCTGAAGACTTGTTTTCTTGCTCCCATACTTTCAGAAGAAGGATTTGTTTTCGGTCTTTCAATGCTCTTTGGGAATTGTATTTCTAAATGTGTGCAGCAAGGAAATGGGATAGGAAACTTCTGGAAAAGGAAGAAAGTAAGAAACATTGGAACATGAGGCACTGTTCTTGACCAGAAAGTGTGGTGAAGGTTATATCAGGATTTGTAGCCATGCCTCCCAAACTTATGAGACCCATTCTTTTTTTATTGTTTGTTGTTTTTTTTTTTAAATGCTTCTTTCCTCTAATGAAATCTTATTGATTGTCGCTCAGGAAATAAGATCTGTTCAAGGATTTTAACCATGTAAAGATGAAAAATGTCTTCTGCACGTTTTTATTTTATATAAAATTACTTGCTTTTTAGTAACTGAAGTCATTGTATAGTTGCATAGTCTTATTAACCTTGGAAAACATAAAACTACAGTAGGCACTGATTATTAAGAAATTGAAGTGGAAATGGAAGATTTAATCTTTAAAACTGAAGAAGGACAAATGAGTTATCTAGGTTTTTCTAGGGAAGTGGATACTTCTGTTATCTGGGAAAACAAAGTTAAAGCCTGATTTTTTTTTTTTTTTTTTTTTGGAACTCTTTGTGCGTGATAGAAGCTGGGAACTGCAGTGTTCAGAATAATGCCTGATATCTCTGGAGAAGGTTGACAGCATAGACACTTGTGGATAGGTTTGGAAGTGGCAACAGTCTGTATTTGAAATATTTGTACTTTCAGTAAAAGGAATACTCAAAATTTAAGAGCAAACTGTGGAAGTGCCAAGCTATACTGCAGAAAACACCAAGAGTCAGTGTACTTGTAAAGCTACATTTTTCACTGGGATAAGGTGATGGGAATAAAGCTCCATTGGAAAAAGTAGCACTAGCAAGTGATACAGTTGCAGAATTCTCCCCCTCCCCACTAGGAGGGGGTCAGAAGTATAGAAGAAGGAAGTATAAATATTTGTGCTAATCAAACTGATGCTAGAGTGATGGATAGACAAAGATTCAGCATGAGCCCCAGAGAGCAGGCTGCTGTTGTGTTTTTTGGTTGGGTTGGTTTTTTTCAAATTGTCCAAACCCCCCTTTATTTATTGCTTTGCTGCAATTTCACTTGTTTGGTGTTGGGTTTTTTTCTCCTCTTCTATGCTATACCTAACCTCTTTTCTTTGAAGTCCTGTATAGCTTTGCTTTTATTAGCTTTTCTGTACTGCAGACATTTCCTATGTGCAAGAAGAATAAATAGGAGAAAGTTACTGGGTTGGGGGTTTTTTTTGCTTGCATTTGAAGAGAGCTTCATAAAACACCTACCTATGGAGAGAAAATGCACCATAAAGTGAAATTAAATGAACCAGGGACAGGGAGGGAGGCAGTCTTAAAAGTTGCAAGTGATGGAACTTTTCAGTAAAGCTTCTACACTGTGTTGTCTATGTGAAGAAAGAAGCTACTGTAAATACCTCCAGTTACTGAGAGGCTGATGCTGTCTGTGTAAATTGCTATTCTAATTAGATTGCCATTAAATTTTGAATTAAAAAAAAATGCAGCAGGATTTTTTTGCATTGCTCTAGATTAATGAAGGAGGCATTTAGGCTTTCCTGAACACATTTTCTGTCCAAGATTGGAGATACTTTGTTGCTTGACTGAAAGATGTATTACCATTTTGTGATAGGAATGCAAGATTGCTACAGTTTAATATCTTCATTGGTTTGTAAATTAAAAAGTGGGCTCTCTTCCTCCTAAATCTGGAGGTCACCCAAATAATGGGTATAAACTGGGACAGATGGGGAGAATGTCTTGTGTCTCTGGTTGATTCCAGAGAGACAGTACAAAATAAATTAGAGGAAGGGGAGAAATGTGATGCATGGGTTGTTTTTAATAAGTATTTCCTGATGTATAAGAATTTGGTCTGGCTTTTGTGGCTTGGTTTGATTACTTTGACATTTTGTAACTTTCTAGTGAGGTGATTTCTTCTTAGGCTAATAAATTGTGCCTGCAAAAAATAAATAATAACCAGAAGTCATTTTATTAGGTGTGATCTTAAATTAGGCCAGGGAGACTTAAAGGTATGATTTTTGTGTGTTGCTTTTTCTTAAAGCTGTGTGAATGATTGTTTGCATCCTCTGTGGCCACATGGCATATAATCAGACCAAATAAGGAAGCAGCTTGCTGTTCTGTCTTTGTAAGTGAAAGGGGACCTGCTGAGAGAATAAGCAATTGCTGTAGGGAATAGTCAAAGGGAGTGCAAATCTGGCAAGACCAAGTGGGAAGTATGCATTTGGATAGTCCAGCCCCACGCATGTTACTGTTCTTCTTTTGCCTGTCCTTTATTTCTTGCATGTGTGAAGCCAGGCCTTTGTTACCAAGTTTTGTACATACACTGAGTTTAAGACAGCAAATTAATACTGTAGTTGGAAGGAATGGGAATAGGATGAGGGGGTAACAGATAGGAGCAGAAGCAGGTGATACACATGTTTTATTTGCATAGGTTAGTGTCTTCATAGTCAAAAGACAAACTTTCAAAGGGAGACGTGTAATCTTTTAGGACCTGCCATCCTGAGCATCACTGTTCTTGTATGCTTCTCAGTGTGCAATGTAGTGTAATGTGAAAGAGGGCAGAGTAGATGGGTTATGAAGAGTGCTTTAAGTACAAATAGCTATCAGAAGACAACAGGCGGAAGCATGTTTTGAAAAGATCAGGCATCAGGATCCCCTAAATTGCTGTATGTTATATTAGGATAGAAGAAAGTTGGTGACAGCTGGGGAGGAGGGCAGTGTGGAGTGGTTGAATACCATTTTAGGTAGCACTTCTTCCAAAGTGTCCACTGTAATGTTTTGAAGAATAAAGGCTATGGAGCAATTCATGATTAATGGCGAAAATGTTTTGGGATGTGAACCTTTTTTCTTGTTTTCTGTCTAATGGCTGTATATATTGTTATTCTTATAAATGTGTATTGGGTTTTGATAAATCTAGTTTCGGTGAGTTCTATGTTAATTGGACACTGTTTAAAAAAAAAAAAACCCTCACACCTGTCTTTTGAAAAAAGTTTCTTAAAATTGTCTGTTTGCTTTGGAAAATAGTCTTGTTCTGCTTCAGCTAAAAGTGCATCCTGCATCTTAAAAACAAAACTAGCTTTTCACTGGTTACAAGGCTAGATCAGTTTATTCATTCACAGCAGAATCTTATTTTTCTGTTGGTTGGGGAAGACAAGTGACTTTTGAAGAGGTTATCAAGCAAAAGCATACTGAAATGAAGTCAATAGATAGTTAATTCTGAATTCAGGTGGCTCCATAATCAGCCTTACTGGAGATAATGAGGTTTACCTCCTGTGGATTTTTGTCTCCTGCATAACAGCTGTCTCCTATAGTTCAATAATTTGTGAAATGCAGTTATAATTGGAAGCATTTGTGTGACTTAACATTGTTTGCTACTGTTTCAGCATTAATAATGTGATAGGGTGAATAAACACCATTTATATATTCAGTACTCTTTAATATTGTTATCCTTTGCATGGTTATAGCAGCTATATTTTGATTTCTTCTCAGTTTAAATTTTTTTTAAATGCCTTCTGTTTTGAAATTTTTAGTCTCCTAGGCATGTGTAGTTGTAGTTACCTGTAATTCACTTTGCAGGTACTGGCTAAAAACAAGGTCAATAGGACAAAGATCTGTTTTCTAAACTAATTGAGATCTGTTTGTGAGGTTTGACTGACAAACATATCTGTACAGAGTTTTTCCCCTGAATGGATGAACTGCAGATGTCCTTATGTAGTAGTGTATTAATTACAGTTAAAATAAGCATGTAACAGTTGGAACTACATGGATCCACCATGTTTCGATTATTTGTGTTGAGCCAATGGTTTTTCTTTTAAGATACCATTTTGCATTTGTGGGATTCAAATTGGCTACCTTGACTCCAGAAATGGACACCACTAGGCTTTTTAAGAAGATTTTTGTCTTTACAACACTGGTCCATAAAGGGTCCTCAGTTGTTTCCACCTGCTACTGATATAAGAGTATTCTGTACCTGGGCTCATTGGAGCACTGGCCTCCATCACATGTTCTGTGTCTTCCATTTCTTGTAAAACTTTTTTTTTCTGACATGCTGATGTAGGCGATAGTCCTGCAGCCACTTAGTGGGACTGCTGATATGTTTAATATTGTGCTGCTGTATTTTTAAGTGGGAGATGTGTATTTCTGAGCTAGAAGAAAGCCCCCAGTTACCTGGGGTTGCATTATTCCCTTTATAATGAGGGAAAAACTAATGAGGAAAATGTTGGGGAGTTTTAATGTCACTTTTGCTATTTGTCTGCAGGTGGCAATAAAAATCATTGATAAATCTCAGCTGGATGCTGTGAATCTGGAGAAGATCTACCGAGAAGTGCAGATAATGAAAATGCTTGATCATCCACACATTATAAAGCTCTACCAGGTATGGTTAGTGGTGATTTTTTTTTTCCATTCTCCCCCTCTTTTGCTCCTGTATGAAGAGTTCGTGCTATACCAGTGACTTCTGGCAGATCACCAGTCTGTGACAAACTTAGCTTTTCTGGAATTGATTTGCATTGGATAAGTGTTTAACTTTTTTGTAAGTACATCAGTTGTGGTCTTTTTAATTCTATGGTACCAGTTAGACTGGCCATGTTAGATACTCAAGTGTACCTGAAATCTGCTGAAAATACACAGAAGGTTGTAAATTTTATGTTGGTGAAAGAGCTGAGTTGGAAATACCTGTTAATGAGACTTTACTGTCTGTTACTAGACAAGGTACTATGTAAGCTAGAACAAGGTAGGAATATTCAGCACAATGTGTTTATAGTGAGTACTAGCTGGGAGGATCTGTGTGGATATAGTGGTTTTCTTTAGTCGAGTCTTGGCTCAGAGTGCAGATTGAGCAGTACTTGCAGCCTTTTTGTATCCAAAGATAAGACATGAGGATACGTAAATCCAGATTCTGCAGATGTGCTTGTGATGTAAATGCATGCATCCAGCAAGAGCTTCCAAAACACTTTATCTTGCAGTGCATTTACTAGGAGATGGATAACTAGTTCTTTGGATTTTTTTTTTTGTTGGAATCTTGCTTTTCACTTCTGTTGTGGATATGGACTATTTGATATTTATCTTAAAGTGAATTATGTGTGTGGTGGAATTGAATGCATCCCTTTATAACATACAGGATGAATAATTATGGTACAACAACGTGTATTTACGTAAGAGATAAACCTGTACTTGTGATAATGCAGACAATGAAAACTTCTGAAGGTTTTTAGTTGTGACGTTTTTTAGTGTGCATAGTTTGTATAGTAAAATATAGATTTGTTTTATATTGTTTCTCTTCTGTTTCATTTTCTGTTCCTGCTAGCATATGGTAAAATGTTTGAGGCTGCTGGCATTTCTGCTTGTTAGCTCTTGCTTTTAAGGCTTTCCTGAGAATATTCCCTTTGGGGTCTGTTCTGTTTCACAAATCACATGGTGCTTCTGAGGTACTCTCTTGCTTGTTTCAAATAAACCTAGCTCAACAAACAAATGAAGATGTGTGCATGCTAAAACCAAACTTTGAATTTAAGTTCATCTGATGATGTCTGTAAAGGCAATGTGAGCATAAGGACTTGGACTTATGGTGTTGGAGTTGTTCTACTGAATAAAGATTAAGATCCTGGTTTAGACTTGTTTAGCTTTAATTTCATCTTATGGGGAAGAGACTGGTACTTCCTCTTTAAAATATTGAGTAGAGGTGGACCTTAGGGAGTTAAATTTCTAACTAGCTTGAGTAGTATCTACCACAGTTCCTTCTGAATGAATGACAAAACACAAAAATGGTAGAGGAGAGTCTGAGAGTAGTTAAGTTTGAAGATCAGCAAGATCACTTGAAGAGAAGGGTAATTGTTATGTAGTGCTTACCCCTTTACTATTAAGGGGTTGGCTTGTTAGGAATGCATTTGGTAGATCAGTGAGTTTATTTTTAAAATAGCCTTCAATCAAATTGTCTCACTAGTTTGCTTGTAAAACGTGCTCATCATTGTACTGTGTCCACACTACAAGTTTCTGAATTGTCTCATGTCAAGGAACTACTGAGGGTTGTCAAAGTTAGGTAATGAAGCTAACAAACTTGGCTTGATTAAGAATGGTTCCATATATATGTAATCCACAGGCTGTTGCAGCTTCTTGTCTCCAAATGTTGGTTTAAAACAGTTTTTCCAAACTGTTTTGCCTTCCAGATACAGACATTTCAGTCATAATATGCTCAGCTGTTGTAGAATTCAGCAAGGGTACAGGAGAGACTGAAGAACTGCCATCTTGTTCTGTCTGCTGGCTTGTCAGTTTTTTAGTAATTCTGCTGTTTTTATAACTGTGTATCTTTCAGGATTTGTCTTTTTAAGCATTCCTCTAAGAAGACTTTATTTGTGAGCAGTCTTCTAGTACTTTCAAGCATGTGCGTAAATAAAATGTAAAAATCACATTCAAGAAGGTCTCGACCACAGACAGCTCAGGCTGAACTATTTTACTGTGGTTGTTGAAATAGGCCCAAAATGTGTTGGGTGTTTGATATTGTTGGATTGTACTGACAGGGAGTCCTAAATGACTTTTTTATTTTGAAGTAGAGGACTTTTCACTTTCAGTGTATCTTTTGATTATGCTATTTGTACAATGCATTCCTGAGTAGCTATTTAAGCAATTGAGGAGTAGATCATTAGGAAGAAAGCTGTAAGATAAGTGAGTGCCTTCTCCCAAGTTATGTCATGGAAGTATGGAATTCTGAGTTGTTGGGTGAAACCTTTCTCTTCAAGGCCATCAACAACTGTTCATGGAAAAGTTTTGAAGTATTCCCCTTACCTTCTTGTTTTCCTGTTTATCTCTCTCTGTTCCTTCCAGCCTCCCACATTTTTGAATTGTGAATAGTCTGTTCTTGTAATAGGAAGGCTGGAAGTTACCAGAAGAGAAAGTAGATGCTTAAAGTTTGGGTTTTTCTTCCTTCCTCCCACCAGAGGATGTGATAGTTCTGTAGCTGTACTCTCTGATTGTACAATGGGATCCTGTGACGTGGTGCTTTTACCTGAATTTTGCCAGGTTTTAAGACTGCTCATTTGTGGTTTTTTCTTTTTTTTTTCCTTCTATAACTAGAGAACAGTTGGTAACAAAGGTCAGTATTATCCCCAGTCTTCTTTCCCAAGCACCAGCCATTAGCATGTTAGAAAAGTTGAGCAAGGGAATTACTTCAGGCTGATTCCTTAAAGGAAAGTCTTTAAACTAGCTGCTGAGGATACTATCATTTTGTGTTAGTCACTTGTGGCTGAGAATCCTGTCCACCACCTCCTCTGTACACTGGCTTTATGGAGTATTTAAAGCTTATCCTTGTGCTTAGCATGCAAATGCTCCCCTTGAAATTGTTGAGGTAACTTGAAAAAACAAAATGAAAGATTGTGACAACTGTTTGTGCAAGGCAAAGACTTTCACATCTTTACCAGAGAAGAACAATGAAAATAAGTATCCATTTGGGTGTTTGCTTTTTGCTCTTCCCAAACAATCTCATGTGCGATTTCTCCATCAACAGGTGATGGAGACCAAAAGCATGTTGTACCTTGTGACAGAATTTGCCAAAAATGGAGAAATTTTCGGTAAGCAAGAGAATATTTTCATGTTCAACATTTTAATGTTAACTTCCAAAGTTTGTCAATTGTATATATCTTGCCCAAGGATCCCTTTTACTGTAGTATGTCACTTTCCTTTATTTTTCAAGAAGTGTGTGATAACTGTCAGTTTCTCATTTTAGAGCTAAGAACTTCAGGGAAAACTGTTACAGTGTACACTAGTGTAAGAAAAAAGTTAAAACTTACTGATGTTCCTTTAGCAGAAGACATAGCTTATTAAACAGAACAGTGCAGGATAAACACTCAGCTGACAGAATTACCAGGTTTTCAGTATTGAGTTGAGATGAAAAATACATTTAAATGTTCAACCTGATAATGACCAGTGGCCCAAACTATTTCAGGTAAACTTAACTATCTGGTGGCCCAAACTATTTCAGGTAAACTTAACTATCTGTTTCTTGTGGAGTTATGTACTGATTTATCAGACATGATTTTTAATACGTTTTCAGGAAGAACATGGTGAGCAGGAGGGAGTGTCAGGGTGACTTGGAGTAACACTTGTAATAAAAAAATTTAGGTTGTCTGTGTTGACCTGCATGATGGTCAAATTCACATTAATTCTTGTTCTTTGGCTCAAACTCATCACTCAAGCAGGACTTCAGTGTTAAACCTATGTGAAATACAGAATTTTTTTAGTTGTAATACTTGACAATGCAACTTTTTTGTTTTGTAATGCTCAGCTTGGACTACAACAGAGATCTCATTCTAGTATTGAAGGCAATTCCTGCACACTCTCTCCCTTCTTGATTGTGGTAATGGGCACAGTAAAAAAATCTTCTACATGGATGTAACACAGACCTGGTTATGGCAGCCAGGTTGTAGCCTTTGACCTTTCCTTCAGTGTAGCTTGAATAACTGTCATAACTCTTAAAAAAAAAACAGCTTATGGCATCTGCTATGCCATTATCGGTTGTCTCTAGGGCGTTTTATCTTCTGTGATTGTACTGTGCATACATGTCCCAACTTTTATTGTTTGAGATTTTTCTAAGCTTCAAGGAGGGACAAGCTGAATTTTTTTCCAGAACTACCTATATATAGCAGTGCTCCTTTTTAGGCCACAAAGAAGAAACACATGAAATGTGACACTAAGTAGTTAAATGCATTTCATTTTGATCTGTGTTAGTGCCTTCAACTTAACTAAGCTGTCTTAGTGATCAAAGTAAAAATGCTTTTTTCAGCTCCTGCACATGCAACAAAAAATTTGGGTAAGCCTGTGGTTTTCTGACCAAAGACAAGCTTGCTATTCGTAAACTTGTTTGAAATGGTTGACAACCTGCAGAATAGCAAGACAATGTTCTAATAAGGCTGGGATAATAAAATACCAAGAATGTTATATACCATTGCTGTTAAATGTTAAATACCATTGCTGGGTACAGCATGTTAGCATAGGTCTATTTTGGGGTCTAGTAACCTTTGAATATCTTGTGCATTTCTCAGGAATGTGGGTTTGGTTGTTTTGGTTTGGCTTTTTGAGTTGTGTTTTTCTCTGAAGGAACAGCATTATTTGCTTTACAGTGATTACCATCTGGAAACACTGAATAAGAAAGGGGATTCTGTTTTTCTCACGTTCTAAGCTGCTGTTCTCAAACCAGTGCTAATCTTGAAGCCAAGCCATGAGTTGCAGACTGGCCTACAAATTTTTTTCTTTTTTCTTCTGAAATCTTTCCATTCATCTCGTTACTTGCCTTGGGAGCTACAACATTGGAGGTTGTTTATATTTCAAGATTTGTATGCAGACTTACATGAGTGATTAGTATAAGCCAAAAATCTATCTAAAAATTACCTTTGTACCTACATCAAGTTAAGTTTTTTGTATTTAGCGTAGTTTTAAGGTTTCATATATGAAATGTTCTCAGTATTCAGTCAAGATTCTATAACTATTAAGTTGCATTTACATGACCGGAACTTTTTTTTGCTGCTGCTTTATGTGAGAAAGTGAGGTGGTCATAGGGAAAAACAAATTAACAGAAGGCAAAAAAAATAAAACTTTAGTCAGCGTGGCTAAAGTTTCTAGACATAACTTGGATGGTGACTCCTTTTGCCTTCTTATTTGTCTTGGCTTTAATGTGTATCATTTCTTGTAAAACTTTGACTTAAACTCTTAGCTCATTCTGAAGAAGCAAATCCTTCTGGGCTCTGAGACTTTCCATGTTTGCAGATCCTTTAATGTATGTTTCTGACAGTTTAGCTAATTCTCTTAGACCTTGTGTTTTCATGAAAATAATTAAGGAGTCTTTCTGGGTCCATTATTAGAGACTTAGTATTTCTGTACAGGTTTTTTCTAAATTAATAATTTTTTTCTGATTTATTGGAATTTCTCAGTGTGGCTTTTGCAATTAAGGATGGGTTATTCTGCTGTTGTTGTATGTATTTGCCACTATTAGATGTTTTTGGAGAAAGAAGAAGAAACAAGGTAATGGCAGAAACATGTTAGAATTGGGGGGGGGAGGTTCTCAAAGTGCACTATGATAGCAAGTGCGAGGTGAAGCGCAAATGGTTGCTGTCTAGCAATATGTAGCAAATTTTAAGTTTGAATGGTACCCAGGACAATGGGTTTATTTTCCATGAATGAGTCTAGCATGTCCTAGTAGAGTAACAGAAGAAAGGAATAGAAAAATAGCAGAAATATTCTCAAAGGTAAAGAAAATCTTTTTAGCTGAATGAAGTATTTAATGCATAGCAGGTACTGTTGCTTTGTTTAGGAACTGGACTAGGGTGTTGAAGTAACAACCTTTCTTGTTTAATAAAAACTAATTTCATGAGTTTTATGCTTGACATCCAGGCACTTAGAGTTTTCACATGCATTTTAGATGTGATACCAAAATTGGAGTTGCTGCAAAGGTTTCTCTGAAACTGTCAGTCAACATCACCAGGCAGAATGAACTCGGAGGGCAATGGGATAGAGTTCAGCATGTAGGGCCCTGGTGATTGGAGCATGGAAGAGGTGGAGCCTGGCTGATGTTCATTTTTCTTACAGTGGGGGGTGGGGGGATGGAGGGATGCATTTTTTTATGGAAACAGAACTCGTGTTCAAAGTCCCTTCTTGTTGTCTGGGTTATTTTTTTTTTCTACCTTTAAGTCCTCATCATTGGACTGTTTGTGTCTTAAGCAGGATATCAAGTGCAGGGCAACTTTGATGTACCTAGAAAGCAGAGAAAACGGGGTACTATTTAAAAACTCCCAAAAGTAGGAAGATGATTCCAACTATATGAGCTTTTCCTCCTTCCTGTCCTGATCCTTCTTTGTGTGTATTGAATTTGCCATGTCAAGTCTAACAATGTGTGAAATAGTGTCCCTTCTATAACATTAGTTTTCAAACGGCAGAAGTAGTGGGATGCTCTTCTGGAGTCCTGTACCCAAGCATCTTCAAAGTTTCTAACACTTTGCCATGCATGATCCTGCTTTTTGGGGTATTTTACTTTGTTTTTCTCTTGTGAAGCAAGATGGTTAGAAACTTGTGGAACCTGCTATTTTAGTTAACCAGTCTCCTGGCAGCATCTAAGTATTGTGCTCCGTTTTGTTCTTTGACTAACCTTTGATTGCCCTTGAAGGGGGGCTTAAACAACAAAACAACCAAAAACAAAACAAAAACTTGCTCTAAGTTTGTGGCAAGAGCAGCTTATTTAAATTTTTACTCAAAAGCTAGTGAGGTGGGAGAAGTATAATGAGAAAGACAAACTTAAGTCTGTTGGGGCTGATCTTCCTGTATGTTCCCTCTGTAATCAGTGAGGAGTGAGAGGCCTCTCAGGAGGATGGTTCAAAACTTTGGCTCACCTTCCAGAGGAGCCTCTCTTCCTTCTCTGAATACAGGAGGAGCTGAGAGAGAGATTAGACTCCCTAGGCTGAAGTTAGCCTTTGTGATAGCTCTTCTGAGTAACTTTGCTACTTAGTGATGTACAAAATCTGTGATAGTTTATAGAAGTCCCTTGTCTATCTTCTTCTTTAATAAGATACTTTAAAGAACAGAGCATGCTCTTCAAGATGGTTGTCAGTAGTGGGTAACTGGTAAATGTTCTCTTAGTACCATGTCAGGCTTTCAAGTTCACTGTGAGTAGTCTGGTATTAAACCTCATCGAGTCTTTTCAGCTCTGCTAAACCATCATTTCATAGTGCTGACTGGTAGTTCATGGACAGGGTTATTTTTAACCCCTGTACTAATATTCTTCACTGTCTTCATAGCTTCAGTGAAATTTTCTGTACTCAACAGCAGTTTTGAATTTGCCTTTTACCAGTTAATGGTCATTGCAGTAAATAGTGTGTTTAGCCTAGACACTGCTGTTACATTTTAAGACTTGTTTTTTAAAAAGGTCTTTAGACTTAATAAAACCTTTTAATTAAAAAGGTTTCACTTGTGCTTAATACTGTACAGATCTATGAAGTTTTTAACTAGCTGTTTCCTCTGGTTTTTTTGTGTTGGGTTTGTGTGGCAAGGTTTTGGTAGCGGGGGGCTACAAGAGCGGCTTCTGTGAGAAGCTCCTAGGAGCTTCCCCTATGTCTGACAGAGCCAATGCCAGCCCTCTCCAAGACAGACCCAACACTGGCCAAGGCTGAGCCCATCAGCGATGGTGGTAGTGCCTCTGGGAGAACGTATTTAAGAAGGGGGAAAAAAGCTGCTGCAGCACAGAAACTGCAGCTGGAGAGAGGAGTGAGAACTTTTAAAAGAAACAGCTCTGCAGACACCAAGGTTAGTGAAGAAGGAGGGGAAGGAGGTGCTCCAGGTGCCAGAGCAGAGATTCCCCTGCAGCCTGTTGGGAAGACCCTGGTGAGGCAGGCTGTCCCCCTGCAGCCCATGGAGGTCCATGGTGCAGCAGATCTCCACCTGCAGCCCGTGGAGGACCCCATGCCGGAGTAGGGGGATGCCCAAAGGAGACTGTGACCCTGTGGGAAGCCTGTGCTGGAGCAGGCTCCTGGCAGGACCTGTGGCCCTGTGGAGAGAGGAGCCCATGCTGGGGCAGGTTTTCTGACAGGACTTGTGACCTGGTGGGGGACCCATGCTGGAGCAGTCTGTGCCTGAAGGACTGCAGCCTGTGGAAGGGACCCACGCTGGAGCAGTTCATGAAGAACTGCAGCTTGTGGGAAGAATCCACGTTGGAGAAGTTCCTGGAGAACTGCCTCCCATGGAAGGGACCCCATGCTGCAGGAGGGGAAGAGTGTGAGGAGTCCTCCACTGAGGAAGAAGGAGTGGCAGAGACAATGTGTGATGAACTGACCATAACCCCTGTTCCCTGTCCCCCTGTGCTGCTGGGCAGGGTAGGTAGAGAATTTGGGAGTGAAGCTGTGCCTGGGAAGAAGGGAGGGGTGGGGGGAAGGGGTTTTAAGATTTGGTTTTATTTCTCATTACCCTACTCTGGTTTGGCAGTAAATTAAGTTAATTTTCCCCAAGTTGAGTCTGTTTTGCCTGTGATGGTAATTGGTTGAGTGATCTCTCCCTGTCCTTATCTTGACTCACAAGCCTTTTGTTTTATTTTCTCTCCCCTGTCTAGCTGAGGTGGGGAGTGATAAGAGCAGCTGCGTGGTGCTTAGTTGCTGGCTGGTGTTAAACCATGACAGTTTTTAAAAGTATCTTTACAGCCACTGTCTTGTAATCTTCTTTAGCATCTCTCACCTGGAGTCTCTAAAACAGCTGAGATGTAGATGATCTGTTAGCTAAACTAACTACAGTGAACCTGTTCTGTAGGGCTAATTCTCTAGCTTCTCATCAGTGACTGTTTACATTACAAGAATCCAGACTGCAGATGGGGAAGCTGATTATTAAGCCTAGAAATGTAATTGTTCAGCAAGGGGAAAGGGAATAGCCAAGCTTTCAGTTATGGTTGTTTCTACCCCTTCTTGCTTGCTGTCTGACATAGTACCTGTGCATTTTAAAAGCAGTAAACATGACAAAACTACCAGTTTGTGTGATTTATGTCTAGCTTAACAATTGTAACTATTTAAAAGAATGTGCTGCTTTTGGCTGAAGCTTAGGAGCAGTTATTTTGATCTTGTCCTTCAATTTCCTCATGTGGCCTCCTGCTGGGTTTTAGTGTGAAACTACCAAACAAATGATAATAGCACAATTTCTTCATCTAGAGCTCCAGTACAGCGTTTGACATGTGTCAGAGTGACTGCACCTATGTATGTACTTTTCTGGTACTTCCTTTTTCTACTTAACACAAGAAACGTGAAGGAGAGAAAGACTAAGGAATAGTTAAGAGGCAAGCATTTCAACTGCCAGGTGTGGTGCCTGGGAAGAGCAGCTTAACTGCATTTGCATACTCACTCTGTTATCTTACATCTCATTCTTTCCTGATTGTTTAGGCATTTCTTACAACCTTCAGTCTGTTTTGCAGTTGGACAGTAGGTTGCAAGGACCTTGCTGCCTTTCAGAGAACCTACAGGAAATAATAGGACACTGTTAGGCTATATTATTGTGCTAATACTCCTACTGTTACAGGCATCTCTGTGCCTTACTGTGAAGAACCATAAGATTATTCTGAGATTTTCAAAAGGGTTCACAATGGAAACAGAATGTTTATTTCTTACTCTTGCCAGATGCTAGCCAGGGCATCCACCACGCTATTTAAAAAATTACTCTTGTGGAATGATAGTAATGCACAGAAATGCAAAATAAGCTCCTTTAGTCAGTCCTGTTTATGCTCTGCCTCTCTTGTCCCAAAGGGTACCTTGGGACTTAAGCCTGTTTTTGGAAGAGGCTCTTGTGCATTCACAATGTGTGCCCAATGGTTGTATGGGAAAATAGATCAGCCCAGGCAGTCTCATGGGTCTCATCTTCTACACATGCGAAATCAAACATGCCTGAGAAGTAGATTTCAAAGTAAATCTGACTTTGGAATAGCAAAGCACTGAACTTGCAGAGGGGCTGGTAAATATTTGGGAAAACATTCCTTACATAAAACAGCAGCTATATGTGAAAACATTCCTGCATTAAATATGTGTACAGTAACTAGTCATGCAAAGTGTGCTATGGTTGTGCAAATGAAAAAGTAACAGTGCCATTACAGTTTTATTAACACTTTTCTGAATGTTTCTCTTGGAAACACACAGTAACTGATGCACAGTTTAACTAAAGTGACCTAAATTCTATACTGGATTTTGTTCTACTCATTAGGGAAGCAGTAGTAGTGTTCTTTTGTCCTCAAGAATGAGATTCCCTTCATAACTAGTCCTTTGCGATATTGCAGTATCCCTGCTCAGTTGATACAGAAGACAGTCTTACAAGTTTTCTAGAGTATTTAAGCATAAATTCTAAGCCTTAAGGAGATGTTTCATTGTATAAACCTCTGTCCTTAGAAGGTCAACTTCTCGGCATCTTGTGCCTGTTTGTGACGAATAATCTTGAAGCATCTCCAGAAACACTTCCACATGAAAGAGACATTCAGACCAGACATCTCTTTGATTTCTTAGAGTATTGGTATTTAATTATGTCTGTACCTGTAAGAGCATAGTTTCACCTAGCAGTTTGTCCTGGACAATTTCATAGATGTTTTGAGCAGAGATGCAGAAAACTGGACTGGAATGAGCTTGAGCAGCTATCTGCTATGTCCCAGCCTTGACGCAGGTTCAGCTGCACCATTCTTGGAAACCTCCCTAGACAGAGAGATACGGTAACCTTCCTAGACAAAGCTACTCAGGATCTGAGTTTTTTTTAATTATAAAGGTTCTTTCTAATGTTTAACGTAGATTTCCTTAGCTGAAATTCTAACCGATTATTACTGTTCCTGTTAATAGGCATTTGTAAGACTAGAAATACAATGTGTCCCCTAATAAGGCATTACTTGTTCCTCACTAAGCTTGAAGTGGACACACTGAACCCAGATCACAGAAGAGTTGAGGTTGGAAGGGATTTGTAGAGAATGTCTAGTCCAGCCCTGTGGCTCAGAGCAGGGTCAACCAGAGCAGGTTGCTCAGAACCATGGATGGAGACTACGATCTCTAGCCAACCTCTTCTAGCCTTTGACCACCTGCATAGAAAACACCCTTTTTCTTAGGTTTAAATTTAATTTCCTGTGTCTCAGTTGGTTTCTGCTGCCTTTTGTCCTTTTGCTGGGTGTTTTTTGAGAAGAGTCTGGCTTTGTCATCTTCTTCCTGCCAAGTATTTATATACATGATAAGATTCCCCTCTGTACCTTGTCTTCCCCAGGCTGAATGCCCACAGCTCTCTTAGCCTCCCCTTGTATGACAACCACTCCAGTCCCTTAATCATCTTCATTATCCTTAACTGTACTCGCTTTGGTATGTACGTGCCTCTTTAACAGGCTTAACATGACAAATTTAAAATGTGTACAATTGTCCACCTAAATGAAGGACTGTATTTTAAATGAAAAGCATTGACCACTGGGTTTGCCAGACAATGTCTCAGAGTCATATGTTTTGAAGTAAATACCATCTTGTTTCAATTGTCCAGTAAAAAATGTACTTTGGACTACTGAAGAGGCTGGACAGGAAGCTGCCTTGTGACAAAAGTCCTGCTGCTTTCTGCTGTGGATCCAGCTGAATCTAAAATAGCTTCTGGTTTCCATTTTATTATAGGAAAAAAAAAAAAACCCAACCTACCATAGAAATATGTAGCCAGCGGGTATGACATGAGGGTAAGATTTGTCAAAGGATACATTTATGAAAGCATAGGTAGCTTTGCTATTTCAGTCTTTGCATGGTACAACATGCTTTGCTCTAGGTATCTGCAGTAAAAACTAAAGAGTTGTGGTTCTTGGCTCCAGAGGTACATACGCACATATTCAAACAGTGTCCAGATTCTAGCTATTGTGGCAGAGTGTCCGTAGTAAGTTTCAGCTGTCTTAAAGTGGTTCCTGTAACTCAGGGGCTGGCATGCTGCCTGTATCCCAGCTTTTCCTATTTGCAAGCTAGTTAATGCACAAACGGTATCCTTGCACGTACCATCACCTATTTGGATAGACTGTGGTATGTTCTACTTCTCCAGGAGAGAAAGAGGTGTATTTCAGAATAAATGACCTGTTCCATGCAGACTACTAGACTTCGTGGAATTCTTAAGGCCAAGGTGGTTTGGAATCTTTAAATAAGTCCTGACAGGCTAGAGCCATAAAAGCAAATGACAGCTTGGATTCATCAACTTGTTTGCTGCAATGCTAACAAATGATGGATTAACAGCTTAAAGAGCTGGCTTGCATTCAGTGTAATTTAGTTTGTGCCTTTGATATCTGACTTCACCTTGATATCATATGATTTGTCAGTCATTTTGTGACTGAATGATATTTAGCTTGCAAATATTATGATCTCCCCTTACTGCTAGGCTTTTGTTTGTTCTTGTGCTTTGCCAAGTTAAACCAGCTGACAGTGTATTAAGACTTAGGTAGGTTAGAAGCTCTGAGGAGAGTTTTCAGTTCAGGTTCCAGAGATCAGATCTAATGTGCTTTGCTTAAAGATGTTTTTTGAGGGATGCTGAAGTAAGTATACTGCAACTGAGATCTCTAGTCTGCTGCTTCAGATGGCTCAGGAGCAGCCATCTCTGTGCTTGCAAAATGTGTTTGGGAGGTGGTAGCAGCAGTACACGAAATCCTTTCAATCCCACCACAAGTAAAACAAAGTTAAGTTACGTCAGTAATGGAGTATAGAACTTTTGCCTAAATAATGCCCCTATAAAACATCTTTGAAATAAGCCTGTTTTACTGACCATATTGAGAAGATGGTGTATTAATGATTGCATTAGTTTATTTAAACTGTATGAGTGAAAATATAATTAATAAGTCACTTTGATAATCAATATGACACTGTCTGGAGCACTTAATGGCAGTGTAGTCTAGTGACCCAAGTGGCAGTGGAGAACTCGTGATGTATAAGAATGCAAGGTCAGTGAAGTGGTCAGTTTTATACAATCCAACAACAAATAATTTTTTTAAAATGTTTTTCTGAATATTTGCAAAAATTCTCATGGTTTGTGGGTGGGTCTGTGCCCCCTCCTCCTGAACAACGTATTTCTTTGTCCTTATCTGTAGTAATAATGAAGCAGAAGTGCACCATCGGTGAAGTTTTACTGGAAATGTATTTTCAGGTTTTAGAGTGTGCTTAATGTGAGCTGCTCAAGCTGCCTCTGGTGTCATGGTTTAACCACAGCCAGCAACTAAGCACCACGCAGCTGCTCACTCGCGCCCCCTTCCCCAGTGGGATGGGGAAGAAAATAGGGGGGGAAAAAAAAAAGTAAAACTTGCGGGTTGATATAAGAACAGTTTAATAGAACAAAAAGGAAGAAACTAATAATGATAGTAATAACAATAATAAAATGACAATAATAATAATAAAAGAATTGGCATATAAAGAAGTGATGCATAATGCAATTGCTCACTACCTGCTGATTGACACCCAGTTAGTTCCTGAGTGGCAATCCCTCCCAGCCCTACTCCTCCCAGTTTATATACTAGACATGATGTCACATGGTATGTAATATCCCTTTGGCCAGTTTGAGTCAGCTGTCCTGGCTGTGTCCCCTTCCAACTTCTTGTGCCCCTCTAGCCTTCTTGCTGGCTGGGCACAAGAAGCTGAAAAATCTTGACTTAAACATTACTTGGCAACAACTGAAACCATCAGTGTGTTATCAACATTCTTTCTGTACTGAACCCAAAACATAGCACTACATCAGCTACTAGGAAGAAAATTAACTCCATCTCAGCCAAAACCAGGACAGTATCTACCCCTTACTCTATACCATCTACATCATGCTCAGGTCCCATACTTTCCATTACAACCTAGTCAATCATCACCTTTTCCATCCTTTGAGATAGATAAATATGTGTCACACATATATATGTACACACACACAGAGATATCATTCCCTTAGTTTATGGGCCATGTTTATAAAATGTTCATTGAGTTCATTTAGTCCCTGACTTTGGGCTCCAACTGTCATACCAGTCTTCATGGGCGGGAGGGATGGTGCAAAGTCCTCTCAGTCAGCAGAGCAGGATCAGGCTTCAGTGCAGTATGGCGAGCGGGTGACATTGGGCGCAGCAGGAGGATGGTGCACAACATTGGATTGTTGCATGCTGAAGTCAGTGCTGGTTCCATCACTACTGTGCTTCGCTCAGTTTTATCAAAGTTCATCTTTGCTTGATCTAAGTGATTCTTACTGTAGTACTATGGATATAGCATATAACAATTATAGTGATGATAACATACAGTGGCAGGGTTATATAGCAACTAACATAATACAATTTAATTCTGACTATTCTCACCTAAAATGAAATCCCCTTGAGGCACACATTGGCCTTCCCCATCTTTTCGCATCACCCACCAAGTGCACCCAGGTCCTTGAGCAAAAGCAATCCCATGAATGAGTTTGCATTTGCCTGAGGCAGGAGTAACCCAGACTGTCTTCCCTAACATATTTTTTATGTGCACGACAGGGACTTTATCCCCTTCTACAGTATGTAAAAATTCTGATTGGGCAGGGCCACCCCAATTGGCAGATCCTCTCGTGTTGACTAACCAGGTGGCTTTTGCGAAATGTGTATCCCAACGTTTCAAGGTTCCACCCCCCCCTTGCTCTCAATCTAGTCTTTAACAGCGCATTGTGTTGTTTGACTTTCCTGGATGCTGGTGCATGATAGGGGAGGTGATACACCCACTCAATGCCATGCTCTTTGGCCCAGGTGTCTATGAGGTTGTTTCGGAAATGAGTCCCGTTGTCTGACTCAATTCCTTCTGGGGTGCTGTGTCACCACAAGACCTGCTTTTCAAGGCCCAGGATAGTGTTCCAGGCAGTGGCACAGGGCACAGGATATGTTTCCAGCCATCCAAGTGGTTGCTTCCACCATTGTCAGCACGTGGCGCTTGCCTTGGTGGGTTTGTGGGAGTGTGATATAGTCAATCTGCCAGGCCTCCCCATGTTTATATTTCAGCCACCTCCCTCCATACCACAGGGGCTTTAACCACTTGGCTTGCTTAATTGCAGCACGTTTCACATTCATGGATAACTTGCGCGATAGTATCCATGGTCAAGTCCACCCCTTGATCGTGAGCCCATCTGTATGTTGCATCTCTTCCCTGATGGCCTGAGGTGTCATGGGCCCACCGAGCCATAAATAGCTCACCCTTATGTTGCCAGTCCAGATCCATCTGAGCCAATTCAATCTTGGTGGCCCTATCCACCTGCTGGTTATTTTGATGTTCTTCAGTGGCCCGACTCTTAGGTATGTGAACATCTACGTGACATACTTTTACAACCAGATTCTCTAACTGGGACGCAGTATCTTGCCACAGCGCAGCAGCCCAAATGGGTTTACCTCTGTGCTGCTAGTTGCTCTGCTTCTGTTGCTGTAACCACCCCCAAAGGGCATTTGCCACCATCCATGAGTCAGTATAGAGATAGAGCACTGGCCGGTTTTCTCTTTTAGCAATGTCTAAAGCCAGCTGGATGGCTTTCACCTCTGCAAACTGACTCGATTCACCTTCTCCTTCAGCAGTTTCTGCGACTTGTCATATAGGACTCTATACAGCAGCCTTCCACCTCTGATGTTTTCCCACAATGCAACAGGACCTGTCAGTGAACAGGGCATATTGCCTCTCATTTTCTGACAGTTTATTGTACAGTAGGGCCTCTTCAGCATGCATCACCTCCTCCTCTGGTGACATTCTAAAATCTTTGCCTTCTGGCCAGTCCGTGATCACTTGTAAAATTCCTGGGTGACCAGGGTTTCCTATGAGAGCCCGTTGTGTGATCAGTGCAACCCGCTTGCTCCACGTGGCATCAGTTGCATGATGTGTAGAGGAGACCCTCCCTTTGAATGTCCAGCCCAGCACTGGCAGTCGGGCTGCTAAGAGGAGCTGTGTTTCAGTACCAACCACTTCCGAGGCAGCTCAAACTCCTGCATACGTGGCCAATATCTCTTTCTTAGTTGGAGTATAGCAAGCTTCAGATCCTCGATATCCCCGATTCCAAACCCTCAGGGGCTGGCCTCGGGTCTCCCCTGGTGCTTTTTGCCAGAGACCCTAGGTAGGGCCATTCTCCCCAGCTGTGATGTAGAGCATGTTTTTAACATCTTGTCCTGTCAGGACTGGCCCAAGGGCTACTGCGTGAACAATCTCACGTTTAATTTGTTCAAAGGGTTGTTGTTGCTCAGGGCCCCATCTAAAATCATTCTTCTTCCAGGCCACTTGATAGAGAGGGCTTATAATCAGACTGTAATTTGGAATATGCATTCTCCAAAAACCCACAACACCTAAGAAGGCATGTTTCCTTTTTATTAGTCGATGGAGACAAAGCTGCTATTTTGTTGATCACATCCATTGAGATCTGATGATGTCCATCTTGCTTTTTTTTTTTCCCTAAAAACTGGATCTCCTGTGCGGGTCCCTTGATCTTACTTTCATTTATGGCAAAACTGGCTTTCGGAAGGATTTGGATTATTTTCTTTCCTTTCTCAAAACTTCTTCTGCTGTGTCACCCCATATGATGATGTCATCAATGTACTGCAGGTGTTCCCAGAGCTTCACCTTTTTCCAGTGCAGTCTGGATTAGTCCACGACAAATGGTGGGGCTGTGTGTGACCCCTAGGGCAGTCAATTCCAGGTGTACTGGACACTCCTCCAAGTAGAAGCAAATTTGGTATAAAGCAAGCAGAAAAGCTTAAATGAAAACATTGCAAGCACCTATAAAGCCCATAAACAATATTTTATTAAAAAAACCCAAACCACAACCTAATAAAGCCAGGTATTCTGCTTTGGCATTGTGATGGGCAAGATGATTCTTTTTGGATCGCTGAGATTACATAACTAGCTTAGAAGACACGATTAATCATTTTACTTATGGATTTTGTCAGAGATTCTTATAAATAAACAGAAGTAGGCTCAAAACCTCCATTACATCATGTGTACTTTTCAACTTGCAGAAGCAGCTGGTTTAACCTGCTAACTGAATTCAGACAGAAATGTTTATGTCAGCTGGTCTGTAAATGATGATTCCTGTTCATGGGACTGTCTCTATAAATGATAATTAGGAGGGGCTGGCAGCAGCTTCAGCAGTTTAGCTCCTGCTCACTGTTTTTTGTTTATCTTCAGTACTAGTTGTGATGCAGCAAGTGGTTGGAGATTGCTACGTGTGTATATGCTCAGCCCTGGCTTGTGATCACTGGGTACAATATTGATATGCATTTGCTATGCCTTGGCCGTTAACTGCATTCTTTGTAGGATGGTGAGGGCAATTCTGAAACCATCCTAACAGTTGATTCTTTGATTTTATGCCTCGTAAGAGAAAGAATAGAATCGGCCTTAGAAGCTGTTTCTGTCAAGACTCACACAGCTGCTGCTTCACTTGTTTTTGTTCCTGAGGATAAATGAAGTCTTCAGTTTCAGAGCTATCATTTTTTACAACGTAATCAAATATGAAAACAAAATGTTCTTTCTGCTTGTGATGCAATGAAGACAGAGGTCAGGATGGGTACCTGATGGGTACTTTTAGCCACCACACAGCCTCTGTTGAGGCTTCAGGGGGAGAAGTGTGGAGTGAAGCTTGCATGAACTGATAAAAGTCTAAAGCTTTAATTACCTCATGATGGTGAAGCCAGTTATTCCAAGTATTACCCATTCCATAGGAGTTGTGTTATATGAAAATATTTATCAGACTAGTCAGGTAACTATAAAAGAAGGAACAGAGAGTAGAGTTTCATTATACAGCAGCTTTTTCTTACTCTTTTTTCCATTCTTTTGGAGGGGAGGGTGAAAACTGGGATTGGCTGAAATACTTTTTGAGTTTCCTAGTGCTAATTATTTGAGATAAATTATTTAGTTTCGGAGTTGTTGCTTGTTGTCTAATCCATTTAAACCTGCTTTATTTTAACAGATTACCTCGCCAGCCATGGCCGTCTAAGTGAGTCTGAGGCCAGGCGCAAATTCTGGCAGATCCTCTCAGCAGTGGAGTATTGCCATGGTCGAAAGATTGTTCACCGTGACCTGAAGGCTGAAAATCTTTTGCTTGACAACAACATGAATATCAAAATAGCAGGTACTCAGAATATAGATGGTATTCAGTAACACCGTATTTTTATGAAGGCCATTCCAGTAATTCAGTTGTTGCTGCCTAGGATATCCTGCTGTGCTTAAGGTACAGAAAATCAGAGTAGTAATACATGTAATATTTTTGCATTATGGATATCACAGTACATGTAGCTAAAATAATTCCTAGATTAACTCTATTATACTTTCAGGAAAAAGGAAATGATTTTTAGAGTTATAGTCACTTTTTGTGGGTGTCATAACTTATATATAATGCTGCCAGATGTTCAGGTTAAAACAGAGTTGATCAAATAACTTCTTTCAACATTAGAAAAACTCAAAATGGAAGCTTATTGATTTTATTCTTTTTGCATGCATGATTTCATTTTAATTATAAATTTAGACACAGCAGATGTTGCTAGAAAGGAAATCATTTTGGGAGTTGTCAACTCATTACAATTCCATGAATTCCTCCATACTGACTTTAGCCCAGTGACACTTGAAATGGTAAAGCTAGATAACATCTTCATTTGGGGGACTATTGAATTTCAGTCACCAATAATATGGGAGCCGGAAAGGAAGGCCAATTGCTGTAAGAAGCTGGTTTTTATAGGAGTAAGCTTCCTACTTCTGGGAAAGAAGTGTGAATAGATAGCCAATCAGGCTGAGAAAGGTAAAGGGATAAAACATTTCTGAGTTGTAGATCACTGCTGGATTATTTTACCCTTGAATTTCCTCTGGCATTTCTGAAATGGATGAACTGAAAATGTATCTTGATCTTTAATGCTTTCTGTAAGGATAAAATTGCAGAAAAGTATTAAATGTGCCAGCAGCTCTCTAAAAGATGCACTCCTTTTTGTCTATGGAGTACAAAGACAATGTCCTTAAAGGTTTAAAAGGAAAAGTTAACACCTGTTTAACTGGTTAGCATCTGTGCCATAAAGATTTGACTCTTTCTCTGCAATACTACAGCAAACATTGGGAAGACTGGGCAATGAATACTGGGGATTAACTTCACCCTCAGGAAAAGTCTTTTAAATCTTTCAAGTCATCTTTATCAGAACGAGAAATCTACACAATCTTTTAAAATGAGCATTCACCTTTGAGATGAAAATTATTTCTTCAGCAAGAATTTTATCCTCTTTAAACTCAGAGAAAAGGAACCTGTAGTCATTGCTATAAAAAAAACAAAACAAAACAAAAACCCCAACAACATAGGTTATCCGTGTCTATGAAATGGAATTTTGCTGATGGAATAAGAAGGATTTCTTATCAATGTATGTATTAATGGAGTAGCTGTCTCAGATACTGGATAAGTTTGTTGCTTTTGTATTGACCTTTGATTTTGTCTGTACATTTAAAATATTCACTTCTTCATTCCTTTACCACCACCTTTCCACCTCTAGCATCTTTTTCACATGGTTTAAGAGTTTACAGAAAGGTTAGGTGACAGATAAATCAAATTTGAGGAAAAGGAAAGTACAGCTATGTGCGTTCCAGAACCGTGATTTTCATAAGAGTATTAGGCTACTGTTTGTTATCAAATCTGAATGTAAGGTGGGTTTTTTTGGCAGAAGGAACAGTGTGGAAAACAAATTCTCTGAAGCTAGAGAGGGAAGCCTATTAATCTGCTCTTTGGCATGTTCTCTGTATTTCATGGCCCTTTAGCATCTCAGTGTGGGAATTTTGCAGCAGGTTCAGAAAAGCTGTAAAAATTGTTATTTAACACTTTATATAAATTAATAGCAGAGTTTTTGCAGTAGCCTCTTTCATTTCATTTGATATTAAACTGTTCATGGTTATCTTTTAATTTTCTCTATATTCTGTTGTGGGCTTTTGTACTAATGTTAAACTGTAAAAATACTAAAAGCTATCATCAGATGAAGTAAAAGGGTTTTGCAACTGTTGTAGCAGGAAGATGCGGTTCTGGTATAAGTTCTTATTTAGGACATTTGATACCTGAAGAAGGCTAAAGAAACAGTTTGGGATGGAGATGATGTCTGGACTTTATAATGAAGTGGCCCAAGTATAATAACTAGTAATATTGAGATTGAATTTGTGGTGATGTCTCAAAATTCTGAAGACTAACAGGGACACCTGCACTGTTTGCTCACAGATGTTGGTAATAAGGCTGTGAATTTGATAGTGAAAGTGTTTTGGTACTTTGAGCTTTAATTTAGTGGGTTCATCAGCACTACCATTTGTAGAGTATTTTCACTTTTCCTGATTTCAAACTTGCATTTATTTCTAGCAGCTACTGACAATCATAGTACCTGGAGATTTATGACAGACATACAACTGTATCTACCAGGACAACGTATGGCTTCAGTAATTACTGTGTCTAAGGGTGGCAAGTCACATGGACCTCATTTACTATGAGTAACTGAACTAAATATAAGGGAATTTTTGTGCTGTTGTTCATGCGTGCTTTCTTTCCTCGTCTTCTGATCAGCTGCTCTTCTCCCCATTTCCACCACCACATTCCATCCCTTCTAATTTCTCTTCCTCCACGTCAGTGTTTTGCACTGTAGCTTGTCACGTTCAGCCTGGCATAGTTTTTCAGAACTCGTCAGGGGCCTCAACTGTGCTGGAATGGGGCCGTATTCAGAGGTATTCCTTTCATGGATGTCCTTAGCACTGCGGAGATGCAAGTTCCCTGCCTCCCTGAACACTGCAGTACAAGCGTGACACAGACTCACAAAAACACTATTTCAAAGGCATCTCAGGAGACCCGTTAACCGAAGAAAGGTTAGAGACATGAACTGTTCTGTCATGGGGAATTTCAGTGCATAGGTTCTCCAGGGACTCAAATAAAAATATTGGTAGTTTAAAAAAAAAAAGGTAGTTACTAGATCCCATCAGCTGCTGCTGTCTCTTTCCTCCTCTTAGCTGCTCTTGTGTTCTACCTCTGTATTACAAAAAGTTAATTACAGGTGAACTGTATGTAAATGGTCACAATAATTGGTGGTGATTCATACAGTCTGATTCTTTCATGTATCTTTGTCAAGATTGATAGCAATTCCCTTATGCAGCTTTGGTGAAAAAGTAGCTGGAGGAAAGTTATGACTGCTAGAAACTTCGTACTGATTTGTGCTGAGCCACTTGTTTTATTTTTCTCTGTAAAGCAGGTAGATGATGAATTCCACAGAACAGTTTATCAGTGATTTTGGAGTTATCTGGTGTTGTGCAGATCCCTGAGAACAGTCTCTTTCCAGTGGTTCATTTATCAAACTGTGGAAGAACACAGGGCAGCCAGGATCCCACCTCTGATAGCTAGAATTACTCTCTAATTCAAATTAATCCTAGGAATTGAAAAACAACACAGTAACTGATGAATTATTTTGACAGAAAGCTCTGCAGTGTCAGTGTTTGCATTGGGCCCCAGCACTATGTGCAGGGCTGCCCCTTGCTGATCACTCCAAGCAGCTATGGAATCCACATAGGTACTCGTGGCCATTCCAGGCTCTTCCTAACTTCCAGCGGACTTCTTGATTTGTTTGATGTTTCTAAAACTTTTATTGAGCTTTTACTGTTTAAGAATACAACATTTTTAGTCAAATTCAGAAACGTGCACAAAGTTACCTCTGTATTTCAGCTACGAGAATAAACTTAAGATTAAAAAATTAGTGTTCTTAAAACTGTGAGCTGATGAGACTGCCATCTTTTATGCTTAAACAAGGAGGCTGGACTGAAATTTAATAGTTTTGTGTTAATATTGCTCTAAAAGGAAGAGGATAGATATAATTCAAAGGATCTTTGTTTTCAGTCTTAGTAACTGGACAAGAAAGGGAGGATGCATAAAGATCTTGAGGTGAGAGCTTTGATAGACTTTTCTAGAAGATGCTAGGTAGTTGGGAGCAAAAGCCTCAAACTTAAATTTTAGCATAAGTAACATAAAAGAAGGTATTAATCAGATAAAATGTCATCCACTGAGAAGGTTGTGGCTGAAGAATGCCATACCAGGCAATCTCCATCAGGTTTGATGTTGAATTTGTTTTTAGCACTAGCAAGGTAAACCTTTGTTCTTCTCGAAGTTATTCCCTGTCAATAGCTGGATTGTTCATGTATCCTTTACATTTTGCTGGTTTTTGAAGGGATCATAAAGGCTCGGTTTCAGTTACTGGTCACTGATACGCTATGCTGTCATCAAATAAAACTTGTTCATTGTCTGTACAATGAAATATCCACGCATGTGTGAAAATTAAATACAGCTCTGAATTGAGGATGGAATAGTGAGCTTTTCTCTGTATACTTCCAGCCCCACAAAACTGCCAGATTAAGATGCCTTATAGATGTCTGCAGAAATCATGCCATCTTGATGGTAAAGCTACTGTGTTTGAACCAGATCAGGTAGGAGAGACTGTTATTTTGAAGTAGGTTGTAGTGCTGGTTTGTCTTGCTGGTGGACAGTAAAATATGCATTGACGTCAGAACTGGCTGATCAGCATTCAGTTCATGAAGTGGGTCAGGTTTGTTTCTAACACACTCATACCTTTCCTTTATCAGTACGTCTCTCCTGAGTAGCTCAGTATCTCTCCTTTGCTCATATTACTATTATAACAAAAGATCCATGTGGCTTTTATGAAGCCAGGCAGATTGAATTCTGTTGGTAATTTTAGAAGAATGGATTAATTATAGCTCTGAAGCTAGTATCCCTTCTAAAGGATTTTTAGTTGTACAAATTAGAGACTACCTCATATTGCTAGATGCACCACAGAAGTTGCAGTGGCTCTGGCAGGGAGCTTCCATTTCTCAAATTGCTAACTGGTCTGAAATCTTAGTCTGTTAATGGGAAAACAGATTCCATTTAAATGATGTATGTTCAAAAAATTATACCTTCTAAATTCAAGATTCTTCTAAAGGGGGTAATGAGATTGAGAAACAAAATACTGCAAATGTTGAGAGCCAATATTTGCAGATTGCACAAAGACAGAGTTTATTCAACTGAACACAATGCTGCAAATGATTGGGTTTTTTTAACGTGCAGATTCAGGCAAATGTTAAGAACATCGCTCCATTATATAATCTCAGTCCTCTGGTAATGAGTCCAATTTCAGTCCTTTTAGAATTCTGTGGCTGGCATATGTTTTTTTGAGGACTGGCACATTTTGCCCTTAAATATCAGTCATGTTCTTTAAATCTGTTTCTCTGGAATAAGAAATCTTAACAGTGTTCTTAGGTTAAAAATTATTACCTTTGATCCAGAATGATTATGGTAGATCAGCAATTGCAAAGTAGAAACAAGGTGGCAGGGGGAAGAGAGAATGAGAGACTAGCGATTGTTTTGTCTTAATTGAATCCTGGCCATTCTAACACTCCAAAAAGTGGGACAACTAAACTGACAGTGCAATAATTAAAAATTGAGGAAGCCCAATGGACCAAGCATCCAATATCCTATCTAAATCCTGAACTTTTTCTTTGAAATGGTTTTCATGGATGTTATCAATTCTTGAGTTCTTAAGAAATGGTTTAACGTCATTTGAAGATATAAGCGTAGAAAGCATAATGGAAACAAAAAGAGGTAACCATAATAATTTATGTACCCTAACAAATAACGTTGATCTCCCTGCATGGGTAATTATTTTGTCCAACAACAGAATATAATTGGATTTCTAAAGATAAGAGCAGATTGCTGAAATATTCAACACTGTTTTTAAGTTCTATGTTACATGAAAAAGTTCAGTATGAATTAGTAGGTATCTGGCTCTTACTGTCCTTTATATTATCAATGCGTGCTATTTTTTTCAGCAGAAATTCATAACTTGAAGGATACTGGTGTTCCCTGCCCATGAAAAAGGGAAGAAATGAACGTTTTAGAACTGCAGATCAAAGACAGAAGAAGGAACCATTTTCCAGGTTTATAAGACATACTCCTAGATAAGGCACACAGACTCATCAGGAATTCCGTACTCTGTCAGATCCATCTAGCGGTGACAGGGAGAGTAAACCAGGCTGGCCATTTTCTGCAGCCTATTCCCCTTGTGCTTGTCCCTACCCCCAAACCCCAGCAGCTAGTATTATTGTCTTAGTGCTTATACAGAGTGCATCTTTGGCTGTTCCTTCTAGTATCAATTTACAGACCTTTCATTCATGGATCTGCCTGATAAAACTTAATCATCTACGCTGTCACAAGACCATCAGAAGCAAGCAAATTGCTGCTGTTCCACCCAGTGAAGCACTGCCTCGACAGTGTGAGTTCTGTAATTCTATTGCTGAGATAGGGGGCAAAGGTAACAGCCTTGCAAGGATCATGCTATATTCAGTTCTAAGATGTCCTTGCTCTTGAGCTACTTTTGGCAACCATAAATAAAACTATTATGCGTTATGAAATGAAGCATGTAAAGATAATAGTAAAAAAAAACCAAAAATCCTAATTGTAACGTAAACCTGAAGCTTCTCTTACATTGATCAGTCATACTTAAGACTCTGTTCTGTCTTTTGCTGTTCAGATTTGTTCATGTTTCTTTTTTAAGTGGCTTCCACATGTTCACATTTACTAAAGAGCTAACTTTAAATCCAGTCTGGATAGGCAAAGAGTTTCACTTTCTTAGGAACTGCAGTCTTGTGTATTTCCAAGCAGGTCATGCTTTCTATAGCTATGCTTACAAATATATGTACATGTACTTGTGAATCTGGTACAAAGATTTGAGGGTGGCACCTGATTAGGAGCTGTAGTTCCGAGATAAAGATTGATATTTATCTGCAGTACTAAGAGGATGTTGAAAATCATGACAAATTCAAGATAAGTCAAGGGAGAGATCAGATTTAATGACACCTACACAGATGGCAGAATGCTTCTGAGAGAAGAAATTGCTTCATGTCTCCTGAAGTATCATCAAGGTTGCCAAGCCAATTATGTGTGAAGAAAAGTCTCCTCAAAGAGAATAAAAAAAAATCACAACAAAAGTCTAGCTGTGATAGGAAAAAGGCAGATGACATACAGCAATTGTGGGATTTTTTTGGTAGAAGATTTTGTTGTTTCGCCCTCTTATTACAGCTGAAGTTGCAGTTGTTTCAGAACTGGAGGATGATGTAAAAGGAAGGATAGCATGAATGTTATATTCAGTGTTTCCTATGTAGATTTGAAATCTGAGCTGACCTTGGCCGTATGCACCTCCAGAGTATGGTGACATGCCAGGAAGCCATTGTGTAACCATTCATGCAACTGCTGGGCATTCTGTGTGCTTGCAGAACATGACACTTGTGGATCTTGCGTGTAGTTTGACCTCCAAATAGTCTTTCTGGCATCATAGCCTTCTTACTCGTAGGCAGTGGGGCTCTTCTATGATTATGAACAAGTCCCAAAAGTTCATTGGTGTGAGACTGGGTATCCGATTTTCTGACTTTGAGCTAATACAGTGACCTTGGACTGATGTTGGGGATTCAACCTCTTGAGAGTTCCACCTGTACCAGCTATTTAGAGTAGTGTAAGATATTGTCATGTAACAAAGTATGTTAATTATCTGGAATAGAACATTAATTTAGGGACATTGGGTTAAAAGGGTAGAATGAAGCTTAAATATTTGTCTGTCTTAAGTTTCCAGTCTGATTGTTGACAATGCAAAAATAGATGAGGGATAAGAGTATCACATGTCATCACAAAAATGACAACTCATCATTAGCAGTCAGGACACAGATACATAAATCTCTAAGGAGCTATAGTGATTGTAGATCTGATTTAATCAGTCACTGTTTCCAGCAAACTCAATCATTCGTATGTGAACTAGAGTTTATCTTTTAAAAAGCCCTCAAATTTCTAGTCAGATTTTTAAGTAATTGATCTACCAAATACTACTGTGCTGCCTTAGAAGGTGATTCTAAATCAAATCTGTTAAGATAAATCATGAAGTATAATGGTTTTGAAGTTATTTATGCCCCAGAGTCCCTTTACCAAGCAGTTTGCTTAAGTCTGAAGGCTCTGATCATCCTCTTTATTCAGTAGATTCTCATGAATTTTTTCTTCCAAACTGAAGCCATGGGCTGCAGCTCCTTATTTATCACTAGGATCATTTTAGCAGATTTGATGTCAGATAAGTCCTGTAGTTCTAGTATTGAAGGGAGGATGACAAGGCTATCTAATGACCAAATCAGCTTTCCTAGAACAGATTTACTCATTCGGAACAAAAGCATTTTGGGGAGGAAGGGAAAAAGGTAAAACTGCAAGGATCTGAGAGATACACCTATTCCTGCTTTGTGTGAATGCAAAAAAAGGTTATGGTTAGTTTGAGATTACAAGTAAAAAGGATTAATTCTACAACTGTGGGTGACACTGAAGAGTTCCATGGATTGAATTACTGTAAGCAGATCTTATTCATGGAGTGTTAAGGACCTGAATCCTTGCAGAATTTTTGTTGTAGAGGAATTGACATGCCAAGTTTCTATGGACTTTAACATGTTGCTATTATTGTTAGCCCTTTATAAGGACTTTGCAAATCCCATCTCAACAGGTGTTTTGAACTTTCCAGAAAAGAGCAGTTAATATTCTATTCCATACTCTCACTGCTGCATATTGGAAGTGGGTGTCCCAAAATTACTCCTATGCTTAGGTTTTATCTGCACACAAGGGTTCCTGCAGCAAATGGTGCAGTTACTGTTTGTGCAATTGTCAGCTGTCTCTGGGACTATGTCCTGTGTAGCTGCACTGAGGCACTTTGGGATCACTTCCAGGACAGATAAAGAACGGATACTTTTTTTTCCTGCAAGAATTACAAGAATGGCTTGGGAGTTACTGGCACCAGAGAGATTTAGCTCTTGTCATTGCAGCAGAGTTACTGGACTTTACCTGGAGTATACAAGGAGCCAGAGCAGTTACCTGCTCATTTGTTTGTGAAGCAAGACTGAGTTTTCAGGATACCTGCAGATCCAAATTAGAGGTTTTTCTGGGTGGATAATTGCAGGGTTAGTGCAACCTAGGAAAAGTTTTTGACAGCCCAGTATGGAATTATCTGTAATGGGCTCAGCCCCTGGCCTAGTTTTTTTAAGGGGTCTAGACAAATAAAGAGCAGTCTTTTGGTGGCTCTAGGTTAGACCTAGAAGCTTCAGGTGTGTGGTCAGGTAGTTGAAAGTAGATGCAGCCCATTTTCCTATGTTTTCAACATGACCTTGTTGCTGTTGCTAATTAAGCCAGTATCTTTATCATCCAATCATGGACTAGCCTGATAGGAGTATCCTGCTTATTTTTAGACTTGGTCTTTTATGATAGCAAAATCAGAAGTCTCTGTAATAAGACTTCACAGAATGACTAGCTTATTTAAAAGAAAATGCAATTTCTGATCAGTTGTTGAGACAGTGATTGAAGTATGTACAGAGTATTGGATTGTATAGTTACAACTGAGGGAAAAACAGGTAAGACCAATGCTTACAAAAGGAAATGAGACTTGGCGCTTCTCCTTATACCCTGATGTATTTGGGTCACTGGACTGAGATGTGCCCAGAGTATGTGATGTACATTAAAGGTGGCAGAAAGTTTACAGCAGAATTACAGCATCGAATTTCAGGCTGTAGAAATGTTGAAGCAAAAGTTTTCAGCAGAGTGTGACTGGTTTCTATTTGTTTTTCAAGAATGACCAGGCACTTGTGCTTCGCCCTGGCCTGGATCAGTCACTGATTTGTTACTTGAATTTGGGCTAGTCTATTAACTTCTCTGTTCCAGTGTCCTCACCTGTAAAAGTGGTATGCTGTTTCACACCCTAAAACCCCTCATAAGAGACACAAATTCCATAATCAATACCTTGAAATACCTAAATACAAAGAGCTGCTTTATGTATGTTGCAAAATATTTCTAAAGATGCATTTTTTGTGGAAGAACACCGCTGAGAACTGGTCTAATTGAGGTTAGACATTTAGATTGCTCTGTCTAGCTGTTCCTTCAAGATTACCACAAGTGATCTTTAGAAAAAAGGATAAAATGAGGACAGAATGACATTGATTTGTGTGTGTGTAACTGTGGCTGACCTACAGTTAGCAGTTACATACCTGAATCAAATGGACCAGCAACACAAGGTATGTAAAAAAGGCCAGTTTGTATTATGAATGTCCTCCAGTAATTGCTGCTAAATGGAATAGTGACTGGTTTTATTACCTTACAGTGCATGTTACCGACTGTAGAGATTTCCATACTGAGAGCTGGATAGTTGCATAGTCTTGATTCTATATTATTACTAATTAGCGCATTTCATTAAAGACAACTGAAAATATCTGCTTTTATTAGTGGTACTGTTTAACACAATGGAGAGTCAGCAGCATGGTGCAGTAAGGAAGCAGAGATAAGGAAGGTATTAAAGAGACAGTCTTTGTAATAAGAATTAACCAGTGGTACACAAAGACTTGAAATCTCTTTCTTAAGTCTTGTAGATTTCTTGCTGAAATCTTTAGTGACCTTGTAGTTAAAAGAATTAATGAAATCAGCCAAAAGGCCTACGAGATCATGCTGTTTGTGTATGTTTCTCGGATAACTTTTGAACCTGTAGCTTGCCCATAACCAAATTTGACAGAGCAGGAACCTCAAAAGGCAAAAACATTCCTGCAGGTTCATGTATAGATGTTAAAGGAGTGGGTGGTATGCCTTAACCTGTGGAAACAGTTGAAGAAGGAGCCACAAAAATGATCAGAGGGATAGAACATGCCTCCTATGAGGACAGGCTGAGAGACTTGGGGTTGTTCAGCCTGGTGAAGAGAAAGCTGCAGAGAGACCTTATTGTGGCCTTTCAGTACTTAAAGGGAGCTTGTAAGAAAGATGGGGACAAACTTTTTAGTAGGGCCTGTTACAACAGGACAAGGGGGAGTGGTTTTAAACTAAAAGAGGGTAGATTTCGACTAGATATAAGGAAGAAGTTTTTTTACAATGAAAGTGTTGAAATGCTGGAACAGGTTGCCCAGAGAGGTGGTAGATGCCCCATCCCTGGAAATATGCAAGGCCAGGTTGGACAGGGCTCTGAGCAACCTGATCTAGTTGAAGATCTCCCTGCTTATTGCAGGGGGGGTTGGACTAGATGACCTTTAAAGGTCCCTTCCAACCCAGACTATTCTATACTTATTACCTGCTAAGGAAAATCTTGGAAGACAGAAGGAAAAAAATGCTCTAAAAGCCACTTCAGTTCTGGTGTTCCCAAAACTGCTTCTTCCACCTATGTTTATTTTTGATGTATGTTGCAGGAAGAGTTCTGTTAAAAGAACTGCTGGAGCTCTCCTGTCCTGTTAGGAAAGCAACCAGATACCTTTACTGTTAAGCTCGGTGTAAGTAGTCTGATTCAATTTCCATGCCGCTTCTCCAAAACAACTCCAGGTTAACTTTATCTAAGCCTGGTAAGTTTTTGTTTAATATCTCTGTATTGCTTTGATTCTGAGGGTTCTCTTGTGGTTTTATAGCTCATGATGTATGATGAGAGAGCCAGGCTCTTTCCTTTGAGTAACACAACCTGTACAAATAGAAGTAAATGGAGTGGTACCAGCAGTGCCTGTACTGTGTCTGCTAACCACAGTGTTTATCAGTTTTGCTATCTACTGATCAGTGCCGCATTGTATTAACATACCTCTGAGGCATTCGGTGCTTGATAGTACTAAATCAACAGCCTGATTACTGTTTATCTACTGTTTACTTTCACAGGATTCCTTGAGTCACACCAGCATGCAGTATTACTCTGCAGGAGCCTGGTTAGCTACAAGGGTAAAGGCATTATCACCTTAAGAAAAGAAACACCTTCTGTAACCTTCTACTGCATCGTTTACTCCAGTGTGGAAAAAGTGGCAGGGAGCAGTTAAATCATTGTTCACACAGGAGTAGATCAGTGACGAACGTAAACAATGTTGCAGTGCTTGACAGTCTTTGCATGTCACTTGCCAATGCTCCATTCTGTATTTCCTTCGGAGATACAGCTGACCAGTTAGTGAATTGAAGCCAGTTTGCCTGAAAGCCATAAATCCAAAGAATATTTGGATCTCTCTCCTTGAGAACTTCTTTGCTTTAGTATTAACAGCATTTGTTGTCAGAGAGAACATACAGGGTGGCCTGTAAGACAAGTGGAATAGAGAACTAAGCAGTACAGAGCAGTAATGCTGGGAGCAACAGGGAGAAATGTTAGCTTCATTGAATTCCATGAAAAAACTCCACTAGACTTCAGTGGAGCAAGTATTTTGATGCATGGTATGAACAGGTGTATCCAAACACTGTGCTCTAATGGCTTTTATTAAAAGCCTGATGAATAAAGAGCCTTGTATATTAATACTGAGGAGTGTCATGGAAGGAGTGTATTCTGAATAGGTATCTGAGTGGATGTAGGAAGGACTACTAGGATCCTGGCAGGAAGAGTAAAGAATTCTAAAGCAAATGGTGTATGAACTAAACAAAGGGAGTGAGAGTGATGGCAGGATATAAGAGGAACTGGAGGATCTTGGCTGTGAAGAGCTACAAAGACACCGGGAAGAGTGGAGTGGAAGGCAAGAGAGCCACAGATTGAAGCACCAGGGAGTGGTAGCAGCCACCTGAAATTCTGCATTTTTAAAATAATCAGTTTCAGTTCAGTTATTAAGCCAGCTTCCTCAATATTAATGTTGGTTGCTGTATTGTTCTAGTAAAAAAAAAAAAAAGGCAACCTAGGAGAGCAGCAACAAGGGAAGCTAAAAAAAAAAAATTGTATCAGACTCTATCTGACTTTATGTCTCTAAGCAAAAGTGGCTGTCATTTTGCTTTTCACTACTAGATTGTTACAAATGGTGACTAATACTGAAGTCCCATGGGACCTACGTCTGGTCCCATATTAAGTCATAAAAAGAAACATTTAAAAGAATTGCTTACTTGTGGAATGGTAGATTTCAGTTGTAGATTGTAAAGGGCTGTAGACAATCCCAGTAGCAGAGTTTCCTTCCTAGCAAAAGGTTTTGTGTTTTCCCATGCTTGTTGCTTTTGGCAGAGTTCCTTCCTCTCATCTCCAAAGTTGATGCTTTTGTTGTCAAAATATGTTGTGTATCCAAGGCTAGAGAGCACCTAAAGAAAACTCATGAAATATCAGATATCTCTTGGCAAGTAAATAAGCTCCTATATATGCATGATTTTCTGTTTGTTGAATTTTAGTGATAGCTGTTTATAAATTTGGATTTAACAAACTGGTAGAAGTTTACTCAAAACTCCTACAGGTTGTGAAGTTTTGCAGAGTGTTTTAATAACTATGTAGTTGTCATGAAAATAGCAGTATAGGACAGTCAGCATCCCAATAAATTTTTTCAGTGGGAGTACTGATAAAAGGATTTGTGATAGAGCCCTTCATAGATGAAAGTGAGCTTTCGAGCTTAGTCCATGCATACAGTTATTCTTTGTCATGCAACTGGAGTTTGGAGTGACTTTCCGCTTAATTTCTCAACAGATTTTGGATTTGGAAATTTCTATAAGAGTGGTGAGCCTCTGACGACATGGTGTGGAAGCCCACCATATGCAGCCCCAGAAGTCTTTGAAGGACAGCAATACGAGGGACCCCAGCTGGATATCTGGGTATCATTATTCTTTTTTTTAACTGGATTCAAGTCAACTTTTAGGAAGCTGTAACAAAGGAATTGTCTTTGATTTTTCTTAAGCTGCAGACAAGCTGTTCCTCTTCAGCTTTATTTCTTGAGTGTCATAAAATACCTCTTAACATTGAATGGAATTGAAGTTACCTATCTGGCTATTAAATATACACTGTAGGTGTATGTTTAGCCCACTAGAGGAAAAACTGTAGCTCCTCCAAAAGCTCTCCTGACTGAATGCATGAACTTGGTGTTTTTCAGTGCATTTAGTCTCTTGTGTGTTAAGTGGGAATTGAACTTGTAAGGCTGTAAGCTCTTGATGAGGTTAAAAGGGATTCTGAGCCACTGAAACATAGAGATGATGACTGCTTTGCTCTTTGAGCTGGAAACAAGCACATTTGTGCCACAAATGCGGCATGTTTTTCAATCGGTGTGTCTCCATGGGTACTAACTACTCCAATGGAAGAGGATAGAGAGCGCAACACACACTCATGCAATGGAAAAGGGACTAAAACAAACTGAAGAAGTTCTGTGCACCCTTCACGCATGGTCAGAGACTGCTTTTCATTCCTAATTTGGTTTTGTTTGGGGGTTGTTTGGTTGGTTTTTAATTTTAGTATTCTGGTACTAACAATGATGGATTCAAACCCTAAAGCAACCAGAGACTGTACGATTTGGCACTCTCTGCTCTGGAATCAGGCTTGTGGTGATAACATTGCACATAGCGTAACAACACAGGCACTGACAATTTGGTCAGAGCCTGTCATATGAACAGGGCAGTTCATGGAAAGTCACCTTTCAGCTGCTAATCTAATTTAAATTAAGCTAATTGCATTAACAAATAAAAACTGTGGTTTAGATATATTTGTGTGTATGCATGTGTATCTCTTTATACATACACGTATATATGTAGCTAGATAGATCTTTTTATTTTTTTTTAAAAAGGCTACTGCTTTTCTGAACCTTTAGTAACTGGTAAATAGACATACAGTAGACCTCAGCTCTGCTTACTGTTTCAAGTAGCACAGGCACTGTTTGAATGTCAGAAGTGAATCTCTGAACTTTGGTGAATATTCTTTAAATATTTAAGATCCTAAATCATTAACAGAATCTGCCTGCCCACAGAGAAGTGCACATGTGTTTATATTTAAGATAAAATCATCATCTTCACTTATCTTCCGAGATGAGTTAAGGATTCTGTGTCTTATTGCAACATCCAATCACAGAATAGGGCTGCTGAAAGTGCTAAGCTTGCAGGAGGAATGCAACAATGCACAGTTCAGTTTTTGGCAGGTTAAGGAATGAAGAAAGTGACTTTTAAAAATATATATTAAATTTTAAAATCTCTGTGTATTTACAAAGTTTTAAGGTGACTGTTGAATGACTGCTTTTTCCCCTTGAGAAATCCAGTGCTGTGGCTATCTATGCCAGCTGATTGGCATGAGGGTCTGGTGTGGTTATTTCATCTAGTGTGGTGCTGTATTTTTTTGGCATATACTGCAAGACTATTTCCACTTGCAGTGCCAATTAACTTGCATACTTTTGAAAATGAGTCTGGCAGTTGGAGGACAGCTCTTGCCCAGATTGTCTCCTCTTGCTCATATTAAATAATCCCTCATGCTCAGCACTTCACACAGCAGTGCAGAATTATTAGTTGGTGTTCCCCTGAAGCTGACTGTTCATGAAGTTACCAGTGTGCCTCTTACCCAGGCTTTTGCAAATTGGTAAGTGTAAAAGGTTACAATTTCTTATTTTGAGCGGCTGCTGTCTGAGGTTTGTTTTTGTTTGAACAACATTGAGATTAATGAAAAGTATCTCTAATTCTCACCTGAAGTTGGGACTCACTTTTCAGGTATCATTCAGTCATCTGCGTGGAGCTTCCTGCTAGCAGCCAGAGTCTCTAACCCATTACACTTCAGCTTACCTGCTTATCAGCACAAGGTACTGCAAGCCTAGCCATTTTGGGTTAGCGGAGTGTTCTTAATGTTTAGGGATCTTCAGAAATCTAACTCCTTTTTGTATAAATTTCCTGTTTCTGTTTTCTAATTTTAATTTTTTCTGTGACAGGATTTGGCTAGCCAACCTCAGAGACTTTGCTTGTAGCTTGAAAAATGAAATTAATATTATCTTTCTTACAGAGCATGGGTGTAGTTCTTTATGTTTTGGTCTGTGGAGCATTACCTTTTGATGGACCAACACTCCCCATACTGAGGCAACGAGTTCTTGAAGGAAGGTTCAGGATCCCTTATTTTATGTCAGAAGGTAATAATGTGTCCTCTTATGCTCTTGGTGTGGTAAACCTTGAGTAAATTCTAGAATAATCTCTGTTGCAATACAGCAAAGGGTGGTGCACCTGCACACTAGATTATAGTATGGCAGACTTCATTTTGCACCAAAACATAAATAAGCCTAGGTGAGCTGTATGTCTTTGCAGTTAGGCTGCTGCTAGTAAAACCAACCCATTTTTCTCTGTGCAATGCATGAAGATTGCAGTGTGGCTGTGCCCATAGGCAGGGAGAGACTTGAAATGGAAGCTGAAGGATCTCTCATCCTAATGTGAACAGAAATATGGGGATGCAGGGGGAGAGGCACATTTGTGTAGCAAGTATCTTTCTTCCTGCAAGGCCATATACATTTTAATGTGGAAAGAAAATAAGCTGAGAGCAATATCACTGTCAAACCTAAGTTGTCGATTGGGTGTTTCCTGGGTTTTGACAGCGTCTGCTAACAAAAGCAAAACAGTGCACTACCAGTTCATATGCAATGTTGTCATCATCATGTATCTGGCACTCCCACATGTGGCTATGAGATCTTTCCCTCACTTAATTGCCCCATCTGTTGGGCTTCACTCTCCCTCATGCCTGTTCAGACAAGAACAAGTGGGGCCATTTTTACACAGGGTTTGATGGTGTCCTTCAGCTTAACCTATATTAAAGGGTCTCTAAACCAGATTACTTCAGAATCTTTCTGAATCAAATCCTCTTTCGATACACTAGTTTCTGTGCTTTTTTTTTAATGGGAATTAAAAATACGTTTTTCAGTCCTGTTGTTAAGGGTTCTGTGGTGTAAAACATTCTGGTCTTCCCCTTTTTCTTTCTAGTGGCAGGTACTCCTGTGCACCACCTCTGAAAATAGCCACTACAGTGTAGCTATAGTGCACTCGATTGCTTTTAGCAATTCCATTATGGCACTACGGCAACCCCTCAGCTTCCTGGGCACATTTTGCAGCTGGTACTGAACTGTATTGTGTCTCTGTCACTTAGCTGACATGGGTATGCGAGCTAGATCCAGGTACCTTTGTGTGAGTTGCGATCACTGCTGTGCATGATCGTTGCTGTGACTGCAGTATAGATCGGCTATTTCACAGGCTGTTTGATGCTTCACTTGCTGATCACATGGTGATGCAGGGAGTGGGGAAGGGTGTGCCTCTTATCTTTCTTGTTTTCACAGTTTTGCTAAATAGGAATAAATAGCCAGAAATCTCTCTCTAAACTATTTGTCATAACTACCTGAATGGACTGACTTATAACAACTGTACTGTAGCCAGATCATGGTCAGCTAGAAATGCATGGCAGACTGATAAGCTCCCTTGAAGGAACGTACATTGACTTCCTGTCATATACAAACTGCACATTTGTCTCTCGTGCCCTCATCTTCCAAAAAACAACTGAGATCTGAAGAAAAACGTGATGGTTTTAGTGCTGTGCAGCATGTAGTAGTCGGAAAGCAGCAATGATTTTGTGTGTTCAGAATTATTCTGGCACCTAAGACTACTGATTGTGCTTTGATCCTGGAATTAAAACAGATAAACCTGCAGACCCACTGGCTACTATTCACAGCCACAGAGATGTTATTTTACCTTTGTTTTTGAGACCACTAGGGTGGAAATAGGAAATTAAAAAAAAAAATCCAGACACTATCCCTTGTTTTGCCAATCCTTTGTTTTACAAGCCTGGACAAGCTATTTCAAACGGTGCTGGAGAAGGATGCTAATTACTCCCCACCACACTTAGCAGAGGTTGTTTGAAGCTTTATCAGTTAATGTTAGCACTGTACTTAGAACAGCACAAGCAGCTTCAAAGAGGTACTAAATATTACTATTACCCTCATGTGGGAGCTGTGTAGAAAGAATGGCACTGTTAGCCATACCATGCATTCGGAGAAGTCGGGGTTTTGTCCATCTTAATGTGACTTTTAATCTTGTTTTGAGAGATTTTTTTAGCCTTCAGGAAATGTATTTAGCAAAGAAGTTAGGTAGAAGTAAGGCAGTTTCCTGTTGTCATGCTCTGTATTGGTAGGTCTCGGGTGAAGATATGCAAGTACCACTTAACAGGTTGGTAACTTTTTTTTTCCCAACAGAGTGTGAACACCTAATTAGAAGAATGTTGGTCCTAGACCCATCCAAACGGTTAACTATTGCTCAGATTAAGGAGCACAAGTGGATGCTTATAGAAGTTCCTGCACAGAGACCTATTCTTTATCCACCAGGAGAGGAGAGTGAGCCTTCTGTTGGAGAGTATAATGAGCAGGTCTTAAGGCTGATGCACAGCCTTGGAATAGACCAACAGAAAACTATTGAGGTAAAATAGACTCAAACAGGTATTTATCCCTAGGGGGAAGGTCTCCTGTTTTGTATTTATGACTAGAATTTACTACGTTAGTTGCTTGCAACGTTCTTTATTTCAGCAGTTGTGCAGAGGGGTAAGAAAAAAAACCACTGGTGGTATATTTTATCTGGTCAGACCCTAGCAAGGGAAAACATTTTAAACATGCTGTGCTGCTGCCTCCCTGTCCTACTGATGTCTCAGTCCATGCCAGCAGACTGATCAGGAAAAGGAGAGACATCCCTCCAGAAAGTTTCCTAAAGATCTTCCCTAGCAGAGAGAAGGTATCTGTGTTATGCAAACTGCAGGCAAAACATTGTGCAGTAGGCCCACAGACAACTTCACCTGTGTGCCAGCCACACCACATTCCAGTCCAAGGCATCCTTTGCCCATAGAGGAAAACATGTCAATGAAAAGGCAGCACCATGAGAGAAAGGATACTCCTCTGTGTCAGGAATCCAAATTAGAACCCGTGAAAAAGAATGTGTTCTGGTCATGTACTCCAGGGGTAGGTAGTGTTCTTCCAGTGTATTAACTATTTACTTTAATTTAAACAAGCACACATTTAAAGCAATTGCAACATGAATTTTTTTAAGCTAGGGGATGCAGAGAAATATAGTATGCACTATGTAAAAAATGGTGGCCCAGTAGGGCTGCCTGTTAGAATGGTGATACTTGCTGCTGTTTACAGTTGGTCATTTCTAGAGATCTGTTTGTTAGCTAAGTTGATTCTTAAGCAAAGTAGTAAAATAAAGGAGCCATATTAGGTTTCACATTGTTAGATTTCATGGGTTGGGTTGTATAAATCATTACTTGTCAAATGGAGAAGAGGGGAAATCCAAACTGAAAGTAAATTCATTTTGAACTTCTAAGAGGGTAAAAAATGAAATTCAAATAGGAACATAAAAGCAGTAAGCAGTTGAATGTCTCTGTCCAATCCCAAATCATGCTTCTTACCAAACATAAATGCCAAGACTCTCTATGGAGTTAACACAATCATTTCCTTTAGAATGATTGATACTTTAAACCATTGTGGAGTTTGGCAGTTTGACTACTTTCTACTAGAAGAGGCTAGTTTCTCTACTTTGCAGAGGCTCAGTTCCCCATTGCTTCTAGTCACTTGGAATGGCCAACATATTCAAGAGATCCTAGAGCTCAGTCCTTTCTCTGGGTTCAAATTTTTGAGGGTTCAGAGTAGCACCTGAATGTTAGCTACAAGTACTCTTGCAGCCCAGAACATGGCAAGCTCACCAGTGAACTAAGACTGATGCTTTTCTTTGCCTGGTGTTCTGGTTTGAAACTTTCTCAATTCAGAACATTTGCCTACCCCACAGCCTCTTAAATATCTGCCCCCCCCCCGCAATTCTTCCTTCCTGGTCTTGTAGAATATAAAAGATAATGTATATTTGGCTGCACCCACACTTCTGTGCTTCTCTTTTTCAGTCTCTGCAGAACAAGAGTTATAACCACTTTGCTGCTATCTATTACTTGTTAGTGGAAAGACTCAAATCACATCGGAGTAGCTTCCCTGTGGAACAGAGACTTGATGCTCGTCAGCGTCGGCCAAGCACCATTGCTGAGCAGACAGTAGCCAAGGTAAGGTCTCATTCCTAGCAGAGGTGGGCTTAAGACTGTGCAAGACGTTCTTCTCTTTCAAAATGGTGTTTCTACATAGATTCACTTAGAATCCATTGCTGGTTTCCAATTTCTATAGTATATAGACTTGCAGTATCATTTTGGAAAGACATTTTTGGATTTGCCTCCTGTCAGAACTGTATGATGACAATCAGTTGTCTGGCATGCCTCCTCCCTGCCCCCCCCCCCCCCCCCCCCCCCCCAAAAAAAAAAAGAGTTTGGAGGGGACTGGATAAGATTTGAATGAGAAAGGGAAGTTGACTGCATTCTGAAGCCCAAAATGCAAACAATGCTTTTGGCATTAATGGGTATCTGCATGGTTTAACCTTAACTCCCAGTTTATTTCCCAGTTAAAGGGGAAGTACTGTGCTTGTGCTTCTAATTGGAACACTTTCATTTTTGAGAATTTCAAATCTTTTGCTGGGAAGTCACGGGTTAAAATGTTAGAGAAATACCATTTCTGGAGACTCTGCAACACTTGGCGTATCTTTAGTGTGATTGACAAATGAGCTGTTGAATTTATGAAGAGCTATGCTAGCATGGGGGCTAAAAGCATGCAGGCTTTACATTGTGTTATAAACGTAGTCACTCTAAAGGGACCTGTTGAAAATAAAATTACTTTCTCCCCTGCTGTTCTCTAGATACGCTTTCTGTCTCCCATGAAATGAAGCATGGCAAAGAATAGTAAAGAGGTACCCAAAAGAAAATACTAGGATCAACCTATCAGGTTAAGATGCCAATTCATTGTGATATCTTAAGTACCCGATAAAAATATCATTGTCATGAGATTCTTAGTGGCTCAAGACTCAGAGATTTGTTCCTAAATAATGTCATTTCTTTTAAGATTTGCACCACTTTTTCCTCCTGTGACCCAGCAGGAGTCCAATTTCATGGGAGACTTTGCAGCACAGACACAAAACCTCTATGTGCATAGAGCCAATGTGATGACTGACTAACTGATTTAAGTCTTAAGGATGTCACGTGTATTTTATCAAGAGCAATTCTGGGTGCTCCTTACATCTGGTGCCAGCCCTTCCATTGCAGAAGGCTGTCCACTTAGTATCCTCTCTAATTATACTGACTGATTCAGCACAGGCTGTAAGGCTATTCAGTCTGCTTCTTTCCTAGTAATTTTCTTCAGAAAGAAAGGTCATGTACAGTTTATCATGTCTTATTCCAGTAATTCTCAGATTTTTTTACATGCTCTTTTGTTTCATTAAGATACACAGACATTGTACAGCTTTTGATTTCTATTAATGCATAACTGGAAACATGAAAGACTTGGCCTAAGATGACTCAGATTTATCGTAGTCTCAAGTAAACATTCTCTCAAGTTCACAGCCTCCTAGATACTGTATTGCTGCTGTATAGAACAAATGCCCAGACTCCACTTCTACAAGGAATCACAACTATGCTGCTCCTTTTTTGCTGGATCAAATTTGATTTTGGATTCTGTTGAAATGAAAGTCAAATAGTTTCAGCTATGAAAACATAGGTCCAGGAACAATATGGCTGACAAAGATTAAAATCAGCTCTTTTCTTAGATAGTAGTTCTAATGATAGAAAGACACAGGATTCAAAAGCAGATTATTAATTATAAGATGTATTAAAAGCAGGTGGAGACGGATGAACAAGGAAGAAGGAAAAAAAAAACCTCCTAGAAGGTGGTTCCTTATTGTACTAAATTCTTGTACTTCATAGCCGCATTAGCACTTTTTCCTCACGACTGCGAGCAATCTTGCAGTTATCCTGAGTAACAAGATAATTTGTTTTCACACATGGTGGCACCACAGGCTCCTGTATAAGGCTGCTTGTTTCCTTTTGGACAGGCAAGTTGTGTGGATACTGCACTTCAGGAAATTAAGGTTAAGAAATAGTGAAAACCACTGTTTTCCTAATTGTGCCATGCTTGCCTTCCCTGAGGCACACCCTCTCCCTTCAACAGTGCTCCCTCTGTTGAAATACCTTCTTTTAGATCCAGCCTGCTCTATTCTTTCTCATGCTTTTTCCTACAGGAATCAGTGCATGTTAGAAAAGGCACTGAAACTAGCCCTATGCCTCATAGTAATATTAAGGGGTTTTGTACTGAATATAAAAAGGAATTCTAGCATGTCAGAAGTTGGAGGGCACCAAAGGGTCCCAAATGCTGTCTTTACTACTAGTAAGTGCTCAGCTTCACTAAGCAGCTGGCTTAATGATGTTTGGGGTTTGGTATGTGTTTGTGTGGTTTGGGGTGGGGGTGTGTGTACTTTTTTTAAAGTCTAAAGACTAAGAATGTAATTCATCAAGAATGAGGAAATAAATCTTATACTTCTGCTACTTCAGAAATGGACTAGGTATTGTTTATTTTTAATTTGTGACTGTGTGTTGTTTTCTACCTAAAATTGCTCTGGTTTTGGAGTTCTTAAAATCTTTTTTAGGCACAAGCTGTGGTACCCTCAGTTAACTTGCATTCACAGAATGCAAGGTTGTTGCAGTCTCCAGGTCTTCCCTCAGCTTCAGGAGCAGAAGCCTTTTCATTCCCTCCATCCAACTGCCAGGGAGAGACAGCATTTATGGAGGAAGAAAGAGTTGAGACACCAAAGGTACAAGTTAAAATCACCTTAGTGTTTTGTAAAAAATCATTATGACTAAAAAATATTGTTGCCTTTTGAATGACTGCCTAGTAAAAGCACAGCTAGTGATAGTAGCTGTAGATCTTCAATAATTAATTGAAGACCAGTTCCTTCTGACAGGGTAGAGTTCATCATCCTAGCACAACGCACTGTGGAGTCAGGACCAGAGCATTTGCTAATCCAAACTAATGTCACTTCATTGACCTTAATATGCCTCCTGTGCTTTGACACTTGCAGGTAGCTGAGCTGGAGAACCCTGCTGCTTCTCTCTGCTTTCAGTAGCCTTTTTGTCAAAGAACCAATGTTCTCAACATGCTTCCAGGCACTTACTCTTAAGCATATGCTGTCCCCAAAACTCCGGTCTCCAGCAAGTTCTCATTCCTGGGTAACCTCTCAGGTTAGACAGCATGTCAAATACAAAGACCTTTAGTATCTGAACACTTGACTTGTGCATTTCTTGTACTAGCTGGACAAAACACATTGTGCCTGTTTCCCTAAATTTAAGTATTCTCTGAGTGTCAGAGTTCTAGGTATTCCAGATTCTTTCTACTTCACCCTTGCATATAACTTTAAACAGCTGTGTCTTTTTGATCACAATCTGCCTCGTGTGTTACTTGCTTACATTCCAATCTTAGCACACTGTCATTTGTAAAAGAAAAATCAACCTACAACAGTGGTTGGTTTTTTCTTCTTCTCAAATGTATTTAAGAGCCCTGATGAAGACTCCTCATATATAGGTTCAAATATAAAGGGTTCATTGCTGAGTATCTACAGTAACCTACTCAGCTACTCATCCAAAAATTCAGACAAATGATAACAGGAAGGTATAATGGAACCTTAACCATAAGCTTCCATTGCCAGCTAAAGCAATTAAAATACTATGCACCCAAAATTCTGTATCCCTGCCCATTTCATAATAAGCTAGCCAAAATAGTTACATTTTTGTTAATTTTTTGTTGAATAGTAAATACCCAGCAGGACCTTCTGACTGTCAAAAACTATTAGAACTGCAGCATCTCAAACAGGTTGTAGCAGTTCTCAGCTAGGCCATTTCTCTAACTAGGAACACCTGTAAAATCTTCACTGGAGACCGTATAAAATTGCAGCTCCATCCAGTAGGTTTTGTTTCCTGTAATCAGACTGGAAGACTTTGTGTAGGCTTTCCCCACCTCCACAGTTAACAGACTTAACTGAACTCAACTAATATGATGTGATGGCTCCACAGCCTTACAAATGTATGGTTACAGCTTAAGTGTCTGAAGGGATCTACAGTCTGATCCATTTTGCCATTCAACTTTGAGGTCTGTGACAATACTCTGCAGGGTAGCAAAGAATAAGTGAAATACATGTGAGTTAGCAGTTAGAGCTTTTGTGAGGAAGGGGAAATAGCTTAAAAGAATTACATTTATGAAGTATATTATTATTGTCATGAAACTTCTGTTGTTGTCTCTCATATCACATCACATTATAACTTTAATTCCAGCTTATTGTATTTTGCCTGGTGCCAGCTAGGGGTTTGACTTCATGCTTGCCATTTTGAAGCTTTTATTGCTCACTTACTGGTTAGTTACCAACACTAAGAATGTGGCCCTGGATCTTCATCACTGTTTTAAGTAACTCCTTGTGTGGTCTCTTACAGCTGGAAAGCAAAAGGCAGTTAGAAGACATTTGTAAATTAAAATAAACTTTATTTTGCATCCCCCTTTGCTTTTATAGATGCTGTTTGGACAGAGTAGACTAACAAATGGTGACAACAGTGAGGTGTCAAGTCACAATTGACTTGGGAATATGCAGTGTCTTAAGTATTATAGAACATGTCTGCTAAAGACTTCCAAGCTCTGATCCATGTGCCATGGTAAACTGTAGAGAGCCAGTTGCCCACATGGTATTGGTTCTTTTTTTTCCTTTCCAGCAGTTCACTAAATAGTATTTCCAGTGCTTTTGCTGCCAGATCAGTAGAAGGCATTTGAATAGGAAAGTCACAAATGGAAAATAATGTGTGCAAGAAATTAAGCCTAAAGATACAACCCATTAAATTAAAATAGAGGCAGCAGATACAGGATTATCCTATGCAGGCATCATCATTTTACTGATGCTCAAAATATTTATAGCTATTTCTTGATACTGCTTTAAATATTTTCCTAGAATATTACCATATAGTCTGCTTGCAAGACCATTTGTTAACAGCTACTGTTAATGCAGTGAAACTTCTTTCCAAACACACTTGTTTTTGAAATGCTGAAGAACTTGGAAGAAAATTCAGGAATGGTTCAGTCAACAGTTTACATAAAATCACCTGTAACAGTGCCAGGTTTTATGCTAAATGAATGCATTGTTTCATCCATATTTTACCCAACCTGATCCTACCAAAATGGTAGGAGTGACTTGTGCAACAGGACACTAATTAGAGCTTCAAAGGTATTCCAGAACAGAATACCCACCCCAAAATTGCATGACATGCAGGCCATGGTCCTCAAAACACAAGCAGTTGCATATGGCAAAGAATTAGTTAAGGTACAGAAAGATTCAGGACAAACCGATTCAGAGAATAAAAACAGAATTAAAATCCTAGGAGTATTTTAGGTTGGAAAGGTACCTCTAAAGGCCCTCTAGTCCAACCTCCTGCTAAAAGCAGGTCTAATATGAAAGCTAGATGAGGTTGCTCAGAGCTTTATCAAGCTGAGTGAACCCAAGGAGGGAGATTCCAGAGCCTTTCTAGGCAAGCTTTGTTTGCAGAGGAACACCATGAATCAAATGGACTTTTGCTGGAAAGGGTGTATTTAATGTATTATTCTTGAACATGTCTCTGCAAGAATGCTGCAGAATTAAATACAAGACTATTTTTTTTTAGAGCTTATCTGAGCATGATAAATGAGCACAATAGGTATAGTAAGGGGAAACAACATTCCAGAAGTATTTTATCTTTGTGACTAAGCTGGCAAAGGTTTTTAATAACTCTTAGGAAAAAAAAAAAGCAGCCCTGAAGAACATACTACTGTGGAAATAAGAATATTTATATTTAGGGAGTTGAGTACTAAGAGAATGTTAGTGGTGATCTTACCTGGAGGGATTTGTTTGTCACATGCAATTCTTAACAAGTCTTACTTAACTCAGTAGATTATAGGGAGGTTCATGCATTTTAAATATCCAGGCTGCCTTCACTCTACATGATAGGCAGAGATTTCCTGCACTTTGGGGTGATGCTCTGTGTACATAACTGAAAGATGTCCATCTTCTCCTTGTGCCATTTAGGTAAATGGGTGCCTGCTAGATCCTGTACCTCCTGTGGTGATTAGGAAAGGATGCCAATCACTGCCTACCAGCATGATGGAAACTTCTATTGATGAAGGAATAGAGACAGAAGGCGAGTCAGAAGATGACCCTGCACAGGCATTTGCAGCCCTCCAAGCAGCTCGCTGTGGGAAGCGACGTCACACTCTGGCAGAAGTTACCAACCAGCTGGTGATGATGCCAGGCACAGGTACAGAAGTTAGTACAGACATCTCGAAGTTCATTTCCTGCTCTCAGCACTTAATCTAATAAGCCCAGGATGAAAACACTAGGTTTTAAGAGTGACAAGTATAAGACAGAGTTTCTTGGGTTTATTACTTAGCATTTGCTGTAATGGCCAAAGGGAAAAAAAAAAACAACCACAACACAATACCCCCAAACCGGATGCACAGACAGTATAAAACTAATGCAGCAAATACACAGCTGGCCACAGACATGTACAACCCCAATAGCACCTGGTAAATTCTGTCAGGTTGTTCTTTTTCACGTAACTAAATGTCCCAAAATTATTCACCCCCTAAAGATGTGCTGGCAGAAGAGGACAGTGGGGAAACAAAAACCTCTAAATTCTCAGGTATTCCAAAACTGATGGAATGATGACCAGCCTTTCAGGTCACACTACAGTCTTGTCAGGAATATCTACGGGGAGGAAAAAAAACTAACAAACAAACCACTGAATGATCTCCAAACAAGCAAGTGAACACCATCTGCATAGCACCTTATTGCTGCAATAATGCAAAAGCCAGTAGCAAGTCCCCATTCTGGTACTGCAATTGTTAAATTACAATTACTTTATGAAACTTGATTTTTTTTTTGTTTCATTTCCTCTAAGACAGTCAGGAATAGCTTGAGCCTGTGGCAATTCCTTTGCTTTGCTAAATTTTTGCTGCACTTTCCTTTTATTCTGGCTTTTGTTTTTTGTCACAGGGAAAGTCTACTCATTGGATGAAAACTCGTCTCTGGGCAGTATTGATTCAGAGTATGACATGGGATCCATTCAGAGAGATATTAAATTCCTGGAAGACACCCCTTCCTTGAAAGAAATAGTGCTAACTAACCAACAAGCACCCAGAATGACAACACCTTTCATAGGTCTGAGACCTGCCAATCCAGCCATGCAGGCACTCACTTCCCAAAAGCGAGAGACCCACAATCGCTCTCCTGTCAGTTTCCGAGAGGGGCGTAGAGCTTCTGACACATCCCTCACACAAGGTAATTATACTATTGTCATGACACATTATACCTAGACATGGTAGTAAAGGTACTCCATACACAGAAGCACCAAGCCACCTTGTGACTTGGTTGTTACTCAGCTTATCTCATGTTTGCTGCACTAACCAGATATGAATTAACTGATTTTCTGACAAGGGTTTTGCTCAACTCTTCTCCAGGAATTGTAGCATTTAGACAGCACCTCCAGAATCTGGCACGAACCAAAGGAATCCTGGAACTGAACAAAGTCCAGTTGCTGTATGAACAGATGGGATCAGAAGAACCACCTTCTCTGACATCAACTGCCACCCAGTTGCAGGACCTCATTAATAGTCCTCCACAGGTACTTAAACCAGAAATCAAGCTCCATCTTTTAGGTGTTAATGCTTTGGGACTGATAAGGAGAAGATAAGGTTTTCCAGAGCTCTGAGAAGAGCTAACTTACAGATAAAGTTACCTCTTCTCCTTTCCATCTTCTGCAGAATAGAGAATGGGCATTTGCAGGCTAGCCTTTACTATCCTCATGGTGTCAGTGATATGGCCCTGTTAGCTTTCCAAATCCAACATTTTATTACTACGTTTAATCTGAAGGATTTTTTAAGATTTAACAAAGCCCAATAACATCTTTCCTGGTTGGAGTTGGTCTGGTATAGTTGTAAGAAGTGCAAAAGCAGAGTGATAAGTTAACCTGATTTGCATAGTAAAATGCTGAATACCTTCTACCAGCTCCCTAGTTACTTGTTTCAAATGGAACAGGTCACAGCAAACAAGAATAAGTTTCTGTTAAACCCCAGGAATAAAACTGGTAAGAAGTACACAGGCACTGTAAGCACCTAATGTTCCAGGTGAAGCCTGCTATTCCTAGAGCTCCAGCTGTTACTTTCTGACTGCTGGAAAACTTCAGTTCTGACAACCACAAAGTTGTAATGTTTTCACAAGAATTTCTCACTTGATGTAAACATGCTACAGTGCTCATAGTATTCTTACAACAACAATTCACTCCCCCTCCCATGTCAGCATTCTCCAGCTTGCTAGAGATGCCTACTCCATGCTTATCCTCTTCACCACTATTGAAAGCTTTTCACCTTCTGTTTTGAAGCTGTGAAATGAGAGCTGCACAAAAGCACATTCAGAGTTTGGATGGTTTTCTAACCCTGTACATTTACTATTTCAGAGGGCAAGTCAGAAAATACATTATATATTAATATCATTCTAGTTACAGATCTAAGCCCTTGCCATTTTGCAGCACAGATAGCTTCGTAATTTAGGCTCCTCACCATGCAGGGAAAGTGGTGAGTGACACCAGAGCGCAGTCCATATGGCAACTATGAAACCTGTCAGGGGAAATCCTTAAAGAAAGGGTTGAGGCAGAAAAGCCTTTTATGGGGATGAAACTTGTTCCTCTTCTCTCTGCAGGAGGAAGCATCTCAGCAGCAGCAGGAAGCTGCCTCTGCTTTCCCTAATGGTGCACATCCCCCATTGTTATCCAGGCGGCAGAGCTTAGAAACACAGTACTTACAACAGAGGCTCCAGGTATCATACCTCCCTTGCACTAAATTAAACAAGCTGCTGTTACTACACAGCAGACTAGCCTTTTAGATCTTATTACTCAGGAAAATCAATCAAAGGCTAAATTAGCAGAGAACAGCTGAATTTGAAATTATGCTATATTTTTCTTTTGTCAGACACTGACCCTAATTATGCAAAAAGCAGACTATATTACTGCTGTTTTCCTACTCAGTCTGTTACTGTATAGTGTTATTAAAGCAATTCAAAGTAACTGCTAGTGAATACTTATTATCTGTGTTGCACCCCATAAAGGTTATGCATCACCATCTGAGGAGCCACTTCTGACCCCCTGGGGCTTACTGTTCCCTCCCCCCCCTTTTTTTAAACCAATTTTCATACAGCTTTAGTTTATAAAAAACTTTTTTCTAGCTTGCAGCTTCTCTTTCACTTGGGAAGAAATTTTCCTATGGATTTTTATCATACAATCTATCATGCAAAGATATTCTTTGTCTAAAGGTTAGAAGGCAATAAGCAGTAGTGGCTGTGGTTTTAGATAGTAGCTCTGTTGTCATAAAGTTAGACAATCTTCTTTCACTTGCTTTCTAGACTAATGCATTAAATCAAATGCAATTTAAAACAGCATTACTTTTCTTGCAGAAAACCACTCTGCTATCAAAAGCTCAGAATACTTGCCAGCTATACTGCAAAGAATTGCCCCGGAGTCTGGAACAGCAGTTACAGGAACACAGGTAAGAAGCTTTCAAACTATGCAGATATATTATTTATTCTTACTCTCAAGAGTAATAAAAGAACTGGAACAATATTTGTCCATTTAGAAATTCTTTGGAAAAGGAAACTTTCACTTTAAAATTTGTAAGGACACAGTCCTCCTTTTAAAAGAAGGACAACAGTCCTGCCATGTGCTTACAAATTTATGTGCTATGAGCTCTTTATCAGCTAACACTACTAGGGTGCAGGTAAACTGCAAATACCTGCATGCTTCATTTAGTGCTAATGGGTGTATAGAAGCATAGGAGGAAGCTACCCTACTACTTACATTGTTGTACTTAATTTCACCCTCATCCTCTCAATCACCCACTGTTTATAACCTACATATTGCAGTATTTATCATAAGTCAGAACACAGATCATCTATTTCTGCCTGCTGGGAAGCCCTGCAGTCATTAAGGTATTTCCTGTCTCATTCCCATGACCAAATAATTTTACAGTAAAGTAAATCAATTTTTTCATCTCATAATATCAGTTTAGAAGTGATGCTCCTCTGAAAAAGTTACAGTAAAGAGTGAATAGATATGATGTGTCCCCTTATAACTGTACGTATTACAGCAGACAAGATTTTAATTGCCAAGTTAAAGGTCTGTAAGCTCTTCATGAGCTCATCATTTGTTAATTGTCAAACAAGTAAGCAAGATAGATATCTAAGACAGTTACTATCCCCAAGTTGTGCAAAAGAATCACAGAAAGAGAAAGGAAAATAACCTAGCTACATGTGTTCTGGAACAAAAGGACTGAGGAGCAGAGGTATAAAATTACTAGATTTCCAGAAAGCATGCAATCTGTAATTACTTTTTAGCTTACGGCCACTCCTGACAACTGCAGAGTTGATTAATCCTAATCAAGAATTTAACTAACAGTACTGAGAGCAGCTTGGTGTACTTTAAGAATAAAAGGTCTGCATAGAGAAATAAGCTGGGAAGCAATAGATTCATTTTCTGAACACTATTGGCTTGCATCAGTAATAGGCTTCCTATTTCTGCATGCTTTGGGAATTGGCTGGCAGGAGACCTCCACTTTGTTATATCACAGGAATTTGTCAAAGGTAGCTATAACCTTGCATTGTGTTGTAAAGTCTTACTGTTTGTAGCAAGTCAAAAACATGGAGTTTCATAAAAGTTCATAGGGAGCAGTGCAGTTCAGAGAAAAAGAATATAGGGGGAAGGAGACTTTCTTCATTTGCATTAGTAGCCAGTGATACTCAAGTCAGCTCCCAAGTTCTACAGCGCAGTGAAGAGCAGGCTTGAAATACAAATACAATACATCTTATTCTTAGCAAACAAAGTTAAACAGCACATGGGGTTAACTTAATTACACAGGAGAAATTCACTAGGGGATTAAATGTTAGCAAAAGGAGGTCTACAAACTAAGCCTCTGTACATTTGCTGAAAGGTGAAGATTCTGGTCTGCTGTAAAATTTAATAAACAGATTGCCCAGGAATCTTCCAGTTCTGTACTTCACTCCCTGCTAGAACTGTTTGAGTGACTAGCATGCAAGACTCATGCTAGCACCTTAACACTTCAGAAGGTGAAAATAATTGCTGTTTATGTCCTTGATTCAGGCTGCATCAGAAGAGGCTCTTTCTCCAGAAGCAGTCCCAGCTGCAGGCCTATTTTAACCAGATGCAAATAGCTGAGAGTTCATACCCAAGGTCAAGTCAGCTGCCACTTTCATGCCAGGAGGAGCAGCAACAGCAGCAGCAATCAACCCAGTTCAGCCTGCAGCAGCCTCTGAGCCCTGTGATGGAGCCTTCCTCAGAACAAATGCAATATGACCCCTTCCTCAGTCAATACCAGAAGGTACAGCTGGATCCACTGCCACCCTCCCAGATCACCAGCTCATCACGCTTGTCATCACCTGTTCAGGTGCAGCAGCCACCACAGTCTTTACAATATTCATATCAGACTTGTGAATTGCCTGTTGCCACCTCTTCTGAGCCAGACTACCCAGATCAGTGCCAGTATTCCATGGACCCAGTACAACAGAGCAGTGTAGCATTGCCTGACAGCCAGAGCAGCTCAGCATCTCATGAGTGCCAGTCAAACTATGATGCATTAACCCTGTCAGAATTGCCTGGACTTTTTGATTGTGAAATGATGGAGACTGTAGATCCCCAGCACGGTGGCTATGTCCTGGTGAATTAATACCATGGGGTGACTAACATGAGAGTAGAAGACAGGACAAATGGAGAAGCATGTGAATTTTTGGGTTTTTTTTGTTCCTACCCCAAAGTTCATGGTAATTTCTTAACCCTTGAATTAACAGGGGAACTAAAAATCCACCTGACTGGAAAAAAAGGAGGTGGTGAGAAGTGTTTGGCCATTAGCTCCTCTTGCTGGTGGCAGGGGCTAGAGAACAGATTGTGCAGTTTCATCCCACAAAGAACTAGTTTGCATAGAAGGCAAAAAAAAGTGACTTTTAGAGGAAGGAAGTAGCCTCTTCTAAAAAAAATTTGGGGAGTTTGTCAGCATTCATCTAACATTCACTCGGAGAAACAAGAATGAGTGCACAATGTGTTGTACTACTTGGCAATAAAAGCAATAGGTTTTCATTTAAATTCAGGGTAGATTTGGGTCTGCGCTGATGGCAACTGTAATACTCTTGAAACAGTAGTATGATGTGGAATTAAAGGAAAGTTGCACTTTGGCATCCAATTGCTGGTTGAGCTACTGATCTGGAACTACTCCAAGGTAAGTCTTTGAGACCACCAGGCACCTCAGGCAGCCTCCACTTCCTCCTGCTAGCAAGTAAACAGTATTTCCCAAGCCTGCCAAGGAACTCTTAATTGTCCACCAAGGGAAGCTTCTGGATCTCTGCTAAGTGACATCTTGACTTTGTCAAAAGATACCTGGAACTGACACAGGGCACCACAGTGGTTTGTAGAGACCTCTGGGTGGGGATCAGAGTACTAAAGGATAAAGGATTAGCTAACAGAGAGATAGAAGGTAAGAAGTACCATGAGAAAAATCAAGAGCTGTAGCCAATGGCATTTAAAAAAAAATCCACCTGGGTGGCTTTTGAAATCAACCCTTTTTGCAGGCAGGCCTTTGTAGAGGGCTCTGTCTTGGAGAAGTTCCGATCACTGGAAAGGATCCATCTGTCCTTCTGTTGCATTTTAAAAACAAGCAAACAAACTGTGTTTTGAATTTGCAGTATGTGTTGCTGGTGGTTTATTGAGCTTTGTATATTTGGACAATTATTTAGGGTTTTAGAACTTAAGGATAAAAACAATGAGCTTAAAAAAAACCCCTGTGAAGTGATAGTGCTGTGCCTTTTTCAGTTCTTTATCAGCCTATATGCTTTTTTCTGAAGCAAGTAGACAATACCCCATTTATATCCTTGCTATAGCCAAAGTCCCTTCAGAGCACATGTTCCACCATGTGGAACATTATGTTTAACTTTCTTAAGTGTTTTGATTGCTCATGTATATATAACATTGAAAGTATTACAGCAATATTTAGCATCACGAACTGTTGATGTATCAACCATTTCAAGAAATACTAAACTCAACAAGCAGTTTGTGTCTCCAGAACTTTCAGCCATGAAATGCAAGTCATAGGAGGATTGTTTAGGAATCTGCAGAAAGCTTAGATCTCTAGTTTGGGTTTTGGCTCTAGCCTTTAAGTATTGTGGGACATTACAGGATGATAGACAACCAAGGCTCACAGCTAGACAGTTCAGCCGCCTTCTGAGCAAGCATTAAGCACAATTGCAGATTCATTAAAGCACAAAGAATGGCAGAGAAACTGTGCTGGTCACGTATGTAGAAACCACCACTCTTTGCTGGGAAGTTTGGTGAGCCAAGGTCTTTGATTCTACAAATAATGAAGGGGTGCATGCAGAAAGGTGGATAATCAGCCAGCCTTTACAGCAATAAGACCACATTTAAGTGTGGAATAGTAGGACTTTAGTCACTGCATTGTAGGCTGTGTGAAGGAGGTAAGGGTTTAAACAACTGACAGAAGGCACCTTGCTTCCTGTGTACTACAAATAGAGCGAGAACTCCTGTTGCTTTGTAGCCTACTCTGATATTGGTCCAGTTGTACAGCTGGACTCAATCTGTAAGTGCTCAGCTTCTACCTCTGATATCATAGTGACTCTCAAGGCATCAGAAAAGCAGAGTTTAAAGAACAGAGATCACATCCATACACTACTTAAGTGATGCAAGATAAAGAGGGCTAGAAAGCTCTACTGTAAATAGCTGAGATAGAAAAGGTTTTTATTGTGTAGTTTCCCTTCAAAAGGAAACTCATCTGACAGAGTAAATAGCTATGGAACACAGAAACCCCTATGACACCTTCAGTGACTAACAAAGGGAAGGGAAACGGCTTGACAAATACTGCAGCATAACAGATCAGGCATTTCACTACTGCAAAAAAAGAAAAAGAGATTCCTGTCCTTTCATTCCTTCTTCCCTACCCTAAAGCATAATAAACACTTTCTGGTATTTTAATATCTGACCGAGCACTCAAGGAACTATGCAGTGAGAACTGCTAACAGGACACACAATACTATGGAGTCAGGCCCAGTTCTGCTCCAGGAGCAGTTACTGCCATAACTATAACCACTTCCTTCCCCATCCAGCTTTAGGATACTGTACATTTCAGGACTTGAAGATAAAAATAATTCTGTTCTTGAGTTCTGCCATTCATTTATCAGGATGTGCCAACTAGTCTGAGCTTTGCAGTGCTGGTAAGGGGGAAGCTACAATGTTTTTTAATGTAGTTTAGACTGACTCTTCCCCTCAAGTATATTTAACATTTCATGTATTTCCTTTAAGCCAATTAGAATAAAAGGCTTCTAATGCCTTCTAATACAGCAGACTATCCATTGGGCACCCACTTCATACTACTCTGAAGTGGCTTTTTTCCTCAAATCCATTATGTCTAACATTAGAGAACTGTGTACACTACTGTTAGAGTAATAATTATTAGCTTTATTATCTTGTATTACTCCTTTGAAGAGACTTTGGTGTGATGTATATGGGGTAAAAATTTCATATGGAGAAAAGTGCAATATGTGTGTGTGTGGTACGTTCTTTAATGTATTTTTTTAAGGAGTTAGAGGGTTTAGTCTCTGCTTTGGGATAAATGCACTAGTTTTGTGAGCTCCAGTTTGGTAAGTTCATCTGTAGTATTTACATGCAACTGATATGCTGGACTCTGTAAAGCAATTACAGTGTATTAATACAAAATAAAGAGTATGTGCATTTCATTTTTAAATATCTAGTGAGCTGAAGCAGCCCCTGCCACTGTTGTGTTCTTAGCAGCCTCTTATGTATTATATTGAGGTTATTTTCTCTCTGAGGCACCAAGTTACAAATGACAAGAAAATGAATGTCTACTGCAAAGGCTGGATTTGCTAGACTGAAGTTTGCTTCCTATCATTTTGACATACTTGGGGTAGTTGATATCACTGACTTTTGAAGGCAAATATGAATGGGGACAAAGTATTCTAATAGCTTCAACAAAAAAAGCTGCATTTCTTTACTGCCTGCTATGCCTTGGAACGTCAAACACTGCAGGAACATGCCTTCAACACAGGCAAGGTCATCTGTCAGTGGTATAGCACCTTGACTTTGAAAGAGGAAACCTATTCTCAAAACTACTATCAGTTTTGATGTTTTTCCACATTAATCAGTATACCCTATCCAAGACATGCTACAAAAGCAGTTTAATGCTGATCATATAATGCTAAACCCTAGGAACACTGGGTGAAGGGGATGGGGGTTTGGGTAGTGCCAGAGGGAATCCATCATAATTTCTCTACTAACATAATCACAGCATGCCACTATGTCATTCCACGCTCCACTGAGAAGAGTACCAGCCTGGATTTGACCAGAAAAAGCACTTGCAGGGGGAGCTGCTTGGGATCAGAATTACTACCTCACAGAAAAAAATTAGACTTTTCTTTTTAGACATCATACTGGAACAGTTTCCTCAAGACTCCAAAGTTACTGTGAAATTTCTTGAGGTTAGATTTTTCATCTGTCTCCTGTTACATCAAGTGCAATAAAAAAAAATATTGTCCACAAGACAGATTTGCTTACCTGCTTTTCTAGTTTTCCACATTATCTTTACCTGTAAAAACTTTCCTCATCTGTACATCCTCTACAATATTTATTTTAGCAACTCTGCAAAGCAAAGTAGTTCGGGACAGGATGGGGGAACCTCAAAAAATTAAATCAACTCTTTCCTGGGATAAACAAAGCTCCTCAATTTCTCACTAAAAGAAACAGACTCAAATAAAAACAGTGTTCTAAACTCTTATCTTTCTCTGTAGAGAAAAAGGTTGCAAAAAAAAAAAAAAGATAGGTTCCTGTTACAGCCATTCTGGATAGCATAGGAACAGCTGTTAGGGAACTGAAGAACAGGTTCTTTTTAAAGTTAATTACATGATCTGGACCACACATACTTTCCACTAATTTAATTCTTCTTTAAAAAAATGGATTAGTACAATCTAATGCTATAGATATGGTTATACCATCCAGCATCTCTTACAATGGTTATATTTCCATAGATGTACAGGACTGTATTGATTGGAAATAGGTGTCAGTACCACATGGCGATTTTACTGACTGTTCCTAAATTAAGAGGTTTTTGGAAAGCTACTCATGCAACAATAAATTACACCTAGGTCCTACTGAGCTAGTTATGCTACCAACTGCCAAGGGTTTGTATTTCTGCAGTCCACATACATACAAGGTTTAAGGCAGACCAAAGAATCAAGGCACTGCATGGGACACTGCAGTCTTTTGTAAAGACTGGAAAACTTCCTGCCACAACACTGTTACAGTACTTTCCACTTTCATTAATAGAAGACTCATTCAAAATTACTTGAGATCAGAAAACAGTAGGCAAAGTTGGGGAAAACTTTTCTTCTATGGAATCAGAAACAATAAGATTACTCATCACGTTTACTGCTCTCCCCCTTCTCTGCTCAGACAGCAAGTTTGAATTGGCCTGTAAAGAGACCTGAGAAGAAAAGCCCCACTCCTAAGAATGGAAGACATTGATATTCATTAATTGCATCTCCTGTTAACTACTTTCCTTAAAGCCTTTTACCCTGATCTGGGGTGTTAATAGGCTTACTTTGACTTAGCCTAAGACAATCTAGGACTTTCCTCCAAGAATAGACGTTTCTTTCCTCTAGAACTATAAGCAACAGTGAAAAATTCATCTTACTCTATTTCTTGAAGCACTACACCACTGTCCTGTTGAGGGTGAAAACTGAAAGTGAACCTTATCTGTTCTCTGGTAATTTAGGCAGAAAGTCTACATTCACAAAGAGAACAGGCAACTCCAGAAGAGGCTCTGTGGAAAAGCAAAATGCCATGCTCTTCACAGAGGGAACAGAGACCAGAAGGTAACTAACATCAGGGAAATGTTACAGTTCTTCCATAGGACTGAAACAACAGTTATAGGACACAAAAGGTCATGACATGTGTATGTATATATGTGAAAAAAAATTAAAATCTTTATAGCTCTTTTCTTAACATTACTAGCAACACTCCTGTGACCCTCAGGGTTTATTGAAGAAACCCTTCCAATAGGAAGAAAAGTGTGATGCTCCGGGATGTCAAGCAAAAGTTAGTGTAGTACCCAGCAGATTGACCTATCTTTCTACACTGAAACTGCCATCCCTGTTGCATTTGTTGTAGCAACCTCAGCTACAACTGGCCATGAACAGCTGCAGCTGAGCAGTTAGTATGACCCACTGGGAAACAAAACACTTCGCAACAGAATTTGTAACTTGGTTTGTAACAGTACTGACCAATTCACTGATCATCTTCAACGTTCCCATGAATCAGACGCATCCAGACAGGATACTGGTAATGCTGTGCCTTAACTTGACACCAAGCTCGACACATGTAACATCTCTCACGATTGCTTTCCCACACACCCTAGTCCTCTGCTGATTCCCAAAACTCCTGATACAGTCTTAGGCAACGATCCAAGTGAGAAGGGTGAAGCGCCATATCTGCCTGCATGTCCCGCTTAACCAGAGATGTCAAGTCAGAGACCACAGGATGACTCAAGCTGCGCAGAGACAGGGACTGTTAGTCACTCCTTCCGCAACAGCACCACAAACAGGCTACACACAGGACAGGAAAAAGAACACAAACACACTTTCCCATACAGACACAGTCTTTCACTGCTAGCAGCCAAAGCAAAACCAGAGAAGGTCCCACCTTAAGGTGTTACCTCAACTAACTTTAAAAGCTGTCTGGAAGACACTCCACTCCCCCCACCCCACAATGCAAAAGCTAAGCCCTCCTTATCCCAGTGGAGACAGGAGAAAGCCCTCTCCCTCACTGGGATAAGTTCTGACTTACAGACTAGGTCAGAGCCTTTAAATCCCTTGCAGAGTTGCAAAGCACAGCATTTCTCTGCTGGGCCTCAGGCCAGCAGAGCTTTCCTTTTCAGCATTATCTGGCTGACAGTGCTCATTTAAGTCCCTGGCAGATGGATCAGCAGTAAGGCTGTCACAGGAACACAATACACACAAGGCAGCAGCCGACTATCAGCACAGTTTATGCATGGGGTGAAAGCAGAACACATACACATCTCTTCTGCTGATGAGGCTTTTACAATCTGAGTGTAGCTTTAAAACTGCATCTGAATTTGGTGCATAACATCTCTATGGGTGTGAGCTTCAGCCTCTGCTCACCTTGCACTGGAGTCCTAAACACATTCAGGATAAACCTTGAAAAGCTTCATCCCCAAGTCCTTTTTGTATAGAGCAAAGCAAAGTAGTGTGGGGGTGGAGTGGTGGAATTAGTTGAAGGAAGAGCAGAGAGAAAGCCCATGAAAGAACTGGTACATTAGAAAGAAGGAAAGGGTGACCATCTTGGAGAGGGCTGCAGGAGCAGGTAGCAAATACTCTCAATGACAGCTCAAAAAGACACAAACCCCTATCACACATGCACTGCAAAAACCTGATCCTCTGCATGTACAAAGCAGGAAGGACTTCTGCAGACGAGAATGCAGGCATATGGCCAGAAAAGCTCCAACAGTGATACAGCCAACAGCTGGAAGCTTTAGTCTTGCAAGGCTTCAGCCAAATCTAGACTGTTCCTCCCAGTAGAGGCAGATTTGTATACTTGGATAGGTAAACAGCACCAAACAGCAACAAGGCTGCATGCATTTACCTGGAGCTATACTGACTTGGGCACTGGAAGGATGCACCCACCCAGCTGCAAAACAGAGTTGGCCGACTTCCTGATTAAGAGCAGGTTTGTCGGCTAAAGATGAAGTCTCCCCTCCCTCACCAGCTCTGCTTGCTGAGATACTAACTCAGGATTATCTGAAACATCATAGACAAGCTGCAGAGCTCAGCATAGTCCTTCAGATCAACAGCATTGCCCAGTCCTGTGCTGCCCAGAGGAATACTCCACATCACAGCCATGCTTCTTCCCAGCTTGTGCAAAGCCTGCACAGAACACCCATGCTGATGCGCACTTTGCTCATGTGTCAAGGAATTGTGACACTTGGAGCCATACGCTATAGCACTGACAGAAGTCATCTGCTTTACAGCAACAGCCAGTGCAGGACTGTGCATGCAAGTACAAGCTGCTTTCCTTCCTACAGCTCCTCCCAAGAGGCAGACTTTCTCCCACAGCAAAACATCAGGCCCATAAAAGCAAGCACCAAAATAATAAATGCTTCACCAGCACCTCTTCTTGACAGGCCCAACACCCTGCAGCACTAAGAAGGACAAGTTTATTTCATGTCTACTGCTGAGCATACCTTCATCTAGCCCTTGTGAGGTGGCAAATGCAATCAACAAAGCAGAGCTTGAAGTTGAAGAGCAGCATGCAAGCCAGGCAAAGGACTGTCTCATGACACGAGAGAGACTTTGGAGGTTTTGTCTCCTGACAAACGATCCCTTTTTCATTGGGACCACATGCTTTTTAGATTCAGTTCTTCTCCTTTGCCCCTTCTCAACTCAGCCTCCAGGAGGTGAGGGGACTATTCCCCTCCTGCTGCCCACTGCCTAGAGAAACATGACATAAACATGAAGGCTGATGTGAATGGGGAATGAATGGTAACATCCAGGTGTGAAAGCACTGAAAGGAACAAAGTGTGGGAGAAGGGCTTTAAGAACAGAAGGTGTAGATGGCATCTAGATTAACAGCACATTCAGATCTCAGCACATGGTGAGTTAATCCTGACAGCTCACAGAGTAAGTGGGGGGTAGAAGAGTGAAGCAGATTGAGAGACTGATCACTGTTAGCTCCTAAAAGGGTACATCCAAAACAAGCATCTCACTGCCAATCTAAGAATCCAGGAGACCCAAGGAAGATGCCATAGGCATCACCCCATCTTCCATCATTGCAAGGAATCCTGACCAAATCACGTGGATACACACATCTTGGTGCTTGCGAGCATGTGGGCATGAAAGTGCAAGTAAGATCAAGTTTATTTTAAATTGAAATCACATTTTCCCCTCTTCTAAGACCTCACATTGTTGCAACACTATTTTCCACATTAACTGAAGAACACAAGGTGTAGGTGGAATGTGTATAGACTTAATTGTTGGACAATGCAAAGGGGAAACACATATGCCAGGCTTTATGCTATGGCTGGTTTAGGGGATTTGAGAAAAAAAAAAAACCAACCAGTCTTATCCTAATGGCTGTTATTTCCAATAAGAATGGAGCTGATGGGCAGAGGGCTGCATTACTTATAAACAAACAAACAAAAAAAAAATTGTGGATGAATTTTACAATTAATCACCACATCAAATAGCAGCTGGATCTACCTAGACTGGAACTGCTTAAATAGAAAGTTGGCAGCCACATCAGATGTGCACATCCTGAAAGACAGAGGGCTGCATTTTGCAAGTTCTCTAGTAGATCTGAAAAGGCTCAACTAAGTTTACATTCACACAAAAAAAAAAGCAAGGACTCAGATAATTTATCCCTAAGATGGACAGAGTGGGTAACCTCTTTAAAGGTTCTTAGAGGATGTTTCTGAAGGAGCTGATCCAAGAGAAGGACTTGCTCATTGGACTGCTAAAGCAGTTTCAGACATGCAGACCTGTCTGATGATAAGGCATATTTAGTAAATACTGTTCTATGCAGACACATAAGTATTTGTAAAATCTTTACTTTATATAAAGTAAATGGAGAGAAAGGGCACCCTCTTTGCCTTTAATGGCATGGCCCCCTAAAAGGGTCAGAACACAGAGAAGAATATTCTCAGAAGCAGAGAGCTGAAACAAAAAGGCACAACAGCAACAGACCAATGATAATCAGACTTTACAAATACTGAAGCAGGGAATGCAATGCAAGAGGAGACTTGCAAGTTTATTTAGCTGCCACTACAGAGGACATGACTGAATGCAATACTATATGACAAACAGAGGGTAGAACTTAATCTCTTAATTTGTGTATTTTCTAATGAGGGAGTAGAGCATGACTACTTAATCATTTATGAGAACACCCTAAACATAAAATTGAAGAACATGTAAGACTGAATATAAAATTATAGCAGAAATTAATTCCCCCCTCCTCCCTTTCCCCCTCCACTACTGGACACTTGAAGTGCAAAACTGGAAATGGTGCATAAATTCTGTAGCCCTGACCTTCACGGAGACAAAAATACAAGGAACATTGCCAAGCAGGTCAACTGAGTGTAGAGAATTGCAAGTTAAGACAACAAAAGCATTGTGATTTTTGCTGATTCAGATTATTTTCTGATGGGAATATTATATTGCATGTTTGGACTGGAGGTCAGATGGCAGAAAGCTCATTTTAAATATGATGAAAAGAAACTTCTAATTGGGTGACTCTCACAGGGAATCAACTGTGAATTAGGTACACAAAAACTCAAAGGAATAAGAATCAGGAAAATGAAGTGAGAAATAAGGCAGATTTAGCAGCTAAAGCAGCAGCCAGCCTGGGGCACATGGAGCAACTAGTAATGGCTGTTATTTTGGCACAACAGAAACAACAGGACCAAGGCAGACAGAAAAAGGAGGAATTGATAAACTGATGTCATAACAGTTTACATGATAACTAGAAAAAAATAAGTTAAGTAGCAGTGTGGAACAGCAAAAATAGAAACAGGTGCCAAGAGATTGGATCCAAAATTGAAATGTGCAGAAGAAGAGGCAAGACAGACACAAGTCACCTCCCCGTGCCACCCCAGCAGGCTGTCAGACTGCACGCAGGCTTACAAGTACATGTTAGAATAAGTGGACAATAACAGCCCACAGCAATGAATATTGTCTGGTAGCGATTCCTTTTTCAGAGGGGTTACAGAGCCTTCCAGTACTCATATGCGAGTAGGAGACTTTGTTGTGTGTTTGAAATTGACACCCAAAACCCCCACAATCTACAGTCTAAATGGGGAGGCCCTTTTGTAAATATGAACAGATGAACCTCCAGCATTTAACAGAAATAACCCTCCTTATAAACAAATGCCACAGGTGAAGGAAGACACAAGAAAAACTAGAGCAGGACGATCAGCAGGGAGGTAAAAACATGTAGGAAGGGCAGAGAAAAAAAAAAAAAAACAATTTGAAAGCTTCACCAATCAAGGGAAGCTCACTCTTTCAGTGGAGATTCATGCACCTCTTACTGTTAATGGCAAAATAATGCATGTTTCTGCCTCCACTGCTTTAAGGATTGCAGGAGGTGATTGCAAGGCATCTGCACTATTGCTTACACCTCAAGATACAGAGAATAACACTGTGTCACTGACTAAGGTTTCCAAGTCTAAAGGAATATACTCTGTGTGGACTAAACATGATATTAACCCAATTTGGACAGGTTATTCTGATTCTCAGTGGTTGAAAATTAGTAGAACAAAGAGTAATTAGAACATGGACATGCAGACAGACTAAGAAATTTTAGGTTAATCTGAGTGTAAAATCCCAAGACAGACTGGAAACTGAAACCAGGGAAGAGACATGTCTAGCTCACAGTATCCTCTAATTTTAAAGAGAAGACCCCAAATGAAAAGTCAAATCTACAGTTTCGACAGAGAATACCATTCAGTGCCAGTAATTCACTGTCCACAAGCTAACATCAAACAGCAAAACTGTGTATTATGTTAGAAAACCCACAAATATTACAAAGGATGAGAAGTTAATCCTGCGGGCTCAGAGAGCCAGGTGGGGCCCAGGAGGGGGGTAAAGATTGAGAAACTGAACCTTGCAGCTCCTAAAGGGGTCAAAAGGCTTATCCAAAACCCACACATCACCACCAATCTAAGAATAACCATGGAAATGCAAGCAGGATGCCATAAGGCACCATCCCTGTCCTCAGCATCATTGCAGGGAATCCCAAACAGACCACATGGTTATATACATATACACACACATACATACATACACACACATATCATGGCAACATGCTCATGAGTATGTGGGTACAGGGGTGTAAGCAATTCAAGTCAGGCTTGTTTTAAAATAAAATCACCTTCCCCTCCTGTTAAGAACTCACACTGTGGTTTGCTATATTGCCACAACATTATTATCTGCAACTGTTTCTAAACAACACAGCCTATGTGTGGGATCATCCTTCTCCCACCAACCAAAGACAGCAGGAGTATGCAACAGGAACCTTTGTCACCTCCCACCCGGCCTCACAAAGCTACAGAGATGAGAGGGGCAGTTCACCAAGTGGCTCACAGTGGCTTGTTTCAAAAACTGTCTGCAAACCCAGGCAGACAGCTCTCCTCTGCTCCAGTTACACTCAGCTCACCTCAAAGCCGCTTTTTCTAACCCAAACTACTGCAGCCAGACTTTATAATCAAAGCTGAGACTGAAGCACACAACAGCAGCACCCACATGACAATACCAGGATGTCCAAAACACTCTGTCCATGCCCAACCTGCTGCTAAAAGGAAAATGGAGTTATGCTGTGAGACACACTGATTTCTCTTTGTTCCCCTACAAGCATTGATATCAATAAAAGGCTATTCAGCAAAAGACAACTCATACACCAGATATTATCTTTCCAGTTTATTTCAAAAGTTCTGTCCATTTTTCCAGGGCTTTCCAGCGAGGAATCAATACAACATCCCTAATGGGAAGGCTCCATTTCCCATAAGCTGTGACTCCGTGTTATGAAAGAGTTTAAATACAGCTGTTTGAGAAGAGATCTCTTTGCTCAAAAAGGTACTTAAATGTGGCAATTTTCTGCAAGGAAAATGCTGTAAATGGTTTTATGTAACAGTCCCTGCTGAACTGACTTATCAGCAAATAAAGGCTACAGTGTTTTTTTAAGAATCTATGTGGTGTTGGTTTGCAGAATAGGAGCAAAACGAGTTGCACACAGAAAGCTCGTAAGAGGTTTGTTCCCAAAATACTCACAAATGGACATTTACTTAGCTGAGAATTATATGCTGAGTTCTGGAAAGGTTAGGCACATTTAGGGAGTTCATAAGCTCTCTGCAGCTTGTCTCCTGCAGGCTGCTATAGCAGAGAGAAGCCGAGAGCACGCAGCTGCTGACGTCAATAGGGTAAATAATACCATGTACTGAAATCACCTGGGTATGCATTACCCTTTCCACAGAGCCTGCTGAGCACACTGTGCTGCAAAGCAGTCTGGGAAGCCCAGGTGTCTGCTTGCATGGAAAATGCTACATCAGATCAAGCAAATATTCTCCAGGACCAGCACCCCCCAAGAAAAAATAAATACATTAAGCTTCTTGGGGCTCAGGGTTGTCTCTTTCTTTGAAAGCACAGTATACAGCACCATTGCTTAGGTCACGTACCAAGAGCTGGGTACAATGATACACAGATGCCAAATAGCAAAACCTCTCAGAAGAGAGCAAAGGCAACCTTCCCTATTCCTGGGCAGGCTGTTCTGTTTGCAGCTAACAGCTTACATCTTAGTCGCTTGGAGAGGCCACTTCTCTGCTGGTCTGGGGAATCAGGAGCTTACGTGTCCACAAAGGCAGCAGAGTTCCCTTTTAGGCTCTGCAAGATCTGGGGTCCTCTCCTTCAACAAGACAGCCCACCAAGGCTGGTCTGCATGAGGGACTTGCAGCAACCAAAGGGAACTGCACAGCAGTGCTGGCTAGCAAATACTGTCAGGGTCTCAGACTACAGCACCCAGAAAATGGTAGGTACATTAATAGCAGATACTCAGGCAAGTAACTCTTTAAATACCTATAAAGGCAGAATCACCCCCACCTCCGCTCAGAAAAACAGTGCTAAAGCTGGCAAGTGAGTGCACAGCACCTCCCAAACCCCTGCCCAGCGCCCTAGCTACTAGGCCACACTGTTTCTCCAGCAAGCTGGGTCTGCTGCCTTCAGAGAAGGCAGAAGAGGAGCTAAAGCCAGGGGTCCTGCCTGTCAGAGTTCAGGCATGTACTCCCACCCCACATTACCAGCCTTGCAGACTGTAAGCTCCAAGTGTATCAGTCTGTCTGGGGTGAAAAGGGGAACAACAACTGGAACCACCATGCAGAAAACCTGGCTTTAACCTCTTTCCCTGGATACACTTGCTATGAGCAAAAGCAGAAGGACATTATTAATGCAGCAAATTAGTGGTGGAGTCTTGTTAGCACTGCTCACGTCACTGCAGCTACATTAAAGGCTGTTGGAGAGATGTATGAATTAGTCACACTAATCAGGGCACTGACAGCAAGATCTGGGGGCACATCAATGGCAATGGCTGCAGCTTCCTGCTTGCAGTACCTTGTCATGTCTGGAGGCCAGCTGCTCTCCTTTCTTGACAAGCGTTTCCTTGGAGCGGTTGCCATGTTAACACATCTGTCTGGGCCATCCTACTTGTCAAAACTTTAAGGTAATTTAGCACAGAAAGCCAAGGAAGGTTCTGAAGTGCTTTAACCCTTTTCATGCACTGAGCAAGCTCTTCCCCAGGAAGATGGCTGGAGCAGTGGCAAGCCAGACAGAATTTGCAGAGCTACTGATGGAAATAGAAATAGCAGCCAAATTTTCCCTGCCACAGGATCCACCAACTCCTCTGGATGCAGCGAGTTTAAAAAAAAACCCAAACAACCAAACAAAAAACCACCACACCCTAACACCAAACCCCCAAAAAACAAACAACAACAAAAGCACGTACACACAAAACCCCCCAAACCCAACAGCTCCATACTAGGAGTCCTGGTCTGTCAGCAACTGCCTAGAGCCTGGTTCACCAAGGCACAAACCAGATAGTCTTATGCCCAGCAGCAAATGATTCCCACTCAGCATAAGCAGCAGGCTCCCAGAGAGGTACACTCTGCACATCCTACTCTAAACCTTAGAAAAACATGCCCACAGCCAGCACACCTGCACACAGACCTCACCACAGTAAGGCTTATTGCTACAAGGCATACCAACTCAGGATTCCCTATTTCTAGCCACAAGGTAAATGACCCTTTTCCATCAGAAACAGCAAAACACTGAGGGTCTCCGTGAGCACCCCCCAGCTGCAAGATGATGCTGTGGTATCCAGACCCTCACCCTCTGCTCTGACAGAGCCAAGCCCAGCAACCTCCAAGACCTGCATGGCTCCAGACAAGCCTGGATCAAGGACTGGATTAGGCCAAGTCAAACAAAACACTGGCTGTGTGCTCTTGAACGAAGCGCACATGCACATGGGACCCTGCTCCTCCCTGGACCTGTTTGATTGTGCTGCCCTGAAGGAGCAGCTGTGCCTGGCACTGAACTGTTGAGGCTCCCACCAAGCTGTACAGGACAGGAGAAGTTAACGCTATATGTTTACAGCATTGTCTGTGAAAATAAAAGTCAAAAGACACTTACTGTTTCCCCAGAAAGCCTCTAACAAGAGTGAGAGTAAGCAAAACCCAGCCAAGGTATCATGAAGCCAGAAGGCTATTTTTCCCCTTAATACCTCAGGTTGCCACGCAGCACTCTAATGCCAAGCTCCAGTTAAATAAGCAAGACTCTGACCTCCTCCTAGAACCTTTAGCCTTTCTGATTTAATCCAGGCCCTTAACCTCTAGCTCCAAAGACACTCTTGTGGCCCCAAGCACTCCACCTCGTTTTATTAACGTTTCTTTAAAGTAATCACATATTTGAAGAGATGCCAGAGCTCTGATTCAGTACTGCCAGCCTAAAAAGATTAGATGTTTCTCAGTTCTCCAGAACAATTTAGCCTAAATATTGGTGAATGACAATTAACTGGTGCATTTAATACTCCATAGAGCAAAATGGACTTGGAAAGCAAACACTTCGAGTGCCATTCACTTCATTTCAGCAGAAGCAGTTACAATGACAACCAGAATTTTGGGGAAAGCTTTCCAAAAATCAGTCAGGAAGGCTCACAGAACCTACTTCAAAGAGCCTACAAAGACAGTCTGCTTCAGGAACAAGCATTTCTTAACTCCAAAGAAGCCCCGATAACTCCCTTCTGACCTGCTCAGATGACATGATTTGATCAAGATAAACACAAACACAGCAACACCAAAAAAACAAGGGTTCATAAGCAGCTCATACATGTATTACCCTTGACTCAGAACTGGAGACTGAGTAAAAAGTACAAAGTGCAAGAAATACCCATGCATTTTTGCTTTATTTTGAACTTGTTGCCTAGAGCCCTGGCATGACATATCCAGATTTTTGTCTTTCCCTGGGGTATTTGTTCCAGAATACCAGTCTTTAAAAGGGCTGATTTTTATATCAACAGTTCTTAGAAGCCACAATGGCAATTTTTTTTTTCTCCAAAAGAATTAATTGTAAACTGCCTAAAAATAAGCCTGGAAAAACTCAGAGGGGAAAGCAACATCAGCTTCTGGCAGCTTAATTACAGCACTTTTTGTACTGTGTGGCCTCCATTGTTCCTAGCTGGGTCACTGGGGGATGGGGGAAACCTACTTTACAGGCCAAGAGACCTCCTGTAGTCATTGAGCAGCTCAGAGACATTCAGTTATAAAGCAACAAAGGGAAACAGCCACACCCCTTCACCTGGTAACCAGAAGGACCTATACTTAGTAGCTACTTCTCCACAGCAATCCTCAACTCTCAAATCAAGTCATCTACATAAACAAGGGCATTCTGTTTTCCCTGAACAGAGAGCAGTGGGCTATTGGCATCTGACTGTAGGCTTCCAGGAACCACCTCCTAGGCAAGACTAGGAGCCACTCAGGGCTCAGTCTATACAGTGCCCGACAAAGACATGTTACAAACAGGATACAGAAACACAGCATCACAGGTTGTGGTTACAGGGAGTCACTGGTGCTGCAGAGCCACTACTGTTTTTGCCAAGCACAGCCACATCTCACACAGCACAAGCTCTACACAGACTCAGAATAAACAAGGCTGCCTACAGCCAGAGGTGCAGGTCACTGTCCTGCCAACACACCAGCCCTCAATCCTGTCTGGCAGTGACCTGCTTCAATCAGCAGAGCACCTTAATGTACCTTTGGAGCCCTCAGCCACACTTCAGCTGCCCTCCCCAGCCAGCCAGAGAGCTTCCTCCCAACACACCTCCACCCCACAAACCCCCCTCATTCCTCCCATCTTACCTCCATGCCTCTAGCTATCAAAAACCCCACGCAGCATACAGTCACCACATCCTCCACCTGCATCCAACTCAACCACAGAGAAACTTCTTGAGTGCTCAGTGCCACCCAGGTGGTGGCAATCAGGGCTTGTTTAGCAGCAGCCAGGCAGGCACAGGTGCTCCAGAAGCACAGAATGAAGGCTGAGGACTGTGCTGCCCACCAGCCCAGAGGGGCAGGGGGCCACGCTTTGGAGACTCTGTGTGATGGGTTGACCCTGGCTGGACGCCAGGTGCCCACCAAAGCCATTCTATCACTCCCCCATCCTCAGCTGGACAGGGGAGAGAAAAATATAACAAAGAGCTTGCGGGTCGAGATAAGGACAGGAGAGATCATTCACCAATTACCATCACAGGCAAAACAGACTCAATTTGGGAAAATTAACTCAATTTATTACAAATCAACCAGAGTAAGGTAATGAGAAATAAACCCAAATCTCAGAACACCTTCCCTCCACCCCTCCCTTCTTCCCAGGCACAACTTCACTCCCAGATTTCTCCACCAAGCCCCCCCAGCGGCACAGGGGGACGGGGATGGGGTTTACGGTTATCACACGTTATTTTCTGCCGCTTCACCTCCTCAGGGGGAGGGCTCATCACACTCTTCCCCTGCTCCAGCGTGGGGTCCCACCCACGGGAGACAGTCCTCCACAAACTTCTCCAATGTGGGCCATTCCCACAGGCTGCAGTTCTTCACGAACTGCTCCAGCATGGGTCCTTTCCACGGTGTGCAGTCCTTCAGGAGCACACTGCTCCAGCGTGGGTCTCCCACGGGGTCACAAGTCCTGCCAGAAAACCTGCTCCGTGGGCTCCTCTCTCCACAGATCCGCAGGTCCTGCCAGGAGCCTGCTCCAGTGCGGGGTTCCCACGGGGTCACAGCCTCCTTCGGGAACCCACCTGCTCCGGTGTCGGGTCCTCCACAGGCTGCAGGTGGATATCTGCTCCACCGTGGACCTCCCTGGGCTGCAGGGGGACAGCCTGCCTCACCAGGGTCTTCCCAACAGGCTGCAGGGGAATCTTCGCTCCGACGCCTGGAACATCTCCTCCCCCTCCTTCTTCACTGACCTTGGTGTCCGCAGGCTTGTTTCTCTTACATGTTCTCACTCCTCTCTCCGGTGGCTGTTTCTCACTCGTCACAACTTTTTTTCCTTCTTAAAAATGTTATCACAGAGGTGTTACCACTATCGCTGATTGGCTCGGCCTTGGCCGGCGGCGGGTCCGTCTTAGAGCCGGCTGGTATGGGCTCTCTCGAACACAGGGGAAGCTTCCAGCAACTTCTTACAGAAGCCACCCCTGTAACCTCCCCCCCGCTACCAAAACCTTGCCACACAAAACCAATACACTCTGCATGGTCTGGCTGCTGCACGCCTGCAACAATTCACATGTCCTAGTGGTGTTCTTGGTGCAAAAGCCACTGGGGTGAGGCTGACATGATCCAATCAGTTTTTGCAAGCACAAAGGAGAGCTCCAGGAAGAGACAACGTAAGGCACGTAAAAAGCTCTTTCTTATTACCAAGTGCCGTAGTTTGTGGAGAGCATCCCTCAGAGTGTGATGCTGGTATCTAGAGTTTGGTTCATAAAATAGAAAAAAGCCAGGACGTTGCCCTCACAGGCACTGTTTCTGTGCAAAGGCCTTCCCATAACCAGCAAGGACCCCAGGATCTGGGTTATGCTGGGTTTCACACAATAGCTCAGAACACGCTCCCCTAGCTCTCCAGAAACACAGCTTTTTTTGTGGAGTGAAGACAGCATGTGAGGGGTTATTGGGCTAGTGCACCAATTCAGGCTGTATCTAAACAGAAAGAAAAATGGCCAAAACATTTCTTAAGAGGAGAGGCAGCTGATGGCCAGTAGCATCTGATCTCCTGCTGCCAACAGGCAATTCAAGCACCCAGGGTGTTTGGAGCCAGGATCAGCCGCTGCATTTTGTTTTCAGTAGTGCCCTTCTCCCTGTTTTTAAAGTAGGTCTCAGTCACAAGGCAGGTGAGGCTAAAGGGTTTGCTGGGAGGGATTTGTTCTGTCAGAGGGGATTTTGGAGACAGTACTACAAAGTCTGCAGTCTCAAAGGACAGAAATTCTCTGCAAAGTAAAAAAAAATTTTTTTTTTGAAACAGAAAGTAACACTCCATATTTGAGAATAAAAGAAAATATCCAAAACCTCAACAGAATGGTTTTAAAAATATAACTGGGAACAATCTGACTTTTCTAACCAGATTGTGAGGATAAGGCCCTACTGACAAGCTTAGCTCCAGGCACCAAGGGTATTTCCAAGGTCACACAAAAATACCCAACAAGTGAGACGGTGTGTAAATTTAGCAGAGTCACATATTCCTCACTGCTGCATGGCACTTTAATCTGGCTTAGCTACACATTTCCGAGGGTTTCCCTGGAGAAGGTCCACCAATCCCCCCATTTATTCACTAACCAAGGTGAATGTTAGACAAAGGCAGGGAGAAACACGTGCTTTGCCATACTGGCTCTGAAACTGATAGAGTTCTGTGGGCCTACAGCTGAGGACTTGAAGGATGAACTTGTCAGTTCCCAACAGAGAGAAACTGCTGCTAGCTAAAGGGCAAATCACTTTCTCGGGATTTCTGGAAAGCTACGGTACCCAATGCTGAATGGCTCACCTGGGAATTATCCTGTAACTCCAACTTTTCATGGGTGTACAGGTGATACCTTTAGCTTCCTGTACAACTGTTCCCTCTCTGCAGTGGTCTGAAACATTGACCTGCCTACAGGGGAGTTGCTGGAGTTAATATAGTCATGCCTGAAAGACTGTTTCTTAGACAATACAGACAGGAACAAAGCACCAGCTGGAACAGGGAAGAGCAACCCAAAAGGATAAGCCCCATAAAACACATTTTCCAGCTCTGGAAAGCAAGTTCCCTGCCTGCTCTGCCTGTAGGCAGAGAGAAGCTTAAAATTTCTCAGCCGTGGGTAATTTCATTTTAAAAAGCTGTTTGTAAGAAATGTCCACTCCCATCACACCATCTGCTTTAACACCAGACCCTTCACCAAGCACTTGCTCTGTGAATGACATCACTGCCCAATAGCAGAGTCAACTACATGTAGACAAGGTAGCCTCTAAAATAAACAAGTCTGGTTTCTCTTTTCATGTTGAAGGTCTTGTATTTGTTGTACCTTCCAGGAAACAATCAGTTAGTGGCTATTAAGTTTATTCATCTAACTCAAGTGATCACAGCAGCTTAAATACACTCCTTTAGAGGCAGAACAAAAGCGCAGGTCCTCAGCAGTGGAGCTCTGGTTCCACTGAAGTCAGGCAAAGTTCTAATTTCACTTCAATGTTCAAAGATTTCACCCTTTGTCTTTAGGGAAGTGCACACTTTGGAAGTGGGGCTGTTTTGAGAGCACTTGCCATTTTGTCCCATCCCCGGAAAGGAAGGAGCATAAAAACATTTTGTCTTTACTGTTGCTCAGTAAACCAAAGGCAAAAACAAGAGAACTGAAGCAAATTAGCACAGGGTTGTTCGCAGCTTTCACTAAGGTAGCTGTCTCAGAGACAGGTGAAGAGTCCCATAGCAGGGATTCAGGTAAACATTTCCCTTCTTACACACAGTAGGTTGTGGGATGCAAGGGCAGTTTTCTGAGGAGCCTTTCATATAAAACCAAAGAGCTTCCATGAAAAATCTGGAATTCCACCAAAATCAAAGCTCTTGAACTAAGCAGATATCTGGCCTAGCACAGCTGAAGCACAGTGCTGTCATGACCATGGTTATGAACAGAAGGCAGCTTTCCAAGCCCTGCCACCACTACTGCTTTGGAGGGACCTCAGACATGGCTCCTCCCTGCCCTCACAATTAATCTCCTTCCTGCTCTTTTGCTGCCTTTTCTGTTTAGGCAATGCTGCTTGCATGGGGGGCTGTCTTTCATTGATGTTACTCTCTCATTCAAAGAAGTGTCTTTCAAAGCAGGTAGAAATCGTAGTGGAGATAGAGCTGCTGTCCCTTCTACATGTGTAAGCAGATCAAGATAAACACATGGGTGAGACATTTACATCAGCCTGCTGGTGTGTGCAAAACCTGCAGAGACTTCTTCCAGGCTAGGACTTTCCCAAATAGTTTTCCCTGAAAGAATGCAAGACTTGAGCATCTGCACAACAAGACTTCGTCATGTTTCCATAATAATAATAAAATAATCAACTTTTACATTTCTTTCACCAATATGAAATTAAGCATCTCCTGGTACCCCCTTAGAGACACATCTAAGGGAGGATGCACTGGAGCAAACAGAAAACCTTCAGGGAGCTCTGGGTCAGGCCCATTGTTATCAGGGCACCATGGAAATCACATTTTGGCTGGTTCAGTCTGGTCCTTCATGCCATTAGATTCCCCAGGAATGAGCTCATGGTTTCTTATAAATTCACACATCAATGTTTAAATCAAATTTTGGCAGCTGCTTTGCAAGGGAAGGGGGAAACCACACAAGTCATACACTCTCCCTTGCTTGCTTGCTTGCCTAACCCTTCAGAATATCATTTTTTACTATAAAAAGCTGAACTTTTACAAGCCAGGAGAACATCGGAGGGGGCCCAGCAACACATTTTCTGTGTTACTTTGTGGATTGTGAGTACTGAACATACCAGCATTTACTTAAAACAGGGAGTCCGTTTGCGCAGCCTTTCTCCTTGGTTACTTTCCTGACCAAAAGGCTGCTGTTTGGTAATAGTTATTGCTACAGTAAAACACCAACAAAACTCCAACAACAATAACACAACCAGAATCTCTGCTGAACTCAGGAGCTGGTCCCAAGCCAAATGCATTATTATAAAAGGTCTCTAAAGACGCTTTTCAGGTGGTTTTTGGGAGCCCAGCAGTTCAAGAAATACCTTTCCTGTAGAGAGAAGCTGTTCTGACCCTGGAGACCCTGTGCTGAAACCCAGGGCATGTTTGCAATTGCAGGGAGGTAAAAGCCAATTTCCTCCAACCTGCTTAGTAGTACAGGCTTACCTGTTTCCCCAGCATAGGATGTTGGAGTTGAAGCCTTCACCTGATGAACTTGGCATCTGGGGATCTCTCGGTCTTAGGACCTGATGACTGACAATACAGGATTGTACCAGCAAATTACAGCTGGCAAGGGAAAATAGCTGCAGCAGCCTGGGGCCCAGCAGCTCTGCTGCAATGTTACAGCTGCATGTTTACGCCATAGGAGTACTCAGCTGCCCCACCAAAGCCTCTGCTCCCCCAGGTGCTGTGCAAAAAAAGCATTACAAGGGTGTCCTTAATAAAAGGGCAGAGGAGCTCAGTTTTCCAGCAACTCCTGTCCCTCCAGAAGGTGTGGTGCTCAGTCATTCACAAATCATTGATGCTGGCACACAGGCAAATACATGTGTCTTCCTTATATATTTTTGCATCTAGGAAATAGATTGCAGCATCTACGATTGTCTCCTTCTAAAAAGACTTTAGAGATGCCAACTTTTAGAGGCAATCAGCAATATGAAAACATGGAGAAAACTGGAGCCTTGTATGGGGACCCAGCAGCCCAAAGAAAGTAGGGAGCAGCATTACAGAGCAGCAGGGAATTTTTCCTGTAGTCCTGCTTCCTTGACTGCAGCAACCACCTGAAGTCCGTCTTCCCCCAGGGGTACTTAACCTTCTGCAGTCAGTAAATCATCTCCCATGCAAGCAGTGTTCAATCTCCTTGCTGCCACTGTTTTGTAAGGCAGGATGTTGCATTCAACAGGACATGGCACAGCCTCATCCAAGAAAGCTCCAGGCTGGGACTCAGGAGACATGCACTTAATTTCTCAACTTTGCCACTATGCTTGCTGGAGACTGTGGCATTTTGTGGCTCAGCTTCCCTCCCAAAGACAGTAAAAAAACTCTCTTCGCATTGCTTTCCTGACCTGTCCTCCCCTCTGGATTAGGCAATTACCTACTTCTTTTATCAGTAACAAGTTTTTAAGTATCTGGGGGAGCCTGACTGCTAAAGTAAGCACCTAGCTGAAAGCTGCTAATCTGCAGTCTCCTGTGCTGTATCTCATATAAAGTGCACTTCTGGCCAAGATCCCAGAGGTAGGAGGTGCCAGGAGCTCTCAATAGGTACATGCCAGCATTCAGAGAGCACATACCATACACACAAGGCCCCGTTCCATTTACTGTAGTTTGGCCCCATCTGAGCTGTATTTTCCTGGTGACGTTGAACTACCAGATGCCTCCCCTCCAGCCAGCATGCTGGAAACCACCTTTGAAAAGGAGCTAGTGCTATAAACTGAAACTCTACTTTCCAGCCGACAGTGCAAAGAGCTTTACAAACACGAACAAATTCTATTTTAACCTTCCTTGCAAAGAAAGCATTTGCTCCATTTGGCAACCTGAATTCACACAGCCTGAATAAAGCACCCATTGCATCAAAGATTTTCCACATTTACGAACCAGATTCTTACTAATCTCCTCTACTCATCACTCCACCTTTACTGTCTTGTTTCACTTTTGAAGACATGTTTCATTAAGGACCAGGTCTGACATGTTACTCAGAGTGCATAGCACCTAATTCCATGAGTATGTCCTAGACACTATGAGCAAAGAGGCTCTAAGACAACCTTTTGTGTCCACAGTGCCCTGTTATGGGGTCATCCTGCCTTTCTGTTTGTGAAGACACCTAGTGTACTTACAGAAAGACACCATCATGAAAGCCAGGCACTTCCCAGCAAGCTAACTAGGCTCCAGCCACTGAGTTCACACATTAAGACCAACAGTGGTCTAGGCAGGGTTTTACTCCCTAGACACTGCTGTAATTAAACAGAGGAGCTGGTCCCTCCTCAAGAATATCAGTCAAGTCCTACAGAATTATATGGCAACCTTTGTCATCTACAATTAAATATTAATAAATATTATTAGTTTTTAATTATAGCATCTACACATACTTAAATCCACTGTTACTTATATCTACTCATAATTGCTCATTAATCACACACCAAGTCAACCCAGCATCACCTGAAAAATTCCACTTAAGCTTTATAAATTATCATCAGTCAAAGGAATGTAACCATCCAAAAGTCTCCCTTCAAGAAAAACGTGCCACAGCATTTCTTAAGTTATTACCTAACACTATACACCTGTAAGAGGTGGAGAATCCCTCTCCCTCCAACCAAACTAATCTGCCCATGTTGCCAGGGAAGCAGGCACTGGAAGCTGATTTTCTAGCTTGTGAAATTGCTCCCAGTGCTGTGGTATACAAGCTCTCTGGAATAAAGCAGTCAAAGCAACAGAAGTTGTGCAAGAGGAGAACTGTGTACTCCACAGCTGCACGAACAATGCCTATTTCACTTTGCCCCATAGCTGCTGCAAATGGTCCTTATTGCGTTCCTAAAATTCAGTCTAATTGGGGCTTTAATACTCTGATAGGTTGTCGTGGTTTAACCCCAGCCAGCAACTAAGCACCACGCAGCCGCTCACTCACTCCCCCCCCATCCAGTGGGATGGGGGAGAAAATCAGGAAAAGAAGTAAAACTCCTGGGTTGAGATAAGAACGATTTAATAGAACAGAAAAGAAGAGACTAATAATGATAATGATAACACTAATAAAATGACAACAGTAGTAATAAAAGGATTGAAATGTACAAATGATGCACAGGGCAATCGCTCACCACCCGCCGACCGACACCCAGCCAGTCCCCAAGCGGCGAAAAACCCTGCCCCCCCACTTCCCAGTTCCTAAACTAGATGGGACGTCACATGGTATGGAATACACTGTTGGCCAGTTTGGGTCAGGTGCCCTGGCTGGGCATGAGAAGCTGAAAAATCCTTGACTGTAGTCTAAACACTACTGAGCAACAACTGAAAACATCAGTGTTATCAACATTCTTCACATACTGAACTCAAAACATAGCACTGTACCAGCTACTAGGAAGACAGCTAACTACATCCCAGATGAAACCAGGACATAGGTTTAGGGAAACGCATTCCCAGTTGCTTTAATACTCTGATAGGTTTAGGAAAACACATTCCCAGTTGCACGACTGAAAGACAAAATCACGACAACCTCTCTTTGGGGCTGGATGAGTTTTAATCCCCTCCCTCCCCTGCAAGGGTATAAATAGTACCTGAAAAGGTTCCATGATTTTCCACACAGTTTCTAGGACTCTCTTCAAGGCTTCCCAGGATTTTTTCTCCCCACTCTCCAACCTGTGTGGCTTGTACTTTTGACTCCATCAGCAAGGGGTAAGAATTTATGAAACTGATTTTGAATAAACCTCTCAAAATAGTTAAAAGTGCAAAGGACAGAAGGGAAGAACAGAAGCCAACCAAACTAAAATTAATATGATTTGAACAAATAATTACCAACAAGAGACATGAATCCAGCTGGTACCAAAAGGTACCAGCAAGTGAATGCCTTTTTTATGAATAATTTCTACTTTCACAGTTCTGAGGCAGAGCCATCCCACAACTGTTAGCCCCACACAGAAACAGGACTAAGGCACAGTCGTCCTGAGCTCACTCTCTGAGACCAGAGACTGCAGTTGGGACAGACAATGAGACTGGCCAAAGGACAAGGAGCCCTACTAGTTAGCACAACACCACTGGACAGGTTTTTTGACCCTACAGCATAGTGGAGTTTGGAGGACAGAATGGGAGGTAACTGATGCACTGAAGCGACTTTGTAGAGGACTTTCTGGGGAGTCCATTGGAGCTGCAATGACCAGGGAGGCTTTCATACTCAATCAGAAGGAAGAATACCATTGCTACTGTACATCCAGACAGATGGGAGGTGATGGTGTGGACTTACACTTACAACCTATCACAGGAGGAAAGTTTTATGTTGAACTCTAGACCTGAGTGAGTTCAGTGCCTTTAGTCACAAGCCAGGGGTTTGTATCTAGCCACCAACACAAACATAATACACACCAGTGAGATATGGTTTTGAGAACTGTCCAGGGCATCCTTTTCCTCTCTCACTAAAACTCTTTCCGGTCTTGTCTACCTGGACTTTTAAACAAAGATAAACTAGTGCAAATCACCCTTCAAACCAATGTGGAGTTCTCCTGCATGCAAGAGCTTTAAATCTTCTCCATCAAGCTAACTACCCCATGGTTACAAATCTCAGGGGAGACAAGCACTTGGAAACAGGCTCACTCAGTGAGGAGTTGCAAAGCATGAGGGACCAGTGGGGGGGTATTTTTTTTGGCTTCAGCTCCAGGGGCATAAAGATAGATTTCACTTGGCTAAGTTGCAGAATGCAATTAAGGACCATGCTGCTTTCCCCTACTAGTGGAGGAGAAAAGTTTCTTACTGGAGCCAAATAACTTTGACAAACTAAACAATTTGCACAGTGAAGATATTCAAGCTTCTTGTTAGTGAACCAGAAAGGCAACAGCAAGCGCACTGAAAGGTAGGGCAGCAAATGTAATTCCTCTCTTTAAAAAATGCTTGGGCATTATAGGAAATTGCAGTAATAAGGAAATTAAGTGTCACAATAATTGAACATAGAGGACTGCTAGACCAAGGACTTGCAGTGACAAAGCTCCAGCTAGTGTTACACACAAGTTATATCCAAGTGGTGCATACACAAAAAATCCATTAAGACAGGGTTTGGCCAAGGTTTTCTATCAGGACTTCCAAAAAAGCTATCGCTAGGGAGCATCCTTGTTACTTTTACACTGCAAGTAAGTAATGCAAGTGTGGACTGTCATCACCAGAGCCCAACTTAGCATGATTACAGTACACATGCAAAGGATTTGATGGCATAGAAAAATGCAGCCAGAACTGACCCCTCCAGTGCATGTGCTGAGCTCGCTATTCCAGAACTGTCCTAACCACTCTGCCTCAGCAAACTACAGGTGCAACACTTTGCTAACTTGATATATGTTTTCTGTATGGGAGCTGGCTTACATGCCAATTGCCAGAAACATGGTATCAGAGTGGAAATCTGTCTGCACTGATCTGTTCAGACATGTTCAAAGGAGTTTTTCTTAATTTAGGGCATCTCTGCTCCCTTTCTATACTGGGAAGGGATAGATACATGGTTATCTGAAAGTCCAAAGACTTGTCACTTTCTTTGGGAAAGCATTAACACACAAACAGTTTTAATAAATGTCATTTAAAAACATTTGTGCCCTGGGGTTTTGAAGAGGAATGCTCCAGTATCCTGCCGAGAACAGGTCTGCATGGGAGAATTATGGATCTGTGGCACAAATCCATATACATGATTTATCACCATATACAAGTTATACATCCTTTCAATGCCATGTATCCTTCCATCTAGCAAATACAAAATCATTCTAAGACTACAGATCAAAACCATGCTATAATTCTTAGGGCAAGGGGGAGATGGAAGAGGAGTGCCAGCTTAATTTCTATCAGTCTAAGGTGGAACTATCTTCATAACTCTTGCCTTGGCTGAACTGAACTCAGCAAAAGGCCTGAGGCACAAGCCACCTGCACACCAGCATCACTGTACTGAAGGACAGAGGAGACAGGGCTTTCCTGATGCCCCTGACACAGGCTGACCCCTCATACTCAGCAGGGTGATAGTGTCTCACTTTTTATTACGTGTTCAGTCATCATTTCAGGGTGCTGCCTTGGACATGCAGGGGAACACTAGGGCTGCAGCCCCAGCATGCAGTGATACAGCACAAAAAGGAAGACAGGAAACTGGGGAGATGGGAATTGCCAAAACCAGATCTGGGATGCCTCTCTCCTGATAACAGAGGATGCAAATAAACTCCACTGAAGTCAACAGGAGTTTTCTCATGGATTTTAGTGGAAGCAAGATTTCACCTTGGGATTGAAATGATCCTGTGGCTTTCTCTTCCCAAACTCCAGCCTTTCTTGAAGCAGATGGGCTGAAACACACTCCACACTCAGAACAGAAAATGAAAACATGACCCGGCAATCATTGGAAGGCTCGCACAACCTTGTCTTTTATGAACGCCCACATGTCATTGCTACACAAACAAGAGCTGCCAGTGTGGGAGACTTTGGGGCGATATTCCAGCAAGACAGGAGAAACAAATACCAAAACAAGAGAGCAACAGCATTTTAACAGCTTGCCTAGAAGAGTAAATATTGACTAGTTAACTGGAAAAAGCCAGCTCATCCTCCTTTTTAGTGAGGGCAGTCCTGGCACAGAGGAGAAGCCCTCACAAGTTAGCAAGCACACTGGGCTTACAAAACACTACAAGGAAGTTTCTTAGCAAATATTTCTGGGAGGTGGCACTGGACAGCTGATCTGCACAATGGCTCTGTTCATGAACAAAGGAATCCCAGAGCCTGTCTGCAGCCTCTAGAGAGTAAGCTAAAAACATAAAAGGAATTCACATGACACCAAGGGTAAGCAGGATTGGGTTGTCTGCACACCTCCCTGTCCCAGCTGAGGAGGATGGCCATGGAGTTAGGACAGATTCCCAGAAACATCAAGTGCTCCAGCAGAGCAGGAAACTAAACCCAGCTCCTCCTGGACAGATGTTGGACACTGGTCTGCCCTCTTTTGTCAAGGAGTCCTTTCAAGAGGTTGAACGACTCAGCTGTTGCCTGCACCAGCTTTCCTTAGCAGTATTTGCTGTCCAAGCACCATCAGCATTTCAGTCAGCTGATGGAGAACTGGCCAAAGCTATTTAGGGCATGAAGACCAAGCACAAAAGCACATCAACAATTTTCATCACCCCACTGTTAGGTACAAAGTCCACAGAAATGCATCTGTGAACTCACCAGTAAAAAACACTACAATTCACAGTCCTCATGCACAGTCCTTTACTAGTGTAATTGGAGTGCCCTACATGGTGACTACCAGACAGTCAAAGTAAAAGAAGGCTTTTGGGAGTTGTAACACAGCTCTAGAGTCATCTGACTCTCACAGACATCACAGCCACTCTCACAATGAAAGCTCAGACACATACACACTGCTATTCCTGTAAATCATTAATGCAGCAGGCATGTTAGACCATAACTGACATTTAAGAGGAAGTCCCATTAAGCCCGAGGCTGTTGGCAAGCTCCCTGTAATCTTTTCTTTCCCTGTGTTTAGGAGAAAACACCTTCCTGCCTGAACACCATGGAATATATGCCGTAGCCAAAATTCCAGGGACTTTTTATGATGTCAAAAAAAAAAAAGTCCTACACTTAGAAGTTCTGCCTTGTTCTCCACATTCTCACAAAATGTAGAAATCAGACCACCCATTTCTTCTCTGCCTAAGTTACTACTATTCCCTCTCACCTGTCTGTGGCCAAAAAAGTGGATGAGGATTGCATCTATTCCTTCACAATGACTCCGATCTCCAGGCCTGCTAGTGCTAGTGAAGACAAGTACAGCCTTGCATTCTGCACCAGCTCCCACATGAGGCCAACTATTCATTTTGGACTGCCAGAAAGATAATATATTTGTTAGCAAATTCTGCAAGATAGAGGACAGGGAGCCTAATTGAAAGGAAGCAATTCATCATTAGTTTTCCTTACAGACATGGATTATCTATCAATAAGTGTCAACTCTCTAGAGAAAATGAGATCCAGAAATAATCCCAGTTAGGCGCGGAAGTTTTCTGGGTTGCTTTAAGAATGGGAGGGGACTTGCTTTGCCCAAAGGCCCTGGTTTAGCTTCTCATTTCTTGTGCACAGTAGCAAAGGGACCATCAGCAATCCCTGAGGAAGGGAGAAGGGAAAGTCTCAGCATGGTGGGGTGGCATCAAGTTTCCTCACTCCCTGCTTGTTCAGCACCTCCATCTCCCACCCTGCCTGGTTGTACTATCAATAGTGTGTGGCTTTAAACGTCTGTAGAAATCTGGAAAGCGCACCACACACTCCACAGGCAGTGGAGGAGGCTCTCCCCCAGCCAGGCAGCAGTCCAACTTGCACAGGAATTCACCATGTGCACACACATATGCTCAAAACTTTTCCACTGACTGCAAGATTTCAAGCAAGGCACTCTGCTCTCACTCAGTCCAGCACCCAGGATTTGAAGGTGAGAAGTCTGCAGCTCCCTAGCCTCATGCATGCCAGGTGCAGGCTGCGTTCAGACTGCCCCACGCAACAGGCAGCACAGTGCTTACTTACCTTGACCAACTAAGGCCAGAGATGCATTCCTGTGATGGAACAGGAGACCTGAGTGATGTTTGGTGGGATGCTCAGACACACACAAAAGCTAGCTGTATTACAACCTCACAGACAGGACCATCACAACGAAAGGACTTTACAGAAGCTACTGAAATGAGGAGGAACAGTGTGTTCCAGAAAGCTGAAGCACTGACCATAGTGCAGGAGACTACCCTAGGGATGTAAAGAGAGGGATGTTTCCCCTCTCCAGCTATGAGCACTTCTGCACCCCCTGAGGAAGGGCTGGTGCATCCTCTTCATTCAGGGTCTGGCTGCCATAAACCCACCTGAACCAACTAAACTGAAACTTCACTGCTATCATAGCAACAAGGGATACATAATTGTGGTTGCAGAGAGGGAGAACAACAGTCAGCATCACCTCCTCCTTCACATCCCTACTGAAGCAGAGAGGAGGGTGCAATGACCTGCCTGCCCAGCATGCTGGGCATAGCCTGCTGCCCACCTGTGTAGGAAGAGCCCTCCAGGCCTTGTCTCCACACAGCACCAGAGCCCAGCTGCTGGCTTGAGCCCCTCCAGGAGCATCTTGCATCCTCCTGTGATGTCTCCTCCGGCCAGAGCGCAAAGGCGCTGGAGGCCAGGAGCAGGCTATCAGAGCATAGTGGCACGGAGCTCTATTATAATTTGTCCCTCTGGAGAGAAAACACCCAGGTGTCAGCTGCTGACCTCCTCCCCCTCTCCCAGTGGGATCCCAGCAAGGTCAGCCTTGCCACGCAACTGCAAGGTTGCAGTCCTGAAACCCAAGGTCTTACCTGTAGCAAAAACCCCAATTCCCCACCCTATCCCCAAGACTTTCAGCCCAGCAGGCAGCCCTGAAGACCCTGTCTCTCCCCACTTCTGGTGGAGCACGGTGCCCTCTCCTGGGGGCCTGAGGAAGAGGCTGGAGATGCGTTTCCCATCCGGAGTGGGGTGATGAAACTCAGCAAGGTTCCCACCAGGGACCCAGTGCCTTGGGGCTGGAAGGGAGGAAGCTTAAAACAGAGATTCTCAGCTGTTAGTTGTGATCCCAATTCCTTATATGAGCTTCTGTCGGCCATGGCCTCCAAAGGCAGACCATCTTAACAGAACTGAAGAAGAATAAAGCTCTCCTTTTGCAAACTGCTGTCCCCATCTCCTAGAGCTGCCACCACTGACCACCAGCCTGCAGAGGATGCTGTATGGAAAGTAAGAAAAGCTGAAGGATCATAAAAATGCTTGGAAGCTGAGTGGAAATGAACATGTTTTCTGCGGGGCTGGTCCTCCAACTCTTTCCCTCAGATGCCTCAGCCAACATAATTCCTTCACACAAGCACACCTCTGCTTCCACATGGTTCCACCTCCTGTCCTGTCTCCCCTACAGTCTCTATGCCTTACACCACCCTCACTGTATATATCTGGCTGAAAAACTACAAATGCCTCTTCCTAATGCTACACCCTACACACATCCTCCCTTTGCTCTTTCACCTCTGCCACCCCCTCTGCTCTGCCACTCCCTGGAATTCACCAGCAAGCCTGAGGCAGAGATTTATAGCCCTGCATCACTCTCCTTCTTCATGGAAGCCATTAGTTTCTGCCTGGTACCCAGTATAACCGGCTTAGGCCAGACAGCTGTACACATTTCTCTCTAAACCTCCCTGGTGTCACTTGGTGAGTGATCCGAGCACCCCGTCTCCTTAAAGACACTACCCATTGCCTTCTACACCCATCCCTGTGTCAAAGAGGAGAGAAGTCTTCGAGTTCTCTGAACACTCCCCTGATGAAGACATATCTGCAGGCAAAGAAGATATGTAGAAAGAGGACCCCAGCAAACAGATGCACAGGTAGCCAACTGGAGACGTGCAATATTGTCTCCTCCCTCTCACCTCCTCACTGCACTAGGGATGCACCACCAGCCACTGGCTCCAGCTGTTTGCAAAGCAGGCCGCAGGGTGTGGGGAGCATGGCAACGTGCAACTGTTGTTTGCACTGCAGAGTGTACTGCCCAACCTGGTAGACAGACCTGTTTTGCCAGGCTCAGCTAGAAGAAACAGAGGTAATGCAGGGCTGCAAGGCAGTCACCTAGAGAAAGAATGAGAAATGTTTTTGAGATTTTAGCTCCCACACCAGCCCTCCCCATACCCTTAACAGCAACAGCCACTGGAGGGGAGCTGACCATTTCTTTAATCGTTTTAAAAATACCTCCTTTATCCCTTCTCCAAGCCTACGGCATGTTCTGGCTATTCTGTGCCTGCCCCAGTTTATAGAGAGAATGACACAGGGTGCAGTCTGAGCAGCTTTGGGGCTTTTATGTACAGCAGAGCATTACCTAACAAGTGTAGGTAAGAAGAGGAGCCCTGGGTTCTGACAGAAAGCTGAACCCAATTCCCTGGAGCAAATACTGCATGCACAAGATACAAAATCAGCTTTGCAAGGGAAGATAAAGCACCTTACAGCTAACAGTACTCATGCCAAACCACTGAAAGAGGCAGAGAGCGCAGCAGCACCAGCAGGCAGGAGAGTTGGGGGAATCTGTGCTGGGTAGATTTGGCATGGGGAGAAGACTGCTATTTCATTTGGATGGGAAACCTAACAGCCTTGAATGAGACAGCAGTCCTGTTAGGCCAGATGTATTCACGTTACGAGACAGCCTGTGCAGTCCAGAGGCCTGCTGCAAAGCTTGCTGAAGTCGCCATTTCCACTGACTTTTGGTAAGCCTTAAATCTGTCCCTCCTCAAACAAGGCAGAGAAAGGAAGTGCTGTCATCCTTGTTTCATGAGGCATTGGGGCTTTCTCACAGTCATGCAGGGTGTTGTTGGAGCTGAGTAGGGAACTGGACCGAGTACTTCTGCTTTAGCCACCAAAGCAGCAGGTGTGCATACCTACACACTGCAGTGACCATGGCAAGTGCTCTGCCTAGTTGCTTATCACTTGTGTTTCCCTGTCACCCTCCAAAATAGCTGGCGTTTTCCACCCTGCTGACATTGGAGCAGATGTCTCATTAGCACAGCTAGAACTTGGGAGGCTGGAAAAGCAAGGAGGATGAGCTCAGGTGGGAAGAAGCAATAATAACAGCAGGGGCAGGCAGATTCTGGAGAAGCAGAGATCCCTTTTCGTGCCAGCTTCCCTAGTGAAGATCCAGAGAGAAAATAATGGATATTTATAAGCAAACCTGTCTCTAAGGCAGCAGTTTCCAAAGTCTAATAATAGGGTTTGGACTTGTTTATTGCGTGATTCAGACAGCATTGCATAAAGCTGCTGGAAAGCTCCTGCCTGTCCCCAGAGCATATTCTCGAGAAGCTGTGAGTTAGAGGAGGGCCTGAGTCCAGCTGCAGTGGGTTCAAGCCAGTAGGGTACCAGCAGGTTCTGTCTCTTCAGAGGTGCAGTCAGAGCCAGCAGAGATGCTGGAGCAAACTGGGCTGTGCAGAAGAAGTATAAAAGCCTCCTCCCAGGGAAAGCCAACCACCCACTCCCTCTCTTGAAACAGAAAGGTAAGAAGCCAGGGAGCCTGATAATGACACCTCTTGCTTTGACCCTTTGGTTTCTCTCACACCTGCAGCAGCACTGAGCAGAGTCCAGGAACCATGGTGCAATGCACTGTGAAATGTGGGCAAGGACTGCACCTGCCTCAAATATTTTGCAGCAGTGGAAAAGAACGTCAGGGATGTGGAAAGCTACCTGTCCCAAAATCAAGGTGAAAACCCAAGTCTACAGATTGCTGCTACTATGCCTTGACCACTGGGCTGGTCTCAAACCAGACCTGGTAGCATGGGCAACTGCTTATGAATTTACCACAAAAACCACATCCAGTGGCCCCGTTGTTGTTTCTTGCTGACTCAGACACAATGTGTTGAAAGTGCAGCTTCCCCAGCCAAGTAGGAGGGGAGGATTTAAAACAGGAAAGGTCAAAACAGCTGCCTCTTTGTATGAGGGAGAAAACAGGGCTGGGCTCTGCAGCATAGGGCAGCACCTGGACAGCATGTTCTGAGGCAAAATAATTGCATTCATCAGCTCTCCACCCTGCTCTCCGCTAGACAGTCTTTCCAACCAGCCCATTTCAACAAAGGACAGAGGAAACTTCCCAGAGAATGCCTCTTCGCGCACTCCAGGCAGGACAAGTCCTACAATCTCACGCGGACTGTTAGGAACCAGAGAAGGCCAGAGCAGCCTTCTCTGTGCTGAGTGGAACACAGAGAAGCTTGTCCCTTTCTAGAAAAAGTTGTCTGAAGCCTGTTTTGTCAATCATGTTTAAACATTCACCTAGTAATTCACCTCCCAAGCAGGATTCATGGAGTTACAGGACAAGTGAGTGATAGTATTGCATGAGAACCCAGGCTGCTGGCTCTCTTGTCTAGTCTGTAGTCAGGCATCCAGTCATATGCACTTGTTTGGAGGAGACCAGGGAGTCTCTGCCTCTGCATCCAGCCTCAGACCCTGCCTCTTCACTGATCCCACAACAAAATGCACCTCTGTCCAGTCCTGGCTGCAGTTCTCCAGTCTTGCACAGCAGTTACCCTCTGGATGAAGAACGGGGCAGGAAGGCATTGGTCGAGAGTCCTGCTAGGCCATGATGCTCTCTCACTCTGCACGTCCACCCTGACCTTTTTTTGCTGCTTAGCAGACATAGCTGGAATTTGCAAAGCAGACAGATGGGGCCTCATTAGTACCTCTCCAGGCGAGCGGATAGAGACATGTGCAGTTATTCACGGGGACATGCGCTGAATCTCAGCAGGGCTGCGATAATGCTCAGGTTCTGACAGATGCTGGAGGAGAAAGAAATTCACAGCTCTTTCCTCCAGCAGTGCCGGGAGAGCTAGGAATGCAAAACTGCAGAATTTCATTACCAGGGCCTCTCTCCACTGCTAGTTTGAGCCCTTCTTACAGCAACAAAATAAAAATAGAACCTACTAACTCGATACCTTTTGTTGGATGTGAGGTGGACTCAAACACTATGATAATCCCTACTTCTGAGATTAGTACAATTAGCAAGGAAAGAGCTGTTACCAGTAAGGCCACAACTAAGAACTGTCTAAGCGTTAGGCTCACTAGAGACAAGGCAGGGGAATAGGGGAGAGGAAACAGCTGTTGTTGACACTGACCATCACTGTCCCAGCTACCAAACTTCGGTCCGGTCCCTTCGGTATCACTCAGAGGATGCAGAGTCTGCTTTGGAAATAACTCCCCCCACCAATGCAACATGGCAAGTGAAAGTACTTCCCCATCCCTATGGAGGGAAGAGTTGTCAAACAGCAGCTGCACTCTAGATACGACAGACCAGCTGCTAGCATGCCATAAATCTGTCCTAGAACAACCAGCTCCTGTGCAGACCCGCCAGTCACACCTGAAAGCTGGCCTGTGGCATTCCCAGCTAAGCCAGCCTGAAGCCTTCCCTGCCTACATGCAGCCCTCAACATTTTATTAAACTGTTACTTGTGTCCAAGGTATCTGCTCCACACACCTCAACTCCTTTGCCCCTACTTCTTCACACACACTCTCAGCTCCTGACTTATTAATGTACTTAATGTACCTATTAATGTACTTAATGAGTACATTACTTCAAATAATTTTCTTACAGAAAGAAGACAAAAAACTTTGAACAGGAAAAAGAACCTGAGTCAAGGAAACCTTAAGTACCACCTCTGTGGAGATGCAGTGTCCTTTACGTTTTCCTTTCAAAAAAGAGCAAATTTGCATTGAAGATCCTTGGAAACACGTTCGAGTCCAGGAGTGCCCTCCTCTGACATGCCCCTGAGCCCAGGCGGAGCCCTAGGTGGAGATGACCAGCTTACACATATGCCTGCCTTTGGAGCAGGTTGCAGCTGAACCTCAGGAACAGGCAGAAAAAGCAGGAGCAAAACTGCAATGGACCTTAAATCCTGCTGCAGCAGACAAGCAGGAAAAAATAGTTCTGTGGAAATCGTGACTTCCCTCAGCCTATTTCTGAGACTGTCAATCTGTCTCATTGCTGGCACTTCCTCAGGGACTCTCCACCTCAGTGCTCCTTGTTGCAGACTGGATGAGCTCAGACAAGATGAAATTTACTGGGTCCCAGTATTTCACAGCAGCACTTGTTCAACCTGCAGTGCTCTCAGTCTCAATTTAAAGGTGGAGACATACTGCCAGCAAAGAGGAGGTTAGGAATACTGTAACCCCTGTAAATTCTCCAACCAACTGCGAGTGTCTTGCGCCATCTCTCAGCTTCATGCAAGACACCTGATCTAGCCACAGTCATGACTGCAAGGCTGTGCCCATCTGTGGTTCTGTCAAGAAACCAGCTTCTGTCACCATGTCAGGCCAGACACTAGCAGCACTGCAGGAAGCCATCTAGATACCTTCTTTTCCAGAACCAGCCAGAATAATAGGAAGAGCCCTTCCTCCAAAGACAGAAAGGAGACAAAGGTGGATTGCCTACACAATCCTGATGTGCTACTCAACAGGTTTGGTCACAACACCCCTCTCTGCCCAAGGCCAACTCTAGGAAGGGAATCCCCTAGAAGGGATCTGCTGAGGCAGATCAGCAATTTGTGGTTTGACCCTTTACCCACAAGCTCACAAACCACAAGAGTTTATTTATTTTTTAATACAGACCATAAATTAGCTGCCCCAAGCGTGCCTCCTCACAATGAGATCATACATTTGCGTTAATTAGGGTCAAAGCAAAAAGAAAAGAAAAAAAAAATTGGAAGCCCTCCCTCAGGCTTGCTAACAAAACCAGAAAAGTAAACTACAAAATGCCTTTAAAAATGTTTTGTTTTGGATGCAGCTCCACCTTTTGGTGCACATCTGCATTCAAAAAGAAGATCCTTCATCCAGTTAAACCTGAGCCAGGCTGGCAATTCTTGCAGTCTCTTGCTCAGGACCAGATGCACATACTCCTTGGACTTGTACTGCTCACTCCATCAAGTCTGTTTATTTACTAGCAATCTTCTTGTTATTGATGGCTTATTCCTTCATCTCAGCACTGCACAGAGTGCAACAGTCCTGACTTGTGAATTCTGAAAAGATGAGGGGAGCCTTAGCATTTCCTATCAGAAATCTCACCTATGGCTCAGTCTTTATGATGAAAACACCATTAGCAGCAACTTCACCTTCTTATTCCCAGTGGTCTCAGCTGGGATTGATAGATTGCCTCTATGCTACAATCTGGCTGCCCCATAGCACTACCCATGACGACAATTGCGCATTAGCAGGGACTAAAGGAAGAGAGGCTCTGGCTCCTTTACCTGTTGCCAGGAAGGCTGGTTCTGTGCCAAAGACACTAGATGAGAAACAACTTGTAGGCAGACTCCATGTGTGACCTTAAATGAGTTTTTGGGTCAAGATCTTTGCAGCACTGAGACTCCCAACTTCCCCCTGAAATCAGCATTAAAATGTGATCTACTCTTGCCAACAATGAGAATAACAACCCTCCCTTTTTCTGCCTCATCTCTTTAGCCTGCAAATTCTCCAGGTGGCAGGACTAACTCCACCTGTTTGCATGTTAAGCAGCAAAATGGAGTCCCCGCCTTGATTTGAAACTCTGGAACGCAAAGCTGTCCAGCTGTCCACTACCTGCAGCCGCACTTGCATTTACGACCTGGAACCAAACATTTGCTGCATTCCTCTGGAAAACATGAATAACTCCTAATTATTTTCAAGTTATCAGTCTCCCACCACCACCACAAAACAGCAATCAAACTGCAGAGGAAGGTGGAGCAGCCACAGTCATTCAAAACAGTTATTTACTGCACTGTCTTTTCACGTTAAACATGAGGTTATGGGCTATGACAGCATGGAACAGTCACAAAAACAGCACCAGAGAGAGGTGCAATTGGTTCTTTAACTGCATTTGTTTATTTGATTTAAGGTCAGGGATTAGCAAGGGGAGAGGCAACAAGCAGGGCAAGAGTTTTGGTTTTTATTTACTGGCACTGTAGAGCCCTGTTCAACACATGTAAACTTTTATGAGGGGTAGAGCCGGCTGGAGGGAGGTGGGGGAATACTACAAGCACAGACACTACAACATTGATCTGCAGTGTGACTCTGACCTTCCAGACCAACTCACCCAGGACACCAGTTGCTTGGCTGAAAACCTTGAAGCTCCACATTTGACTCTTATTAAGGGTGATACTTGCACAGGGTGAAATCCATCTCTCTGAAGAGAGCCAAGACTTAAGACACCACAGATGGTTCCCTAAGCCTTCAAAGTCTGAATTCAGAGTCTCAGCTTCAAACTGCTGCTCCATACAGTGGGGGTGCAATGGAAGGGAACTGCATTCTCCATGCTGTAATCATCCAGACAACAAAGCAGCGCACTGTTTGCTCTTATCATGTTTTGCACTTCATAAGCTGTGTTTCCAATAGAGCACAATGCCATTAAAAAAACTCCTCCTTGAAATGCAGGGGATTCAGAACACCTCTCCCTATGTTTCTGAAGTTTCTCTTATGATTCAGCCCATGCCTTGTTGCTCATCCAGTTCCTCCTGCTTTGCCCCAGTAGTATGATGTTAGCTAACAGCCCCGTTGGTACAGCTTGCCCTTCCCATCCTGCTCAGCTGTTAACATGCAGACTGGCCTAGAGATCTGCCAAGCACTGCGTTCTACACCTGGACCAACACATGTATCCTCATGTGTATCTGCATGTGCTTTTCTGTTTGGATCCCAACAACTTCCAAACATACAAATCTGCTTCCTGATCCACCTGCCCTGGCACTTTGTCACTGCACACACAGACCAATCTAATCACAGTCACAGTGGAGCATAGAGCATGTGCAGCCTTTCTGCAAAGGGAACTTCCTCTCTGCTCCATCTCATGCCAACCCCACAGAGTTCCAAGGATGTGAGTGAAAACAACTCCCTTCATCTATCTTGTGATACTGCATGTTCTAAAAATGGAGATATAATACATACAGCATTGCTCTGAAGCATATTGGACCAATGTAACACATACTGTCTATTCTGGGAAACAGAACTGAAAAAAAAAATTAATCCTTCTCCTCTCTGGATGATTCCAGAAACTTTAAGATGCTGTAGTCTAGAATTCAAAGGATATTACAGGTATCTTTAAAAAATTATTATAAATAGCAAACAAACCCTTGGTTTCACAGATAACAAAAATGCTCTGATCCCATATAAAACAGATAATTGGCTCAACCCCTAAGTTTGGGGTTTTCTTCTCCCAAAAGCACAGGTTTATCCTTGAAAGTGTCTCCTGGACAGGGCAACTTTAGGCTATTTCTCTGTGGGGCACGCTACTTCATTCCTTGAGATTCACTGCATTTCAGTTAATTGTCTCTCAGGTGTTTTCCTCTTTTCCCCTTCCTTTTTCTTTAAAAAAAAAATTAATTTCCTAAACATTGTTACCTGAAAAAGTTCCCTAGGAAAAGGTGGGCACTACTTAAGCAGATGAGAACAGTGGAAGAGGGGGGTGGGAGAGAGAAAGACAGAGGCTGAGATGGATTTTCCCAGTGCCAGACTGCAACCTGGAGCAGAACCTCATACTGTCATTCCTTTTTATTTTCCATTTTTCTCTTCTGTGGTGTAATAGATAATAACACAGGAAGCAGCAGGGATAATACATTTGTAGGTGGCTGCTGGATTTTCAAATGGTTTCTTACCAATATGTTCTGTGTAGGCAGAGCAGAGACCTGACACTGAGAACTGAAAGCAGATGATGCACCCTTTTTACAGCTGGAAGCTTGCAGAACAAAATCACTTAATGGGAAATCTTTATTAGTGAATCTTACAAGTGCAATCTTTCAAAAAGAGAACTGAAGATGGCTTAGGCAGCTGTCCAAGAGTCTCAGTGGATGCTTTTGGTTTTGTTGCCCAGGTGTGTTGCTAGCCTCCCGTTTTTTTCCTGGTTTGCTTCGACCTCCGGGATTTCAGAATAGTATAGTTTGCATACCACGTGTACTGTTCTGAGAGGAGAGGGATGTAGAATGCACGCAGCAGCTTTGAGGACCTGAAACCAGAAAGGAAAAACAAATCATGCTTAAAGCACTCATTTGCCAGTATGTTCAAAATGATACAAATGAGGCTTTGCAAAAGATTTGGGCTGGCGAGTCAGTGACATGAGGAATGCTAATGGTTCAGGCATATGAAGCCCAGTCCCATTTTCTCTTTGTCGGTGGGACCAAAGCTGGTTTATGCCAGCATCACCAGTTTAAGTGCAGCAGCCTGCCCAGTTCTTCAGCTCACCCACGATCCATTCCAGTAGGATTAAGGGGGAGAGAGGGCAGGAAGGTGTTCTAATTATCGAAAGAAACTTAGATCCCAGATACCACTGTCCAAAAAGCAGACAGTACAACCCTGTGGGCCTTTGGTATCATAGACAGGCAGGCCTCCTGTTCCTCAGGGCACGCTATGAAGGTGAAGGCTGCATTTAGCTCCTGGCATCTCCTCTTTTCTATCCAATCTTTCTGGCTGCCTATTCCTCCACACATGTCTGAAGGGCAGACAGAAGCTTTGATGGGTACTGGCATTTTGAAGTTTTGCTCTTGTGCTGATCTTCTGTTGAGGGTATTGAATTAAAGAGGGATGGACTGCTCTAAAGCCTACAAGGCAGTTTGCTGCAGGCTGCCAGCATTGACTCCATGCCCTGCTAGTGCTGGGAGCTGGCATTTCACAGCACTTTGCAACAATTGGACCAATGGAGTACTCAAGCATGGAGGGTTTAATGGCTGCATCAAATTAGTACCTTTTGTTTCGTTGCTAATTGCTGGAACTGTGCTAGCTAAGTACATTTTAAATGCATGTATTCTCTCACTGAGCTAACTAATAGAAAATCCAGGTTTAAATGTGAAGCAGATGAATATAATGTCCTTCAGCAGCAGCACTGAACCTTGCTAGAAGCTTCAAAAATTTGAGCAACTTACTGAAATCCGGGCTGGGGCAGTCTTGCTTCCTCAGCATTGATGCTTATCTCTTTTTCTCTTTAAGATCAACTTGTTGGTAAACTATCAGCCCTTGACAGACATAAGTCTAATTCCATCCCCATAAAGCTTGGAAAAGCAGCAGCAGCACTCAAATTTGATTTGCAGCATGCTAAGTGGTCAGGGACGGTACACACATCCAGCATGTACTTGCTGGTCACTGCAATTCACACAGCTTTGCTGGTAACACAGCCAAGGTTCTGGACATCCAACTCAAGTCACTTTTTCAGAAGAAAGATGAATTGTGTTTTGTTTGCTTATTATAAGGCAGCACTGGATATCTTTCAAAAATGCAGTCTAAAAAACAATGGCAGGAACTGCCACTGTGAACTACATCTCCCCGGAGGCTCCCAGGGTTCTTAGATAGCCAGCCTTACTGTAATTCATCTGAGAACAAGCAGCTCCTGATCTCCTGCAACTTGGAGTAAAAGACCGTCCAGGAAAAGACTGGTGGTATCTACTTGCATTGGCATAGCACCACTCAGCAGCAGGGTCCTGTTACATAAGATGCCATACAAGCACAAAGCAAGGCATTTTTCAATTGAAATGTTCCCTCTTTAGAAAGACAAAGTGACAGACAAAGCAGTATTCTTGCCACACTGGAGAGGGGAAACTGAGGCAGAAAGTATTGTCTAACCTCAGAGAGACTGAGCAAGTCTGAATTACTAAAATTGACAAGTCCCACTTCTAACGGTGAGACTCTGCCTCCTTTCAACACCCAGCATCTTGTAAGCCTGCTTTTTGCCAAGCGCTCAGCTTGTGCTTTAGGATATAAAAATGCTGATTGCTTCACTTTGAAGAACAAAAAGCTCAGTGATAATGCTTAGGCCCTTTATAAATTGCAAAGCACCCAGCAAAGTCCCTAAATAAAAGAATCACTGGAAATGGTTGCTCTTTGTGAATTCCCGAGGTGCTGGAATCGGGAACATGTTCAAAGCATGTTAGTAGCAAATAACTAGGCAGAAGATAGTAATTTTGGTGTATTCTGAACAAGGAACATTTTTTGCAGCTGTCATTTCCTTGTGCCTGTAAATTGGAGGTCAGCCCTCCCTCCAGTCACTAGAAGCAAAGGCATCCGTTTGAAAACAAGTGCTTGAGTTTCCTCCTCCATGCCTTGCGGCTAAAGAACATCATGTCATGGCTGAACTTACTCTGGCATCTCCTCCTCTGAGTCTAACCACCCACCATTGCTATCATGGCTGCTCTCTGTGAATGGTGTGGTTTCATTTCAATTCCCTTTAGCAAAGAAAAAGAAAAGAAAGAAAAAACAAGAAAAAGCAACTGTGTTCAAGCTGCTTGGGATGCTGCTTAAAACAAGGAAAATGAAAAATAAGGTAGAGTACCAGCTTGCTGCTACATTGTAAGAAAGGGACAGAAACTAGCACAATTCCCCAGAGCTCTGGGTATGTGCTTGGGTTAAGATGAAATAATTTGTTGAATTAGCCTTGTGTGGTTTAGCTCAGGGACAGAGAGGAAGGCAGCACCATCAGCTGAGGCTGAGGTCCTGAGTATACAGTCTGTAGCACTGAAAATGCTTTCAGTCGCTCAGTCCAGTCATAGAGCTGCCTGTAGTCAGACAACAGCACCAAGTTCACATCCTCCCCTTGACCTGGATGCATCTACATACCGACAGTCTGCCCAGGCCAGCACTGTACGACACAGCGGGCACCCAGTAATGGTGAGTCTGATTGCTGGTGCAACGGAACTAAGTGCGTGTGTTTATCCTCAGTGCTGGTGCCTCTCACAGCTCTGCAGAAACACTGCTATCCAGTCTGTACTTCCTCTTCTTTATACCTTTTGAGAGAAACACTCCCTATATCTCTTACTTGTTGGTATTCTGAAATATAGGCCCAATACAGCTCACATGGTTGTGCTCACATGGTCTTTATGGCATAGGTCCAGAATATGCAGGATTCAGCTTTGCTTTCTAGAACAAAAGGATATTCCAGGTGCTGGCAGTAGCAAAAAATCTCCTTCCAAATAAGTCAGCTCAGTGTAACCATCCTGAGTTTGCATACAGCCTGAAATAACAACTCTGAGCAATGAAAGCTCTCCGAATGCTCTTAACTTTGCTGGCAACTCAGCCCTTATTAGCAGCAGTTTCAATGTCGGTGTTCACCGTTTCACAGTTTATCTTAGCAGTGAAACGGGTGGGGAAAATACTATTGGTAAAAAGAAGATCAAAAAAGGAGAGGCAGGAATGACTGATGGAAAAAAATACCAAGGGTGGAAAATGACGAGAAACACAGAGCAGAAAGATAGCTGCTCTTCGCACCAGTGGATGTCATACATAATGCCAAGGCACTCATGACAAATAACAATACAGTGAATTCGTGTATAAAGGCCACAGCTGATCTACATTCCTGCACTCCTCCCCCAAAACAAGAAGTACATGCTCCAAGAATGGAGAGCTGTAAATCTCATTCAGCCAGAGACCCCAAAAGTGAAGTTCACCCTGCTCTTCAAGGTGAAATGATGTATTACTCAAACTGTGAAGTCCACAACGAGTCCTTGGTTTCTACCAGGTGTTAGCTAGTCAGGCTGCTGGTGCCATAGCAAAATGACTCTTCACTAACAAGGCTTACAAAGGTGAAAAGGGAACGGTTTACATTGGTTCCAATTACCCAGTCTAAGGACACAGGTTAAAAAAAGGCAACAGAAAATAAGAGGCATCTTAAAAATAGTAACGCTTATGTGCTCAGGTAATCACATCTCAGATATAAAAACATGAAACCCTGAATACGGCATGGTAAATGGTAGCACCAACATATCCACTCCACAGCTATAAGGTCAGCCTTTGTATTTGTTCAGCAGCAACTTTGTCACTGAAAAGAGACTCAGACTGGACACAAGCACAAGGCTGCTCTCTCCACTGCTGGTAACTACGCAGTAACAAAACCCTGGATGCCTGCTCTCATCAGCAGCCATAAGAGAACCATGGTTGCTGATGCACCTACAGCTCAGGAGGTCATTACAGAGCTTTAAAATCAGACAGAGAACCTTTACCTCCTGTCACCTCACTTTGTCAGGCTCAGCAACCTCAGACAACAGATGGCACATGGAAAGGGTTGGGATGATAGATGACAGTGAATATATATAATGTTCTATTTGCATTTGATTCTAAATTTGTCCCCCAGAGACTGTACATGTGTGTAGCCTTAATCAGCAGAAAGCTCCCAAGCGTGTTGGTAGCAAGATCAAGGCCACAATCACTCCAAGCTGTGTAGCCAAAGGTCTAGTGCAATGCTACTGGAACATTGATGCTGCAAGTCTCTTTCAGTGGTGGGCTCCAGGCTGGAGCCAGGCAACAGGCAAATTCTTCCCAGCTCTTGCTGTGCTCCAGACATGGGAGGTATTCCACATTCCAGGGGGAGTCTGAATTCTTTGCCAGTTTTTTGGTCTCTAGGGGAGCAACTGCTGCAGCACCCAGAGCAGCTCCCAGTTAGGACAGAGGTGCACAGTTACCAGTAGGCTCAGCAGAGCTGGAACCACAGTGCCATTTGATGCTAAGCCTATTTCTGTCAATTACCTTTTGGACTTCAGGAGAAAGCAACTCAACAGTCCTATTCTACAAATGCCAGTGGAGGCTCTTCTGGAACAGAAGCAAGGACTGCTAAGTGAAGATGTTCAAGTCCACCCTCCCAAGCTCATAGACTGACATGGAATGGAAGCAGTTAAATACATGTGGTGGTGGGAGATTCTTCCTAACTGCATCTTGTAATGTGAACTTCTTACCACAGTGACAGCAGAATTCAGAAAGAAGCATGAGAAGGAAGAAGAGAAGGGAATGGCAGAAAGAAGAGGCAGGAAGAAGTTGAATCTCTGCCACATGGGCAGGACCTAGTACCTTCTAGCTAAGGGCATACACAGGAAGCTCATGATCAAATCTCTCTGAAAACGCATTAACGTTTGTACTTCCTCTAGGTGTTAAATTTTGTACCAACCATGCACCTAAGAAGTAATTCAGCTACTTGTAAAACAAAAGAAGGGAAAACATTTCATGTAACATGGAGGAAAGCACCATTAAAGGGAATAAGACAGAGTCTCTTATCAAACCAGGGTAATGATATGCTAGAACAAGGTGACCGAATCATTAATTTTGCACTAAGAATAATTTTTTTGATGGAAAACCCAAGCGTTTGGAGCAAGCAGACAGCTCAGCCTGAAGAGCTGGAAAATATGTGCTCCTCAGTGGGGAGCTGTAATATACTTCCCCTTTTCTGTGCCAGATTTGGAGTGCTCAGCCAATATAGAATTAAATGGACCTTGGCAAAGCAGCTTCCTGAGGAGCATAATTAGCTGGTGGCTTGGAGTGCTCTCTAATTCAATTAGCAGCACCATTTATCAGAGCCAGCTGAGATTTACTTTTGCACTTGCTGACGTCAATGTGAGACTTGCAGTGAGTCCCAGGAGCCTCCAGTTCAGCAGGAGTGAATTGAACTGCTGGGGTCATTTATTTTCAAAGAACAAGAGCTGGAGTTTCGTTTTGGGTGGGGAGGTGTTTGATGGCTTTTTTTTTCCCCAAATGCTCCTTGCTCTGCAACCGCTGAGCTGCAGACCTGAAATCTACACTGGCAGCTTCCCTTGCAGCTCAGTTCAAAGTGACACTTCTGTTCCTCCTTCCCTTTTATAAAAAAAGCTGCATTTCCATAGTGTTTTTACACTTACTTCATAGGTAGCAGGGGACATTTCCAAATCATTGTGTGGAAGCAGGTGCTGGATTTGAGACATGCGTCATTCTGCTGAGCTGGGGAGGGGGGGAAGGTACATGCTCAGAAATGTGAGCAGCCTCAATCATTATAGGCATTCTTGATGCATATTCACTGACTCTACCCACAGACCTGTGTGTCTGACCCTGGGAAGAACTCTCCCCACAGATCTGCTAGCTCGGGATCCTTTCAGCTTACCAATTTCTAGCACCTAACATTCTGTTACAACTGCATTACTGCTGCTCTCCTGCAGCTAAACTCCCCAGAATGATCAATTTCTCAACTCTAAGAGAGACAGCGCTGCCTAGATTTGTTGTCTCAAATTAAAATGGAACAAAAACACAGAAGTGTTTTTGCTGGGATTTCCATACCTTCTCTGCTATCAGGCCTGCCAACAACTTTCAGGACTACAGAAGTACTTGTTGCATCCCTGAAACAGTCTCAGGGCATCACTGATGCCCTCAGAGAACCTTCCAGCTGGATGGACGGCAACTCTCAGTGTCCTCCCTCTGAGGCTCTGCAGTGCTTGGTACTCTACAGACTGGGATAAGGACAGAAGCAAGCAAAGCAAGGGCTGACTAGCAGCAAGGGAGACTGCTGCAGCCATAGACAGAAAGACGCAGCAGTAGTACTTCCTTTGTAAATGAGGTTTTCCAATCTCAACAAAAGGACAATAGCCAATGCCTGGGTCTGCAGGGTGAGACAGACCCTCGCATCTCATTCAATTGCTAGGAAGATCTGTGATTGCCAGTAGCTAACTCATCTGTCAGTTCCCAATCTACTGCAAAACTTGTCTCATTTCCCCTTTTGAGAATTGCTTGAGCCCCATTATTTTATGCAAGTCACAACTCAATCACACTCGGGGAAAAAAACCAAAGCAAACAACGCTGTCTTATTTTAGAAATGCTATGACGCATTCAGAGCAAGGAGCTCAACAGATTGATGAACATTTGCCATGGGAAACCTTTATATGGAAGTTGCAGCAAAATTCTATTACTCGGATGCAAAACAATGCAATGGTATTTACCTGCCAGTGCTATTATGAACTTGAAGCTCCTCACTCTTTCATTCATTGCCAACAAACTCTTGGAGACAAGTGGGGAGCTAACCAACTTTTGTTCCAAATGGGAAACTTCAACACAGGGAGGGTCTAAGAGACCTGGACAGAGTCACGGGAGCACCAAGTTCCAGCTGAGCCCCTTAATCACTCATCCACCTTACCTCTTCTCCAAGGGCCAAATTACAGAAAGAAATTAAAAATATATGACAAAAATTATGAAGCAGGCAATCCAAAAAGAGCCTTTCAGAAATTTCTCTTGCTCATGCTGTTGTGGATGGGCAGGCAAAAGGGGCCTTGACCTTGTCTGTAGCATCCAATTTTAAATGTGATACCTTTAAATGACACACTGGCTAAAAGCAGGGCAGATCAGACCTTTTATTGTTTGTTCTTTCTGCTCTTCACTGTACCATGAGTTGTCTTGGGAAGCTGTGCCCACTGCTATGCATTTGCCCTGCTAGGCAGGCCATGGTTCCTGGCTTACTGTTCTTCTTCAGGGGGAACAGAGAATCTGTCAGACAAGCAGAGTGACAAGATGGGGAGACACTGCTGGTTCTCTCATCCCTCACATCAGTGGTACCCCCCCAGGTAACCACATGCCCTCCTAGTCCTTCAGGAGTATTGTGCACTCAAGCTGCCCCACCTACCAACTGCTGAAGGACTGCTGAAGGGACAGAGCCCAGGGCTCCAAACTGCGGGAGCTCTGGATGTACTGACAGCAGGGATGGAAATCAGATCTGCTGCTATGGCAACCTGGCCTCCTCCACTGGTGAAGGCACCACACCTCCCCTCTGCTCCAGCTGTGAGGCGTTGATAAGGAACAGCATGGAGAATTTCCATGCAGCACAAAAACAGGAGCAGAGGAGGCTGACAGGCGACACCAGCAGGTCTAAGGATCTGACTGCCTGATCTCCTCTTGAGACATGCTCTGCAAACCCTCTTCTATTCCAGTCTCCCACTAATGCAACAGCATCTGTTGTTAAGGTGGACACAGCAGCCAGAAAGATTCCCTTCCCACCACCTTTAGATGATCTGTTCTAAGGTCTTGGTGATTGCTTACCCAGGGAGTATGCTCCCCTTTCCCCACCCCCAGTATTCTGTCTTTACATCTCATCATTACCAGGATCAGTATGCTCTGAAGTTTCAGGATCTCTCTGTGACTCCCAGCTTCTCACAACAAGCTGCTGCTCTGTGGTGAGATCCTACCTTTGCTACAACAAGCCAAGCCATTACTTCCAGTGGTAACAGCCACATGTACTCTCCCTTCACAAGCCAGACATGAAGGACCACACGCAGAAATTGACATCCGTGTACTAAGCGGGTTACCAGAGTTTGGCTGCAGGCTTGCAGAGATGCTTAGCCAACAAGAAACATACAGCTTGGGAATCTAGCTGGAGTTTAGATGATCTAAATGCAACACATAGTATCATGTATCAAATCAAAATGATTGCACAGGTTTTCATTGCCAAGCTTGGGACTAAGTTACCAGCCTCAGCAAGAAGTACTTTGACAGCATCTTCCCTAGAAGCACAGAGCTGCAACACCACAACTACCTATGTATTCAGCCAAATTCCTGAGAAGCCAGCCAGATATTTATGCTTGGCAGGGTGCAGGGGTTTAGCTGTAAATAGGGAAATTCCCTAATCCTATCAATTTTCCCTAATAAGGAGGGGAAAAAAGAAGAAAGAAAAATGTCATAGAGTGACTCATATGGAAACAGCATTAAAGCAGTGAAGAGAGTGACAAGGACTCAGCTAAGCACTGAGCTATGCGTTTGGCTCTAGCTTAACTCCTTGCACTGATTCCACTCAGCATCACAGGCTGCAGTAGGGTCAGGATTGAGATGGTATCAGATGTACACACACCTTACAGGAAAAATCCCCAGCCAAGTTAGGAATGAACAAAAAAGGCTGGGTGAAAGTGGAGGACTCGAAACACTTGTGTCCGTCCTTTGGTAAAGCCTACAGTTGCAGACTCAACTCTTTCCCCACAAAAGGAGCAGATACACTGTGCTGTTGCTTCCAGACAGATGCTGGTTTGTATTCAGCAAGGCACAGCCTCTAAGGGGATACAAAATGGGTTCAGCAGAGAGAGCAGTCATATGTCTCTCATGAGCTTTAATCAAAAGCTCAGAGGCTATGGGTGGGGTTGAAAGTGCAATAATCCAAAAGCCCCATGAGGCAGACCAAATCCTTCTCTACCAAACATCAGCTAAGTATAGGAAAAATGAACAAAAGCGGAAAGAAGCCATGGAGAATCCAGGACATTCTGGAGAAGTCTGGGAGATGTACAGCCATACCAGAATAATTCCCTTTGCTTTCATTAGGCAGGCTAGCATCTCTGTGGCAGACAGCTGCTACCTCTGAAAGCACCCCTAGCAAATTACATTCTCATGGTTAACCCAAGGTGTCTTAAGGCTCATTTGGACCTGACTCAGTGCCTCTGATTGACTTCAAAGGACTTTAGATCAGGTCCAAACAATCAAAGCTTGGCTGTTCAGCAGAGGATAGCAAGATAAACCAGCTTTAAAAACACATGAATATCTCTTCAAAGCAGAAATGTACATTCGAGGGTATATGCTCTGTACCAGGAGTCCTTTGCAAAACTCTTATGCAGATGCTTCTATTGCCTCATTAATAAGACTCATTTGCCATCTCATTCTCTCTTCCTAAAGTCCTGCCCAAATATAACAGCAGGTCTCTTGGAAAACATAGTTCATGAAAGACCTTGCCAAGAAAACTTGTTTGTGTCAGCAAGCTGGGAACATTACAGCACTCTTGGGAGATGCTCTAACATTATCACTCTTTCTCACTGTTCAACTGCTTTTACCAGCCCCCTCCCTGGAGGGTCCTGTTACTAGGAAGGAATAAGGTCTCACATAGAAAATAGGAGGGCACTGAACCCTGTGTTAGTTTTTTTACAGAGACTTTTTCCAGTCAGCCTCTCTGTCCTGTTATGACAGCTCCACGACCAGAGTTTTAAGTGACTAAATAACTATCCCCTTACAGCTGAGGGTTTCTGTATTTGCAGGAATGTATTGACAGTTTGACAACCCTGATTCCACCCCGTTAGCCTGGAAGAGAGCAATTTCAATCTCTGCTTCTCCCAGAAATTCCTATTCAGACACACAAGCAAGCTGTTCAGTGAGCAGCTGAACTAATGAAGAATGGATTCTAACAGAGGTCTTTTCCATGGATTCTCTGATGCCTAATAAAGGTGTGACTTTGCTGACTTTTCACTTGAGATTGCCTCCTCTCTCTGTCTGTCAGCTTTCATAAAATTTGTAAGAGCTCATGCTCTTTGAGACTGACTTACACCTGTCTGGAATCTGGCTGAAACAAGACAGCAGATCCAAAAGTCTGTTGGGAGATGACATACACCTCATTTCTTTAGAAAGCAAAACAAAAAACATTACTTCAGCAAGAAGTGCACAGGGAGGATTCTTTTTAAAAATAATCCCTCTTACTACCCTTCTGAGCTAGCTTCACCCTCTAAAGCAACCTAGGTCATAAATATTGCAAGTACAAGTCTGACAAAGACTCCACTGTAGTGAGCAAGCTGCCTTTACTGGAAACTGGATTTCAAGCTGGTATTTGCCAATGTATCTTTCTTCCCTGTATACAGCTACTTCTGCAAGCGGATGATTGAACAGAATCATTCACAGACCTGCTAGCCTTTCTCCCTCCCTCTCAAATGTGTAAAGCATACCTGGAAGCATCTAGGAATGGCTTGTAGGCAATGGTTACCCACTCTTCTTTGTTGGAGGAATACCTTGGCTCCCTTGGGGTTTCAGCTGCTGTATCCAAGTCCACCAGATAGTGGCATTTGGAAATGTCAGTCTGCAGAAAGAAAGACAATCTTATCATTTATTTCCTGTAGGCTTCTGGTTGTATGTGTTCATTTATACAGGCTATTACTTACCAATGAGAAGGTGGTTAAATTTCTAGCAACAGGCAAACGCTTCATGCAAGATACATGGTAAAATATTTTGAATGTGTTCCAAGTAAAACCTTTATGGGGGAATGCAAGCTACCACTACTGCTCTGATCATAGGAGGAGAGTCCTACGGTCCCCCTCTGAGGAAGCACCACTGCCAGCTCTCTTACTGAGGAACTGGCAAGTCACAGAGGGGAATTTGAGGCAGCAGAACCAATTCTGTTGATGTTTTTCCTGGTGGTTCTCTAACTAGCTATTAAAGACTTCTTACAATGCTGACTGCACAAGCTCCCCAGGCAAGACTTCACTATCTTTATTGTTAGAAAGGTTTCCTGATGTCTACACTGGATTTTTTCTGTCTCAGTTCATGCCTGTTCCTACTTGTTTTACATCCTGAACAAGGAAAACATCATTTTCTTTGTGATAGTTTTTACATACTAGAGTTCTGTTATCCGAAGATGGCTCTTGTCTTCTCTACAACCCTAATTTACTCTATAGTCATGTTTTCTACCCCTGTGATCATTCTTGTGGGTCTTCAGTTAGTCACATCTCTCCTGAATACAGAGCCCAAAGCAGAATGTAGCACTTTAATGAAGGACTTTCTAATGCAGAGCAGCAAAGGAACAGTCGCACAACATGCTCCTGTGGATATAACCCTCTATGTGGCTCATCTCTTTATACAGCAGCATGGCATTACTAAGTTGTATTCATCCAGAGACTCATTGCACCCCTGGATCCTTTCCTGAAGGACTTGTGCCTAACTGTCTGGTCTTCAACCTACATTTATTCACCTAACTATTTCTGTCTAGTGCACTGTCCATTCTAAATTTCACCCCTTTTTCTTTTTTAAGATCCTTTCTCTAATTTGTCAAAATCACTTTGAATTCTAATTACGTACTTTCTCTCACATAATTTTTTATTTAATAAGTCTATTGCCTGTTTCTCTTCCCCCCCTGCAAATCATTGATAAAAACTCTGAAAAGGACAGACCTTTGCAGTTTCCAGTACATCGTCTCATTCTGAGTGATCTATGGATAACCACTCCTATCACTACGGTTAACAGCGGTTCATGAATTCTGCCCCAAAGTGCATGCACAGCAGTGAGAAGGGCACCCTATGTCAAGGCACATCCAGAGGAATATTTCTGTAGACCAGAGGAACACTAGACATGGATGCTAGGAAGTGTACCAACTCAGCACTCATTTGTCATGATCACGAACTGTTTGTAATGTATAAACATCCAAAGACACTGCCAATTGACACCTTGTATAGGTGCTGTCCTGGCCCTAAAGAATGTAGTCAAGTTCACACAAAAGGCTTGACCTACTGCCCAAGAAAGACAACAAATTACACATGAGATCAGGCTGAGGGGAGCCAGTGCCTCACACTCAGGTTTATCCTCCTGTAAGAAACAGTGTATCTGCCAACTTTCTGCAAAAGAAATCCCCTCACTCACCTAATTTTTCATGCCTTCTTTGGAAGTCCTTTTAGAATCAGTTGCACACAATTCCAGCACATTTGGCTCAGAACACATACAGATCAATATGGGTTACCCATAAGGATCACACAAGCTTCACAACCTGTTAACTCTGCAAGCCTCATGGTACCAGTCTTCTCATCTCATGGCAGGGCTTAAGCAGAATCATAGAAAACAGTAAGTAGTTCTGGTAGAGTAAGCTTGTTGTCTGGCACAAATTATGGTGGGGTTTGTGCATGAATAACCTGTCCTGTAGCACTGATGACCCTCACTGCCTCCTTTGCAGCAGATGCACATCACATTGCACCTCTCAGACCATGTGAACTTGGTATCAGCACAGTCATGCCTTTATCAGCTGCCTATGACGCAAGCTAACTGCTCTGTCCTGACCAAAATGTTTGGCAACACCCTGCCAAATTATGAAAATGCATTCGAGGAAGCATTGGGAACATCACAGAAATGAATTATGTGTGTGACCTCCCAGATAAATGAGCTGCGGGCAATGTCCTCAGGAGACTCACGTTATGCAACCTTCTCCTTCCTGCAGGGGAGAGTGCTCTTGGATATGAACAGGCTGTACTGTTCATTTATATGAATATCCTCTGTCCTTTCTGCCTAACAGCCCCCACCTCCTGCCCTCTTCTCCTCCCTCCTCACAGGTACCCCTACAGATGTGCCCTTGAGCTGCTGAGGAATAAAAACTCTGCGAAGACAAATGTGAACTGTCAGGTACAAAGAAGACTTGAGTTCCTACCAGGACAAATTTCCTTTTAAAAATAATCATCAGATGTGAGATAAATTTCATACGAGGTAGCCCAACAAGAGGCTACATTGTATAGAAACCTCTGCATTGAGTGTAAGAGATCTAGAGGAGAGGATAGGTTACAAATAAGGGCTGATGTCCTCCTGTTGAAGATCTAAGTGTCTTTAAGTGATCTAAGTCACATTTTCAAAAGTGAAATAATCCCAAGCCTAAATCCATGTTTAAATTGTACCAGGGTAGCTATATTGTTACAATACACCAGAAAAATGAGCCCCTCACAGATGCAGTGTACAGCAGCAGCAAGGTTGAGCTTTTGCTGGCATAATGATTTTCAGCCACTGGAGCAAAGCAATTTCCACCAGGTATTGCCTCTGTACCTGGGTATTTTGCTGACATTAGGTTTTGTCAGCCAAGGGTCACACTTTCACGCATAAGGCACCGTCTGGCAAGAGCTTGCAGTAGTGACCTGAGAGGCACTAGAAGTCAACAGGACTGATACTTGCAACTGTCTTATGCTCTTGTGCCACTTCCAATCAGATTAATCTGAAAGTTCTATCTCCTGTACTTCTTTCTGTGACCTGAGAACACACAGAATTCCTGGATGCTTTTTCTGGCTCTGTTGGTCTGCAAGCCATCCTTGTGGCACTCCAGTATTCCCAACTGATGAAGGGGACTAATGATTCCCACTTCTGCCTCTGATACGTTATTAAGCATTGTACATTAAAATGTCGTACAGTATTTTGAATTTCTGAGAAAAAACACCAGTGAAGTACAGCACATCCTAGTAATTATTGGTGGTTTCCTTAATCTAGGTATTTTTATTTGGGAGACATCAGGGAAGTAGAATACATGCATTTAGATTTAAAAAAATTACTTCACCAGAGTCCTTGCTCAGGTTAAGTGGAACAGAAGACAGGACATAACTTCCAATCAATAAATATTTGCAAATTGTAACATGAGTCTCATTAGTTGTACAGATGTTTCACCCAGGTAGACTACAAGGGAGAAAGGAAGGGGACTTAACATGGGAATTTAGGAAAAATACCAAGTTTTCAACTGTGGTATCTCAGTTTACAGCTGCCACCAATCCCTGCATCCAGCAGGACAGGGTTATCAGAATGCCAGGCCACTTTGTGCCATCTAATCCCAGCCCTAGTAGCTCAGCAAACACCAGGGAAACTGCCAAGCAAATAAAAGGTCCAGCCAGCTCCTCCCAAACACCCTGCTGCTGCCAAGCTTGTGTTTGAACTCCCAACTGCATGAACCGGAGGACAGGTGCATGCTTTTAACATGCCTCCTTCCCACTCCCAGGTATAAACAAGGACATCTTCCACCAGCAATCCACTGCACTCCCAGGAAAGAAATTAATGAGGAGGGTAAGTGACTCGTAAGGAAATTTTTGTGCTAGGCTAAGAACTTCCATCATGTGTCTCGGTATAAACTGGTTACAAAATTTTTCTGAAGACAGCAACAAAAACAAATCATTGTGCCGAATTAGTGTCTGGAAACAGGCTCCGTGGCCCCAGCATCACACAGCATCATAATCAGATCCTGTCAACAGTGCACACGCAAAAAAAATTGTCTCTCAGCTGGTGACACAAACTCTTGGTCCTTATTCATTCCTCAGGGCCTCTGAACAGAATGCAGATTGCAATCTCACCTTTTTCATGCACAAGATTTTCAATGCGCAGGCTACAGGGGAGTTCTTGCAAGGTCATATCATCACTGACCTTTGTAAAATGACAGACCTCTCCAGATTTCTTTCTTTTTTTTTGCAAACAGTCAGGGCAGCAGGGGCTGGAAGGGAAAGACTAAGGTCCCTATCAGGAGGAGGACTCACATTAATAAGTTATGTGCCTGGTGGAAGAAACATGATCCAAATTTGGGGAGCAACAAGTTCTGCTCCATTTGGTTTCATTGACTTGTACACAGAGGGCCCATGGCCTTTGTAAGAGATCTATATGCACTCCTTAGGAGGCCAGCTCTCCCAAGTGGCAGTTTTCGCCTTAGTTAACAATGGCAGAACACAACATACACAGTTGTGTCTTGCTGATTGCACAACAGTGTGTACATCTCATCAAGTCAGAAAAAAAGGTTATGTGTGATGACCAGGTGTTTCAACAAGGAAACAAATTTCATTAGAGTCACTCACTGCATACATTGAAAAGATGAAGAAAAAGGCAGGGCAGCTATAGCTGGATTAGTCAAAGGAAAATCTAAGGCCCCTTAAACCAGGTTTGCAAAGGCCTCTACCCATCAGTTATCTTAAATGCAGGCAGCTGAGATTCTCCAAGATGACTATGTCTTATTCTGTCTTACTCCCTCAAACTCCTCCCTGCAGGATCCCACATTTCAGTTTGCGTTCCCACAAAATTTTATGCAAACTTCCTTGGACGTGCTTGAATTCACTTTTCTGAAGCACCTTTGGGGTTTATTGTAACAATTTAGGCTGAAAACAATTTAATTAGGTGGATACCAGATGGCTCCGTGGCATCACAACTGGGTGGCAAATGAAATTACACAATGGGAAACTCAGCTGAGGAGAATGTTGAATCCACTTCTTGTACTGTATGAGAAGAACATTCCAGGCCCTAAGAGAGGTTCTGGCTCATTAGCAAAAAGACTCCCAAACCACTAACTAAGTTTTTCTGTAAGTGATGTAGAATCATTCAGAGAAAGACAAGTTACTGCCTCAAGCACTGAGACTGATCTCAGTTCTTCCATTCTAAATGCTCCCCTAAAAGGGCTGGCACTTCCAATGCATATGAATTATCTGCCAGCTGAAAGACAGATTTCCCTTCTACCATTCCAAGTAGAGCACAGTGCATTCTTACAAGTTACACTGAAGCTAAGGATAATATTCATCCTGGTCAGAGAGCCAACACAGCACCTATGCATTTATCTGGGGATTTACACAAGATTTTGGTCATGTACAGACCTTGAAATGTTTCTTTGTAGAAAGAAGTCAGTCTTAGTGAAGGGAGCTGCAAGGAATTTCTAAATTACATCCTATCCTCTTCTGTTCTCCTTTCCTTTTCCTCCTCCCACTTTTTTTATTTGATGCAACCGCTACGCTAAGTGGTGGAGAACTACACTTGATCACATCCTGAATAACAGGAGTGAGCACAGTATAGTACAGAGATGGAGTTAAGCGCGCAGCCTGCTGCTGTACTGCTGCAGCCACACATCTCTCACTGGTGTCTGGATGGATGTTAGCCTGGCCACACAGAGCACAACAGGAGCTTGTCTGGTTTACCACAGATAAAGTTCAACTGTTTTGAGCAAAACCAGAGATGTTTTACTGATCACTCAAGTGCATATTTCCAAAATGAAACCAAGCTTCAGGTGGTTCCTATGGTTCAAAACAGAGCTAAACGGAATTGGAAAAGAAGTGAAAATAAAGTAGTTACACAAACTTCCTCTGAAGTCAGGAGTTTTTAACAGTTTCAGGTTTAGGCCTAACCTACTGTTCCTGCTTGGATACATCTTTCTAAGAAATAATACTCCTTATTTCTTTCTTAGCAGTTTTAGAGACAAATGAATCTCCTCAGTAGGACAAGTACAAGTTAAGTGCTGTTCAACATGATTGAGGAAGGAAAAATTGCAAAACAAGAAGATCAAATCATTCTTTTCCCCAGTGTCTCATAGCAACAGAAACACTGAGATTTACTCTTCAATTTTCAAGCACAGCAGTAATAGATACTTATACTTGAAACAGAGAGATCAGTCCCATTTCTGCAGCCATTAATTGGTTTTGAGCTGTCCATGGCTCAGATAATCCTTTTGAACCATTTGTTTTCTCCCATTTAAATTGACCAACAGACTCATGCTATTTAGATTTATTCGCTATGATGGTCCTTTCCAGTGCCTGCTAACTGTTTTTTTTTTTAAATCTGGTATGCTTGCACTTGTAAGCTAACTAAACTTGTGAAAAGACCTTGTTCTCTTGGTGTTATTAGCAGGTCAGAAGTAAAAGTTTTAAAACTCCATTTAAAATTCACATTTAATAACTAATTTATAATGTCCTAAGTGTTTTTGCTTGCATGAGAAATAACAAAATTGTAGGGTGACGTTAAGAAACAACCATGAAACAAAAGTGTGTTTTGCTCCATTAGTCACGGGCTGTGCACCAGCCAGCTGTCTGTGCTAAAAATACGCCACAGGTAAAGATTTTGTAAATTAAATGCACTGCAGCAGACAGCTTCTCTCAGGTGGGAACATGCCTCCTTCCCATTTCCAGTAACTACATAATGAGGCTCAAAATAAGAGAGCTTTAACCCAGAAGACTGATCCCTGCTTTTACCCACAGTTTGCTCCTGTGTTACAGTACTGCCTTTCATCCACTTCTGTGAGCAAATCACAAGTGCTTGTACCATTTCTAACAGGCCAAAGTCATGAGTCACATCAACAAGCATATGTCTACTGTCTTCAGCCAGGACAGACCCACTCATGTAAACCAGAGACCTGGTGTACTACATGTGAGTGCTTCCTATATACTGATGGACATTCCAAAGCTATCCTCCAAGGAGCTCAGAGAGAATGAAGAAAGGACTGCATTTCTTGGCAGTTCCTCTCATTCAACCCTTAGGACAAAAAAGAAAGGATGACTAAGTATCTAGTGCACTGCAAAGAATATTTAGTGCACTGCTAAGATTTAACCTACTAAATAATTTTAAAGAAGTTAGCTTACAATAATTTTAAAATATTCATATGTGTGTACTCTTCTTGTTTAGGTAACAGAATACAACCAGGAAAAGTAACATATTAATATACCAGTATACATTATCTTAACAGATTCCCATTTAAATCACTGATGCAATTGTTTCAGTGAAGTTTCTCCTTCTCAGTTGCAAATACGATGAGCAGATTTATATTTAAAAAGAAAGGAAAGTACAAAGACAAATTTCAATCCCTGCTCAGTGACAAACATTTTCTGTAGGGGATTTCAAACTACTCATTCAGTTCACTTTCCTGTGATCACAGTAACACATTATACTTAACCCAAAATTGCAATAACTAGGAATTACTACTTCTTCTGCTTCTTTTTTTTATTATGATGTCTTGAAATGAAAATAGGCAGATGAAATGCAAACAGAAACCACTCACATAAATGGGGAAATTTCCAAGTGCTGCAGAGAGCCCATTTTTGTTCTGTAACTTGTATGGTCCCCGGGAAACAAAAGAGGAAGACCCAATCATAGGCATTATAATAATACAAATTATACAGTAAGGTAAGGAAAAGAAAAGAGGAATATAATCCTTACATATCGAGATGGTTCTTCCTTGTTTTGGTCGTTCATGTCAGTCGGAATGATCCGTGTGGCCATTGGTCCCTTGGCAAATGGTTTTGGTAACTGGCCCCTGAATTCTGACAGGATGAACTGGAGCTGCCAGCTGCAGAGAACAGTGTCAGAAAGCTCAACAGTAAAATGCAGGAGCTAGTAACATTTTGTGTGGAGAAAAGGAAAAGCATAACCAAGGACATTTCATTCCTGAGGGTAGACAGCCCTGCTAGAGGAGCAGTCACACCACAAATTTCCAGTAGCTTGTGACCAACACAATCTGCTGACACCAAACTTCAAAATCCTTTGGTTTGGATATGCTGGTGTCAACAGAGATACATGGTCTTGAAGGTTACTCCCATAAATACTTTTTAATACTTCTTCAGAGAAGTGCCCCTCCTTACGAATCTCACCAAATTGTACGTTTTACATTAAACAACTTACTTATCTGGCAGGAGAAAGCTGCTTGGAAATCTGTGCCACTCCTTTCCCACACAGACATTAACGGGTCTCCCCTCCGGCACAGTGTGAATACTTGGGTCAGTAGCAATCCTGTGAAATTCTGGGTACAGGTCCAGGGGCCCATGGTAGCCTACGGAAGGCAGAAAGTTGCAAATAAGGCTAAAGAAATAGGTGATATTTACATGACCACTTTTGAAAGACTACAAAAAATTGTTCATACATAACTTTCTAACTGATAACTTTTTGAATAAATTAATTGGTCTATGCTAAAAAGTGGCTCGATTCCAAAGCTCCCCCTCCTTTTAGAAGTGCTTGTACCCCACCACCTTTATTCACATTCTCCTATCCTGACTGTCAAAGGCTACCATCAACCAAAAAAATATTGATGAGGTGGGAAGGTTCACTGCATGGCTCTGATTCAAGAAAGTACTTAAGGACTATATCTAATTCATCTCCATTAAGGACATGTGCACCTAATTACAAGTTTTACATGGGAAAATGCTATTTCAAGTGGGATCATATGTTTGAAAGTTAAAGTATCTGCTTTAACTAGCCTGGGTACAGGTTTTATACCAGTATATTTGTACTGGCTGAAGATGAAGAGCAGCAGATTTTTAACTGATACAATTCTGTTGATACATTCATACATACATGAATACATACATACGTTCATACATACATGTATGAATGTGCATATACATACACACACACACATGTATAATCTATTCATTAATGGTGACCATTAGAACTTACTCTTTTCCCTGCAACAATGACATCCAAACTTTCAAGGTTCCTTATTCTACTCCGCTGCTATAGTCAAAGCAGCAGAACTTTGGCAGGCCTTAAGACTTGCCAAGACCAATACCCATGAAAGCACAGGACAAGTCTAAAATACCAACCTCTGAATAAGGCAACAGAGCGTGACAATGACAAAAGGCCAAAGAGAAAGACAGTCCCCAGAGCCAGCCAGTTTGATGAGACTGTGTAGTGTTCCAGGCGGTAGCGCTGGAATATGAAGTGGTAACATTTCTGAGGAAAGAATAATAAAAAAGACAATATAAAATTCCTCAAACTCTGGTATGTTCAGCAAAATGTTATTTTTCATAAGGACCTTACAGCAGTGCCTGCATCTCACACCAGATCTTTGGTCTTCACTTTTTCATTCAGACCCATAAAAAATGCACAGAAACTCACGTGTTTCAGTCACATTTCTTAACTGATAATCTAAGGTATTTAAAGATGTTTTCAGCTCTTTCCCTAGGAAAGCCTCTAGTCAAGCTGTAAAGTACTCTCTACCAGGGCTCCAGCTTGGTTGTTCCCAGGTGAACCAGCAGCACATGTCCCTTTCAGACACTTCTGTAAAACTTCCCTACACAAACAGACTTCATTTTCAATGCTGGAGTGACTTCCTCTCTAACAGAAGTTCCATTACCCAGATTTACTGAGTGACCTATGGTTGTTTACCCTGTCTGCACAAACTACAGCTTTGAAGTAGATAAAAGAACACACAGGACATTCTACAACCACCTTTAAACACACGCCACCCCGAAAATGTTGAAAGAAAAGCCCCTTAGGGTTTTCTAATTTGAAAAGCATTTCTGGGAATATCCAGGAGGAACTACATCCAATACTTGGCTTGGTCCCTCCCTCCTGCTTTGCCTTTCTGCGGGAGTGATTATTCACTTCCTATCCTAATCTGGTTTCTGTTCCTCTTGTCTTGTTTGCATTTTTCTCGTAACAGCCAGGTCCACATGGTTTGGAGGAGTAGACTCTGACAAGCTTGTACTACTAGTGGGCAATGAATTCTAAATTCTCAGCTGGATACTAAATACTGGACAAAATGTCATCAAGCAGTGTTAAAATATGCAGGGCAGAAATATACACTAGATTTTCCTACAGCTATATTTGGCAAAGGTCCTAAACCATTGCCCTCTGATGAATGTTCTGACAGCACATAGCAATTCTCAGTCAGTGCCATAAAACTGCTGACATTACAGAGCTTGATCCTGTACAAATGCAAGGACTGAAACCCATCTGGGCTGCTCCAGCTTAGCACTGCAAGGCATCAGCAGTGATGGGAGATCAACAGTCAGAATAGTAACTGACCAGTGGAAGAGTGAGAGTGATTTGAGGGGTGCAGGCAATGCTGGTGGGGAGCCCAGGACAGGAACAGCCAGCAGTGGTGCATAGCAGGACAGAAGAGTAATAGCAGAATGAGGCCAAACAGATGGAACAGGCTCTAACGGGGACTAATGACTGCATTCCTGCTCCTCTTTAACAGATGAAGTATGAATAATTTTGAGCTTTGGGAAGGTTTATATCAACCTATATTAGTGCTTTACTCTATGAAGTGTCTCAAGTGATATTAACAAAACATCCAATTTTTGGCTTTGCCAAATGTCCAATGCAATTTCCCGATGCCTAAACAAGATCACTTTTCCTTTTTCAAATCAGTGATTCCTAATAGGATACAACAAAATGCATTTCCTACACACACACATTCCTGCCCCTTAAAGCTTAACAACAGACAAAGGAGGCACAATGCTATAAGCAAGTTACTGATCCTCATGACATCTCTTGGATGCTGTGTTGTATTGGCACAACAACATCACAACTGGTGCTCACCAGAAATTCCTGCTTGGGATAGGAGAACAACTCAAAGTCATCATGAAATAATTAGTGGCAAGGAAATATTCTCAACCATTTATCACTTCATACAATCCTGGACAAGCTCCTAATGTGATCACCTTATAAAGCCATGAAATTTGATCTTTTTTTGCTGGGCTGTTAAGCAGTCTGCACTGAAGTCCAAGATTATTACATGAGCTCATTCTGTACAACGCTCAGGAGGGAAATCCCAAATATTTTTGCTTTTACATCACATCTTACAGAGGGCTAACAGTTTTCCACATACTCTCAATCAACCTGTACAGGAAGATTATAGTTTAATTTGTAAAATCGGCAACACACACACACACTTCAGTATTAGTACAGCTATGGATTTTGCTTCCAGCGTCTCAATACCTATCCATGAAAAATGGTTCAAAAATGAAAACTGTACCAGCTAACAGATTAAAGTCGATGATCAAAAGTTATGCATAGGACAGTCCTGAACTGTGTAATCACTGTAGATTGTGTCACAGATGCACATATTCTGCAGATGTTCCCAAATTTTGGTAAGCAACGTTAAAGAAGTCAGCCAGCAGTTACACTTCCTAAAGGTATGAGCTCATTAAAAAAACATGTTCCACTAAAACTTACCTGAAGAGCAGACAGAGCCACAGCACCGCAGAGACAGATGAGGGGATAGATGGGAAAGAGAAACCTCTCTTCTTTGTGGGGCTGACTGAAGAAAATCATGATCCAAATGTACATAGGAGCTAGTGTCAGCCAGTAGGGACGGCCCAGATTCTGAACTGAAAGAAACAAACACTCAGCAAAGAAGTAATGTAAGAATGAGGGGTTTATCCTATTCCCCCTCTTGCAGAATCATATCTCACATTCAAAAGCCTATTATTCAGACCCAAACCATTGCCTTCAGACACAAACACACCATGTTCTGAGCAGCCATGTTGCTAAAACCCAGGTAGCATGTCCAAACAGTCAATATAGAATTTTGATGAGAGAATTTTTGTAGATTCCTACCATATAACAATTTCAACAGACTTTAGAAGACCAAAAGCAGAAAATAAGGGACTGCATTACTGAATTCAAGCAAGAGACAAAATCCATCCAGAACTGACATGTCTAAACGGGCAGTCAGGAGTACTAGATTTCCTGCTGTATATTATGCTAGACATACAAAGATCAGAAAGGATCTCTCTAGACCTACCCTTCCACTTACAAATGGTTGTTTAGCGACTGAAGTTTCCACAACCTTCATTGCTTCATTACAAAAATAACAGCATGAGAGGTCTCTTGGGCACCTTCTGCTTAATGGAGGAAATAACTGCTTCAAAAATAACAACAATTACCCTGAATTTTAGTCACACTGAGGAGGGTTCTACAGTGCCTGACAATTTTCAGTCCCTTTTCTGTCCTCTTGCTACTCCCAACAGCAGAGTTAAACATTTAAGCTAACGGCATTTCACAGACAATAAGAACAAAGCACTTGGCAGAATTGCTCCTGCTGTTAAGTACAAGAACACCAAGTGAACAGCAGGAAATCTTGCATTTACAGGATCTCCTACTGAGCTTTTACTGGTTTCTGACAGTATGTCAGTCATATCCAAGGAACAGATATAAGCAAATATGTGTTAACATACATTTTCAGCAGGGATTATAATGTTATTGTTTCTTGTATTCAGTAAAAAAAATCAGAGAGCAAAGCACTAACTGGACTGATGAATTTGGAGACTGCTGCTGACGCTTAATGAATCTTCCTTAGGAAAAGGGCAGAGAAGAATTCACACGTCCTCAACACCTTTTTCCTCTCTAGAGTTACTTGCCAAATGTCATGTGTTTAAACTGATGTCATCTTATTTAAGAGAAAGCTCAATGTGAAGTAGGGAATATTCTGGTTCCTCCTTTCTCTACTCTCAGTATATCCACACCTACGGGAACACTTTCCAAAGCATAGGGTAGCAAGACTGTCCTGTCAGGGCTCAGTCCTGCAAGCTGAAGAGTGGCCCTTCACAGTGCACAGAAGAGTCCAGGTTCAATCCCAATACTGGCAGCAGCAGCAGAGACCAGAGGATGCCTATTTGTAGACTCGGCCGCAACAATCAAAAAGGAAGTAACTCCGTTCTCTCAAGCTGCTGCAGAAAACATTCTGGCAGTGGTATAAAAAAAGTAACAATGGAAGAGCCAGCAAAAGGTTCCCCAAATAACTCTAAAGGCTACCATTTCCAGCTGCAGATAAGATGGAAACAACAATGGGTACATAGTTTCTTTCCCCCTTAAGATTTCTGACGGGGCTATTTCTAATGCCTTTGCATGGCTGGCTGAAGGTTATGTACCATACAACTTGTTAAACTTACTCTGGGTATGGATAGTTCAGCCCTGATAACATACTGTTCTTCTTGAGGTAGAGGCAAGGAATACAGGAATCATCCTTAAAGAGAAAAACATGTTTCTGCCCTTTTGCAGACAACACGTAAGTAGATTCATCTCACTGCCTGTTCTTTCTACACAGCAACTTCATTGTGGGGTCAATACTGAACTGAGTAACAAGCTCTAGGAACTTTCCTATTACTCCGAAGACCTTCCTTGAACCTAGTTTCACTTCCAATAAAGAAAAGCTGCTTTGGCAGGTAAGCCCTCCCTTTAGTAACAAGGTTGAGATCTGGGCCCTCTGTGCTTGGCTCTCACAGCTGTCTTACACTCACCATGAAATTTCTGAAGCAGACACTCCATGAGACAAGTCAGTGGCAGCACAAGCAGTGCCAAAATAAATGCCACGTTGAAATTCAGAAAGCCGTTGATAAAATAGAAGGACCAGGGTTCTGTACCTAAAGGATGATAAAAGGAAACAACTGTTTTTAAATACAAGCATGTATGAGATCTAGGTGTAACAGCAGCTTCGTTCCTTCTCTCCCTGACACAGACTGAAATAATCAGCAGCAGGCATCAATTCTCCCCATTGCAAGCATATTGGAACCAAAGAATGGGAAGGCTGTGGACAGAAGATCTTGCAGCTGGACAAAGGATGCAGCCCCATGGAATGAGCTTGAGCCATCTCGATCGAAGCAGTATCATGGTTCTGCCCCTCACCCATAAAACTGCCTAACAGCGGTATGAGAGTTAGTCAAAAGCCATACAAAGGTACTAGAGTATCTCACAATCATGTCTGCCCAAGAAACTTCATTGTCTTCCTTTTCAGAAGTTATTTTTCTCCTTCCTTTTTCACTGGGTCATAGTCAATTTCACATCTGCTGCTCATGAATCACAAGCCACTCTAACAGTCAGCCTTGTCCAGCAGAGTTCTGTGAATTCACACTTGCATTAAGAAAGCCTACACAGCAAGAAAGTAGAGGTGGAAACTTATAAAACTAGGAAATTTGACTCCAAATTAATTCTTTCTAATTGCAAAGAAGTTCCAGAGGAATAACACAAAAACACACAATGTTAGTAAGAGATTATTATAATTCTAGAGTGATGACGTATAATCCATGTTGGCAGAAATAGAAAATCTACTAAAAAGGAACAAGAAAAAGAGTTCACATTCACACTTCACCCCAACAAAAGACTCTGCCACTAAAGTTCACCCAGATGCTAGTTTTGGCACCTCCTTAGAATCAACACTGTTTAAAGTGTCCCTACTTCAATTTGTTCTTACAGTGTAACTTCAAACAGGAGCAAGCCAACTCTGATTCCTAACATGACATACTTGGCTATTGGTTGCAAGCTTTGAAGGATGTAAATTGAAAGAAATTCCAGGCCAACTGTCATTTATTTGGACTCTTAATTCAGGATGCTTAAAATCCTGAACAATAAGGAATGCCAGTTCCTCTCCACACACTTGCCAGTCTCTCAGTGTGATTAGCTCAATCAGTCAGTAAATGACACGCGGGGGCTTTAATCACTGCACTGTTGTGACATGTGTCACATGCCGCAGCAATTTCCTGCAATCAGAGCCACTTAAATAGGGTCCATGTTGAAATTAATCAGACAACTGAAAAGCAGCAAGGAAAACCCAAAACCTCTGCAGCTCCTACAGCTAAATATGATTAGAAGCTGCACCAGTCAGAAACATGTCGCTGGAGTTACTAAGGCCAAGTCCAAGCAACTGAGGTTCATTTAGGAAACCTTTAGCTATTAGCACTGAAAGCAAATAGTAATTACAGATTTGGATTTTGGGGAGTAGGGGGCCTTAAGGGAGTGAATTATTAGAAATTCACCTTCTCTCTCCCTCCACCTGCATCATAATTCTTGCAAATCCCACATGAGCACAATCCTCAGCCTGTGAAAGGCTGAACATGGGATATGGTAGATTGAAAGATCATGTCAAGTGATGGACATGACAGAGTTATCTGTACAGCAACACTGCAACAGTGCCAATGTCCCTTTCTCCTTCTCTAGACTCTGTTGATGACTCTCCCTATTTAAGGACTGCAATTCTAAAAAATCACTGTAACAGATCTTGAACACATGCAGAACGCAGATCATTTTAGGACTGAAGGGAGTACCCTTCCTAGAAATCAGGGCTGCTGACTGGGATATGTCTGTGAAGGAAAATCTGAGGCAGTCTGGGGTATCACACTGTAAATCTTCCAGTGGACATGTGTGTAAAGGGGGCTTTGGTTTCTTCCCAGCCCTGCTGCCTCCAGATTCTCTTCTAAGGCAATAGTACAGGTTTCTAAAGACTTACAGCAGGGTTAACACTGGTTAGGCTACTCTAGTAACTACTTCTGTGGAGCACTAAGGCTTCTCCTTATATAAAAAGGACTGGAACTGGGTTCCGTAGCCTGCTTCCCCACTCCCACTGCTATAAACAACAGCCCACTTTATCATAGAAGATGCTGGGATGAGATAGAAAGCTTTTTAAACTGATATAATCTGCTACCCTCCAGTGTTTTCTGGCTACAGTTAAGCTGCACAGAACAGCCAAATCTTTAAAGATAAGTACCAGAGACCATACTGTCAATCTTCTACCTGCCCTGGCTGCTATGGAAATTAACTATGGCTCTCTCTAGTCTGTCTCTGATTGGTAGCCTGGGAGTCAGGAATGAAACACACTTCATGAAGCACACCTCCTCCACAATCCAGATACAGCCTTAAAGGCCCAGAGGTGTCCTGAGGGACTCTGCTAATAAGGAGGTCTGAAGCACAGTTTTAACAAAAAGGCTACTTTCTCAGATTTTTTTGCAGTGTGACTTAATTGCCCTTAAGAACTAAGCACTGGAACCTCCCCTCCTTCTCCAATGAGGGATTTTCTTCTCTGGGTGAGGAGAAAAAACAAAAGAGGAAAAAAAATATGAAAGAAGAACAGTGCACTACACAGGCAAGTTAAATAATTCACAGACACCAGGCAAAAAGCAATAGGCTTGGTCACTGTGATGACTCACCCATTCAGAGGCATTCAGTCTCAATGCCTCCCAGGGCAAAATGCTTTTATTCTTGTTATCCACAATGACTCAAGGTGATCTGAGAAAGAACTGCAACGTAAAAAAAAACAACCAACCCCATTGCATACAAGTCCTGGCCTGGAACAATGTCTTTCAAGCAGGGAGGGACACTGAAGAACTCTCCATGCACAGTACTGATGGGAACGTGCTTCCACAGCATCGCCTTCAGACCATGACAGAAGATTTAATTTCCTGCAAGCATCCCACATGCTAGACCTGAGCAGGTGTGGGCTGTAGGAGAGACTGATGAAAGCAGTGAGAAGAACACTGTGTCCCAGTCAGTTCAGGGCACTATAATTCCATGGGGAGAAGCAACTGGAAGCACTGTCAAGACACAGAGCCAGAAACTGGTCTGAACTTTGTGCTCTGCAACAGGCTCTGGCAGCAATTCTAGAAATCAAACTCACACGCAAGTTAACAGAACTTAACAAGCTACCATGCTGCAGCTTGACCACAGCAATGGTGAGGGCAGCTCAGGACAAAACAGAGGAGTTGTAAAATAGGCTTAAGCTAAGATGCCCCACTCTACGTTTGTCACAGGCTAAAAGCCTGCATGCAGACACGAACTGTAGCTCAGCTGTTAAGCAGTCACTAAGCCACAATAATTTGATCGTGAGTCACAGCCCTCATTCTAAGAAAGTCTGATTCAATGCTAATATAATAAACAGTCTGTTTTCTGCATTTCATTTATTTTCACTCTATTTAAGAACCAGGACTCAACAGAGCAAGGTGTCATATAAACAGCTCCTGCATATTCTGCCCAAGCTGAAGAAAGCTTCCCAAAGTGCCATCACACTGCAAGTCACAGCAAGGCTCTGATCACAGGAAGTGGGACAAAAATTGTCACAAATTGTGCGTTCTTAGAACATATGTAGACAAAAACTTCCCAAAGCCTCAGAATCAGGCTTAGGGCTATACACTTAGAAACTACTTTCCCTTGGCTGTAGAAACCTAATCACCCCAGGGAAATATTCATTGCACAGACTGTATTTACCCAGAAGAAGATTGAACCTTGTCTCCAGAACTCCAGTCTGCAGGCAAAAGGAAAAACACTGTCATGCTTACATTGAAGATGATATCGGTTGATGACTCTGCAGCCTCCAGTAGTTCCTGCTCCCATCATGTGAAAGTTGGGAAATCCCAGCTCCAAAGCCAAAAGTGACTGGCCAGCCTTTCATCTCCCCTGGTAGTGTTATTTTTCCCAAGTGTTTTGAAGCACTCTAAACACACAGCATTGTCCTGGCCACATTGCATTAAAGAGCAATTTCAAGCAGGCTCTTTTACTAGCCTGAGGATGTCATATGAATAAAACACTTCAGAATAGATTGGTCCCTGGAGGTTCTGGAAACAACTTATGCACCAGTGTGGAAAAGGTCAGCCACAAGCCTATGCCAAAACCTATCAGAGACAGACCCTGGAGTTTACTTACAGAAATTTCACAGCAACAGACTTCAGAGCCTTCCTGCAGAGATGAAGAACCATGGCAATGCAGCTGTTTCCCTGCTGTGCCACTGCACAAGTAACAAATCACCACCCAAAACAGCCCTTCAAATGAACCAACAAATACGGCCTGCAGGGCACTGCCAGAGAAAGCCTTGCTGGTAAAAACTGCTGAATCCTTCCTAGAATATCTCGACAGGACTTAAGTAGATGACAGAGATGACGCAGGGATCCTGCACCCTAAGCTCCCCTGAAGTCTCCGCCAGCCCCTCTGAAGCCCTACTAGAAATATAATACTTTTCTACTCTTCAGCTCTAGAAGTACATGACATGAATAACTAATGCAGTGGCAGCTCCCAAACAAACAACACAGCACTGCCATCAAGGTTCACACCAGTATCCTAAATGGCCAGTACCAGGGAACCCCTCGTAGGCAGATGACTTGCCTGCAGATTAAATGTCTTTATGGTAACCTCAGATTCTGCTTGCCAGAAAAATCCAGGCCATATACTGCCAATAAGCAAGAAGACTCCCAAGGCACAGCATGTACTCAGGAAGTCTGCAGAGACCCGATGTGAACCGAAAGAACTATGGATTCTGCACTGTTACCCACTTTCCTAGGGTTCTGCACCCTGATTGTGAGGAACAGCCAAGAACTCCATTAAAGCTGACAAACACACACATGTATCACTTGTGCCCACTGCACTCGCATAGCATCCAGGCAGGTTTGCTACTAACAGTTCTCTGCTGTGTCGCGAAGACATCTCACGACGGTTTACAGAACTTGAAAGTGAACAAAAGCAGCCTAACTCACAGCGCTGAGAAATCCGACAATGGCCTGCGGATTCCCAGCTCGACAGAGACATCCTGCGGCAAAAAGCTGGAACTGCAGCCCTTTGGAGCTTGCAGGCTGCTTTTGCTTTAGAGTACGTCAGAAAAAGGATTGGCAATCGAGACCTGGTGGGTCACGGTAGCAAGACGGTAGCAAGACAGTAGCAAGAAAAATGACGACTCCCTTCCTGTCCTGTTATCTTAAACTCACCATAAAGATCAGGTCCATGAGAGGTGAAGACATTGTATAAAACAATGTTGAGAGGTGCAACTACCAGCTTCCCATAGTAATAGCTGTCCACAACTACCAAGGGCACCTGGAAGAAAGCATCTATTATTTAAAGTGCCAGAAGCTTTTGGCTGGACTGCCCAAAAGCTCCATGTGATTTTCTTAATGGAACCCACCCCTTCTATTGCAAGCCCAATCCATTCCCTCTTTGCATTGTTACAGGCACTTACCAAAAACAGGATCAATGACACCACACACCAGTTTAGGAAACTTTTCCACCTCTGCTTCAGTATCAACAAGTCAAAGGCAATAGGAAGCCTGAAAGAGAGACCAGGTATCAACTGGAGACTTTGTATTTCCCCACTGCAGGTTTTCCTGCCCCTTCAAAGCAAGCGGGGCAGTAGCTGGAAGAGAACCATCACTTCACTGGGCTCTGCTTCCACTCCATATTCCAGTCATCCAACTCAGGTTTTACTCTCAGTGTATTAGGGTCAGGAATCTTCCCAACCTAGGTTCTTCAAAAGCAAAGAAATCAGGCTATGGAAGCCTGTAGCAATAATCCTGGACTAGGCTGGCAGCTCAGTCCCTGCTAGTTTCTTCCTCCAGCTCTCCAGCCCCTACATTCTCCCCAATCAGGCAAGAAACATTTGTCAAAGCGCAAAACTCCTGAACCTTCCTCTTCTTACCCAAGAGCTGCACTGAAGGGCCAGCCTAGAAGGGCTCCAGCGGCCACCCCCAGCACTGCTACAGAGGTCTTGTCCATATACCAGCCAGTCATGGCAATCACCGTGGTGTACATGCAGAAACTGCTTGGGAGGAAAGCTGCAACACAAGGAAAGAAAGGGTTAGCACAATTTTCCTACAAGAGGAGAACTGCACGAGACCAAGATAAGGCTAATCATCTCTCATTCACTCCATTGGAGCTGGGATGCTATACTGGAGATTCTCATTTCAGTGAAAGGAGAAAAAAAAAAAAAAAAGGATTATTTTTCTTGTTCTGCCAAGATGAGAAATACTTTCTTTAAGTATGAAGGCCTCTTTTCTCAGTGGCACTCAGCAGTGGTAACCAGTTGACAGCATCCAGGCTTATCCAGGCTTACCACTTGTAACGCTGCACCCCCTAAATTCTGCTAGGCTGAAAAAAATTAACCTGCTCAAATGACAGCAGAAAATGTGAGCTGACCGGGTACAGTCTCTGAAACAACTAGGCAGAGACTGGTGGGAAGTAAGTGAAAAATGAGAAGACGTAAGACACTGCAAAAACAATGAAGGGAAAGTCCTTTCCCCACTCACCATAAACATAAAAAGGGTAAAATAGGAAATCTCAGCATTCATAAGTTGTGGTACTCCCCTTTAAGTTTCTGTATGCACACAATACAGAACACCCTTGCTCAAAGTCTCTCTTTGCACTTTACTCAATATCTACAGCAGATGATTTATAAGTCTTACAGTGGTTGGCAAATGGGTACAACCAGCCAGAGGGGACAGGACACAAATGCAAATGACAATGCCAAAATATGACCCTCCTTCCTTGGATTAAAATACATTCAAGGGAGGTAGGCCAAGACCCTGTTTAAAAGGCACGGCCCATTGCAGAGACACTGGAGGCAACAATAGAAACAAACACACCCTGGAAATTGAAAGATACAAGAGAGTGATGATGCAGGAAACATAATTTGAATCAACACTTATTCTGTCATCACACCTGCCATGAGAAACACCTGCAGCAGAATACAACAAACAATTGCTAGAGAGGTATTTTAGTGCTGTGGATTTTCTTCTTTCTGGACCTGTCTTTGGTTTCTATGGACAAAGTAATTGTTAGTATCATTGCTAAGCACACTTACCTGCAGATGAGCAAAACATCCCAGTGCTGAGTACTAAGAAGGCCAACATCAGCCGGCTCACATGTAGCCCAAACTTCTTGCACACAGCCCTAAGGAAGCAAGAGAGAATTAGATACCACAAAAATATCCTCAGTATATCAAAGAACAGTACCCAACACACGCAGAACCACAAACAATCCATGGAGCATCCTGAGAGCTTTAAGGTGGGTTATTCCCATTACTCAGCCACTGAAGGCAACCTGAAGAGCAGTTTGACTGCTTCTGGCCTGGGATTTCTGATCCTCGTAAGTTACACTAGTGCAAAACTCTAGAAGAGACTTGGCTTCTACCAGTGTCAGTTGCACCTGTGCAAATCTCAGGGAGTCTGCACTGCTATAGCAACATCAATCTACCTAAGATTTTCACCCCTCACAAAATGCCATTATGCAAAAAGCCACAGGTCACATTCTTAAAAACAGACTATTGCCAAGAGAAAAGTCATGCAAGGTAATAGTTTGAAAGCCACAAATGCAGAGGCAGCAGGTAAGAATAAAAATCTAGCTTAGACAAGATAACTGTATGTTCAGGCTACTGCTTTTGGTGGATGTAAACACCACTGGCAGATACATTACAGACAGCAACAATCAATGTATTCCACTAAAATTCACTATGATAAGCAACCACAGCACCAGTCTCTCCTCCAGCAGAGCTCAGTTTACAACACTCCCACCCCGCTTGCTGTCATCATTGAGAAAATGAGCGTAGTCAACAAAATGCTGGAGTGGAGATGTGGGTGGCACATCTGAGAATACAATTTTGTCCTAACAGTGGAATTCTGACCAATATTTCATTAAGTTATCATGAGAACACATATTGTCAAGGTTCACTGTGAAGTAGCCCAATTTACCAGATGCATCTACACATGAGCTTCAGAGTGTATTTCCTGTGGCAGTAACTGAACATGCTACTCACACTGCTCCAAAACATTCACTGTAGACAGCTTCTAAATACTCACTTGTAAAAGTAGAGTTCACAAATGCAGCTCAGGAAGGCCAGGAAGCATCGGAGGAAATAGAAGATGAGAACCTAGGAGACACACTCAGCCTGAACAAGGTTTGCAATGAAGCTTATGCATCTATTACTAACAAGTCCATCCCAAGAACAAAGTTCTGAACAGGATGGAGCAAGTTTGGCAGTGCTGAATGAGCCTATTCTTCTAGACCCAGATCCCACACCAAGGGATGCTGAAGATCCTGGCAGCTCAAAGCCTAGCCCTCTAACGGTGAAGTCCTTTACAATACAAAAAGTGAACACAGTCCACTGAACCTACCAAAACTACCCCTTATGTTGTGCAGAAACATGCCAAGTATGGCAGTGGATACCCAAGCAGAATGCACGTTCTGTGCTTTTTCTTTTACATCTGTGAGTTCAGTTTGCAATATCCCTTGCAAAATACTAATTTATTTTTTATAGTTTATTGAAAAAAAATCAAAATGGTCATTAATAGCTGGCATAGAAAACAATACGGCCTTCTAAAGCATCAGGGTGAAACTCACAGGGGTGAATGAGAGCCCATGGCTGCCAGGTAACTGTCCCCAGGCCTGCACACACTCAAAGGGCCAAGGAGCTACCAGCCCCTCTGGGACAAGTTCTCAATCAACCCAGAGCCTAACAGCATTTCCCTGCAATTTCCCAGCCACTTTTCCTTGGATCCTGTTGAGTCAGCTCACAAACCCTTGCAATTCCTTACAGGGAAGTTAGTGTTGGTAAACAACTTAGCATTTTGTAAACACTAATTCTCTTACCTCTGACAACAAAAAAAGCAGCTGTTCAACACAGACTAAAGGCAAGTTTATTCACAAAAGAAGCTTTCACACATCTGATTTACCTTGTTAGTTTGTAGAACTCTAGCATGGAACAAGGCTGGTAAGGCATGAAGCCACAGGTAAGCATAGGAGCGGATAGCATAGGCTGGAGAGTATTCCCATGTCTGAAACCCCTTTCCATAAACGAGGTAGTGTGTCTATAACAGAGATTAAATAAATAATATGCATCACACAGAGCAGACAGTTCTGCATTTCCCATCTCTGAATTCTTGAGTAAGAAAATTTCTCTTTGAAACACAGAGATTAGCACAAGGTTCTAGATAAATCTGCATTTGCACAGGCCAACTACAAATTCCCAAGTATCTCCAAGGAAAGCAAGCCCCTTACCGGTTCCCAATAGTTAAACGTCTCATCACAATCAGAGATGTTACTTAAGAGAGCTGCACAGAACCTGGCTGAGATGAGACACTTGAAAGCTGTTGATCCTTCAGGGGCCCAAACTTGTCCTGCTTTGCTCCCAGATGATCTAGTGCAAAGAAAAAATACAAATACGCACCAAGAAGACTCAGTAACAAGATCTATACTAGCAATGTGACAGTAGGCAAAGAACTGACAAGCATATTTGCATCTCTCATTTAAGCACCGTGTAAGTACAGATGAGTCTTTCATTCACTGCCTTCTTTGGGGGATGCCAGTCCCATCCCAAGGAAGCACCATCACCCCCCCTCACCACACCGCAGCAACGGCCCTGAGTGCTTAACCCGCCGCTGCAAGACAGCCCCCCAGGACCTCGCCCTCCTGCCCCCAACAACAGAGAGCGAGGCCACGCACTCGCTACCGCAGGCCCGGAGCAGCTCCACCGACGGCAGACCCACTTCCACAACACACGCTAACTCGGCTGGGCACCCACCGCGGCCACCCGATGCGGGGTTCGCTCGGGGCTGTGGGTACCTTGGCAACGTAAAACCCCAGCCGCAAGGAAATACCTGGGCGGGTGCTCGCAGCTGACATCACCCCGCCGGCGCTGGGGCTGCCGGGCCCCGAAGGACAGCTGCGAGCGCGCCCGAGTAACGGCTGCAGAACCCGCCCCCGCGTAGACCACGGCCGCGCGCCGCCCGCGGAAGGGGGGAGGCGCCCGGCGCCCGCTGCAGCCCGGCCCCGGCTCCCCGCGGCCCCGCCGCCCGTTCCGACACCTACTCCAGGCGCGCTTCCTCCGCGGCCTCCGGCCGCGGCCGGGCCGACTCCCCACAACCTCCAGCCCGCAGCCGCTGCCGGGCCCCTTTGGCGGCCATGTCGAGTACGGGAAGCCGAGCGCCCGCTCCCTGCCGCCAGCGCACGAAACGACAGTGGTGCCGAAACTGCCGGCCGCCATGCTGGGTGTGGGCACGGGCGCGCGCCTCCACACCGCCTGCGCGGGAGGCCGTGAGCGCGCTCTTCCCGGGGGCAGCGCTCCTGCCGCGCCGCCGACGGCCCCGGGCCGGCGCTGTGCGGGCGGGGACACCTGGCCCAGAGCAAGGTTCCCTGGCCCACCCGCCACGGCAGCACTTCTCACGACGCGGCCGCTCTCCCCGTAATGCACGTGGGCTATCGTTGCAGCCCCGCAGTGGCGGTTGCTCATCCCCGCCCGCGCCCCCTTCCCTGCCCCTGCCCGGGCAGAGTTAGGCAACAAAGTAGCTCAATGGGGAACAGGCAGTTGGAGAAAGCATTTTATTGGGTACCCCCAGCACTGAGTAGCTGGGCAAAGGGCAGGGACAGAAGCTGTTTTGGGACAGAGAGGAGGAATGTGTTCCTCCAGAGGCTGAGGTCCAGCAGCTTCCTCCCCCATGCAGGTGCTGAAAGAGAAGCATTCAGAACAGGGGAAACCACCTCAAAATCCCTGCTCTTGAGTACTTGTCCCCTGGCACGCACACAGCCTCAAAGGACACTTTGGGTGGCTGCAGAGCCCTTCCACTCCCCACAGCTGGTGCAGCAACATCAAGGTACAAAAAGTAGTTCTGAGACGTCTTTGGGAAGTCGTGTCATCTTAATGCAGAAGTGGAGCAGCTTCTGAAAATCTTGAGAACTGCAGAGAGCCAAGTACCTGCTCCAGAAGCACAGACAACCTCCCCAAAGGGCCAGGGATGCTTTAGGCTTCGCAGCCCCAAAGACAGGGACATCGCCTTCCCAGGAGTGCCTTTCGCTTGCCCCTTCTTCATCCCGATGCTGCTCCTCCTCTTGCTCACTCTTGCCTCGCTGTTCCACAAGACACCTCTTCTTTCTCTGCCAGCTGCTGCCAAGGAAGGAGGACATGGTTAAGGCCTGAAAAGCGCCAACTCCTCCACCTGAAGGAAACAGGGATCCCTACACCCCGCGAGGGAGCTCCCCAAGGCACCACCCAGCCACCACCCACCTGCCCGCAGAGGCCCCACCTCTGCAAAACCCTCCTACTTCACCTTGTCTCACCAAAGCGACGCACAGCAGAGTTCACGCCGGTGCTGGAGCTGGGCTCGGAGGCAGGCACCCTGGGCAAATCCAGCTGGGCATGCAAGGCAGCGGCCAAAGAGGCTGCACCCCTGCTTACAGGGGGCTCGAGCCGCTGCCTGAACTGCAAAGCGCCTGGGACTCCAGGGCACTGGCCGGGCCCTCACTTACAGGGCAGCCCTGGTCCCAAAGGCCCACGGAGGCTCCTTCTCTCTGATTCAGGGGCACCCTGACTCGCACCCCACTAACGGGGCGGTCACCCCACACAGGCTGCCAGCTGAGCACTATCAAGAGTGCTGGGCACTTTCTGCCCTGAAGGCAAGTGAATCGGCAGCAGTGGCTGGTGACTGTTGCAAGGGCTTTTCCTGGGAGGTTTTGGGGGCTTGGGCAGAAGAACTTCCAGAGGTGGGTTCCTCGTCACTTGGGACAAGCTGCCACTTCAAGGCAGAGCAGCTGGTTGGAGGGTGACTGGTGTTTGGGGCCTGCAAGTGGTGCTTGCTACCCTAAATCTGCTGCCTTGCCCTGCCGTGCCCTGGTCCCCTTGCTCTCTGCTCTCAGCCCCAGGAGCAGCTTGGGAGAAAGAGAACCATGGGGGAAGGCAGGAGGCTGGGGGCAAGGGGCCTGTTCTGGGCAAGCAGGGCCCATGTCCTGCCCAGGCAGCCCTGGTACTGGGAAGCCCTTTTATTGCCCTGAGCTGGGCCACTGCCCCAGAAGCAGGGCTGGGGCCTCTGCTCTTTAAATGTCCAGGCTGCTGGGCACCACACAGTGAGAAAAGTGGGTCTAAGGCGGCTGAGCCTGGGGGGGTAGAAGGGCGGAAGGATGGCCAGGGACCAGGGAACACTGTGGGGAGGTCCCTCCGAGGGCCAGCGTCCCTCTCTCCTCCAGGCAGAGGAGCTGGTGCTTAACTGCGCCCTCCTTCCTTGGCAGCAGCTCCCGGAAAAGAAAGAAAAAAGAGGCATCCATCGTGCGTGGAACCACGAGGCAAGAGCAAGCGAGAGGAGGAGGGGCAGGCTGAAGAAAGGGAGGGAGAAAGGCACTCTGGGCAAAGGGACCTCCCTGTCACCGGGGCTGTGGTCACACAAGAGCATTTTGGCGCTTTTGGGATGGTTTTTATGGGTCTGGGGGAGGTACTTGGCTCAGTGCTATTCCCTAGATTTTTAGAAGCCATTCCAATTCTGTGGTAAGAAGACACAACTTCAAAATCTTTGCCTCTGAAAGGCCAGGGCCAGGGCCACCCACCTGATTACAGGGGGTCCCTCCAAGCACCTCCCACCGAGCGCAGGGGGCACGCACAGCCCTACTTACAGGGCAGTCCCCCGCGGCTCGGCACACACTCCCAACAAGCCCCACGGAGCCCGAGGCTCCAACCTGCGCCCCAGTTACGGGCTGGCCGTCTTGGCTGCAGCACAACACCACGTCTTCAGGAGCCCAGGGAGCGACCTCGACCCCAACTGCGGGGAGATCGCCCCAGCCAAAAGCAGCGCCAAAGGCGGGACTGCGCCCTCCGGCACAGCGCTTCCTCAACCTGCACCCTCTAAAGGGCAAGGGAGGGCTCGCTCCTGGTACCTGGCTAGGGCAGCCTCCCCAGCCCTGCTTACAGGGAGGGCGGGCTGCTCCTGGGGACAGAGGGCTCCACGGCTCGTGACACACGCCCCGAGTACAGGGCTGTCACGCTGGCAGGTCACCAGCAGGACAGGCAGCCAGGCAGGCAGAGACCCAGGCCCGGACTACAGGCAGGTCGCGCTGCCCGCGCTACGACAAGGTGGCTTCGCTCTGTCCTTAGAAAGAAGGGGCAAGCCCGGACTCTCCTTCCACTTGCGGGCTCAGAGGGGACCCCCCACTGCTGCACAAAGCACTTCTTTCCCTCCTGGGAAGTTTAAACTAAACTAAGCTAACTAAGCTAAGCTAAGCTAAGCTAAGCTGCAGCGATGTTAACGGGGGCCTAAAGGACAAGCTCACTCGCTCACTCACACCGACAAAGACAAGGACACACAAAGAGAACTTCCCAGAAGAGAGAGAGAGCTCTGTGCAGTCAAGCTCTGGGGAGCCATCCCTACCCCCGAGCAGGAGAGGAGAGCCTCAGACCTGCCCCCTGGGCTGCATGGAGGCCAGAGGAGCCTCAACATGCCAAAGGGCTTCACGGGTGGCCAAAGGGCAAATGCCATGACACGCCCCAACTCCAGGGGGGTCACGCTGGCCAGGCTGCCAACAGGCAGAAAGCCGCCGGGGCCAGAGGAGGGGGGCACGCGGAAAAAGCCCTCCCCTGCTTACAGGGCGGGCTTGGGGTCCAGAGAGCTCCATTTCCCCCTCGGGTGCGGAGACGGTGGCTCTCACCCTCCTTACAGGGTTGCCACTCTCTCCGGGCAGCCTAACCATGGGGCAACATGGCAAAAGGCCAACGACCTGAGCCCTGGTTACAGGGAGGTCGTCCAGTGCAAAGCCAGCCAGGGCACCAAAGGCGCTGGCAATGTTTTTGTGTGACCACAGCCCCGGTGACAGGGAGGTCCCTTTGCCCAGAGCACCTTTCTCTTTCCCCCTCTTCAGCCCACCCCTCCTCCTCTCGCTCGCTCTTGCCTCGCAGTTCCACACAATGCCTTGTCTTTCTTGCCCAGGAGCTGCTGCCAAGGAAGGAGGGCACAGGCAAGCGCCAGCTCCTCCACCTGGAGGAGAGCGGGACGCCAGCCGCCGGAGGGAGGTCCCCACAGCACTCCCCGACCCCCAGCCATCCTTCCCCCCTCCTACCCTCTACCCCCCCGGGCTCACCCACCCTTCTCACCGCCATGGTGCCCAGTGGCCCGGAGGGAGGCAAAAGAGCAGAGGCCCCAGCCCTGCTTCCAGGGCAGCGGCCCAGCTCAAGGAAATAAAAAGGCTTCCCAGTGCCAGGACTGCCCAGGCAGGACCTGGGCCCCGCTTGCAGGCACATCCCCAATACCCAGAGGGGGCCCCTTCCCCCCAGCCTCCCGCCTTCCCCCGTGGTTCTCTTTCTCCCAAGCTGCTCCCAGGGCTCAGAGCAGAGAGAAAGAGAGCTAGGGCAGGGCATGCCCAGCCCCACTCATCTCAGCCTCTGAAAGGCCGGGGCCAGGGACACCTGCCTGCTTACAGGGGGTCCCTCCCAGCACCTCCCATTGAGCGCAGGGGATGTGTACAGCCCTGCTTATAGGGCAGTCCCCCTCGGCTTGGCATGCTCAAAAGCCCGTGGAGCCTGAAGCTCTGACCTGCGCTGGAATTATGGGCTGGCCATCCTGGCTGCAGCACAACAACACGTCTTCAGGAGCTCTACTTCCCCCCCAGGTGCAGAGATGGTGGCTCTCACCCTTCTTACGGGGTTGCCACTCTCTCCGGGCAGCCTAACCATGGGGCAACACGGCAAAAGGCCAACAAAAGCAAAGACCCAAGCCCTGGTTACAGGGAGGTCATCCTCCAGCACAAAGCCAGCCAGGGCACCACAGGTGCTGGCAACGCCCTTGTGTGACCACAGCCCCGGTGACAGGGAGGTCCCTTTGCCCAGAGTGCCCTTCTCTTTCCCCCACTTCAGTCTCCCGGGCTTCTTCCGCTCCTCTTCTCGCTCGCTCTTGCCTCGCAGTGCCACACGACGGATGCCTCCTCTGTCTGCTCCACCACCAGCTGCTGCATAGGCAGGAGGACGCCGTCAGGACCGAGGGACGCCGGCCCCGCAGGAAGCTCTCCACAGCACCACCCGAAGCCCGCCCATCCTCCCACACCTACCCCCTATACCTAAGCCCCCCTCCGCTACCCCCACCGGAAAAAGCCTCGCAGATCGGCTTTTCTCACCGAATCGGTGCTCCGGTGCTCCCTGCAAGGACGAGTGCCAAGTGCCCTCCGCTGCTCCGGGCTCCGCTCCTCTACCGCTCTCGGCGCGCGCTGGACCTCCGCACCTCCTGTGGCGATGGCTGACCGCGCCTCCGCGAGACGGCGCCTGAGCCCCGGCCCTCCCCACGGCGCTCCCAGACCCCCTAAAGGCGGTGGCCGACGCCCGCCCGCCCCGAGGCGATCGCAGACGCTCCCCACGAAGGCGGCGCCGACCCCGCCAGCCCGCCCGCCCCGAGGCGATCGCAGACGCTCCCCACGAAAGCGGCGCCGACCCCGCCAGCCCGCCCCCCCCGAGGCGATCGCAGACGCTCCCCACGAAGCGGCGCCGACCCCGCCAGCCCGCCCGCCCCGAGGCGATCGCAGACGCTCCCCACGAAGGCGATGGCCGACGCCCGCCCCGAGGCGATCGCGGACCCTCCCCCGGCGGCGCCGACCCCCGCCCGCTCCTTCTCCCCTCAGGCGCCCGCTCTCCCCCTCACACAGGCGCGCGACACCTGTTCCCGCCCGCTCGCGCCCCTGCCCCGCCCCCGCGAGGCGCCCGCGCGACGCCTGTTCCCGCCCGCTCGCGCCCCTGCCCCCGCCCCCGCGACGCCTGTTCCCGCCCGCTCGCACCCCTGCCCCCGCCCCCGCGAGGCGCCCGCGCGACGCCTGTTCCCGCCCGCTCGCGCCCTCGCCCCCGCCCCCGCCCCCGCGCGACGCCTGTTCCCGCCCGCCCCCGCGAGGCGCCCGCGCGACGCCTGTTCCCGCCCGCCCCCGCCCCCGGGAGGCGCCCGCACGCCGCCCGGGGAGCGGGTCCGACTCCGGCGGGAGCCCCCGGAGCTCCGCCGCAGCGCGGCACCGCGCAGATAGTCCCCGCTGCGGGGCGGGCAACGAGGCGCGGGGGCTGCGGCGGGAACAGGCGTCGCGCGGGCGCCTCGCGGGGGCGGGCGGGAACAGGCGTCGCGTGGGCGCCTCGCGGGGGCGGGGGCAGGGGTGCGAGCGGGCGGGAACAGGTGTCGCGCGCCTGTGTGAGGGGGAGAGCGGGCGCCTGAGGGGAGAAGGAGCGGGACCCGCCTGGGGAAGGGGCGGGCGGGGGTCGGCGCCGCCGGGGGAGGGTCCGCGATCGCCTCGGGGCGGGCGTCGGCCATCGCCTTCGTGGGGAGCGTCTGCGATCGCCTCGGGGCGGGCGGGCTGGCGGGGTCGGCGCCGCCTTCGTGGGGAGCGTCTGCGATCGCCTCGGGGGGGGCGGGCTGGCGGGGTCGGCGCCGCTTTCGTGGGGAGCGTCTGCGATCGCCTCGGGGCGGGCGGGCTGGCGGGGTCGGCGCCGCCTTCGTGGGGAGCGTCTGCGATCGCCTCGGGGGGGGCGGGCTGGCGGGGTCGGCGCCGCTTTCGTGGGGAGCGTCTGCGATCGCCTCGGGGCGGGCGGGCTGGCGGGGTCGGCGCCGCCTTCGTGGGGAGCGTCTGCGATCGCCTCGGGGCGGGCGGGCGTCGGCCACCGCCTTTAGGGGGTCTGGGAGCGCCGTGGGGAGGGCCGGGGCTCAGGCGCCGTCTCGCGGAGGCGCGGTCAGCCATCGCCACAGGAGGTGCGGAGGTCCAGCGCGCGCCGAGAGCGGTAGAGGAGCGGAGCCCGGAGCAGCGGAGGGCACTTGGCACTCGTCCTTGCAGGGAGCACCGGAGCACCGATTCGGTGAGAAAAGCCGATCTGCGAGGCTTTTTCCGGTGGGGGTAGCGGAGGGGGGCTTAGGTATAGGGGGTAGGTGTGGGAGGATGGGCGGGCTTCGGGTGGTGCTGTGGAGAGCTTCCTGCGGGGCCGGCGTCCCTCGGTCCTGACGGCGTCCTCCTGCCTATGCAGCAGCTGGTGGTGGAGCAGACAGAGGAGGCATCCGTCGTGTGGCACTGCGAGGCAAGAGCGAGCGAGAAGAGGAGCGGAAGAAGCCCGGGAGACTGAAGTGGGGGAAAGAGAAGGGCACTCTGGGCAAAGGGACCTCCCTGTCACCGGGGCTGTGGTCACACAAGGGCGTTGCCAGCACCTGTGGTGCCCTGGCTGGCTTTGTGCTGGAGGATGACCTCCCTGTAACCAGGGCTTGGGTCTTTGCTTTTGTTGGCCTTTTGCCGTGTTGCCCCATGGTTAGGCTGCCCGGAGAGAGTGGCAACCCCGTAAGAAGGGTGAGAGCCACCATCTCTGCACCTGGGGGGGAAGTAGAGCTCCTGAAGACGTGTTGTTGTGCTGCAGCCAGGATGGCCAGCCCATAATTCCAGCGCAGGTCAGAGCTTCAGGCTCCACGGGCTTTTGAGCATGCCAAGCCGAGGGGGACTGCCCTATAAGCAGGGCTGTACACATCCCCTGCGCTCAATGGGAGGTGCTGGGAGGGACCCCCTGTAAGCAGGCAGGTGTCCCTGGCCCCGGCCTTTCAGAGGCTGAGATGAGTGGGGCTGGGCATGCCCTGCCCTAGCTCTCTTTCTCTCTGCTCTGAGCCCTGGGAGCAGCTTGGGAGAAAGAGAACCACGGGGGAAGGCGGGAGGCTGGGGGGAAGGGGCCCCCTCTGGGTATTGGGGATGTGCCTGCAAGCGGGGCCCAGGTCCTGCCTGGGCAGTCCTGGCACTGGGAAGCCTTTTTATTTCCTTGAGCTGGGCCGCTGCCCTGGAAGCAGGGCTGGGGCCTCTGCTCTTTTGCCTCCCTCCGGGCCACTGGGCACCATGGCGGTGAGAAGGGTGGGTGAGCCCGGGGGGGTAGAGGGTAGGAGGGGGGAAGGATGGCTGGGGGTCGGGGAGTGCTGTGGGGACCTCCCTCCGGCGGCTGGCGTCCCGCTCTCCTCCAGGTGGAGGAGCTGGCGCTTGCCTGTGCCCTCCTTCCTTGGCAGCAGCTCCTGGGCAAGAAAGACAAGGCATTGTGTGGAACTGCGAGGCAAGAGCGAGCGAGAGGAGGAGGGGTGGGCTGAAGAGGGGGAAAGAGAAAGGTGCTCTGGGCAAAGGGACCTCCCTGTCACCGGGGCTGTGGTCACACAAAAACATTGCCAGCGCCTTTGGTGCCCTGGCTGGCTTTGCACTGGACGACCTCCCTGTAACCAGGGCTCAGGTCGTTGGCCTTTTGCCATGTTGCCCCATGGTTAGGCTGCCCGGAGAGAGTGGCAACCCTGTAAGGAGGGTGAGAGCCACCGTCTCCGCACCCGAGGGGGAAATGGAGCTCTCTGGACCCCAAGCCCGCCCTGTAAGCAGGGGAGGGCTTTTTCCGCGTGCCCCCCTCCTCTGGCCCCGGCGGCTTTCTGCCTGTTGGCAGCCTGGCCAGCGTGACCCCCCTGGAGTTGGGGCGTGTCATGGCATTTGCCCTTTGGCCACCCGTGAAGCCCTTTGGCATGTTGAGGCTCCTCTGGCCTCCATGCAGCCCAGGGGGCAGGTCTGAGGCTCTCCTCTCCTGCTCGGGGGTAGGGATGGCTCCCCAGAGCTTGACTGCACAGAGCTCTCTCTCTCTTCTGGGAAGTTCTCTTTGTGTGTCCTTGTCTTTGTCGGTGTGAGTGAGCGAGTGAGCTTGTCCTTTAGGCCCCCGTTAACATCGCTGCAGCTTAGCTTAGCTTAGCTTAGCTTAGTTAGCTTAGTTTAGTTTAAACTTCCCAGGAGGGAAAGAAGTGCTTTGTGCAGCAGTGGGGGGTCCCCTCTGAGCCCGCAAGTGGAAGGAGAGTCCGGGCTTGCCCCTTCTTTCTAAGGACAGAGCGAAGCCACCTTGTCGTAGCGCGGGCAGCGCGACCTGCCTGTAGTCCGGGCCTGGGTCTCTGCCTGCCTGGCTGCCTGTCCTGCTGGTGACCTGCCAGCGTGACAGCCCTGTACTCGGGGCGTGTGTCACGAGCCGTGGAGCCCTCTGTCCCCAGGAGCAGCCCGCCCTCCCTGTAAGCAGGGCTGGGGAGGCTGCCCTAGCCAGGTACCAGGAGCGAGCCCTCCCTTGCCCTTTAGAGGGTGCAGGTTGAGGAAGCGCTGTGCCGGAGGGCGCAGTCCCGCCTTTGGCGCTGCTTTTGGCTGGGGCGATCTCCCCGCAGTTGGGGTCGAGGTCGCTCCCTGGGCTCCTGAAGACGTGGTGTTGTGCTGCAGCCAAGACGGCCAGCCCGTAACTGGGGCGCAGGTTGGAGCCTCGGGCTCCGTGGGGCTTGTTGGGAGTGTGTGCCGAGCCGCGGGGGACTGCCCTGTAAGTAGGGCTGTGCGTGCCCCCTGCGCTCGGTGGGAGGTGCTTGGAGGGACCCCCTGTAATCAGGTGGGTGGCCCTGGCCCTGGCCTTTCAGAGGCAAAGATTTTGAAGTTGTGTCTTCTTACCACAGAATTGGAATGGCTTCTAAAAATCTAGGGAATAGCACTGAGCCAAGTACCTCCCCCAGACCCATAAAAACCATCCCAAAAGCGCCAAAATGCTCTTGTGTGACCACAGCCCCGGTGACAGGGAGGTCCCTTTGCCCAGAGTGCCTTTCTCCCTCCCTTTCTTCAGCCTGCCCCTCCTCCTCTCGCTTGCTCTTGCCTCGTGGTTCCACGCACGATGGATGCCTCTTTTTTCTTTCTTTTCCGGGAGCTGCTGCCAAGGAAGGAGGGCGCAGTTAAGCACCAGCTCCTCTGCCTGGAGGAGAGAGGGACGCTGGCCCTCGGAGGGACCTCCCCACAGTGTTCCCTGGTCCCTGGCCATCCTTCCGCCCTTCTACCCCCCCAGGCTCAGCCGCCTTAGACCCACTTTTCTCACTGTGTGGTGCCCAGCAGCCTGGACATTTAAAGAGCAGAGGCCCCAGCCCTGCTTCTGGGGCAGTGGCCCAGCTCAGGGCAATAAAAGGGCTTCCCAGTACCAGGGCTGCCTGGGCAGGACATGGGCCCTGCTTGCCCAGAACAGGCCCCTTGCCCCCAGCCTCCTGCCTTCCCCCATGGTTCTCTTTCTCCCAAGCTGCTCCTGGGGCTGAGAGCAGAGAGCAAGGGGACCAGGGCACGGCAGGGCAAGGCAGCAGATTTAGGGTAGCAAGCACCACTTGCAGGCCCCAAACACCAGTCACCCTCCAACCAGCTGCTCTGCCTTGAAGTGGCAGCTTGTCCCAAGTGACGAGGAACCCACCTCTGGAAGTTCTTCTGCCCAAGCCCCCAAAACCTCCCAGGAAAAGCCCTTGCAACAGTCACCAGCCACTGCTGCCGATTCACTTGCCTTCAGGGCAGAAAGTGCCCAGCACTCTTGATAGTGCTCAGCTGGCAGCCTGTGTGGGGTGACCGCCCCGTTAGTGGGGTGCGAGTCAGGGTGCCCCTGAATCAGAGAGAAGGAGCCTCCGTGGGCCTTTGGGACCAGGGCTGCCCTGTAAGTGAGGGCCCGGCCAGTGCCCTGGAGTCCCAGGCGCTTTGCAGTTCAGGCAGCGGCTCGAGCCCCCTGTAAGCAGGGGTGCAGCCTCTTTGGCCGCTGCCTTGCATGCCCAGCTGGATTTGCCCAGGGTGCCTGCCTCCGAGCCCAGCTCCAGCACCGGCGTGAACTCTGCTGTGCGTCGCTTTGGTGAGACAAGGTGAAGTAGGAGGGTTTTGCAGAGGTGGGGCCTCTGCGGGCAGGTGGGTGGTGGCTGGGTGGTGCCTTGGGGAGCTCCCTCGCGGGGTGTAGGGATCCCTGTTTCCTTCAGGTGGAGGAGTTGGCGCTTTTCAGGCCTTAACCATGTCCTCCTTCCTTGGCAGCAGCTGGCAGAGAAAGAAGAGGTGTCTTGTGGAACAGCGAGGCAAGAGTGAGCAAGAGGAGGAGCAGCATCGGGATGAAGAAGGGGCAAGCGAAAGGCACTCCTGGGAAGGCGATGTCCCTGTCTTTGGGGCTGCGAAGCCTAAAGCATCCCTGGCCCTTTGGGGAGGTTGTCTGTGCTTCTGGAGCAGGTACTTGGCTCTCTGCAGTTCTCAAGATTTTCAGAAGCTGCTCCACTTCTGCATTAAGATGACACGACTTCCCAAAGACGTCTCAGAACTACTTTTTGTACCTTGATGTTGCTGCACCAGCTGTGGGGAGTGGAAGGGCTCTGCAGCCACCCAAAGTGTCCTTTGAGGCTGTGTGCGTGCCAGGGGACAAGTACTCAAGAGCAGGGATTTTGAGGTGGTTTCCCCTGTTCTGAATGCTTCTCTTTCAGCACCTGCATGGGGGAGGAAGCTGCTGGACCTCAGCCTCTGGAGGAACACATTCCTCCTCTCTGTCCCAAAACAGCTTCTGTCCCTGCCCTTTGCCCAGCTACTCAGTGCTGGGGGTACCCAATAAAATGCTTTCTCCAACTGCCTGTTCCCCATTGAGCTACTTTGTTGCCCAACTCTGCTTTCACTGAGGCCAGTAAAAATGCACTGCACATGCAATTTTAACCTTCAGCAACCATTGGAATTTTTGCTGTGTGTGTTGGTCCTGGCTATTTGCAAGGGGAATCTCAGGGACATCAGGTGGCAGTTTCCAGAGACAAGTTTGGTGGTGGGGCAGTGTTGCTGTAGGAGTGATTTATGCTGGTTCACCTTTGGACTGAGCTGTAGCTGGCAGGGCACTTAGTTCAGGGGAAGGGGATGGACGTATGAGCTGTTAAGGGCAGAGTTGCAGTTGCATGTGTTGTGCAATGGGACCAGTATGCAGAGCAAATTGGGGCTGAGTTTTTGAGAGCAGGCAAGGCCGCAGCCCTCCCTGACCATCTCAGCCTCCATCCTTCTGCATCTCGAGGCTGAGGAGGGCCATCGATAACTGCAGTGTTCTCATTCACTTCAGAGAAGCACCGCTAGCTTGTGCCTTAGGAAATTCAAAAGAAAGTGTCACAATTGCAAATCAGTGAGTTGGAGCGCCACTTCCACAGTTAAGGTGTTCTTTGGAGTGGACCGGAGTAAAATTGCTCCCCAGTTTGGGGCAAAACCAGGAAAGGTTCATTTCAAGAAATGCAAGTTGCTGTTGTCAACAAAGGTGTAAATGATGGGCATGACTGCCTGTTTTAGGGTGGTTTCGAGGATTCCCAAGAAGGTAAACACACACACTGACTATAAGGGAAAAAGCAAGCATTTTATTAACTACACACATGCATTACGCTAAGGGTATCTTACAAAACAAAAAAAAACACCTATTAACTTACTGACCCAAGGACTGTGAAGAAGATGAACCATCTGTACGTTCTTGTGCCGTCTTGCGCCGCAAGCTCAGCCCAGCAGTTGGTAGGCGCCAGCTTTACGAGGGTGTCCCCACAGAGGCAACGGTGACCTTGCTGTCCACCTGCCCACTGCTCTTTGGAAAACCCCGGTATTTTATAATTTGCGGAGGAACAGGTGTCGACACTCGTGGCCAACGAGTGCCAAAACACGCCTCGATTGCAACATAGGGAGCTTATGGCAGATGCGCCCAGTGGCCAGGCATGCTGCGCATGCCATAGCCATCCCTTCTACTGGTTCATGGGCTCTGTGCATGTGGCGTATTACCATAATCCATCAGTCACATCCACTATGCTCTACCCAACAGCAGGACTTCTGCAAGGTCTGGTGCCTCATATTCCTCCATTATTGCACATACTACCTCCCCTAACATTGCTCAACCTCCTTATCCCCGTGGTCAGCATTTCAAACAATAGACAATAAACTATCTGTTCCCTGTGCTGAGTGCATTTCTTAGTTATATACTTCTTAGTGTTCATCCACGGACCAAAATTCCATCTTTTAACCCTTCCATACACACTGCCTCACTTCCTAACCTTTTATTTTAATGCCATTAAAGTTGAGACAGACCCTGGAAAGTGCCTGAGGCAATTGCCAAGAAATGCAGCACACCTGTGAGCTCTGTGGAGGAAGTGAAGCAGCAGCAGCTGCCACTTTGCAACCATGGAGTGTTTTCCTCCACTCCCTCACCTTCTCCTGAATTTTCTATAATAAAACTTGAGCATTTCAGTAACAGCTTGTCCTGCCTGTGCCTGAACACGAGGGAATGGAGCCCCATCATGCTTGTTCTCGGTTCTGAAGTTGTGTTGGGAGGTGAGTGCTAGCATGCGGGAGTGGAGGTAGCCAGGGGCATCACAATTGGTGGGCAACTCTTAGGGAGGAGCAGGGAATCAGCAACAATCACGTGTCAGACTCTAATGCCTTTTTTTTTCCCCTAAAAAGCTGCAGAGCCTGGCTGGCTTTTTTCCTTTTTCTTTTCCTTCTTTCCTTAAAGCCTTGCAGTTGTGAGTGATGGGCCATTGCCAGAGCACTTCATGTCAAATGCAGTGGAGAAGTAGCTTGCGCTTCCACCTGGATCTGATATACAGCTAAAAACTCCAAGTCAAGACTCAATGACAATTACCCTTCAGAAGTACTAATTATTATTTGTATTGCAGTAGCACTGAGGAAACCAGCACCACGTTGTATTTGGCATTGACTTACCTACAGAGATAGTCCCTGTGCTAAGTCTTGAAAGTATGCACAAGATGTACGCACAAGACCCAGACGAGTGTCATTAAACCCTTTTTACAGCTGGGGAGTCAAGGCATAAAGCAACTAAAAGCATGCGTGCTGTTACTAGTGCTCACACAGTAATAGTTAAACTGCTCAGACCAGCTCTTCAGTATTCTCCTGTTTCTTCAAATGCCCCTTGCAGGCATTCAACAGCATACTTTATCCCCGAGGTAACCACGCTGGCTCACCATGTCTGTTGTATTTCTGTTTAAGTATTTTCTCAGTTTCATGCACTCATGTTCGCCACATGCTAGTTCTGGGGTCTCCTCTGTTCTTTATCTTTCTGGAGAGTTTTCCACTTCTTCATCCAGCTCACGTGTGCAATGCTGCACAGGAGCCTTGTGGATTTCTCTCTGTGTAAAGCCTTCCTTCCCTTTCAGTATCCATCTGCCTCGCTTTCACCCAGCGTATACTGATGCCTCAGGCGAGGAATCCCATCTTCAGCACAGTGCAATTGCTAAAGGATTGTTGCATTGTGCCATTTTTCATCTTGTATTCTTTCAGCATTTGCCCACCCAGCGCTCGATACTAGAGAGGAGGGCAGCCTTATGGAAATGTAGACGTATATCCAGCCTGGCCAGGCTCTGCACAGTAGCCTGGCATGAGTGCCTGGAATTAAGTGATGCAGCTCCTCTGCATACCAAATGAGAGCGACACTTAGGATCCACCTCTTGGCAGTAACTAGCATGGCTCATCTCAGGTAACTCCCTACCTCCCTATGCAAGTCAGAAGTAGGAAGAGCTCCTTTATTCTTCTCTGACACCGCCTGAGCAGGAGGCAGCCAGCCAGGCTGACTTTTCTGTCATGACTTCGGAGAGAGACCGGCAACTGGGCAGCTTAACTGTTTTTAATAAGGAGGATTTTGAAGAAGACTGGGTTAAAGTGGCCAGTGGAGGCTTTGGGCATGTGTACCAAGTCAAGCACAAGAGGTGGAGAACAGTTTATGCAGTGAAGTGCTCTCTGTATCTGCTGCAGGACACCGGCGTGGAGAGGTAACTGCGCTCTCTTCTAGCTCAGCAGTTCAAACTGTCAATTAGAGCCATCTATGGTGAATTGGTGCTAAAACTCTGAAGGAAATGTTCACATGGCTTCTTCTCCCTGGGAAGTCAAGTTTTTGGTTCCCAAAGGGAGTGGAAAAACCACTACTGATCTGGACGTTTGCCTCTCTTTCTTTCGTGTGTGTGTGTGTGTGTGTGCATGTGCAGGTGGGAAAAGAACACCTACTCGGAACAGTTAGTGTTGAAATCTGGAGGCTGAAGTAGGCATCTTAAACTAAACATGGGCACGTGGATAAAAGCAGCCTGATTACTTATTTGCAGCTTTCACTGGACGTTGGTATTACCGAAAAACTCGGAATAAAGAACTTATCAACATCAATTTAGTGTAGATAAGCAGACACTTCTTTATTGACGGCCGGGTGCACGGGCGAGTCCTCTCACGAACCACGCACACCTGAACACCAAAATCATACACTTTATATTAAACTTATTCATACATTTTCATTAGATTTCCAAGAAAGATTATACATATTCATTGGATTTCTGGGAAGTGATTAGCATATGTAAATGTCCTTTACGCAGGCACAATGAAGGTCTCTGGTGGTCTTCAGAAGCCCTCTGGTGGTCTTCCATAGTCTTCCTCACTTTGTCCGATAGGTGACCTTTCATGTGATTCTGTGCAGTACGATTTTCGCCATCATGTATTAGATTTACATAAAATACATTGAATGTTAATTCTTGAATCTAATATTTCTAGTGATTGGCCCTCAGTCACACCACCTTATCAATATTCTTATACTAAAACAATCATTGGTTAATCTCACTTAACTCTACTGATTGGAATTCTCATTAATTAGATTGAGGTAAATCTTTACCAAAGCTTCCGTGGTTAACTGATTTCAGACAATACTCAAACTCTTTTAGTTACACATAATACATTTTCTTAAGTTCCTAAGTTCCTATTAATTTGAAATTCTGACATCTGTTATCTAAGTTCTAGATGTTCCTACTAGATGATTTTAACCAATTCCTCCGGCCTTGGTACAGGGCTATACAGGGGATTTCACAGCAGCTGTTAGTTGTTGGTTAAATATATATAGAATGCAATATATAATTTTGCTAAAATATTTCTTATAGTTCCATATTCCTATTAAAATTAAATATGATTAATTCTAACTAATAACAAATCAATAACATTGGGACTAATGGGTATCTATTAAACTAAATTAGTCACTAAAATCACCAGATTTAAAGCTGAGGGACAGAGAATTTCCAGCTGGTTTTGCTGACCTCACAAAGCACTCTGCTCCCTCACTTACCCTCCAGACATGTTCTTTTCTCTTGATGGTGCATCTGCACCTTCAGTTTACTTTTTGCTGTGTCTCTCACCTGCAGAGACTTCTCTGCTGACTACCTTGGGTCTGGAGATAGAACAAAGCCAGGTAATTGCAACTACTGCCAATACCACATACAATATAGGCAATCCTGATCGAAAAACTGAGTCAATTAAGTTACTTATTCTCAAATTTTATTCTGTTCAAGTTGGAAGGATCCTGCCTAGTTAAAAATCACATGCTTGTATGACTTCTTGTCATGTTACTGACAACAACTGAGATGGTTCAATTTGAGCGGTGACTGTCCTCTTTCGTTTGCACTGCTTATGCTCTTCAGGTACCACGTTTGCATTTCATTTTCTTTTGGGGAAAAAAAAATGAGTCAAGTTAATCAGTTTTACTTCTGCACATATATTAATTCTAGTAAATTTATTCATATGGCTTTCATGGATTATATCAACTCCTAGTGTACACTGCAGAAGAATGGTTGAATGTGAACAGAAACATTCATGGTTTTTTGTTGTTGTTGTTGTTTTTAAAAACAACATTTCTGCAATCACCAGGATTTGTGTCGTGGTTTAACCCCAGCCAGCAACTAAGCACCACGCAGCCGCTCACGCACTCCCCCCCCATCCAGTGGGATGGGGGAGAAAATCGGGAAAAGAAGTAAAACTCGTGGGTTGAGATAAGAACGGTTTAATAGAACAGAAAAGAAGAAACTAATAATGATAACACTAATAAAATGACAACAGTAGTAATAAAAGGATTGGAATGTACAAATGATGCGCAGGGCAACTGCTCACCACCTGCCGACTGACACCCAGCCAGTCCCCGAGCGGCGATTCCCCGCCCCCCCCCCCCCCCCCCCCCCCCCCCCCCCCAGTTCCTAAACTAGATGGGACGTCACATGGTATGGAATACACTGTTGGCCAGTTTGGGTCAGGTGCCCTGGCTGGGCATGAGAAGCTGAAAAATCCTTGACTATAGTCTAAACACTACTGAGCAACAACTGAAAACATCAGTGTTATCAACATTCTTCACATACTGAACTCAAAACATAGCACTGTACCAGCTACTAGGAAGACAGTTACAGTTAACTCTATCCCAGCTGAAACCAGGACAATTTGAAAACCTAAATCTGAAAATCTGAGTTTGGGAAAAATGTCTAACAATTCATGTGCCTTTAATAGTTACTGTACTGATGTCCTAGGGACTGAAGTTGCACTATTTTGTCATTAAAATAACTTTGCACTCCAACATAGTGTTATAAAAGGTTTTCCTACCCCTTACATATATCTAAACAGCCTTGAGGCTGCTCTGACTTACATTATGCTTTTCAGTAACCCCTGTGAGTTCTGGATTACAAGACAAGACCGTGCTGTCCTGCACTATGGCCGTGCCCAAAATCCTTCCTTTCTGGGGGGGGGTGTAAGAAGGGCCAGCACTGGTCCTGTAGTGTTGTGCATCTGGGGTGTATGGTTCAATGGCTGTTTCTACTTGCTTTAGAATGTTTCCACATTTGTGAGAGGCAGACCTTCAGTGTGCAGTTTGTCTAATGCACACATACCCACAGAAAACATCTTTGAGTGCATTGCATATGAATCTGTCATGAGCCTTTTCGTGCGTATTATAAAATGGTTCTGGTTTATCTGTCAGCACTAAGTACAAGCCCCAAATGCAAAACTGAAAGTTTCCAGGCTACTCAGTGGTTTGAAAAAAGCACAGCAGCACAGATGTCTGGTAAGGGGGCCAAAGGAGGCAAAAGTTTCAGAGGAGCTTTTAAAAGTCCTTAGCACTCCTGTCTCTGGGCTTGTAAAAACAATGTGTCTCGTCAGTAGCTATGAATGGAGACAATGGTGTGGTGACTTCCATCTGCTCGCATTCGTGATGCGTAACCAACTGCTTTGCACTGTTCCTTCAAAATGATGGGGCAAATTGACAGCCAGTTTATTAACCTTGGATGGTTTTGCTTGTCAGGAGAAAACAGGAGATGGATTTTGTGGGATGATGGAAGACATCCCTGTGGGCACATGAAAGCAAGGAGGGCAGGTACTCAGTGAATGCCACTGAATCTATGTATCACCTGAGAGAAGGAAAGAGAGTGGGTGGAAGATGGCTCTCGCCTCAACTTCTGTCAGCTGCAGAGGCTCATAGTTCGCAGGTCTGTTGAGGCTGAGGAGAGAAAAAAAAAATCACAGGGAATCCACAGAAAAGAAAATACAGCCACAGATGCAGCCACAGTATTTCCCAGAGGGTTGAAACACTCAGATTCTTATATGGGAATCACTTTGGGGCTCTTGCTTTTCTCCCTTACAAGCCTCATTTCTTGGGGCTCCCTTTGCTTGTCCAACATCCACCTTCTTGCTGTACCTTCTCACGTATCTGTGCTAATGGTGCAAATGCCTCCCCCTGGGCTAATCTCACTCCCTCTGTTACTTCCCACAATCCTGATCCACCACAGGATCCAGCACAACCTTCTGTGCAGGTCAGCTCCCACCAGCCCCTGGGGTGCCTGGGAGGGAGGCACACAGGGGCTGTGCCCAGAGATTCTGTCCCAGGAAGGGAACCAGAAATCACAGAAGTCGCTTCTATCTCCACACGCATCATTTTCCTGGGAGGGGGAAGAGTTAGTCTATCTGCAACCCTCTACGCTGCAGGTTGCAACTTCTTCCTGTGTTAACCCTTTCTCCTGCAGGAGGAAAGATAATACCTGAGACTCCTCAATACAGAGGTACGTTTTACTGTGGGGAGCCTGCTAGAGGAAGTCTGGCAGAAGGATTTGCTTAGCTGAACTATGTTTAGAGCTATTAGTGGCCTGGCGTAATGTTGCAAGCTCAGATTCATTCCCAGGGTGCTCTTTTTAAATGCAGTTTTGGCACTTTACTGCTTGGCTGCTGTCAGCATGCTCTGGGCATCCCAACTCGTTCAGCAGGTTGGGAAATGTAAAGATTTAGTGAAACAGGTCTGCCAAAACTGGCAACAATGGACAGACATGTCTAGACTCCCTCTGGGACCAGATTCACCATGCTCACGGACAGAAAGCTGCAGGCAGAGGCATAGGCATAGGCATAGGTATGCCAAGCCTCCATGTACTCAAGCTCAGTACGTTAGTGTGTCTGCCAGCAAGCAGTGTGCAGGCTGTCACTGAGGCTACCCTGTGGACTTGTGGTGTATGAAAAAGGCATGGCTCACCATGTGTCCTGGTTTCAGCTGGGATAGAGTTAATTGTCTTCCTAGTAGCTGGTACAGTGCTATGTTTTTGAGCTAGGTATGAGAAGAATGTTGATAACACTGGTGTTTTCAGTTGTTGCTAAGTAATGTTTAGTCTAAAGTCAAGGATTTTTCAGCTTCTCATGCCCAGCCAGCGAGAAAGCTGGACGGGCACAAGAAGTTGGGATGGCACACAGCCAGGGCAGCTGACCCAAAGTGGCCAACAGGGTATTCCATACCATGTGATGTCACATCTAGTATATAAACTGGGGGGAGTGGGGGCAGGGGGATCGCTGCTCGGGCACTAACGGGGCGTTGATCGGTGGGTGATGAGCAATTGCACTGTGCATCATTTGTATATTCCAATCCTTTTATCATTACTGCTGTCACTTTATTAGTGTTATCATTATCATTATTAGTTTTTTCTATTCTGTTAAACTGTTCTTATCTCAACCCACGAGTTTTACTTCTTTTCCTGATTTTCTCCCCCATCTCACTGGGTGGGGGGGAGTGAGTGAGCAGCTGTGTGGTGCTTAGGTGCTGGCTGGGGTTAAACCACAACACCATGCTGTGCCTGCTCCCGACATCATGCTTTCAGGAGCATCCCTTAGGAATTTCACCACAGTCTGAAAATGAGCATGTGGACAAGGCTTTCTGTGATCACTGAAGGTCTTCCAAGAGCTGGACTAAGATGGAAATTTTGATCTCTTTCTCTAGGAGCCTAGTGGTTGAATTTGCCCAAACAATCCTCGGCTCATTTTGAAAAGTCGTAACACCTTGTATGTTAGATTTTAGTCTGCAAAAGATCATGATGTGGTTGCATTATCACCAGTTCAAGGGGCAAATTGGAATGAATCTTTTTGGGGTAGGCAGGGCTGCTTGGAAAGGCTAGATACCACTAACCTACTATACCATAACTTAGCTCGTGAATCGACTGATACCATTTCTTGGTTCCATGTTTTTTGTTTTGTTTGTTTTGTGTTTTTTTCCCCCCAGGACCAGTATGAACTGTCTAATGAAAGAGGCAACCAAGATGGAGAAAATAAAATTCCAGCACATTGTCACTATCTATGGGGTCTGCAACAGCCCTTTGGGGATAGTGATGGAATATATGGCGAGAAGGTCCTTGGAGAAAATTCTTCCCACTCACAAAATGTCATGGCAGCTCAAATTCCGGGTTATCCATGAGATGAGCTTGGCTATGAATTTCCTGCATAGCATGACACCTCCTTTGCTGCACTTAGATCTAAAACCAGGGAACATTCTCCTAGACGGGAATATGCATGTCAAGGTATGACCTTAATGCTGTGTTTGTAGGGACAGGTTATTTCTCAAATATGAGAAAGGTTATTTTTGCCAAATGAGTCCAGAATCCTAGTAAGTTAGGTTCTTCAGGAACACTCAATGAAAGATTGACTGGTGGGGCCTATAAGAAGCAGCTGGTAAACAAAGTACCTCCAGATCGTACAGGCAATCTGTGCCAGAACTGGGAACTGAAGGCTCCAACTTAGGAGGAAATGCTGATCTGCTGGAGTCACTGAAAAGCACTGACTGCAATTTTATCAGGATTTTATCAAGTTTCAGCTGTTAGGCACCTCCTCATATCCCTGATCATGAAGGATGGAGGTATCTCCCAGTTAATATAAGGCGGGGTGAGATTGTGAGCATTATGGGGGAGGCTCTCATTTTTTCTGCTTGCAGATCTCGGACTTCGGGCTGTCGAAATGGATGGAGCAGTCTAGCCGAATGCAATATATTGAAAGCTCTGCTTTGAGAGGCACTTTGAGCTACACCCCCCCAGAAATGTTTCTCCAGAACAGCAAGCCCCCAGGAATCAAATATGATGTGTACAGGTAAGGGCTGCCTTTCTGTTCAGAGTTCACACAGGGTTGCCACCTAGCTCTTACACAGAACGAGAGAGGCTGGCACATTGCCTCTGGGGGCTCCCGCTGGCATCGGACCTGCTCCCCACACCGCAGTGGAGCTCCCACCGCTGCGGCGGAGCCCACTGGGCTCCGCTGGGACGCGGCACCGGTGGCAGGTCTCGACAGAGTCTGTCAGCAACTGATGGGATCAGTCAGTATTGGACAGGCCCCCCTTTGGCTCCGCTGTGAAGACTCTTGCGTTTATGACGAGGAAGTTTTTATTTTGTTCCCAAAGAGCCAGGGGGGCTCCACTGTTAGAATTCGGGAGCAGACTTTCCAGCAGTAGAATTACTTACTGGTAGAAGAGCCTAACAGAACTACCTGGAAGGGCTTCTTAGTGTCTGCGGCAGCCATAAATTACCTAGCACAATCCGCGAGTCGCTATAGTGTCAGCAATGACCTCAGGTCTTGTGAGTCTTCAACGTTTGTTAAAAGAAAGTCTTCTTGCTACCTTTCCCCAGTGTAAGCCTACAGATCCCAGTAACTCACTCTCTTACTGGAGTTCTCTGTCAGCAGTTACATCTGCTGTAGCTATTAAGGCACTACTGGCGGTACAGCTACCCTTTAGGACCGGTTAGTATCCTTTAGAATCTAGTAATGGAATCACCGTTTTTGACTACCATTGGTACTACTCAGAAAAACAGCCTGCTGGTGCACGCGGCTGGGGCCACACCGGGTGCACCCCTGGCACGGGCCTCCCTTCTGAGACAGGCTGCATGGGGCAACCCAGCACACACCATCCTCCCACAGGGACCGAGCATCTGCGCAGAGTGCTTTTAGTGCTCAAACTGTACGCAACCCTTTGGAAATAGCAAGATCCTCCCTCTTCCACTGTACTCGATACAGTTGCCACCAGCACAAGGCGCTGGGCAAACACAAGCAAGAGTAGGAAAAGTGAATTGGCATCAGTAAGGAGATCAAGCCCAGTCTCACAGGACCCTAGCAAAGAAAGGCTCCACTGGTTAAAATGAGCTTTCATTACACACACGCAGAACAGGAAGGTGCTTGGTCTGCATTAACAGGAATTTCCACATTTACAATGTGCGCAGGTACTTGAAGTCCACACCGCCTTTGTAAGAGGCACTGCAATAACACACAGGTCCAACAAGATGTAGGCCACATTTTCCGGATCGGCAACAAGTGCAGACGCTGCTCAAGCCCCTGAAAACAGCAGAGAAGGCTCTACCGAAGAGCTACCCGCAAGCGTTGGTTTATCTCCTTCCGAAAGAGCAGCTGCATCCCTGCCACCTCCTGGCGGCTCAGTGCCTTGTCACAGGACTGGAAGGTCAGGCGGTAGCAGAGGCTTTTCCGTCCGGTCTCAGACTGCTGGAAACTATCGATTAACTGGATGGAGACGACCATTTCACCTGACACCTGCCTAGCAACTGTGTGAAAAGCAACTTCATCAAATTGTTCCCCATCAGGAACCCAAAAGCTGACATCATGCACATAGGAAGGTGGATAGAGAGAAAAACTCTTGAAAAGCCTTAACTCTCCTCTAGGAAACTGACAGAGGAACCGTGTGTCTGATGTCCAGAGCATTCGCCAGTCAGATATTCCACAGATTAGCATGGCTAGGAGGTCAAGATTCAATGAAGCAAAGACAACAACCAGTTCACTGCTTACTAGTTCGTAATGAGCTGTCCTTATAATTCCCACACAGAAGCCCTTCTCACAGGAGCCTGAAGGATCTATCTCCATACAGATGAAGTACTGAATTTTACTAAGTTGAGATTCAAAAGCAGCAAAGTCATTTAGCTCAGTTGTTTCAAAGCTCTTTGTTTCCTGCAGATTGATACTCACTTTAAAGCGCGGAACAGTCTGGTGAAAAGAATATATGCTGGTTTTAATGTTATTCATCAACATCTGGATACACTTGTTCTCTGTACCCCTGTTAACTGCACATACAAAAACCATCTCATGAAAAACAGGCATGGAGTAAGGAGCGATAAGACACTTCCTGAAAACTGGGCCAGAAAGAACATGAAGTGTCCCCGGGAGAAATGCTCCTCTTTGTATTATTGCCTGAGCATAAGGTAGAAGGGAAGGTCTAAGATAATACTGTTTTGAAATATGGCATCCCTCCGGTACATTCACCCAGCCATTCTTATCTATGTCCCTGCAAAAATCAACATGGGAAAATAAAACTGCATTTGCCAGTCCATTAGACATTTCTTCAGTGCTTGGAGTCTCCTCTGGGCTCAGAATGATCCAAAAGATGTTTGAGTGACAAACACCATTCAGGTGACCTTGGTGGAGCAGAGAAAGGCAGTAGTCAATGTTTTGTAACGGAAAGGCTTGGCTGAGCTCTGCAGTAAGCTTCTCCTTTATTGTCCGTACTGGATGATTTGAATTTAGTTCTAGGAAACCCCTGTGAAAAATAAAAGAGCAAATTACAGACACCACTAAACAGATTTCCTTGAAATGCCTTCCTGCGATCATAACTTGAGTGCAGCAATTTACCCAAAACAATTTCAGATACTAAGCCAGTTTCTAGGAACTACCTAAACAAGCCAAGCCTTTCATCAAAGGTGTTGCAATGGCTAACACATTTTCAGGACAGCGGTGTTTGTCTCCAGGTTGCAATCAAGAATTAACTGCACTTTTGCTGGTAAAAAAGGAATGAGACTTAACAGTCAGCATCACCATTTCCACTCAGCACAAGCACTACCACACTACAGAATGAATAAAATTATGCTAGCCCTGGATAGTCTCCAAAGTACACAGCAGTTTGCCTAAGAGGTTAGCATTTTTTATCCTAGCTAGCCTTAGTATTGTGGTATTAGCAGACACCATGTCAGCTCCTGAATTTCTTCCACAGTACAGTAAAACAGATTAAAGTTTTCATCTTTATTTGTGTGTTCGAGTATATAGCAGCTTGGTCTCAAACATGAAGTTTCTTTTAGTTCTGTAGACTTATTTTTAAGTAGGCCATAACCAAAAGCCAACATGAAGGAGACCTGAAGCAGAGATCGAACAGGAAATTCTGTAAAGGGGAAGGGAGGGAAAGTGAAACAATTCCATTTTATCTGATACCTATGCTAGTCATTCCCACCGAGAGCAGGAGTGTGTGGTATTGCCAAACAGAAACTAATTATAAAACTTACCTATTAATTTTGTCCACAAGTACTTGCGGTACTTGAAAAGAAACTTTTCGGCTTTCCAGTTCTATCTCGCAGATCATGGGTTTGAAATATGGAAGTGGCATGCTTCGTGTGAAAATGTGGTTTAAAGCTCCCTCTACACAGAAAGATTTATCTTGACTCCTGACAATACACAAAAGCAGAGCAAAGTAATTGATTGTTCCCTATATTTAATGTGTCCCAAGTTGAATCCCAGGTCTTGTTACAAGATGACAAAAATGCAACTCTACTATACTTTTACTGGGCAGGTGGTCCAACATTGGAACAAGTTGCACAGAAAGGTTGTGCAGTCTCCATCCATGGAGACTGAATGTGGCTCTGAGAGACTTGCTCTACTTGGCTCTGCTTTGAGCCGTGGGGTAGGACTAGATGATTGCCAGAGGTCCCAGCCAACACCAACCATGCTGTGATTCTGTGATTGTCTGCTAAGTAGATGCACATACCGCAGTCCTCCTGCTGTCTTTAGGCCAAGATTGACATTTGTTATGAAATGGATGGTTACCTGTAGCCTGTACACTTATATCCATGGATAGTGTCTGCTTTAAAAGGATGAACGTTACTCAAGATAAATCCAGCTCCTGCTGCCACAGCCACTATTTGCCAGCTGTTGTGCCATTCTCTCCTCGGTTGATCAGCAGGTGTCCCACCCTGTCCATTGCAAAGAGCCACATGGATCTCTCCCTCCACTGTCAGCACTTCTGCAGAGCTGGAAGAAAAGCCAGGCAACAAGAAAAATCCTGCTAGTGCACCCAGAAATTTTATGGTGCCAGAAAAACACCTGTAACACAGCTAGAAATCTGTATCGCAGCAGTCAATTAGCATAGAACTACTTCTGGTTTACTTACCCATGGAAAAACTGGGCAAGAAGCTCTCTATTCTTCACTACCCCAGCCTTTCTCCCACAGTGAGGGAAGTTGAAATAAATACAATCAAAGTCTCTTTTTTCTGGTAAAAAATAGTCCTTCAGCTTGGTGCAGTCCACAGAAAACAGAACTTCAGCTCCTTCAAAAGTGGATGAAAAACAAGACTCTGATGTTTATCATTACAGAAAATTATGAAGAAAGGCAGCAATTAAAGTCCTTGAGTCCATTTTTAAGCATATCAGAGCAGCAGCTGCCAGTCACGTGCAAGAGGAAAACCAGAAAGCCTGGGCTCCCTTTGCTCTCTTGCAGAGACTTCTGCTGACTGGCTACTTGTTTCAGTAGTATTCCAGTCTGATTAGATTTCAGGGCATTTGATTTAGCCTCTCGGACAATTCCAATTCCTCGCGGCAAAAGTGGCCTTCCGAGATGCCTGCAGTGGTGAAGGGCTATGAAGTGACGGGACAGCTCCTCCCGAGGCACGGCAGCGCCAGTCCCCGGTTTAACCGAGGCCTGCCGCTCCACAGCCTCGCTCCCACCCTTACCAGAAGAGCGGTTACAGCTAACGGCTGACTACCAGCGACACCGCTTCCCTCCCCGTCCCGGCCTCCTCCTCCGTCGCTTTGCCCCACCACCCCCCTCCCTCCCCACCGGCCGGCCCAGCCCCGCAGGCGCCGACCCACCCCTCTCCCGCAGCCGCCGGATGCTCTCCGCGGCTCGCCCCCGCGCGGCCACCTCCTCTTCGCTCTCGTAACAAGTGGCCACGACGTGGGTGCCCGCGGCTCCGCACAGGGAGGCCGCGAAGGAGAAGTTACCCTCCCCCAGCAGCAGGACGCGGCGCGCCGGCTCCATCTCCGCAGCCAGAGCCGGAGGCCGCCGGCGCTCCCTCATGACGTTTCTGCCGGCCAGCGGGCCGCTGCCGCCCTCCCTCACCGCCTGCTGGCGGCGTCAGGCCGCGCCGCCCCCGGCCCCGGCCCCTGCGAGGCGCGGGGCGGCCGGCGGCGGGGCGGAGAGCGGCGCCTTGCCGCGGCCCCGGGCCTCCGCGCCTCCCTCTGGGCCCGCCGCGGAAGGGGCTTCTCCCCTTGTGGGCGGCCCGGGCTTCTGCGGGCCTCGCCGGTGCTTTGTCGGCAGCCGCTCCCCCTCAGGGACCCTCTGCGCGGGGCCCAAATGGCTGCCGGCGCCCCTGGCGAGGCCGGGAGCTGTCACTGGCGGGCCGCTGCAGTCCCAGGACTGCGAGTCACGGATTGGGAGAGAGTAGCCATGCTTTGGTGCCACCTGTTCCATTTGCGTGCCCTCAGCTGCTGTACTGGGCCAGGACAGTGTTTCGGGAGTCACATGAGTGATGACAGCGGAAGGTTTAAAATTGGCAAAGGCAAGCTCCAGCAGAGACCTACTGCCTGCAGTTGATGAGGTGTGGTCCTGGTTCAGGCATTAGGTCCCTGTGGGCTTGCATAAATCACTTTGTCTATTTCAAAGGGTGGGTAAGTTACGAGAGGTATTCAGTAATGTGAAGCTGAGAAATGCAGTATCACAGTTTAGGAAGATACGTACTTGCTATACACCTACCCATGCACACCCCACCCCCCAAAAAAAAATTTTGGCATCAAGAAGGAACACAGTTCTTCTCTGATGCCCACTAGCACCCGTGGAAGTATACGAGGTCCCTCTTCAGTCACCAGGGAGGTGGAAGGGACAACATTCCATGTCATGTTACATGCTCTTGAGGCACAAGCTGATCCTAGGGAATTGTTGATTTCTATTGCCAAATCATGTCCAAGATCTGTTTGTATAACTCCCTCCATGGCGCCTTAATGCATACTACCGGCCATGGGGAACTGTGGATGGACTGGGACAGCACTTACAAGTTTTCCCAGTATGGCTGGAGGTGCACCACCAATGAAAATGATTACTCAACAAAAACCCTTATAGGGAACTGGAATGAAGAGCAATACGATATCCCAGAGAATTGTGCAGCCCAAGCCACCTCCTTCCCAGGTATGTCCTTGTGCTTTTCCTTATTGTGGATATAGCAAATCTCAGTTGAGATGATCACTTAATTTGTCATGCACACAGGGCATTATCTTTTCCATCCCCAGCTACAAATGCATCAGAGGTAAGCGTCCCGTGAGTAGCTTCCCTTTCTGCAGCCCTGCTCCTAGTCTTTTCTACTGTTTTTTAAAAATGCAGAAAGGCAACAGTCAGCACCCTTTTCTCTGATGAGTGTCCTACAACAGTTCCTCTACAGCAGTAAAGATGTGAGGAATGCTTTTTTGTGTAAACTCAGTCTTACTCCTAATAGTGGCCCCAGTCCAGCTCTCTTTCCTTTGCTGTTCAGATGATGACTCACAAGTCATCACTGAAGCTTTGTGATCTTAGGTTAGACTGATCTGAAAGTAGTAGTGCAATTGCAGATACTTTGGTCTTCCTGTAAGATAAAAAATGTTAAAGTTTTTTACTTACACTTAGCTATGCTAAATGTGAGTTTTTCAGTACACTCACTGCTTTGAAACAACATACGCTTCAGATTACAACAAGGGAAAGCATCAGGGAATAAAAAGTATGTGCACATAACTGAAACATAGTCTGTTGGATCTGTAGTGTAGCAAAAGAGGAGCTTCTGAATGACGTTTGTGCTTAGAGATGACACAATTCTTTTCTGTCATTTTCTCATTGTTGGGCTGTGCTCCTGTGCCACCACAGAACAGGTATTTCGAGTCATTCAGGGAGTGGTATTTGCATTTCAGGTGTTCTTGTCTAGCTAACCTCATCACGTTTACCCCCAGTGAGCTTTCACTCAAAATTCCCATTTCCCTCAGCTGTATTTTCTGGATATATTATTGCAATTTTGCACTTATTTCCTCAAGGTTTTTTGTATTTATTCTTTTAGGATTTGAATGAGAACCTCATTGGTTTCTGGGCCACCACCCTGAGTTGGAACCTCCTTCATTCAACCCAACTGCTCAGTCCTGCTACACAATAGACTACAGGCCTCCATATGCAGCATTTTCTTTGCCTGTGTCCAACAGTCAGAGAAGGAACAAGAAGGATGCAAGAAATGTAACAGAGATGGAAAGAATCTGAACACTATGCCTTCAGAAAAACAGGAGGCCTCTCTGCCGGCAGTGCTACAAGGATATCCTTCAAGCAAAAAGACCTGTCACACATTAAAGCCAAATGTAGCATTATGTGAAAAATGTTCTTCCTGCTTTCTAAGCTGTATTGTTTGTAACCTATGTGTGTTTCTGTTGTTTATTTTGTGTGCAGAGGTGACTGCAAGTCACTAGTCACCCTGCGCCTTGTCAGTCAAGCCTAACTAACACCTTAACTGGAAAAGCTTATTAGAACCAGCTAATAGGAAATGCTAGACCTTGGCAATTAGGTGGGATTTGGGGTATTTGACAATGACCCCACATCACTGAGTGCTCATTTTCTTTTTCTCACTTAAAGCCATGGAAGAAGGATGTCCTCACAGTTCATTTGAGATTTAAACTGATCCCTTCTAATGTAACTTTTGTCTCAGAAGTTATAAGGAACATAGAAAATAGGTCATAACTGAGTCTGATGATCTGTGCGACAGATCTATGGCATTCCATCCTTTTTGGAGATGAATTTTAGAAATTCAATTCTAGTAATACAGACTTTCCTTTATGCTCATATCCCTTTGAAGAGAGGTGGTAAACAGATGATGACACCTGCAAAGGACTTAGTAGTGTTTTGTACCATGCAACAATGTTAGCATAAATCAGATTAATACTGTAGATGTCAGATCCTGTTCATTGTTTGAAGGGCACTGACAACATAGTTTCAAAGTGATGTGATTTGAACCATGAGAGCAGGACATTTTTGTCCTCTCTGGATATATCTGTCTTTACTGCAGCTATGCAGTTTTCATCTGCAACTGCTCTGAATTGGTTGCAGCACTTGCATGCTTCTCCATAACATGAGTCATTCTAGAGATTTAAGATACAGTTGTCTTCCATTCAGTTGTTATCTAATATCCACACTTCGAATGGGTTTCGATTGTCATGAAGTTGTTTTACCAGTCTAATTTCCACTGGAGAAACTTTTCTGTTGCTTGTGAAACACTCTGAAATCCTCTGGCAACATTGAAGGAAAAGGCTCATGCAATTAGATGTTTGCAAAACATTAGAGCATGCGAAGTGCAACTAGCAAAGTGTTTCTGAACACCAAGACAAGCTCTTCTGGACGCACCTGCCTGCCACTGTGTAAACAAGATTGATGCCAGGTACGTTTCCCTCCACAGCAACCTTACACAGCTTTCTTGACCCAACACTTCCCCTGTCCTCAGTGCTCAAAACAAAAAAATACAAACTGCTTATTCATGTTTTATTTGTTAGTAAACTTACTTAGCATAAATAATATGAGTAGCCATTCAGTATAGCTGGCATCTGATGAAAAGTGCTCTTGAATGGCCCCCCGGGGTGACTTTAAATAGCAGCCTACTTCCTTTGGGCTCCTGCAATGGCAGGCTTCTCTTCACGGGTGATAGGAATAGAGCGCTCGGGGACATCACTTTGTTTCCTTGGTGCACTCACAGTCAGGACACCATCCAGAGAGAGCGATGAGGTTATGGTCAGAGGGTCCACATCATCTGGAATTCTGTATTTCCTGTTGAACTCCCTGGCAATAAAGCCATGCTCATCCTTCAAAAGGAGAAGAAAAGGAACATCCCTGATTAGAAACGTTCACTCAGTTCCACCTAAACCACGGGTCCTTTGCATAAAGTCTGAGATCAGGAAGCTCCAGCTCTCAAAGGAAAACTTTTCGGAAAGTTAAAAGAGTTTTTATTATGAGATGCCCTTTTTAAAGAGCCAAGACTGGCCAAAGTGAGACACTGCCCTGCCTAGGCTGCAGGTGCCTGCAGGTGCAGTGTTTACAGGAGGAGGCTTTATGTTCCAGCTCTTGTGCCAGCCAGAGACTGGGTTCATTGCACAGTGGTGAGCTGTCATTCCTAAGATGCAGCAGCTAGACTTACATGCAGTGCCAACCACGCCTGTTCCTGAGGGTCTCCAGAGCTCCAGTAATACACAGCTTTCTAGTGAGCTGATCTCTGCTATAGCGCTTGATTATTTTCTTAGCCAAAAAAATCTGCTGAAGCTATGTCAGGATTACAGGCTTCCACCAGCTACAAGTAATGCTGTTATTTCCTGACTGACAGATCTGTGCTCCCAGAAGCTCTTAGAGCTGACAGTTCCAGTGACATAGCTACTTTATCATGCATATTCGTTTCCTTCTGGCAAGGAGGCAGGGGGTGGGGGTTGGGAGGGTGATGGGGTCTGGCAAGCCCTGTTACATACAGCTTTGGACATGGCTTTTGACTTCTGTCTGCCCACTTGCCACACAGGTCTCTAGAGCCAGCAAGCTGTGGGATGACTGACAGTGGAACACAACCTTTAAGGGTTACAAACTGATAGATGGGCCTTTTTCAGGAAGAGGTAGCCTTATGGTAACAGAACAGGGCAATGCACTGATTCATTGTGTGGTTTAATTATTACAGTTCGTTGTTAGCTTATTGAATGCCTCACTGCATTCCTGGCCTCTTCCCAGAGAGAAGGAGGCCCAGAAATGCCCATTTCAAAGATGATTTTCCAGTTCAGTTCACAGTTCATGTAACATCAGCAATACATCTCCACCCTGTTGCTGCTCAGTCTGGGATCAGCTGGGGGTGGGGTGTGTGCACAGAGCATCTTCCGTTAGGATTGATTGGTAAAAAACATTAGAAGTATTTGAGATGAGCACAGGAGAGGATTGTTTTGCAGTCTCCTTGTTTAACCATAGATGAGGAAGCTCACACTGACTATCAGTCGCACAGATAAAGCAGAAGTACCTGGCGCTCCTCGTGTTTCCCATGAATTTCTATCATGTCCCCAAGCACCTTCACTTTTAGCTCCTCAGGGGAGAAATGCTTCACATCAAGATTTACAGAAAATTTGTCCTTCTCCAGTCGCATCTGCAAAACAAGGAAGGGACTTCAGAAAAGAGCAGGTGAGGGTTTCAGCTTAAAAAGGCTCTCAGAATATAGCAGTTCAAGACTCAAGCTTCTATCTACACATGCATGTCTGACCTTCACTCAGTCCTGGGATTCTGATCTGGGTGGCTTTGTCCCTTGCTGGCCTGTTACATTAATGCCCATCACTACAGAATCTAAAATGGTAATGCTTTCTCTTGATCACATGAGATAAATGTTTTCCTTGGGAGTGAGGAAGAGATTCTCTTAATCTGAATTTGTTAAAACTGACTCTTTAGTTTTACATCCAGTCCTTTTAACAGAATGTCTGAAGGTTTCCAGTTTCTGTGACTGGATTTTGCATAGTCTTTCAAGCAAAAGAAACCCTGACCGTGCAGCTGACTGCAGCTCAGGCTTGCAGGCTTTACGCCTGCATCGTCACTCTTTAGTAACCAAAATAATGTGTCACTGGCAAGCAGTACTGCCTCACTGCTCACCTCTGTTATCTGAGCAGCAGGACTTCTGCTGAAACTCTGAGTCACCTGCTGCTAATCTCACCTCCTTCACTTCCATTTTGCCCTTTATCGCCTCTAACAAATACTGCTTTTTGCTGCTTCCTGAGGTTGAATTTGCATTTTCTGCCTGTCTTGGACACGTTTGGGGGACTTTGCTATATGAGCTGGCTGTCTCTGCCTTCCTGCTGCATTCGTGGTCAGGGAGCGTGTGAGCTGGGATGTGGAGGCAGCCTCTGTGCCAGCTCTAGGCTTATTGGTTTCCGCAGTTTGACTTGGAAGTCTAAGTGTTTCCTCTTCCTTCTAGAATATTTGCGAAGATTTCTCCACTGTGATAGTCAGATGTTGTTATCTGTGGTGCTTATTATGGCTGCTTCAGCGGACAGCGAGACCCAGGTCACTAAATCAAGGGAAACATTATGCAAAGATTAAAAAAATACTTTCCTCTCACTCATTTGGCTTAGAATAGCTCTACAAGTTACTTGTAAATAAGACAGTTGACTCGCAGAACAGGCAAGGTTGTTTGAACTGCGTGCCTCCTGGCTCAGCCCCTGAAGCAGGCAGATGGCTGCTTCATGATCCTTTGGGTCCTATAACTTACTTAAAATACTGCTCTTCTCAGCAGTGATTCTTTAAAATAGGCCCCTTTTTCCTCAGCAACCATGAGCTCCCACACTGCCTGACATGAGGATCACACTGCTCCGGCCCACTACCCCTGTGCTGTTTGCTTCTCAGGAGGAAGTGGGATTGAAAGTTTTGCACAGCAGGTAAGGAAATTAGGCTTCCTCCTTTCTTCTGTCAGCTCTTACAGTCATTTGCTGCACACACTCAGCTCAGTTTGCCTCTATTCCCAACACTATGGCAATAGTTGCTGTCAGTCGCAACTGCTTAGCAGAGCATGCAGAGGTTCTTGCCTAATGCAGAGGATCAGAGGCACAAACACAGCACCCTTTTCCCCAGCCTTTTCCTAATAACCACCTACAAGCAGCTTCCAAGCTCTCAGGTCTCATGGGTCTGCAGCTCCAGACCCATCAGGACGTGCACACAGCAATAACAAAAAGCAGTAAGAAGGGAAGATTACCTCAGAGAGTCCTGTCTCTAGCCAACTGGGCATCCGAAGAATGGGGGATCTCATCAGGAAGGGACTGAGGCTGGGGGAAGCAGGGAGCAGCTCTGACTCCTGCAGGTGCTCTCCAAAAATCTGGTCAAAGATACGACTTGGTGCCAACCAAGATAACAGGGGTCTGCGGATCAGGGGGTTATGAATGGTGATATCCATTGGAGTGCGCTGGAGGAGCCTGGCAAACAACTGTGCTGCAGTGCTGTGCCGGGAGCGTGGGACAGCTTTATACCCGTGCAGCTGGCCTGGCCTTCCCCCCTCCCCCCCCCCCCCCCCAGCCTCTTGAACAGTGGTGTCAGGGATTTTATTGTCCCAGTCCTGGGCTGGTCCCTTCAGTGGTGCCCAGTAACTGTCTGGGGGATTTGAACACACTGCTGAGGAGGAGGGGGAAGGGGAGAAGAAGAAAAGGAGCCTAATGGGGCAGCAAGAAGCCAAACTGCCCAGCCACCCTCCCCGCTCCCCACGTGCTGTTTATCTGCAGAGTCCCAGGCAGGCTTGGCAGATGTTCCCAGCTGCTTTGGATGCCAGCAGAATCAATGCAGCTCCTATCTTTGGCTCACAGGGAAAATGACAAGGGGCCATTGTTCCCACTGTCAGCACTGAGACTTCAGCTCCCCACATCACACACCAGTCTAGGAAGAGCTCTGCCTTTCTTTAAGGCAAGAGAAGCCACAGGTCTGCTTTAGCTAGAAAGCAGGAAAGATCCCAGGATGTTCTTTGCGAGATACCCTGGCAGTGTGGCTCTCTGCAGCCCAGTAAGCCTCACTGCCTTAGTGCATGCCCATTGGTATGTGTGCGAATGAAGGATGGCATTCTCCACAGTGCTTCAGCCCAACACCTCTCATCTTTTGCCCACTACAGAAACCACTTTGCTGGAGAAAGCAGAAGAGCCTGACACTCTGTGACCTCAGAGTACTCCAGAGGGCTGTGAGCAGAGATAAACTGGGCATGTCAACGGCATCCATGGTGCTACACTGAGACATGCTTTCTCAGGGGTGCAAGCTACCTCTGTCTCCCTGTGCCCCTGCAGTAAGCTGATTTCCTATAATTATGCTCCTAATACATCTTAATTCACACATTTATTTTAATTCCTGCCTCACTTGTGAACCTAAATTATGGGAATGGGTTCAGCCTAGCAACTGTCCTTAAAGAGCAAGAGCTAGTCTCTGCCTCTGAGAGCTCGCAACTTGAATACAATTACTGGCTCAGAGGCACATAATTCTTACTGCTAGCACCACCAGTCCTTTGCAAAAAGGTCTGACCCTCTTCATCTCAGCTTGCCTGCAAGAATAGGGAGCAGAAGTTGCTCTGTGCAACAGCGCAGGCCATAAATACCTTCTCCAATTCCCCATTACATCAACAGCAGTGCACCTGCTCTCTCATACTGCAGGACTCAAGGAAATCTCTGGTTTCAGGGTATAAGGAGCTTAATTGGGCACTACTCCCCTCCCTGCTCCCCCTGTCCGTCCCCCCCCCTAGTTCAATAAAACTGGACCTATGCCAGCTTCAGATCCCTGGTTAACTCATGATCTCTGGCACAAGCATTTCTTGGGGTCTCATTACCTTCTGCCAAAGCCCTGGCCAGGGAACAGTCTGGACAGCCAGCTTGCAGCAGCATGGTTTGGGATGTGGAGGTGTCAGCAGTGGGATCTGGATCCTGTCTATCCTTAACTACCTGCAGCACTTCACCACTCATAGGAACAAAAGGCTTGAGCCATCCACTCAGCTTCTGGGAAAATCAAGCTCCTTTGTGTAGGGCACAGGAGGGGCTGATCTGGGACCTAAGCTCCCAGTGGGCTGATGGGTGTCATAGTGACTTCACATGACTTTGCACGACCTGACCAAGCACCAGACAGCATTAGCTATTGCCCTGTCCCCACAGGGGGCTTCAGGGCCAGCAGGACCAGTGTCAGAGACTCTTTGAACCTGCTTACAATGAGCCTTCTTGCTCGCCCTTGCCTTTGGGAGCACAGCAGGCAGCAGAGCCTGAGGTCTGCCCTGCTTTCTCCTACTTCAGCCTCTCTCAGCCTACCTTTGTGCCTCCCTGCTGGACTTGGCTACCCATTTGCCTCCTGCACCCCCTCCTCAAGGAAGGTATCTCAGAGGCTGGGAGGAGGTGTGGGATTTTCCTGAGCTGTCCCTGACTGCAGGCAGTGCCTGCACTCCCTGCTGGAATGCAGCGAGAAGCTTCCCTCGTCACCCTGGCGAGGCATCCTGGGGCCTGTGCATGTGGCTATTTTGGTCCATCTTTTTATCACACACTCCTCCCTGTGGAATTCGCCCAATTAAAACCTTGCAATCTGGAGCCTTCACTCTCAGAGGCAGTGAGTGCTTGGAAGGTCCCCTTCCCGGACACGCCATGGCTGCACGGACTGTCCCCCATGCCTACCCCATGAGTTCGGAGTACGAGTTTGCCAACCCTAGCAAGATCTACGACCAGAACTTTGGAGAAGGTAAGAAAGGAGATGGGACATCCCCCCCCCCCCCTTCTCTCCTCTGGTGCAGGAGGGCTGGTAGAGTCCCCCTGGGGAGATTGAGCTCCAGAGCAGGCTAGGGAAGCTGGAGCCAAGGAAATCTGAGCATAAGAACCCAGGTCAAATCAGCAGGGAATATCCAGGGAATAGCCAGGGCTCTCTTTTCAGGTCCACTTTCTCCATCCATGCCTACTGCTGTCTCTCCTGTCCCTCTTTCATGCCCCCAATGGTCTGGCATTCATGCATATGCTGTGCAAACATGGAACAAAATGCTCCCGGGCGGGGGGAGTTTTTGCAGCCTGAGGCTGTGGAGAAAAGCTGAGCTGGGGTGTTCAGCACAAAGCCAGGCAGTGGCTGGCAGAGGGGAAGGAATGTGGGCAGCAGCAGAACCATTCAGCACCAGCACAACAGCATGAAAAGGCAAAAAGCTCCAAGGAAAGCCCCCTGGACAATGGCATACAAAAGGCCTTTAGTTCTTCAGGGCAGTTTCTTCACCATCAGCATTTTCCATGCCCATCCCTGGCTGTGGGCTTTGCACTGCAGAGCGCCCAGTGCACCTACCAGTCCCTCCCTGTCCACCCAGGAAACATGCGAAAGCTGGATGACAGCCCGTGGCTTGCTGGCAGCTGCCAGCTGTGTGGTGGGAGGCAGTGGCTGGCAGGCATCTGGCTCTGTGTGTGTTTTAGAGACACGAAGGTAGGAATCACAAAAGACTCCATCCATATTGTGCTGATGTGGTGGCAAAACCAAGGTGTTTGCCAGGTCCCAGCCTCCTCCTGTCACCCTCCCCTATCTGCTGCCAACCATCCTTCTCCAACTCCTTCGCCTGGAAACCCCACACTCCTTACTGAGTCTCATTTTCAGGTGTGTCCCCATGTGAGATTTTAGCCCCTGCCCTGTACCATGGCTACTACATCAGGCCTCGGATCAATAAGCAGCTGGATCGAGGCACCTCTGAGATCAGCCTCAATGAGCACAAATTCCAGGTGTTCCTGGATGTCTGTCACTTCCTGCCGGATGAGCTCACCGTCCGCACCGTAGACAACCTGCTGGAGGTGATGGGGCAGCACCCACAGAAGGCTGACCGCCATGGCTTCATCTCCCGAGAGTTCACCAGGACCTACATCCTCCCTCTGGATGTCGACCCATTGCTGGTGAGAGCCACATTGTCCCACGATGGCATCTTAAGCATTGTGGCTCCCCGGACGGGGAAGGAGGTGAAGGCCAGAGTAAACGAGGTGAAGATAACCCAACAGGAGCAGCCAGTGGGAAAAGAAGAACAGTCTGAGGAAGGAAAAGGGAAGGAAGAGTCCTAAAGGCCCCAGATCTGGGCTTGCACAGGGAAGGTGGGGGGAACAGGGGTGGGGAATCCACGGTGCCAGACCCCGATTTCTCACCATCAGTGTTTAGCAGGGCTGTGAGGCAGCCATATATATGCCAGACTTCTGCTTCTTAAGGCTGATGGCTGGAAAAAGGGACTTGGAACTGAAAAAAAGAGGGAGACTAAAGTGTTAGAGATGGTAATGCAAGTTTTCTCCTAGGTCAAGTGCTCACTGAGCACCATGCAGGGTGCTCTTCTCTCACCCCAAATGGCAAGGGTCACTCTCACCCTAAACTGTGAGGCTGTGTCGCAGTGGACTGCTAAACAGCTGCTGTGCTCTAGCCCAGAAGGGTACTGGGAAGAGAGAAGAGATAACCCCAGTGCCTCACTTCTGAGCTGGTGGCTGACCTTTGTGGAGATGGAAAGTACTTGTTGGTCTGTAAAAGTGCCTGCAGCTCTCAGGAGGAGAGAGGAATAAATCTGCCTCTGATCTTCTCTTGTTTGCCTTGGATTCATGTTGCTTCTGGCCAAGCTGCTCTGCAGCAGGAAGGAGGGACAGTGCCTTAGCTGCTCCAGATGTTCACACTGAGCCCATCTGTGGAAATGGCATCAGTGGGGACTTGGAGGGACTCTGTCCATGGGGCAGCCGGGGGAACCTCTGTGATCGGCCCTCCTGGCCCAGGTGCAGCTGGAGTTGCTTGCTGCTGTAGGGAGCCCACAGTGGGCAGCAGCCTCGAGGAGAAAAGATGTAGAGTGATGGGCTCTTGGAGGCTCACTGTGCATTTCCAGACCTGCAGCTGGAGTTAGCCCAAGTAAACAAATGCCAAGCCATGCTTCAGCCCTCTAGTTTATGGGACATAAGGCTTGTTCACACATAGACCTTCTCAGTCCCTGTGAGGAGAGTGAACCCCAAAATGCTGAAGGGAAAGGCTCTACTCAGATCCCAAGTGCCTTGCTGTCATCCCAGCACTCTGTAGATTCACAGAGGGGATGAATTTTGCCCCTTTTGCAGACACCATGATGCTACCAGCTACATGAGAAATTTCTCTGTAGTCTTGTGATGTTGGGCCAGGGATCATGTGTGCTGCTGTCGGTGGCAGCTGCTGCCTTGGATGGCCTTGGGGGCTCAGCAGATGCCAGTTGCAATCCTTGTCTTGTCAGAGCCAATTAAAGCAGCCAAAATGCTGTGTCACTGGCCAAATATGGGGGTCCCTGGCATGCCTGACTGCAGCCCTCCCACAGAGAAGAGAGGAGGTTCCAAGATCCCTGTGGACAGAGCTTCTCCCTCTCCCTGCTGGGATGTGACCTGCAGGCTTTTGCACTCTGCCTCCATGAATACATAGGGCCAGAAATACCCTGCTCAGGAGTCTATACCCCATGCAGCATACCTTCTCGGTTGCTGAAACAGTGGTATAAGGCTGCTCTTTCACCCTTGCTGGGCAAAGTGGGATCCAAACCAGAGTGAACCACTGTGCAGCTATTTTCTACTTCTCAGGGCCTCTGCCAGCAATGAGGACCAGAGTTAAATTAAGAGCAGCCCTGCCTGCCAGCCTCATGAGAGAAAGTAGGAGGATGGCTAAGCCTCCATCCCCCCCGGCACAGATCAGATACCCATCCTCACAGTCTGTGCTGCTGAGGGATGCCCTTACTCGTGAAGTAGGACCAGATAATCTGCTGCTAGTAAGTATTTCAGACACTGTCAAAATAAAAATCACCTTTACAACGGGCTTTGTCTAAGTCATTAATAATAATTCCAGAGATAATCCTGGGGCAGTGACTTTTAATCGCCTGAAGCAGCTGTTTGTAAGGGCAGGAACAGCCCAGTCCTTAACTGCTCCCCTGTATATAAGCCTCTCTCTGCTCCTCAGTGCATGGCACACCAGCCTCATGCACTGCACCAGATACACGCCGCATCCCATTCGCAGCAGCACCCACCCATGTCCTGAGTCCCAGGAGGACTGAGTTCCCAAGCCCATATCCCTGTGGTGAGGGCAGAGACCTGTGTCTGTGTATGGGGTCAGGTACAGCCATAAATTTCTTAGTCCCCTGCCATAAAAGGAGTCTTCAAACTCACAGCCACTTCAGAGAAGCAACTGTAAAAGGCTTTTCTTTGCCTCTGATCTGGCATCTTCTGTGCTGGTAAGAAGGATCGATGGTCCTCTCACTCACTGCAGGCCTCCTGTCACTAGGATAAACATCTTCACTGGATTGGGGATAGGGAGGATGGCCAACATATGACCTGAAAGCTGGGCAAAGGGTGCCTGGCTGAAGGAGTACACATACTTACACCATACAGACATGGCACATGCTAGAGCATGGAATGCCATCTGGCTCTGCTCTGACTGCAACACAAGGGCTGTGGGTTGCTCAACCACTGGTGGCTGAAAACAGCATGTGGCCAGGGCTGGCACTGCACAGGGAGCGGGTTCTACGACAAAAGTGCCCCAAACAGTTCAGAGCTCTCTCTCCTTCATTTTTTATAGACAGTGCCAGCTTGTTGTGTGCCTGTACCACACCTATCACAGTGTGGTCCCAGTCCCCCAGTGTCTAAGGTGCCTTGACACTACTGCAATAGAAATGCACAGCATTAGTAGTCATTACACAGTTCTGTTCCTCCTCTGGCTTTTATTAGCCCTGTCTTTGCTCTCAAACGAGTTCATTCTCTATTGCTGGGCACTTGCAGGCTCGTCCTGTGCCAGTTGCACAGCTTGTTACCCAGACGATGTCCCTGAGAGCATGAAGACAGCTGCCACGAGTAGTGATGCAGTGAGAGGGGCTGGCACTGCCTGGTGTTAGCCACTGCACTGTTCCTCTGCACCCTGGCAGGCTTTGCACAAAATAGCCTGTTCAGTTTGCTGAGCAGGAGCGCTGGAAGTCGTGCTCTTTTTCATCCCTGCAGACACAGACTGAGGAGGGAATGCAGAATGGCAGCCAAATGCTCTCCAGCTCTGCCAATGTTTTTGATGCCTTTCTGTTTCTCTGGTGGACCTCAAACCAGCAGCTCCAGTATTTGTGAAATGGGCTAATGGGAACAGTCTCCCAGCCTTTTTTTTTTTCTTCTCCACAAAGCAACAAAGCCCAAGTTATCCCAGAAATCAAAACAGACACTGGGTCACTAAATCAACAGTGTCTGTGGAGAACCCAGAGACACACAGTCTGCAACTTCCCAAGCAGGGACAGACTCCTGAGACCACCCCGTCTTTGCAGGACCCTGAGAACATGGTCCTGTTGGGATAAGGACTGAATCCCATCTGCCTGCACAAATCTGGTCCTAAATTCTCCCCTGTGTGCTGTGGTGCAGGCTGAGCTGTGCAATTTCTCCAGCCACCTGCTGAGGAGCTGTTTTGGAGTTCTAAAGCAGAACCTTTCTCCTCCTGCCACCTTTGGAAAGGTACAAGCTTTGCTCTGCAGTTGGGCAGATGATAAATGGTGCTGTAAGCCTGGCTGAGAGCATGGCTACAGCTGGAGTTGGGGACTAGGGCTGGTTCCTGAGATAGTCTGCCAGAAGTGTGAATTAAAACTTACCCACTTGTCAGCACATCCCATGAGGCATTCAGGCCTGCATAGTACTGGGGCTGACTGCCAAATCAAAGCTGTGGAGCACAGTTTCTGCCTGAGGACTACATTAACATGGTATCTTTCAGTATTGAGTATCAGCTCTCTTGGAGTTGCCAGAGATCAGCTACCTGTCGTTCAGTCCAGGAATGACCAGCCACAGTCTGAAGGGCTCTCAACAGGGGTAGAGAGGTAAAATGCACACTAATGTTCCTGTCTGACATGCTGAGGGTTGAGCTTAAGAGCTATATTGCAGGTGCTTAATGATGCGAGGTCCCTCATGGGATTCTGTCATTCTCAAAGGCACAAATCTGTACACTTTCATCTAGGTAGCTTTAAAAAAAATGGATTCTCAGTAACGTCCCTGAGGTTGCATATGCCTTTCTGCCTGCAGCAGAAGCAGCAGCGCTAGAGCTCAGCTGAGAGTAGACCTGCAAGCCTGCTCTCACCTTCAGTGGGGCACCACCTCCCTCCCAAGAAGATACGCTCTCTTCCCCGGATGATGCCAGCCCATGCCACGCATTTTTCTGACATCCTGCTTGAGAGGCAATGATGAACAGCAGGAACAGCACACTGACTGCTCCCACCCTGGTGTTTCTCCCTTTGTTCAGGAACATTTGAAGTCCCTCCTCCATCCTCTTTTGCATCACTGCTGGCATCAGCAGGACGGCGCTGGTGGGAGAGAGGGATAGCGGAGGGACACCCCCTGTGCAAATCATAATTTTAGCCCCAGGGCTGAGGCCTGGCGGCTCGCTGCTTCCTTGCCCTCTCCGCCCTGAGTAGCAAGAAGTGAGCGCTGGCCCGGGGGCACAGAGAGCCCAGGGCAAGCCCTCCGGTAGATGGCACGCACGGGCCTAGCAGAGAGTCACTGCGGCGATGGAGAGAAATCCGACACTGCCAGACACTCCCTTGGAATAGCCAGGGGCCGAGCAGGAACCAGGAAATACAAGCCCTCCCTGTCCAGAAGACGCTTCTGTTTCATGGAGGAAGGAGCGACATGGGCAATCTCTGCAGCTGCGGGCGACCGTGGTGAGTACGGCATCCGCCAGGTACGGGGATGGCGAACGAAACTCGGGGCAGCCCGAGCGGAAGTTTGAGTGGACTTTGCAAGCTTTGCTTCCCAGTGCTGGGTTCGCCAGGGCTCCCGCCTCGCTCTCAGCCCTGCACCTCGCCAGCTCACACAGAAACGGAGAGCAAGCGAGCAGGGGCCCTGGGTCACTGCTGTGCAGGTGCCGGCGGGGGCGGGAGGCTGGGGCAGCCCCTGCCTGCCAAAGGCATCGTGGGGGGGAGGCGAAGGGGCTCTGTTGCTCCCATCTCTCAGCCCAGAGCTGTGGCACCTCCTGGGACTGGCAGCTTGGGTTCCCGCAGCCATGCCAGCAGCTGAGAATAGCTCAGTTCTAGGAAGGATCTAGTTAAAATCCCTGTCCTTGCCCCAGTGGTCTCCGGCCAGGTAGACACCGTAAGGTGTCCCCTTGGCATAGTGCAGGGAGGGGGCCGTGGGGCAGTGGTGGTGGCACTGAGGGCTGGTGGGTCAGCTACCCCATCCTGCTCTCTCAGCTCCTCCGGCCCCTCTCCCTGCCTGCGTCTGTCTGGACTTTATTTGCGCTTGGGAAATCCTGGCCACGTTTTTCAGATGTTGTTGCTCTTTCTCCCTGGGAGGAAGGATGACAGTTTAATCCCTCCTGGCTCATGTTGTGCCCCGGACCTCCTGCTTACAGAAAAAGGGCACGGCGGACCATCGTTCGGTGCCAAGTGGAAATATTTTCGGCTCTGAGCGTGGTACAAGGGGGAGACCCATGAACGTCAGATGAAGCGCCGAGGACATTCTCTCCAACACTGCATTTGTTAAAAGTCTTGGAAATTCATCAGCGCTTTTTAATAATTACAAGAGGCACAGCATCACCTAGTGGCTGAAGCAGAGGAGGAGGTGCAGGACACCGAGGTCCTTCCAACCTGAGCCCTGAGCTGGAGCGCAGAGGAGTTTGGGATTTAGGAACAGGAGCTGGAGGTGGGAGGTGGAAGGCTGGTTCTTGACGTGTCCCCCCCAAAAAGTCCCATTTTCTACTTCCTCTACCCTGTGGCAGAGGGTAAATGAGGCACCTAGGGCATCAGCTTCATTACTGCAGCAGACAAGGGCCTGATCACGGAATGTCTGGGGCACAGGCTGGTTCGCTTGAGCAGACCTGCAGTTGCCTGGCATGCTACTGATGCTGCGTGGCAGGGAGAGCTGTGCCACAGTGCAGACTGGCAAAGCCAGAGACTCCGGAGTACAAACACCACCATTACAGCAAATGCTGTGGTGGCACTTTCATGTCCAGACAGTGCCAGGCCATGCACAAACACTTATGCCTCCACAAGGAAGTATAAACCAGAATCTGAAGGTCACTCGTATGCAGGGCCAGGCAGGAGAGCAGCTTTTGGAGCAATGTGGTGGCACGCTGGCTTCTCTGGGGCAATATCAAATTCTGCTCCCCCAAGGCTACTGGACCAGGAGTCCTGTGTCCCGCTTGATTTTCTCCCAGAGGCTGCATGGAAAGTAAGAATCTGGGATGGTATTTCTGCTGGTGGTGTCACTACTACCTTCTGGCTGATTCCTGCAGCAGAGGACAAAGCTCTGGCCAAAGACCCTTTTGACCCCAGTACCCCTGTGGAACTCAAGTGCTAACATCTCCTTGCTGTGCAGCAAGGAGAAAGCACAGCTCTCTCCCCAGGAGCATCATCCCCTGTCCTGTACATGGAAACACATGGGTAAAGAAGGGCTCAGGCTCCCAGGCTGTCCCTGTGCTGTACAAGCTATTCAAATGGGCTCTGAGCAAGGAGAGAGGAAGGCAAACCGGAACATGCTGTTAGTAACGTGGGCTTGGGAGACACCTACAGAGGACCACAATCAAGAGCAGACTGGTGCACTGAAGCCCCGCTGCAGAAGTTTGCATGATTCATAGCTTTGCCTTGTTGACAGAGGGAAAAAATGGTACTTAATTTTAGTACAGGTGTTTCCAGGCACCTATACTGCTTTTATTTCTGATTTTCTCAGCACCACAGCTGTGTCAGCACAGAGCTGGGCTTCCTAAGTAAAGCTGAGACTTACAAAAGGGCTCAGAGGGGGTAGGCACCCACCTTCTCCTGGACGGAAGATCCTTGTCATGATCCCTACCAAAGCACGAGCCCTAAGGGAGACAGAGCAAAGAGCAAGAGACTGAGGAGGTTCCTGAAGTCTTTAAAGAAAAGCCATTACAGCAAATTTATTCACAGAAGAAAGCTACTGATGAAGGAAAGCGTGCCCTCAGGTCTGGGTACTTCTGCAAATATGGTCCTGCGGAGGGCAGGCCCCAGGTATTCTCACCACTTGGTTTAGTACTCAGGGCCTCTGGTGTGCATGGACAGCAAAAGATGCCAAAATTTAGGACCCACTGTGAAGCAGGCTTTTGTAGTGCAGAAATCAAGTCGGCATTGACATGGGGAAAGGGGAGGAAGCAATATAGGAGCAGCGACATGTGTGCTGTCATGTAGAATACAATGTGCTTCTAGCAGGCTGTGAGTTAGTTACAACATGTTTGACCTGGTTTTGAGACCAGGGGAGAGGTTTGCCCTGCTCTTGTTTCCCTTGCCACATCCGTTCTAATTACCACAGATCTGAGGCTGGGAAGTCTCCTGCCTCGGTGTGATTAGCCTGCAGACAGCCTCAGAATAGATCCAGCCTACACACTGGCTGCTAATGCTGTCTCTACAAAGGAAGGCAACCAAAACAATCAAGAGCAGCTTGGAAAGCTGATACTGCAGCCTACCTCACAGGAAAGAGGATGGGGACCCTGCTGATCTTGCTTCAAATGGTGCTATTTTAATTACATTGTACAACTGCCTGAATGCTGTAAAGCAGCAAAGTGCTCTAGCACACAAGCCTTGGCAAGGAGGGCCCTGGAGACCCTGCAAGCTCATAGAGACAGTGGAGGAGGAAGCTGAGAACCACTGCAAGACAAAGCAGTGCTGCCTTAAGCTAGGCCCCTAACTCCTGGGGGCAGCCCCCCAGATTTTGTCTGTCAAGGACTGCAGGGCCGTTGGTGCCTCTGTGGGGCAGACCACAGCAGAGTCATGAGAAGCAGTGTTGGATCCTTTTGCACAGGCACATGGCCACCTTGCCTTCCCCAAAGCTGTCTTTGAGTTCCCAGGTCTAGCAAGTCTGGTTAATCATTACTGACCATTTTGAAGGTCTCCAAGTTCTTTGCCTGCATTCATGCTTTTTTTGTTTTGCCATTACAGTGCCAAAGGCATTACTACACACACTGTCCTGCTCACTCGCCCACTGAAGCTGCCTCTAAAAGCCAGCAAAGGCAGAGCTCTGCCTCTGCATTGTTCCTGCCTGTGGCAGGACTGTCTGGCAAATGCACAGGCTGCGGGACATACAATGTTACTTGGGAACCATCTGGTAACTCTATAGCCCCATTAAAAGCACTAGCTGCCCACTTTCAGCTTTTGCCTGTGCTGCGGCAGAGACACAGACCCGTGTGAGACCCTCAGCTACACGCTGTGTTGGTCGGCGGCCAGTACCAGCTGGACATGCGTACGCAGGAGGAGCCATACAAGGGCTGGCACCTGCTCTCCTCCAGCCCTCCGAGTGCAATGCAACGATAACATTTCCTTCATGCATCTGGCCCAGAATGTGACATGTCTGTGCTCTGCCAGACAGCCTGTGCACCCCTGCCAGCACCAGCCTGCAGGAGCTCAGCTCCTGGCTCTATTGTTAACAGCTGGAATGAATTTGGCTCCTCTTCATTCCATGGCTGCAACATAGCTGTGTTTGGCTTGTCTCTTTCTGGTCACACAGGTACAGCCGAGATCAGGGTTTAGCTTGGCTTTATTAAGTGCATAGCTTGTTTGATTTGGTTGTGTTTTAAGTGGAAAACTGAGAACAGGAAAACCGTCTGAAACACTAAATTAGCACAAGGTCTGTGCACAGCTGCTCCTTGGGCAGGGTGGCCAAAGTGCAGGGTAGAGGGCTATCAGAGCATCTGGCCCTAAGAGAAGGCCAATTGAGATCATGCCCTGCACTCTGCGTCCTTGATCATACTGCTGTGGAAATGTAGTTGCCAAACTACAGTGAAATCTGTTCTGATTCACTCTGATGCATATGCATATTGGACAGCCAGGTAGGGCTGAAAGGCAACGAGACTTGGGGGTGTCTGTGGGGTATGGTAGGTGTGTCACAGAAGAAGGAAACACATCCCCACATCTCCCCTTTGGACCTTCTCCCTGCAAGAGTCGCTCAGGTTCTGGCTTGGCTCCATAGCTCTTCTCTAAGACACTTCTTGGGCCTTTCTCATTACCCACAGATGTGGTACCCTGGGGTGGTGCATTTCGGTTTGCATGTTATGAGAGCAGAGGCTGAGGCTTCTCAGGGCTGACATCTCTCTTTGATTTCAGGAATTGCCCTTCGCCTTTTAAAAGAAAGAAAGAAAAGCAAGGTAAGGATTTGTGAAAACGTTTTAGGGGACAAGAAGAGGTAGAGTGACTGAGCCCCTGGTTAGCTGACATCAGTCAGTGCTGACTGTGAATTGGATCCCTGAGGCTGAGGTCCCCTCCTATACTCTTTTGTACCTAACCTTCCTCAAGAGAAGTTTGGTAGAAGCAAGAGGCAAGATTTCTTTAAAACTTAAAGCAAGGGGTGTGATGTGCTATGGGACTTGGCAAGGGGGAGGTAAGGGACTTCAGCAGTATCTTTAAAATACCAGAGTCTCACATCAAAACACATATGAGTACTCTCAAGTGGCAGCATAGCAGAAGCTGCATCAAACTCCTGTAAGAGCTGCAAACATCCATCTGACATCAGTCCCCCAGAATAAAGTGCATTCCCTAAGTAGCCCTGTGGCCTTTGGACCATGCTGGGCAAAATATGTTTGCCAGGCAGCAAAGGAAATAACAAAGTTAAAACTGGATCTGAGTTCTCCAAGGGGCTGACAAGGAGGTTCTCTGTGCTGTGTCTGTCCTCCTAGGTTCTGCCAAGAACATCGCGGTCCACAGCATGTTGTCATCCTGGGAAACCTTATTTTTTCCAAGGAAACAAGCCCAGGCTTTCTTCTTGGAGGCAGGCCTCACAGACAGCATTAGGGTTGAGGGTGTCAGATGAGGTGGAAATTTGATTTGTGTCCAGTGGGTAGAGCCCATGGGCCAGATGCTGCATTTCTGCATTCAAAGGTGGAACAATAAACAGTTGTGTTAACCTGATCCACTGGTGTTTCTTTTTCAGGAACTAATGTGAGACATGAGAGCCAACAGAATCAGCCTGGCAGGAAGGTAAACAGTTTCCCAGAGTTGTTTTCCTAACTGTGTATTGAGAAGACAGCGCTGACCACCGCTTCCTAGGATAGATGGGTTGGGAGGACATGGGGCAGCTTATTCAGAGCCGTGAATCGTCTCATCCTGTATAGGCTTTAATGGCTTGTGGGAACAATGTGCATTGCTGCACAGTGATGCGGGCCCATTTTTTTCCCCTAAAGTGCAGTGGAAGCAGTAGGATGAAATCTCTCTCACAGCCTGAGGTGTCAGAGGGCTGGATGGTGCTGGGAGCAGTGTGCAGGGTGACTCTGCCTGGTCTGGGGAAGGCATCTGTGGCAGCAGCCCTGGGACCTGACCTTCCAGAACTCTTTCTCCCCAAAGGGTCCAACGTACGAAGATGTCCTGGAGTTTCCTGTCTACGCCACCGTGAGTAAGCCCAAGAGCGTGAAGCAGGATGACAGCATTCATTACGCAGACATCCAAGTGTTCACCAAGGTCCGGGAGCGCTCTGCAGCAGAGGTGAAGAACTTACAAATGCAGAATGCCACAGAGTATGCCACGCTCAACTTCCCCCGGCCCAGGCTGAAATATGACAGTAAGAATGGGACCCTGGTATAAGAGGCTTGGTGGTCCCCTCCTCCTTCAGCAGCAAAAGGATTTCACAGACTTAGAGATGCAGTAGATGCAAGATAACCTCATGGACACATCAGCTCTCCCTGAGAAAGTGCAGAGAGGCTATGTCTTCCACCTGCATTTCTCTTTGGAGGACACAGACATATTTATTCTCACACGATGAGTAGTTTCCTATCTGATTCTGCTGACAAAAAACACCTCTTCACCTTGGAAGAGTTGGCTCTGAAGCTGGCAACCCGTCTCTTCTCAGCACTGTGAGAAGGCAGAGCTGCTCCTTGGCTGATGAAGGCTAAAACCACAGCTCAGAGCTTCAGTGAGAAAGTTCCTGCTGTGGCACAGGACCAGCTGAGTGCTGCTCTGCAGATGGATTTGGGAACATGACATACAGGATTCAAGGGACAAGGAAGATGTTGCCACAGGATTTTATGCCAGTGTTAAGAAAATTCTGCAATGTGCAGAATGACATGTGGATGACACTGTGAAGAAATGGCATGAAACCTTTAACAGTATCTACTGCAACGTCTTCCTCCAACACCTGCCACTGCAACTGCAGTCATGCACTATGTGCATCCCGTTTTCTCAAAAAGCAGTGTTCTATAACTATGCACAGCACACTAAAACCAAGGCCGGAAATGCACAATTAACTGAGGGGTACAGAACAATTTCTTTCACTGAAGGGCTGTACAGATATGCATCCCTACCCCAACATGCACAGAAGTGAGTAGTGAGCTCTTGGCTCTGACTGGAAGTGAAATAAGGAAAATTCACAATTTAACTGCAAGGCCTATATTTAGGGCAGTTATCCAGTTCTTAGAGTACAGCAGCTGTCTGCATGCCTGAGGTACTGGATATGAATCCTGGCCAACTTTAGAGAGGGTTTTGGACTTTTCCTCCATTTTTTATTTCGTACTGTCAGCCTTAGTTATGAAACCTGGTGACATAAAGCACACACCATGTGGTGTTTTCTGCTAACCCTCCCAGATACACCTTTCAGAATTTTTTTATGGCTTTAAAATAGTGTTAGTAATGCAAGTATAGTAATTGTCCAAAAGGCTTCTGCCACTGGTCTGAATTTGGCAGTTGCAGCAATGGCAGTTGAACAGGGCTTCCAAGCAGTATCTTCAGGCACTAAATCAATGCTTGGCACATTCTGTTCCTAAATAATGGTCTGCATAGCTAAATGTAGATCGTGGGACAACCTGTTTATTGCCAGTGTTTAAAAACGGACATCCTGGTACATTTTATAAACATACATAATTTTGCATATTATGGCTCAGCTAAATCTAAAAATCATGAAGGAGTTCCTGCTCATTACAAAAAATAAAGCTGATACGGGCAGTGTTTGCTAAGATGGAAGTGTTTTGAGGACCAATCCTACAATTTTTCTACCTTTTTGCCCGTGCTATCCATTAGACCTCAGCAGGGTTATTGTAAGGCCAGAGTAACATTTGCAGGAGAAGGCCCCTTTTTTATAATGGATACAGTATATTTTTCTACCTGAAAAGGGTTTTTTTGCCCATGCTATCCAGCTGACCTCAGTGGGGCTATTGTAAGGTCTGCAACAGAAGGCCCTTCATTTATAATGGGTACAGCATTATGTTATTGGAAGGGCCGGTTCTTTTGAGTGCCAAGGATTCCTCTTTCTGCTCCTCCAAGTTCTTTTCTGTACTCCATGCCCAGCATGAAAACCTGTCCTTTAGACTGAGGAGGATTGAATGGGCACAGGATTTACTTACAAGAGTGTGTCAGGGAGTCATGGGACACTCTAGCACTCACTTCTGCTAGCCCAGCTGTCAGATCTGGTTCATGATGGGCAGCAGTTGTGTACCTCCTTGCACTGAATCAGTGGTACAAGAGCTAGAAAGGGACACTGGCTTCAGTTCTAGTCAAGCCCTCTGCATCATAGGAAGAAACTGGATTTTTTTGGAAACATAATTAAATATGGACTGTAGTTCAGGAGATGGGAGGTTTTTTAGACAACAGGTCATTTTTAAAACCAATTTAATTAAAGTGAAACAGCCCATTATTGCAGTGGCATGCACATTGTGTGGTACTGAAGTTTTTCCTCACTCAGCAGGAGAGCTGGGGTGGGGGACAGTAAGCTGGGCAGATGCTAAGGTCAAGCTCCTGGGCCCTGAGTGGTGTAAATGTGCACATCCATCAAGTTAAACCAGTTTTGCTGCAGACATAGGTAGGACTGGGTTTGGCTCAGAGGAACTTGCTTTCACATAGTCACGTCACTTAGTTCTGTTGATTTGTGGATCAGCCCTTTTGTATTCTGAATGCATGGGAGCTACAGTAGAAACTCTCTTTTAATGAGTGCCTGAAAGCCTGGAATGGTAGTTTATCTCCTATTCCCTAAGGAGCTCCAGCTTCCATACCTAGCTAGTACTTGGTGTTGTTTCTGAAGTATAGCGTATCTTAGAGATAATCAAATGCTCTGCACAGGAACAGGAGTAGTACACTAGTTTTGCCTGTTTACCAGGCCTCAAATAGATAAAATGTGAAAGCCACATGTTCTGCAATAAGCGTTCTTGTAAAGGACTTGGTTTTGCACTGAATATTAAAAGCTTCCAACAGCGCATCTCCTGCATTTCCTGAGGTTCTTATGTCTAGGTGTTAAATGAGGGTTAATGTATCAAACGTTCCTTGAACATTAAAGATCTAATTTTTAGTTTTAACTAATAACTTTGCACTTCGGGGGGAGGCCGTTGCCCGCTCGCTGCACTGGGGTTCTAGGCGGGGGTTCTGGGGGTGCACCCGCGGCCCCGGATGAGCGCCTGCAGAGCCGGGGCCTGGGCCCGGCCGGCCGGCGGGTTCCTCGCGCTTCTTCTGACCGCGGCGGCCGGGGACCTGCCGCTGCTGCAAACAACCGGCACGCTAGCTGCTGACCGCCGGCTCCCCCCGCACGCTCCCAGGCCCTGAGGCCCGCCCCGCCTGCGGGCGGGCCCGGTGCGGCCGGGCGGGGCCTGCGCGGGGCCGGCCTGTCCCGCCCCCGTCCCCATGGCAAGCGGCGACGCGCCGCGGCCGGGCCCGGGCCGGGCCTGCACCCTCCCGCCCGCGCAGGGCGCAGGTAGGGCCGCAGGGCGGGGGGCCCTGACGGGGCGGGCCCGGCACCCCACGGCGCGGGGCCCTCGGTTTTCCCTGTGCCACCCCTTCCCCAGGGGTTCCTCAGCCCCCCGGGACCACACTGCTGCTGGGGATGGTGGTCCGTTCCCGAAACCCCAGCCCCCCACTCCGGGCCTGCTGTTCCCCATACCCTGGTCTCCCCCAGCCAGGCCTGCTCCTGGGGATCCCCACGCTCCAAACCGGAGACACCTGGGGCCACATGGCCCCTACGAGGCCTCAGGTCCTTGCCCCACACCTCATGGCCTCCCTGCTCACTTGCTCTCAGCCCTGCTTTGCAGAACGGGCCCCCAAATGCCTCCACCCTGAGCAGATGCAGTAACCTGCCTTGGCTCTGCCTCCGTGACCCGTCCTGTCCTACCCCTGACCTTTGGTCCCCAGAGATGTACCAGGATGACACAACCAAGATAACAGTGACCATCTGCCTAAGGGTTACACTCCTGCCCACCTTTAAATGATTATTAAAACGAGCAATTCCTACTGTCATTCAGTCTTTCTCAAGGAATCTTGCCATTATCCATTCTGTTAACTCTTCCGAACTCCCCCCCGCTTCCTTTCACAAGACTTCACTCCAGACTTCTAAAGGAAGACTAAGCAAAGAAAATATAGATTACCAGAAAATTCCTAAATATAAGTGTCAGTATGTGGAATTGTTTCCTAAAATTATTTATGAATCTTTGATGTCTAGGCTAAATGCACAGAATCAAGTAATACCCTGAATATTTGACACTAGGGACCAGTACAGCTTTGGCTGGCATATTTGACTTCTGTTGAATTTGGATTTCCCCTCCACAAATTAGGAGAGATAATTAGATCCTATGTGCAGTGTAAGCCAATGTAATCAGGAATCTTTTTTTACATGCGTTTCAGGGGAATTCTGTCCACCAGACATACTTTACACGTGGAAGAAAATACAAAAATGTGTAAATTGCCCTAAGACTGTAGCCTGTAGATATATTTCCTACAGGCAATGAAAGAAGGTGGCAACTTTCCTCCTTTGTTTTAGTTATATTCAGACATTTCATTGGTAAGTCTGTTCTCCCACTAAGAAAATTCTTTCCTTTTTATTGAATACCTTTGCTTCTCTCCCTCAGGCTGCAAGGGGGAAGGAGTGCTGGTACATTCCCCTTGGCACTGAGCTGAGCTGTGGCATCCAGCATGGGAACTCTTATGGACGTGGTGCCCCGAAACACACCACAGCCTGCAGCATCCTCTGTGAGTTTCCAGGAGTCCTTTTTGTGTCTGACCTCTGTTCTGGATGCTTGATGGGGAGGTTGGGAGGGGACACTCAGTGAAACAAAGGCATTAGTTGCATTAGGCAGCTCTTTTTGCTGTTACTGCAGTCATGGCTTCACAAGCCTTACAGCCTTTGTTTCTGAATCAGACTCACTTGCTGTTATTTCCCCAACCAAAATTTTATTAGCAAGAGCTGAACTGTGGCCATTGATATTTCTCTCTTTCTCAAGAGCTAATTAGAGAAACAGAGAATGTTGATGAAGTGCCTTAAAATCCTTGGATGGAAGTCTTGAAGGAAAGATGTGTTGATACTCGTGGTGCTGCTGTGACACGACGACAGTCTCTTCACAACAATAGGAAATGGAGCAGTAACAGGGCTTTGTTATGTACCTTGCCCGGAATTCAACAGGGGCAAGTACAAGGGTTAGGGTTATGCTGAAACTGGCCAGGAGAGGGCAATGACACCAACCAAACTACCATCCTATATGTTTTGAAGGTCACTCACACCAGGAACAGTTGATGCAGACACCCTTTTGATACCATTGCCCCGTGCTCTTCATTTTGGAATCATCTTCAGGGAGAATTATGAAGCATTCGTTTTAGTGACAGGCTGGTTTTTTTGCTTCTTGCAAAGATAACATTCAAAGGCATCTATTATGATGTTATAAAACTGAAAGAAAAATATGCCTGCTACGAGAAGCTTCACATTTAAGAGTGAAACACAAAGATGGGAGAACTAGCATTTAATATGTAAAAGGTATTTTCAGCACACACATACACCCAAGATACATTTGTGTTACCACAATAAACAGAAGAATGGCTCAGCATGCTCTGCCGCTCAGTCTAACCATCAGAAATAGCCTAGTTTCTATTCTCTGACGACATCAAAGTGAGGCAGTTCTGTTTCAAAGATAAGAAACCCCATGTAGAAGCAAATCTTTGATGACAAAATCTCTGATGGAAAACATACTGCGAGCAGGCCTGTACCTGAACGTGGCATGTATAATGAGAACACTTTGCCTTTTGCTGTATTGGTGTTCTAGTAGGTAGAAGCTCTATAACAGGGATATGGCACTGAAAGTAACCACCTGAATTTCAGACTTCAGTCCCAACTTTCTTGGTTGATCCAAAAAGGCATGCACGGTAGGGCTTCTGGCTTAAATAGTTTTTCCAAGCCAAACCAACTTCTTCACAGTTCCCCCAATATGTTCAGCTGAGATAGTATTTCTGCATTTTTCAGGGATGGCACTACTGTCCTATGGGTGACACCTCTGGCTTTAGGTCCTCTGATTTGTGCCGGAAAATGTGGGTATAGGGAGTAGGGGTGAGAGAAATGCTTCCCGGTACTAATAACTACATGGGGGTTTTTTGTCCTTTGCTGTATTTGGTTGGCCTAGGAGAAAGTGCCCTTCTCTACACAACATTTGGCTGTTTTATCTGGTATACATATATAGATCCATCACTATGCTTCTGAAAGGAAGTCCAGGACTTTTTGTGTGATTTATATGCAAAGCCAGCTGCTCAATCCATGTGGCTGACAGCCCCCTCACCATCACGCTGTGTAATGTGTCCTGCTATGCAATGGCATGGGCAGCACACTGTGATTGAAGGATATGTTATATATTTCATATGACTGCTAATCTGTAATTGGGGGTGGTGCCACAGAGCGCTTGTACAGGGACCTTGGAATTGGTTTGAGTTTAGATGATCAAATAGCCATGTCCCACTTCTGAACAATGCCAGTCTGCATCCCTGACAAACTAGGGATGCCTGCCAAGACTTAACATACAAGCTCTACGGACAAACGCAGGTTGCACGGCAAGCAGTGACTTAATGGCAGTCTCTATATCCTGCTGTTGCCCAAATGTGTTGTAGTCCTGACAGTACAAGTGTTAAAAGTGCTTCATTGTTGCCTATCACTAATGCAACAGGGCACCTACTAAATGCCACTGAGGTGGACCATGATAAATTAACTGGTGTTTTCAGTGTATCATCTTATCATGATTTAAACAGTACATTTTACATTTAAATCCTGTTTGTGCTTTGCATTTTTATGCTATTTGAACAGATTAACTGTTTATTCTTATTTTTATTTAATTTTTTAATCCTGTAAATTTGGGTTATGTCTCCAGTATAAAGTCTGTGGCTAGGGACTGCCTGCCTTTGGCTTCTCTGCTCCTCAAAGGACAAGGGTGAATATCCAGAGCTTGTAGGGATTATGAGCATAAAATATTTAATCTGCTCTCAAATTCATTAAAAAAATTATGAAAACAATCAGAGAACACCTAGCAGCCATCTGCAGCCTCTCTGTGTATTCAGAGTGCATTTGATTTTACTTCAGTACATCTGGAGTTAATTTTTTTTCTCCAGAAATTGAAGTAGGGAGGGATGACCTCAGCATCCTTACCTGTTAATATTAGTGGTCTTCTATGAATGTATGTTTACTATGTAGCACTGAAAAACAGATAATAAATATAACTTTTTCTTTGAGATTACTAGTCAAGAATAGCATTATAAAGTCCACAGAAAAGGCTCAGAGTGTGTTTTGTTGGTGGTGGGTTTTGGTTTTTTTTCTAAATTAGGACACTTTCTGTCTGATGGGGAAACCACTTATTCAGTTTTTCTATGAAATTTTATTGAAATTGCAAAGCCATAAGCTACTTGATTGCATCACAAACAATGGGGGTAAATATTTATTGCTCTCTATTTAATGGCATTTTGAGTCTCGGAAGTAAACTGTGTCAAGGTACTAACCATCAGCATTGCCAGCTTACAAGACTTTATGCAAAGCCTCGCAGTAATCTGTTGTTTTGCTTCACAGATGTCATATTACAATTAATGAAAACATAAAAATCTCAATTCCCGCTGAATTATGAAAAGTAGGGAAGGCAAACATGAATTAGTAATTTAAAACATGTCATAGAGGCATGGGGGCTGACTCCTTTTTGAGTTACCTGGGTTGGTTACAGAGGGAAATTACCTGTTGCTTGTCTTTCTGTATTTTAGCTGCATCTCCGCATGTGGCAGGGTAAAATGGTAAAATTATGCAATTGCTTTTTCCTCCAGAGGCTTCAATACTTAGGCAGAAAAACATGTTTGTTTTTAAATGTCTCTCTCACTTAGAAATGCTTGGCCAGATATTTTGAAATCTGAAGGCACAGTCTGATATCACAGGGCAGTACTTGCAGTGTTGCTCTGTGGACTGGCAGCCAGAGCCCGTGGCAGAAGCAGTCTTCATCCACTCTGAGAGATTTTTCTTTTTTTTCTTTTTCTGGGCATTTCCTGTAAGGCGAGATGAAGTTTGAGAGATTGCCTGGAGATATTTGATACTTGTTTCTGGAACAAATGCAGTTATTATTGATTCAGAAAATTTGCTTGGGATTGTATTTAATTCTAGTTTGAAAGTTTTCTGTCTTTTTTCTTCTTTTGACTTCATTCCCAGGGCAGCTATAGCAGGGCCGAGTACTGTGCAAATGTTACGGGCTGTGTTGTGGCCTGGTTTGCAGCTTCCTGTCTCTACCAGGTTGCTGACAATGCTGCTGTTTCTTCGGGGCTGCAGAATGACCACTGAGAGTTAAAGCTGGCAGCTCTTACAATCTTGCCTTTTGCTTTTCTAGCTAAGCAAGGCATCTGCTATTTGCTGTTCTTTGAGTCTCTCCCTGCCCCCACGCCATACAGGGCTTGCTGTGTTTGGTGGGTTTGAAAATCTCTTTTACGCAGCAGGTTTTGTGTGAGTACGACTGCTGGAAATGGGTTTCAGATGTTTCCCCAACTCAGTCCTGGGCCTGCATCTTGTAAGCTGATGCGTTTCTATAGGAACGGTATGACATCTCTCCCGCTACTCCCCCAGCAGCTCCCTCTCGAGCATGCCCAGTGCAAGCCTTGACTTTGGCTCAACTATCAGTGTGCAGTAACAGGCTGCACATATGGGACTATGAATGCGGTTCCTGATGAGCTCCAACTCTTTGTCTTTGGGAGGAGGAGGAAGAGGTCGTGCCCAGAGCTGGCGGCTCTGCCCTGTGTCCTCTGAGACCCTCGCCTGTCGGTGGGCTTGTGGAGAATGCTCGCTTGTTTGGCCAGAGGGAATTTACTGGATATTCTTCAGGAGGGCTTCACGGAGGTAAATGCATGTCCCAAGTCTCACACAGACGTTTCTGGGGCAAGGCAGCATGCTTTTGTGCAGCATCTCTCAGGAACTGCTATGTGTCCCAGTGCTTTGAGTGCTTTGAGGAACAGAGGAGAAAAACGAGCAAGATTTCAGGGTGGATTGCTGCTTACTAACAGAAGGGCATACGGGGCAGCTCAGCCAGGGGTCTGCAAATCAATAGTTTTTTGAAGAGTTTGTGGCTGTTTTACAGCTGGTATTTTTAGCTTGGAGTTTTTATTCTCTTTGCAGCGCTTTACTGTTGTACCGGTAAATAATGTAAACTGCAGCAAGGTTATGGAGCACAGTTTATTTTATAGAATTGACTCCTCTCCCAAGTATATGAAGTCTCTATGTCTGAAGGCTGTTGGAAAACCTATAAATCAGCTTTGTGGCTGCACTTTTTTTGGGAGAGGCTGACAAAGAGCAGGCTGGCTGGTTTTTTTTCCCATCTTGTTCTGTAGCTTGAATCTCTTGGGGACTGAAATTCATCTTGATCAGGAAAATCTAATCTTAAAAGTGTTCTTCATGTGCTTATTCTGCTGTTAGGGAGACTAATAAATCATAAAATAAGGAGTGAGAAGTACTAAGAAATTCCAGAGATGGGAATCATGTAACTGCATGGAGAGTGCATATTGCCATCAGCTTCCCTCTTCAGAGTGCGCAAAGATTAGTTCTGTTGGACTCTCTGTAGACTCAGTACAAAATGCCAGGGCAGCCACTGCCTGGCTGTGCATCGTGCAGACCATGCTGGAGCATGATTTCCTGTCTGTAAGCTGAAAAGGAAGGAAAATTGTGGGGGCTTGTGCTGAAACCAAACAGCGGCTGCTATTTGGTTTCTCACCTGGTGGCAGGGATAGTCTCTTGGTGTGTTTTATTCTTTCTTAGAGCGCATAGCTTGTTTTTGTTTGTGTTCAGTGTTCTTCATCCTTGCAAAGCTCAGCTCCCACCTGACTGTTCTGCCCCATACTCCATTCTTCACAGAAAATGGAACATCCCTCTTGGGCTTAACAGCACCAGTCATCACAGGGAAAACAAAGTGGGTATGAAACTTGAGCCTCACAGCTTCATGCCAGCCACAGGTCTCCTTTGATTGCTCTGCGTAACTGTGTAAATACTCCATCCCCCCCTCCACAGAGTATCTCAGTCTCATTTTTAGCTAGCAAAGGTGTTGGTTTAGCTGAGGTTTATACTTCCTGTGCTTGAGAGCAGCAGATCCTTCTCAGGCATAAGCTAATAGTAACCTGTATATTAATAACATAATTAATAATGGGAGCAAAGAACAGTTTTGCATTCAGTGCTAACCCCACCCTGACTGTCTGGTTTTACCACAGACTGCTCAGCTGTGGAAAAAAAGTCCCTCTCCCACAATAAAAACTGATTCACTCTCATGACTCCCACTTGGGATCTCTGCCACATCACACACTTCACATTATAACAGAAATAAAATTAAAATCAGTTTTGCAAGTGCAGAACCTATGGTACAGAGAGATTAAGTGACTTGCCAAGGACATGCATCATGTCGCAGACACAGTTGGAAATGAGTGAGAAATCCCGTAATTCTGTGCCTTCTGTTTTGATCCACCAACTACACTTCCTCCTCTATCTCTTTGTACCTTAGGTGCTTATTTATAGAAGTCTGTGAATGTGAAAGAGTGTCCCAAGGTGTCTGATCCCAACGTAGCACTGATGTTAGAAGGCTGGAAGTGAGTGGCTACTAAACCTAATGTTTGGGTATAAAAACAGATTCAAGATAAAACGTCAGACTTAATTTAATAAAAGCAGTGAATTGGGGTATTGCAGGAATTGCCTTGGTGATACATTGTCTGTTCTTTTGATAGAGCATAATTTCTGGCCAGGTGGCTCTTTTAGTGACTAGACACCTTGAAATAGAAGGATGCACTTTCCAAATCTGTGCATTAACATACACAAGTAAGTAAGTTGCTAGCAAGCTCCTAGTTGTATGTGCAGAGCTCAGGTGCAACCCTACACATGCTTGGGACATAGAGGCCAGGTATAATTCCAGTTCTGTAGGGATATTGATTGTGTGTCTCTATATTGCACCTTTGGTCAATAATCCATGCCTGGAAAGTTACCCAATACAACAAAGATGCTACAGACAAGTTTCTTTTGTTCCTTTGCATTCTTTTCCCTCTCTGTCCATCCTGCTGGCTGAAAGCCACCCTGCCAGCCTCATTATCTGATGAGCGTGGATGGAGAACGCAGCATTGTTGGTCCTTGTGCAGCTAATGTTTGTTCTGCTTCACAGATCATCTGTTAGATTGATGCTTTCTCCATGATGAACATAATCACAGATTGCTAAAGGGGCCCTGTAAATTGCAAGTTCAGGCCAGTGTATTTCCCTTCGCTTTCAGAGTCCCTGGCCAAAATATGTTGTGGGCAGTGTCACCTGCAGACATCTAAATCAGGATGACTTTTGTTTAATATTGAAATGCAGCAAACTACTTGTGTGGGCATCATGCAGCTCCTGTCCGTCTCCCATTAGTGGACTAACCTGCCTTGAAGGTGTTTTCCTGCTATTTATTGAGACTTATCCTGCTCTGAGGCAGCTAAATAATTCAGTCCCACAGCTGGATGGTGGCATGGGAATGTATGGCTGCTAAAAGCAGTAGTTTATAATGCAAGGAAACCATAGGGGGCAGGGTCTCCCCTGTGGTGACTCTGTCCATGTGGCCTCAGCTTGTTCTCTCTCCTTGAGGAAATGCAGTTTACTTGAGATTCGTGCTTATGCTTCTGTCAGTTCTTTACAACAGATGGGGCACACAGAAATGTGTCAGAAATGGGCCTGACAGCTCCAAGACATTAATGTGTCTGTATTTTAACAATAATATACCTTCTCTTTTTCAGGTTGGAAGATCATTTCCTCTGGCAATCTTAATTATGTAGTTGCTTGTGTGCAATGAGTCATTTGAAATAGCTATTTTTTCCCTCTGAGATTATGTTGAACAACAGGCCTGGGATTGGCTCCTCTCCAGAGAGTGAAATTTTTACGAGCCCAAGCAGAGATTGTTTTGAAATCGGGGTCTCCCAACAACAGCAAAGTGAAATGCAAGGTTACCACAAAAGGGTCTGTCTACACGGGGAAATACCTACGCATTTTGCTATGTCAGAACTGCTACCCCCCAGCGGTACGTACGCAGGAAGTGGTGCAGTGCGGGTAGGGCTCTGTGTTCTCTCCCTAGTAGGCTGCTTATTGCCTGCCCCCTCACCAAGTGCTTCATGTAATATTTTCCCTAAAGTAGTGGGTTCTTAGCTGAGTGGCATCTGCAATAGGTATTTCCTGGATTTCCCACATGTACAGTCTCTCTCCCTCACCCTCACTCTTCAAGGTTTGCTGTATCTCTTTGTGGACTTGAGGTGATTAGATGACATCGTATCTGTGAGATCTGAATCCTTGCTGTGGTAAATGACCTGCGTTCAATTTTGGTTTGCTTTTCTGGTCGAAGTAATTTTCTGGCAGTATAGACTTGCTACTGTCTTGTTCTGGCAGCTGTTCTTTTCCCCTTGGTGTAATATCCATGATCTGTGATGAAAATGTCTCTGCTACTGCGATCTTAGCAGGAGAAACTTGCACTCACCGTCTCCTTGCAATGAATGCTATTTATAGCTAATAGGATTCACAATGAAGAGAGCTGGTTTGACTCCTGTCTCCCTTGTCCAGTTCAGCCCATTAGGACCAGCCTGTAACTAAATGCTCCCTGTAGTACTGAATCCCTCAGAGCCCGGGTTTCACTGAATACTCTTTCACTCTTCAGGGATGCTGCTGTTTTCCACATAGTAGGGCCAAGTCTCATTTCACATCAGCTTTGTTTTGGTATGAGTCCACTAGTATTTTACATCTGTTCTATGCTGTTAAAGCTATGGGATGGTCAGGCACACTTGTTTAAGGCTTGGCCAGAGTGAGAAAGGCTGGGATCTGAAGAACCACCTGAACCTTGCCAGGTTGCCTGTCTGGTCTGCAAGAGGCTGGGCAGCTGCTGCATTGTGATTCTGCTAAGCCTCAAGTACGGACATCAGAAAACACAGCTGGGGTTTCCCACACCTGGATTTACATGGAGATGTACTTTAGCAGACAAATGCTTGCTCTAGCAGGAATTCTTATCAATTTTTCTCAAAGCCCTTGTGCCTGGCCAGCAACAGGACTATCAGCAAGGGAAGGATGTATTTGCTGTTATGTAGGATTAGGAATTGAGCAGTTAGGATTCAATCCCTGCTTGAGGTTCACTGTATATCTAAGCCAGGCTGTTACTTGGTTGCAGAGCAGTGGCTGTCCTTTGGCAGGGTGTATTACAGTGCATTTGCACAGTAACAGGCAAAGATTTATTGTTATCAAAGCATTTTACAAGGAACATAAAAATTAGTACAGCTGCTTTATAGCTAGAAACTGAGGCACACAAAGGTAAAGTCGGCTGCCAAATTCACAGCAAGTCATTGGCAGAGTGAGGAACAGAGTCTGTGTCTTAAATGTGCCTTTAGTGCCCTTCATGCTGGACCAGGCAACCTCACTGGGTGTCCCTTCCCCTTTTCTTCATACAAAAGGTTCTTGCCTGCAAAAAGCACTGTTCAGTCATACTGTGTGCTCAGTCTCTCCACAAAGCTTCTTTTCCCTGTCTGTACAGGGCTAGTGACTGCATTCTGCTAAATAAGGAACAATGCTTCTTTTCTTTCCTGAAGCATCAGGGAATGTCTCAGTGCAACTTGTTTTGACAGACCTTAGACATTTGGGTGTAGTGGAACCATTTGATAATTCAGGGTGAATCATGTGCTCCCAAGTACTGGCTGTTTACACTAAGAGATCTCTTGCGGCTCAGCTTTTTGCCTGTATGCTTGTATAGAAACACTGCCCGTGTGAGAAAAAGGCCTCAAAATATCAGATTGGGGAAAATGCAGAGGCACTAAAACATCTTGGAAAAGTGCCAGAAATTATCCCTGAAGCAGCAACCTGACTTCAGATGGCAGTGACATTTTGGGGTGTGGATGTCTGACTGTTGATTCAAAGAAACACATTCTAGCAAGATTCATTTTACATTAATTTCTACCTGCTAGACTTCTGGAGTAGTTGCTGCCTGCAGTGATGCTGAATTTGTTTAAGGAACAGATATCATCTTCAGATTTCTGAACATAAAAAGGGTGCACAGAACTGCCACTGTGGATGTGGAAGGTATAGTGAGTAATTCCAGGATTTTTACAAACAGGAGATCAGATTTAAAGGAGGTATAGGTAGAAAACAGATTAATTGCAGGGAGAATGCTTGTGTGTGGTGTTTTGAAAGTGACAGGCAAAATTACTGTTTTAAAGAAGCGCACTTGGATACCACTGACAGAAATATCCCTATCTGGCAGATGGGTGGCACAAGTGAGATCACTGTCTGACAGCAAGGATATGTCTTGGCAAAAGATCAATAGAAGGAAAATTTTTCTTATATTAAAAGGGAAAATGGAATCATCAGGCTTTTGTTCCTCACAAATTAAATAACTCTTGTTCTACACAGATAAAAAGCTGTCAGACATGCATTTCTTGCCATTTGCCCACCTAGGCCCGGTTTCTTGGGAGGAGACTCAAGGTTAGTTATTATTAGGTTGCAACAAACTACTGAGCATAACTGTCTTTCACATGTGAGTGGTGCTGCTGGCTTCATGAACTGTTTAAAGAGATCATACATTTGCATCTACTAAGCTCTTCCAAAGGGACTCTAAAGTGCAACACTAAATTAATAAAATGGCAGTATATATAGGCACAGGTAAGAATTACTTCATCCTGAACTGAAAGTTGTATGTCTCTGGAATGGAGCATGACATCTATTGGCTGTGCAACAACAAGTAAAAATCAAAATGGTAGAAAGAATTTAGGGAGTTTGAATGGAATTGGGTCTTGCTGTTTAACACGTAAGCTGTTCCTGTTAATGGGTGAAGACTGTGAAAGATGTGGAAAACTTTTCAGTCAAAAATTACATGTCCTGCTGGATAGCTGGGCACTCTGGAAATTCTTGCTATTGTTTGCATTCAGGCAACATGTGAAACACACCTTCAGCTCTAAAATTCATCCTTTACAGACTTTCCAGCACTTGAGCTGGCATCTGAAAGTCTGCCAGTGAGCTGCTCTCTTAGTAGACCAGACACTTGTTCCCCTCCCAGTAACAAGTGGTAGTTTAGCCAGGATGCCACAGGCAACTGTCATTTCAACCCAGCAGTACTGCCAGGATTTGAGCAAAAACTGCTGCTCTTCTCCCTCTGGAGACGAAGACAGTGTTCTCCCCATCCTGACATTCTGAATGAATGGCAGAAGCAGTTCCTGTGTGAGATCTGTGTTTAGAAACCTGCGTACAGAGAAGAGGATTTAATCCTTTATATTTGTTCTGAGCACCCAGGATGACAGGAATGTCTCTAAAGTATTTCTAAAGATCTGGCGAAAGCCTTCTAAAGTTGCAGGTACTTGCTTTCTAAAATCTTTGCACAATCCTGAACAGTCTATGAATGGTGGTCAGACTCAGTGGTTTCAATGTTGTCTGGACTAAGAGATCAGAAAGCAGAAGACTGACCTTTATATTCTTGAATCTGGCTAGAGAAACAGATGGCTACTGCTTGAAGTGAATTCACTGAACCGAAGAAACAGTTTATATTAAGATGAGGAAAATGCAACTCAGTGTGCCTAGAACAGCAAAGGTTAAGGGCATTGTTGGGCTGCTCTTCCCAAAGGTTTGTGCTACTTGAGTCTTTGAAATTGACCTTAGAAATTATAGAAAACATGTGCTGGCTAGAATTTAATGGAGAGTTCAGGATAATCCTTCTTTCTGGGTCTCAGCAAATCAGTGAAAAATCCTTGTCCAGACATGTTAGGGTGTTGGAAATGTCCATGTTTTCACTCAGATATGGGTGAAGGGTTAAGGAGCTCCTAGTCTTTTGAAGCTCACACACTATTTCTGTCTCCTGGTGTGCACCAGGTTGCATGGGTGCCTCCTTTTCCAAACTGTGTTGCTGTACTGAGGCATCTTCTGTGCTTGAGACAGGCTGTTTATAGAAGATTTCAAAAATACACATCAGACCAAAAGTTATTTTGAATGAAGTTACACCTTCTGCTTTAAAGTAAGTGTTTTATGAAAGAGAAGTCCTGTGGGTGCATATGGTCTTTCTGGCATCACTGTGGTCATAATTGGGTGGTTTTCACTGTTGGATGTATCAGGAGCTATCTCAATACATTAAACAGCCTGAATCACATTTAAGCAGCAATTCTGAACAAAAATAAATCTGCTGCTGGCTTTGAGAGCAGAGAGAAACATTTTCTTTGCTTGTGAGTTTTTATTTTCTGCTTTTACAAAGGCCTTCTCAAACAAAAACAACAAAAAAATCAAACTAGAGGAACACTGGATGGAAAATTACAGTTCCTATCTAATTAAGGTAATGTCAGAAAGCTTAGAAATCATACAAGGCCTTAAACATTACATCCTGATGCAATTAGGCTAGCCTTTGAGCTTTGCTGTTGCAGACATTTGATTCAGTGCTCTGAACAGACAGGACGCTAAATGCCTTTCATACTGGGACCAACCTCATAGCATGAGGGCTGTTGACCTTGTTAGACCTGGTGCTTGGGCAGTGTCTGTAGGGTATAAAGGAAAAGCAGCGTAAAGATTATGAGAAATATTATTCTTCCAGGCTGATTCTGTAAATCCAACAAGAAGGATAGATACAAATTCATCAAATGAACACAGGAAAGTAATCTCTTCCTAGAAGCAGACAGTGTCATGGGAGTCTACTGTAACATGATAGCGAGGAGGTCAGGCCCTTTTAAGGCATCTGCCTGCTAAACAATGATTTTGTCCAAGAATGAAGATTTGGCCAACTTCAAAACGTGCAATACCATAATCTCAGAGGAGGTGAAAATTAACTGTATACAGTGTAATGTAGATGGCACTGATAACAAAGGACAGAGTAGCATATGAAGGTATTGTGATCTGCCTATATTTACTGTCAGGCAGACTGGACTGATGGCTGAAAGGGGAGAAACATGAGCCATAAGCAGCAGGTGGTGAATTGCGCTGGTTAAATGAGAATAGAAAGGACACCTACAACTGGCAGGAGATTTGCAATAGAGTTGCTGCTTTTCTTCCACCTGTGGAAAGTACTAGATAATGACAGGTAACTGTAATTATCAGTAAGGGATTACAGCCACTGAGAAAAATGTGCTGACCCTAGAAGGGTGTTTTCCTCCTGTGTATCATTGGCTGTCAATTGAAAGCACAAAGATACATGCTCCTGACCTCCACAGCTGTTTCCCTATTACTAGTAGGTCTGAGGCACTTCTTCAGGGTATGTGCTGAATAAGTGATCCAAAGTAAAATCCTGCTCTGAGATGTGTTGTGCTTACTGAAGTGCTAACCTGTAATTTGTCAGCAGAAGCGCCTGCAAATTGGGAAATTCTTTACAACTGCAGGTGGCCCCTAGTATCTTGCTTTAAAAATCTTCTCCTGTTCTGCAAAGTCTGTTAAGACTTCCAGAGTGACTTGGATGTAAACACCCTGCAATAACGTGCCTAGGAGCTGAAGCAATCTGGGCTCCAACTCCCTTCAGGTAAGAGAGCTGCTCTTCCCATTGCAAGGTACAGGTAAACCTGGCCTTTTTTTGGAACACAAAGCTGTGTTAACATAAATAGGATTAAGCTTAACTCCACCATAATCCTAATAACATGTGCTCTGCATAGTAAATCTTAGACTAGGCTGATATGTTTTTGTTCTGAAAATCCTGGTTTTGAAAGAAATACTGTTGCAGGAGTAGAGCAGTATGAGCCCTCTCAAGTCTAAGATTTGGCTGAACAGAAGCTCAAACCAAAATGCAGGGAGAAGCAGAAAACTCCTGAAGAGTCAGTAGTTGAAGGGAGGATTATTCAGCTAATTATTCAATGAAGAGCATGAGCTAGACAGAACAATAGCTGTTCCCTCTCTGATTACTCTTGGCAATAGCTGTCAGCCATACCAGGTTATAAACAACAAGGGGGATGTTCTAGGGATTGATTTGTTCAATCCTATGAAGTTTGGAGGTTCTGTAGGACGCTGTAGTAGCATAGGTACAGTATCACAGAAATTGGTGTAATGGGTCCCACAGGATATTTCCCCTCAACTAGAAAGACAAAAGTTAATCAAGAGGAGTGCTAAGAATTTGAGAAGCTGTCAGAGCAGGGGACCTGAGCAGGTTTGGGGGACTACTGGGTCCAGCCTTCTAGGCACAAAGGCTCACTCTGCATCCTTTACTCAGTCTGGGTTGTGTTCTCCTGTTTGCTCTGCCTCTGGGGTTATTGCCTCTTTTTTTTATTTAAAAGGCACAAAATGTAATGGCCTACTCTGTTGTCAGGAAGCAGTGTGAAAGCACAGGGGGGACAGCCTTGCAAAAGGAAAGGAGGAGTACTTTCAAGATGTGTCATTGGTGACCTTGTTTGTTCCCAACCTCCTTTCTTTCCTCCTTGGCGTGTTGTTGACTAAGAGGAGCTGAGACTGGATGAGGCACATGCATCGTTTGAGCTGAGATGCCTGCAGCCACAAATGCTGATTGAGCATGTGTTTTTGGTGTGAGTATTTCTGTGGACAAGTGACAAGCACAGGCTAGAGAGTATTCTTGTGGGGTGGAATAGGCTATGTAGAGCTTCTGTTCTCATGGCAGAATACATCCTAGCAAATCTCTGTTATCTCTGTGCTGGAAGATACCTGGAGTACTTTCCAGAATAGATACCACGAATTATGTCCATCCAAGTAACAGATCATATTGCTGTGGTAGTACTTGGGGCTGTTCTGTTGTGAATTGAGATAGCTGTCTTGGGTTTTGAAACAAATGGAATTCTGAGGGAGTGAAACAAGTGTTTCACTTTTTTTAATGGGTCTGATCCATTAACTGAATCTGTGGCTGTGGATCAAGGCCTTGTGCTTGTGTTGGAGGTGTAGGGCTTTAAGGTATGGCCCACAATGTCCTTGTTATTGCCCAGTTCATGCCACCTGTTGGGGAAGCCACAGAGAGTGGTGAAGCAAAGCATTTTTGACTCACTAGCTTAAAAACTGCTATTGGGATTTCTGCTGAGTAGCTTGGGGGGCTTGTTCTTTCATGCATTTAACACCACTTTACCATTTTTAGGTCACTAAACTTTTATATCTGTTATTTTCTTGGTAAGTTCAGTCACCCGCTCACCTCAGCTGCCAGAAGTGACAGCTTACTCCCTGGGTTTTCTGCTTTGCAGCAATCCAAGTCTCTTGCTAAAGTCATTACATCTTCTAGTTTTGGATACAAAATCAGGAAATGCTCATCAGTCCAACAGTCTGAACTTCTGCAGGAAAATCTTTCACTGGGGGGAGGGGGGCGGTGGGCAAAACCAACCAAACAACAAAGTAAGTCTGCTAATGAAGTGTAAGTCTGCAGTATTACAGCAACTACTGATAGGAAATTACTTTGTAATGGTGACATCCAGATTCCATTGCCTCAAAATCCTTCCTTTAATAATCATTATTTAATATGTTACTCCAAATCCCAGTGCACTTACTTTTTTTTTCCTAATAATAGCAATGTCAACCTTCTCATGCTTTTAAGAGATAGACTAGAAGTTTGCCAAAAATGCTTTCTTATGAATGCACGAAGAATGTTCAGAGAAAAGAACTAGAAAACAAACTGCTTGGTGAAAGGGTCTCTTTTTTCCTTTGAATGAAAACAGAAGTGTATGAATGGAAGAACCATACAGACTCCTATAGAATTTGCAAATTTGCTGTAGGCTGGAGGAGGCTGTGCCCTTGTGGAATTAGTACAATATAACAGTTTAGAACTTTGTAAAATGATTTGAAAAACTACAACAAGGTAGTAAACACAACTGTAATAAGTTTATTTCCCTAAATTACATAGACTTCAGATGCAGTTTTCATGCTGCAACCCTATTTGGTACCTCTTTACTTATGAATCTAGGTATTTCTGTAATGATGCTGTATTACTGTAAACAAACCTAATTATTTTCTCTGGTACTTGTTTGAATAAATTAAAGCTTTATTGAATCTGTGTAATAGAAGGCTTGTGGTCTCTCTGGCTCTGGTGTTACTGTTGTGAGACTGAACCTCAATACCCACATGATCAGTTAAAATACAATTGCAAGAGGTGGGGGTGCTTTTTGCAGCTGGCAAGAGTTACCACTGCTGTTCTGAAAAATCAGCACAGGATCATCAACTTGTGCAAGAGAGAGAGAGAGAGAAAGTCAAGGCTTCTTGATTCTCCACAGTAGCCAGTTTCATTAAGTAGAAAATAAAGACCTCTGAAACTGGGCAGGCAAAACTGATGTGCATCGTTGCTATTACAGCCAAAGAAGAGCATGCAGATCCAATCCACGTGACAGGCCAAGTCTGCTCCAGCAAGCATGCATCAGATCTGCCACTTCTTCCTTTTTTTCAAAAGCCATCAGGCAGTCCCCCAAGCTCATCTCTGTTCTGCTCTCCAGCTGTCTGCTGAGTGAGTGGAACTGATTGAATACAGGTCCAGTCACCTTTCTGAACCAGCAGACCAAACCACGGTGTGATTAAAGTTGGATTTCCTGTGTCAGGATAATTAAGAGTGAAGCTGTGATCAGATTGTGACTTTGATGGGCTGTAAAAGCATAAACTCTGACTGACATTGCTGAGATAATATGGAATGGAGACTTAAAACCTGCTGCATTGGCAGAATAATGGGAAGCTTAGTGAAAAAGGAGGTAATCCCATAAATGGATCAGTTTGTTTACCTTCCATGTACCACACCAGCCCTGCTCAAAGGGATTTCAGTGTTACCAGTGCTCCTACTAGCCATGGAAGTGCTACTGAGAGGGGAATGGAAAGGGAAAGGTCATGTGAGTCTGCTCTTTGCCTTTCAGTCACTTAACGCCAGATGGATCTCCACACTCACCAGAAGCCTGAGTTTCAGTTTCCATGGTCTTCCCCTTGTGGCAACGCATACAGCTCTATGAAGCAGCAACCAGTATGACCTGCTGGAAAGGCAGTGCTCCTTGCTCTCAGGTCTTGCAGGTGTTAAGTGCTGTGGCAAGCCAGCTTCCACATGTACAGAAATAGAAACTGGGCCATTAGAAATGCTGATGCAGCTCCATGGAAATGGAGGAAGGGGTCTATAGGAGAGGGTGTCTCTTCCCTGTTGCGTGAACTGTTATAAATGAGCCGTGCTGGGAGCGTTAAGGAGGGAGGCTGTTGTTTCTTCCAGGAAATTTGTCCTGATTATGTCTTTTGGTAGGTGGCATAGTTTAATGGGAAATAACACAGGGTTTCTTGCTTCTGCATTGTGGGTTTTCTACTTTCTTGATAAGTGGAAGAAAATAGCGTGGATGGGACACTAAACGCTGTGAGTGAACCAATTCTGGCACCAAAAATGAGGGGATGACAGCATTGGTTTGGCACCAACCTAGATTAAATGTAATGTAAAGCTGTCTTCTCAGCTATGCTTAGATCATGAGTCCTGTCCTGCCTGCTTGCTCTTCCTGTCCTGGCATGGAGTGAGCTGCACCACTGTGTGCAGTGATGTCAGTCAGTGCTCAGCAGGTTTTGGGATGAGACCATTGGTGTTTGTTTTCAGGGGCAAAAGACAATGAGATCTGTGAAGGTGAAAGAGAAGAGTGAGAGCTATGCAACTTTCCCCTGAAATGGCAGTGATGTGCAAACATTTTGTTTTCTATTTTCAGCAACAACTACAGGCATATGTGGCCTGGGTGAATTCCCAGCTGAAGAAGAAGCCAGCAATAAAGCCAGTCCAAGACCTGAGACAAGATCTCAGAGATGGAGTCATTCTTGCTTTGCTCATTGAGATTGTAGGTCAGTAATGCCATATGGCACTATTTTTCATCTTGTAGTTTTAGATCTTGTGTAGAAGAGGCTGGCCTTGGCTCTGACATCTGTCAGGCGTACTGGCAGATGTTAATGATGGTGTCAGAGCTTGCAGGGGGAGGGGGGAAGGGAGTGACTTTAAAAGAAAACAATCATAAAGCAAATCATAAATGCAATTCTATTCAAGTTCTTATGCTTTAGCAGACAGTTACAACAGATGTGCTAAAACCTGTCAAGGACCATATTAACTCCCACGAGGCTGGAATGGAGTTATGAAAGGATTTACCTTGTAGAGGAATGGTGTTAGTATGTGGCATTTTTGGAAGAGTGACCTGCTTGCTGAGATACTCCCTTCTTCCTGGGCTCAACTTCACTCCCAAATTTTCTACCTCCTCCCCCTGAGCAGCGCAGGTAGATGGGGAATGGGGGTTGCAGCCAGTTCATTACACGTTGTCTCTGCTGCTCCTTCCTCCTCACACTCTTCCCCTGCTCCAGTGTGGGGGGTCCCACACGCGGGAGACAGTCCTCCATGAACTTCTCCAACATGGGTCATTCCCCCAGGCTGCAGTTCTTCACGAACTGCTCTGCATGGGTCCCTTCCACAGGGCACAGTCTTTCCAGAACAGACTCCAGCGTGGGCTTCTCTCCATGGGTCCACAGGTCCTGCCAGGAGCCTGCTCCAGCATGGGGTCTCCACAGGGTCACAGCCTCCTTTGGGGCACATCCTGTTCTGGCGTGGGGCCCTCCACGGGCTGCGGGTGGATATGTGCTCCACCATGGACCTCCATGGGCTGCAGGGGGACAACCTGCTTCACCATGGGCTGCAGGGAAATCTGCTCTAGCGCCTAGAGCACCTCCTCCCCCCCTTCTTCACTGACCTTGGTGTCTGCAGCATTTTTTCTCTCGCATGTTCTCACTCCTCTCTCCTGGCTGCTGTTGTGCAGCAGTTTTTACCCCTTCTTAAATATGTTCTCCCAGAAGTGCTACCACTGTTGGTGATTGGCTTGGCCTTGGCCAGTGGTGGGTCCATCTTGGAGCCGACTGGAACTGGCTCTGTTGGACATGGGGGAAGCTTGTGGCATCTTCTCACAGAAGCCATCCCTGCAGCCCCCTTCTACCAAAACCTTGCCACGTAAACCCAACACAGTCTCCAGCCTAGTTACTGCTGGCACTGAATACCTTATAAGCAGGACAAGAAGCCAGATATGTGTCTTGCAGTACGAGACAAGAGATAAGATCAGGCCCTACACCTATAGCAATTCCTGTGGCAGCACCAAGCATTTCAGTTCTTCTCTAATAAAGTTTTTTCACTCCTTTAGCTGGTGAGAAGTTGAATGGCATTCAGGTCAACCCCACCAGCCAGCAGGAGATGAGGGAAAATGTGGAGAAAGTCTTGCAGTTCGTGGCATCAAAAAAGATCCGCATGCATCAGACATCAGCAAAAGGTATGTGCCCCTGGCAGTCACCACAGATGATTCTATCTGTTGAAGGTCTGTTTCTGTCTTTGTTTCATATCAAACAGATAATGTATTGGCTTGTGGGGGAGTGTTGTTTTTTTTCCTCCTGTGGTTTAGTAACAGGTTTGGGGTTGAATGATACTGCGTTCTTGACTGCTTTCAGTAGCAGCACAGTAGGCAAACAAAAGTGGTTTTTCTCCTGCTACTGAGCAGTCAGATCAAGTAGTGGTGTCATGAGGAATACAGACTCAGCATCTTTTGCTAAAAGGACATATAAAGCTGCTACTGTGAAATGAGACATGGGGAAGATATTTCTGGTCCACTGGAAGCCTGTGAAACTGTTTCACATGGCCTCTAATGGGGAGGAGACTCAGTATGCAAAATCACGTCTATGGCATGGTTTAGTCAGGTATCACAAGGATTGCTGGTGTGCGTGTGTAGATCTATGAAGTTGAAGATAGGCCCTGATCCTTACTGTTTGCTGACTGTACTGGGAGGGGATACAGTTCTGATTGTCTGTGGCCCTTCAGATGAGAGAGAGAAGAAAAATGCTGAGATCGACTACATGGAGTACATGGCCCTTGTTAGGAGGAGAGTACAAGCTGTTGGTTTATAGGCTTTGGTGAAAGGCTTAGAATTTAAATATGGAGTAATGAGTACTGTTCCCACAGTACTGCTACTGGCAGATTGGAGGCTGTACTAGTTCTTTCAGTAATGTTGCAAGTTGTCTTATGAGCTCATGACTATAGAAATGATAGCAATATTGGTAAAAGTCTTACATAAGCAAAGGTATCAACCTGGATATGCAATGAAATGATGTCATGTGGTCATAGGATAGGATACAGGCACAAGACTCTGGTATGCACGCTCCAGAGCTCTGGTCATAGTTCTGATATTGACTCATTCTAGGACTTCAAATGACTCACACAAACGTTTGGCTTCATGTTCTCTGTGAATGATGTGGAGGTAACAGTCACTGTGACTTTTTTTGGCTATTTCTTATTTTTCGGATACTAAAGCAAGTAATAACCAGCCTTCATGCCTCCAGCACTTATGATTTATCTTTTTTTAGTCTGCCTCTGATATTTGGAAACCCTATTCCTATTATTTTAATGGACTTTGAGTATCTCAGTTACTAAATTGTTTTGAGAAATCCTAGTCTAAAAGAATGTCTGATCTTTGCAGTGAACTTGAGATCAACATGTTTGAGCAAGTTTGTATGCTGGGGGAAATGCCTAGTATAATATTATTAAAACTGACTATTTAACATTTGCAAGGTGCTATGAACAGTTTATGGTACAGGACGCTATTGCTAAAGAAATACATTGCTGTTCTCTGGTCTTTAGTATTTAAAAAAATGGAAATTCCATGTGCTAATTGAAGTGACTGCTGGTATAGTGGTAGTCTTCAGTAACTGCTGTACTTTTCCAATGAGCATTCAGTAATTATCATGTGCTGTCACATAACCTCCTGGATTGTTAGCTGGAAATGGCCATAGAGGGAAGGCTTAGGTCTGTTCAAAGCACTTAAACTTGTGATCTCTAGGTGGCAGTCAGTTTGCTGCTCTGTAGAAAACAAGCAGAGCTAAACATCAGTGCTGTAATGCAGTCCTTTTTTCATAGTCCTTGTTTATTGGCATGATCCCATTGGGTTTAATTATATTCATGCTTGTTGGTCAGATACAGCTCTGGTGGGACTTCATATTAATGGCATCGTCCTTGGCTTTATTTGCATTTTGCAGATATTGTTGATGGGAACTTGAAATCTATCATGAGGTTGATCCTGGCCTTAGCTGCTCATTTCAAACCAGGCTCTGGAAGAGCAATGAATCATAGCCCTGCTGGCATGGTGGGGAAGAGGTCATCAGTGTCACCTGCCAGTCACAGGCCTTGCTCAGCTGCTGCGGTGGCCCAAGGGGCTGTGGCTGCTCTGGCAGATGTTCGTCAAGATGTCTCGCAATCTGGCCGGGATGTTTTCCGGCACAGACAGAGGTAATGAGTTTTCCCTGGTTATGTGAGGTCAGGTCATGTTAGCAGATGGACACAATTTCTTTAAAAATAGGTGCCTCTTTATCCTGAAAATTGCTGGTGTAAGGTAGCTCTCCTATTGTGCAGAGACAAACCACTGCTGTCTCACTGAAACCTAGATAGTGGCCTAACAAAGGGGAGTACTGACCTAGCCTGTCTGCCTGATGATGAAGACTGCAGGTATCCCAGGTTCTTTTCAGGTTTTACAGTAAAAGAACTGCTGGATCTCTGTTGTCTCACTGGAAAAGAATAGTTCTTTATGGCCAAGCCAGAGGCAACTGCTGCCTCATTTTCCCCGTTTCACTTTGAGCACAGTGACCTTTCTTGGTGCTATCTACTTGGAGACATTCTCATTTCAAGTGAAACAAAAGTAAGGTCCTAACTGCAGGTACTGGTTACAGATCTGGGAGCAGTTACTTCCAGAATTGAGGCATTGAGACTGTGGTACAAGTCCATTCTGTCTTCTACGTTGCTGTTCACCCAATGTTACACTGACTGCTATATAGGCAGATGCAGAGTGTTGTGTGCTGTTAATCAGCTGATGCAGCCTACCATGTAAGCAGAGGAGTTCTGCTGATAATGAAGGGAGGTGAACCATGTACAGAAGGAATGTGTAATTCTGCAAAGCACATTTAACAATTGCAAAAGGTGCTATGTGGATTATAATAATAATAGTAATGACATTTAAATGGAAGCCAGATGGTGGTCTATTGAGGGTTTAATTTACACAGCTGAAGGTCATTTGCCCATATTACACTGGCTCAAGGGAGTACCCATGAAGCAGTTTGGAAATGAGGTTGAAATGGTATATTTTGTTGAAAAATCAAATGTCAAAGGTTTCCCTTGCAAAGGCCTTGGGCCAGGAGTTTTTCAGAAAAGCCAGTCCTTGTGCTATTTGCAAATCCTGTTCTTTTCCTTGCCTTCTCAGAGCTCTTGTAGTTTTCCAGTCTCAGGGTTAGGCATGAGTTTAAAAGGGGAGGGCCTGTTTGCTTGTGTTTCCCTTGCACCAAGAAGATGAGATGGAGCTCCCTGACAGGAGAATTTTCTTAACTGGCAGTTTTCTAGCTGTCCTCTCCTTCTTACCTTCCTTTCATTAGCTTTCCTACCCTCCTTCTTGGAGACAAGAAGAATTTCTGCTCCTATCAGGTGGGACTTCCCTCATTCTATGATTATTATCTCCAGAAATAGCAGCATGGATGAGGAGATTGAAAACCCCTACTGGAGTGTCCGGGCACTGGTGCAGCAGTATGAAGGGCAGCAGAACATGCCATTGGAGTCCCACTCTTCCAGGTAAGGAATTCAAGATGTGTTCCCTCATGGTCCTGTCTGACATTCCCTAAAGTGGTCTTTCTTATCACTGTGATCTGGTTGGCTCTGATAGAAAAGAGAGTTCCAGCATATAGTCTCCTGCCTGATCTGGAGAATGAAGCCTTATGAACCAACATGAAGCAGTGGTTTACTGCCACTTCTCCCACAAATAAAATTTATCTAATTCGTGATGTGATCGCATAGGTAAGGGTTAGGAACTTCTGCGTTACAATTGTCTAAAGCTCTGGAGCATCCATCACTGAGACCAGGGGAATAGGATTAGGAAAGACACAGCTAAAGATTTTACTGTGAACCTGAATGTACAGGTGGAGCCTTTTGAGGGAGTGCTGACACGAGGGATGCTGAAATGGAGTTTGTGGCCTGCTTCACAGGAAGGAAGAGGCAGAGTAGCTAGGATGCAAGGGATGAATATTTTAGAGCGGATGGAAAAGATATGGAGGAAAGGAACTTAAACCAACAAACCTCGTGTCCTGCAGAGAGATGGAGATGAGGGGTCATGTGGATTTGAACAGCAGTTACAGGAACACACCAGTCTTTAATCAAGATATATGGTCTCAGGGGGATCTGCAGCTGTGTCTTCATTGCCATCATGCCCTCATCCATCACCTTTAACTGTCCCTAGATTTACAGTTATCTAATTTACCCTTCCGTCCCCCAGACTTTCACCTTCACTCTAAAGTGCAGCATTTAATTATTTTACTGAAAAATCTCCTGGATACTGCTGCGAAGCCTGAAAGTCAGAGTTCAGTATGGTTTCCATTGGGGGTGACTTTTGCCTTTGAAGTAGGACTTGGATCCTGAGAATTGTGTGCTCTATGCTATAAACAGCCTGCAGCCTTGACTGGGGTTCTTGACTGCACAAGTTAAGCAAGGTCAGGCTGGTGCAAGTGGAGTCTTTCTAAGGAAATGGAACCTGTAGAAGACAGGATTGGTTAGAATGGCAGCATCTAATATACTTCCAATAGGAGGTGCCACAACTTGCAGCTGTGAACCTGAGCAGCATGTGCCAGTTACAACACATTACACTGGTGCTTTACAAGCTCTTCTTACTACTTTACTTGAGCAGTGGAGGGGAGAGGGAAGACGCATGTCTGTGTTGTTTGTTTTCATGGATATAGGAGAGACAGTGTAGCTGAAGGGGCTCTTGAAGAAAAACTGTACTACAGTGGGGGAGCTGATCCAGCATGTATAGCTTCATAGTAAAGGACAGCCTTTCCCTTTTTCCCCAGAGAACAAGAAACTTGCTTGAAGACAAAGGACTATGTAACTGAACATATTAGATCTCCCTCTGGATATTATGCTTTGCTCCATTTAATCTCTTCTGGAACAGACTAAGAGGGCAGAGCTGCATGGCTATAGCTGCAGCTCTCTTTGATTCACAGTTCCCTGTGTAAGCCCTGACTCTGCTTTGTTGTCAGGATGTCCTGCCAGGGCTGCTCCCTGAGAGTGCCTCAACTAGGTATCCCACCCCCCACCCCACGATTTGTGCAGGAGTGAGGAGGTACATTTTCCTAGGACAGATTGCCACTGACAGTTTCTCAGCAGGCAGGATGTCTCCACAGGATTTCTGAGGCCACTTTTGGTGCTCCATAGTACAAAGAGGCCTCCGTGTCCCTGAGAATTAAGGTTGCTTGGCCCAACAGAGGACAATAGTTTGTACTTATCCCCAAAATTTGCTGTGTATCATTGTGAGATCGTGTTTATAAATACAGACATGCACATTTGGAAGAGTGTGGGAACTCCATATGAGCCAGTATTAGACCACTGCCTCCACATGATGTCAGTAGAGAGTGTACTTTTGAAGCTGTCGTTCCAGGGGAGATGTAAAAATTCTGGTCTTTGCAACAGGATATCATGGCTAATGTCACAGGACTTTGGTGTTGACTCTTGAACCATGATCTCAGTAGGACAGTGAGTGAAACATGCTGCTCTCTGCACTCATTCCTTAGTTTAAGGTAGCTGTAGTATTTTATGTGTACTCTTCTACCCTATAATGGATTGTCAGACAACTGCTGTTTGCTTGTATGTGGCTGTATTTTGGTGGTGAAAATTTCTCTGTACATCCTCAATCACTTTGTGTTGTTTTTTTTCATTTTTCCCCATAATGTGAGTTCTCTTACCATGTGGTAATGGTGATATTATTGTTGATAGGACATAATATGGTGAGAATCTTTACATAAGTGATCAGTGATCTACCCGAAGAAACTGGGAGCAATCTCACCTCCAGCTCCTGGGGATGTCTTCTGCTGACACCAGTCTTCATGATGAAAACAAGATGCTTGTTTCTCTTTCCTTCCAGAGAGAAATGTACTAGCTTAGTTATGAGAACTGGCTGGGAGAAGCCAGCCACTTTTTTTATTAGTGAGAGATGTGGTTATTAACTGCAGCCACCCCCTCCATCTAATTATGCTGCTGTCATGTCTGTCCCAGGGCAGCATCCCCTGCCTAGCATCAGCTCATTTCTGCATTAACTCTTCAGTAAGAGAGCTCACAGCCTGAATAACAGAATTCCCAGGACAAAAGCTCTAATAAGCAAAGGCAATTGAAATGATTCATGGAAAATTTGCCAAAATCAGATGGATTCCCAGGCCACTTGAGCCCCTCACCCATCCATCTCCCTTTCCCCTCCCCTTCCACCAGCTTTCCCTCCCCCACTCTGAGCCAGGCATCTCAGAGAAAAGGCTCTGCCTTGCACAGCCTGTGTGACAGCAGGAGGGAGAGGGAGCTGGAGATAGCGAGGAAGAGGAAGCCGTGCATAGGGCTGGGAAGTGCTGCATGCCGTCTTCCGAGACCGCATCCAAGCCTGGAAGAGCAGGGAACCTACTGCTTGCAGGAGCACCTTCTCTTGGCTGTTTGTTGGCATCTGCAGCAGGTGCTTGGAGTCTAAAGAGGGCAGAATGGGATGAGAAACACCACTGGCAATCCAGATGGCAGTCCGTGTGGTGAAAACAACTGGGTGTGCAGCTGACCAAAATGCAGCAGCAAGAGACAAATAACCTGAGAGGAAAACCAGCAAAAGCAAAACCCAGGCTGCAGAATTCCCTGACTCTGGAATCAAATATGTGCCATCTGACATTTTCTTGCAAAGACTCTGAGGTTTTTTTCTTTTTGTTTCTGCTGTGAATCTTCCAGCTAACGTGAAGCAGTCTGGCTTGCAAATATTTCTCCAGTAGTTTGACAGGAGCTGGCGTCTTCTGCGCTGAATTCTGAGCATGTGAAGGGACAAGGCATGTCTGTAGCCAGAATCCTGAGGCTCCCCGGGAAACGGATTCAGTGAGGCGAAAGGTTAAAGTGGGATCATGGGAGGGAAGCAGGTCAAATGGTGAGCGATTGTTGCCATTGTAATTTGAAACAGCAGGGATGGGGTGTTTATTAAAATTATGAGAATTCAAACTTATTAGTGGGGCTGTTGCCCTAAAGCCTTGTCTGTACAGGCATTGGCAACTCTGGGACTCAGTGGAGAAAGGATATGGGTTAAGAAACCAACTGGTAAAAGGAATAAAGTGGAAGAGTTTGCATCATAAATCGGTCTTAAATAGCTTTAACTTCCCAGCACTTATTTCTGCATGCTTTAATCACAAATTATGTACTTTAAAGAACAAATTACATCAGTGGATGTTTCATACTGTAATGAGTTTGGTGACTGATAGAAAAACTGTAGAAATGTTTCCAGCATTAACTTGATGGCATAATGTATGATGCAACCTGACCTGTGCTGCTGCTTCATCTGAGTGCATATCAGTGGCTCTTTCACTGTTTGGCATGGTTTTAGAGGTTGTCACTGATGCCACGTGAACCCACTGGCCTTTTAAAATAGGGAAACTGCCTGGAAAGGAGACTGTGGACATAGGAATGCCTAAGCAATTATCTGTAAAACTGTGTATGTTGTGGAGACCTGTAGTGATGACTCAACCCCACCCCCCTGTCCCAGCTGGGATCCTTTGTATTTCCTTTGGGCTGTGGATCCAGTGCCAAGAGGACCAGACTCTGGAAGAGGGGAGTGTTATTTACAGGCTCTATGTCTCCTTGTTTTTTGTCCTGCTCATTCTTCTTTCCAGTTCCCTGCTGTTGTCCATCCCTCAGTTTCACCATCTTCTTACCTAACGGTTGCTAATATTGTTTTTCTAGGACAGTTCTCATTCTTTCATCTTTTGCATGAATGAGAACCAGTAATGCACTTCTCGGTGGCCTTATCAGGATGATGGCACATTCAGAGTATCAGCTGAGCATATGTGGGAGAATATTGAGATCTGGTCCTAGAAGGAAGTAACATCCCTCTCAGAGTTACTGGACATGTTGGATCAGCTGGGCTTCCTGTTTGTACCTGTGCTGTTTGAAAGTTTCATCCTTTCCTCTGACCCTTATTATATAATGCAAACCCAATAGTACTCTCTGGGCTCCCAAACAATTATTTTAATTTTATGCTGTGCACCCATTCAGTGACAAGCAAGAACAGGGCACTGGTTACAAATATTGTATACAAAATGTGCCTAATCGGAGACTGCTGTAATGGAGTTAGCCTTCTTGAAGTTAAATCCTTGAGCAAAGCCAGGTGGCCGGGACCCCTTTAAAAATCATGCATGCCCTGTTTGAGCAGGAAAGAACAGGTACTGTAGCCGTTAGAGATCCCCATTAGAAGATGGTTATTCTTTTACTTACTAAGTTATATTCATCTTGTCCTTTAACATGGTGAAAGTCCATTCAGTCTGGACCATTAAAATTAGACTGCTTGAAGGTCTGTAATATAAATGAGAAGTAGGCCAGCACTGGCTGTGGGAGTGGACCAGACAGAAGCTACTAGCAAATCGTTTCCATCCCTATTGCAAGGCTTTTCTGATTCTGTGAGAGCGCTGTGGAATATGTAGCAGCAGTGCTGGGAAGATGGGGAAGGCGAGCTGTCAAAGCCTCTTATTTTTCTAAACCTATTGTATTATTTCCACACTGTTTTCTTTTTGTTCTCCTTCCTTTGTTTCTGTGTTGAGGAGAATGAAAAATTAACTCCTGCTCACACTTGCAAGGATTAGTTCCTGTGACTTTAGAGGTACACTGAATGGGTCAGTGAGCTTCAGCCACCTTTTGATGTTGTCTGGGTGATGCATTTAGGAAGAATTTCTGAAAAAAGATTGCTTGAACCTCACAGTCAGCTGAGATGGCTCCAGTGAAAATACGTGGGTACTTTCAAGAAGTTTTACCTTAAGAACATGAGTGGTATCTGACTTCCAAAAATATTTTGCTGTTGGAATTCCAAGTCAATGAAGTGGTGCTTCTGAAAGCCAGGGCAAGAGATGAAGCAAGCCAGGGTGGCTTTTTGTTCAGCTTATAATATGAACGTAAAACTCGCAGTAAATTTTTTCTGAGCAGACCTTTAGTAGAGTGTGGTCTTACCCTGTGTGAGTGTATGTGAATTCTGTGGTGGCAGTCTCAAACTTGCATTCTGTTAAGGCAAAAGCAGAGACACATTGTGCTATTTACTAGTTAGCCTGCTGTGACACTGATGTAGAGTGATGGAAAAGTTACATGCCCAGTTTGGTTTGTTAATGGCCTCTCTAGTAAGCAGATAATTCTTAGTTTCAACAAGCCTGCCTGCATATTCACTTTTATCTTAGATGAGGATATGATCAGCACTAAAAGTAATTGTTTCTTCTTTCCTCTGCAGTCTTACATCACCCAGTCCTATCCATAGTGCGAAGAGTGAATCCACTGTAGCACCATCAGAGGAGAAGGGAAGACTTGTGATCATTCACACTGAAGAAACAGAAACAAAAACAGGTACCTTGCAGATAATGCTTTACAGATCATACTTTCATTGGGATTTGTTTGTATCATAAACTTGCTGAAAAGTTCCCCAGTGACTGAAATGAATGTGATGCTGAGTATCTGTTCGCATAAAACTAAATCCCAAAACTTCTAACACTACAGTAAAGCCATAATATGGCAATGTCTCTGAGGCTTGCAAAATAACACTAGGGAAATAAAAAGCTCTGGAGATGGATTAAGGGGGTCATATATAGTTTTCACTGTAGGGTGAATGCTTTTATCACAGCCTCATTAGGCCATGTTGAAAAAAAACATTTAAAATTCCGTTAAAGAAAGAGTCCATGTGAGCTTGTTAAGCCCATGATGCATAACTTGACTTTGTGTAAGGGTCTGTGTTTACAGCACACCTGTACATAGGTCAAGTGGCTCTCTGCAAGGAATTGAACAGTTGTAGTATTGTTTTGGTGTTTGCATTGAGAAGTCATTGCTGTATTGCCACAAATGCCCTGTGATATGGTCAGTTCACACTTAAAATTTTCATGCCGATTAAAGGAGAGGTTTTCAAAAAAGTTCTTGAAGTGCTTTTGTTTGTTTGTTTCTTCTTCTCAGGAATGCAGTCTAGTAACAACTCTTTCTGGTTAGCATCCATCCCAAGAGCAAATGACAGAGAAACTCTCCTAGGAAATGCTTTGCTGCTTCAGCCAGTGTAGTCCTGCTTCAGTGCTCCTTCAAAAGTATTTGACAGACTATCTCAGTGGCTGAAGGAGCTGGCAGGCTGTGGCTTTTCCTTAAATTCTCAGTGGTACTGTGTCTGCTTGCTGCCCATACAGTAGGATATTGCAGCTGCATGTCTACAGATCTACAGCAGCTTGCATTGGCCAATTTCACTTTTGGTCAACTAGCTAACAAGCACTGCTATGATTACTTCTGATCAAACCTCATCCCTTCTTAGGGAAGAAAAAAAAAAAAAAAGAAAAAAATCTACATTCCTGGGCCAGCCGGTGGATGATAGTTAACCAGTAACCCAGTTTATGCTGTGGGGATCAGAAAAGGCATGCAAGGCTATTAAACTTGCTATTAAGAGAAAAGTCTTTTTCAGAATTAGGTGTGTTGTCCACCTTGAGAAAGCCATGTTATTTGACAAGTAGAAATACTGTTTAATCTTGCCTTCAGTGGGTCTTTGGTGCACCCTCTAACACTAAGACATTCTCTTCAAATCCCACAGTTGCTTTTCTCTCCTTGGGTATTTTCTGCCACACACGGTGCACTGTGTTGTCCCCTGTGCTGTGCTTTGAAACCTCCAGTACTGAGGAATCACATGCAGCAAAGTTAATAAAGGGGAAGGATGCATATCTTTGATATTTGTGTATGCAGGAAAGCTTCCTTTGCATAAAGAATAAGGCATAAATCCTTGAGATTAGACAAGATGTCACACCTGTAGCAACTTCCTTGATACCGGCTAGAAGACATGCTTGCTTGTTAGTGATGGCTAGTGTGGACAGCAGGCAATTATTGTGTGGTGCAAGTCTTTTCTGGGCTCCTTTGTCTGTCGTGACCACACTCAGCTGCTCTCTCTTCCAGAAGAGACAGAATCTCATTTCCAGCCTGAGTGGCAAGTAGGGAACCCTGGGTCATATTTGGAGAATTCATGGGAGGAGCAGCTTTTGGAACAACAGGACCATTTGGAAAAGGAAATGGAGGAAGCGAAGAAGATGATTTCAGGTTTGCAGGTAATAGATTTTCTTCTTAGCCATTGTTCCCTTTCACACGCATTTCTTTTCCCACCAGCTGTAGCTGGAAGACAGGTTATCTTGCAGCTGAGGCACTGGCCTGGAACTCGAGAGAGTTGAATCAGAGTCCTGGTCCAGTGAGGTCTCCTGGGGTGATTGTGCAAGAAGTCAGTTGGTCTTTTGGGTCACCTCAGTTAAACAGGGACAGTGGCTTTTCCCTGTGTCTCACCCTGTGGGATGAGTCCCTTCAGGAGGAGTTCCTCAGGAATGAGGAAGTATTTCTGATAGTGTGGATAGTGTGTACTGGGATATATTGGCTGCAGCCCATGCAGACACCTTATCCAGCAACAGAATGCTACTGACTAAGCACTCTGACATCTTGCTTTCTTGCTATATTTAGGCTCTCTTGGCTACTGCAATTGTGATTTGGTGCTGGTCACCTTCTCCAGCATGGAGAATGCCAAAACCATCCTTTCCAATGTCCCAGATGCAATTTAGAAGACAGCTGGATCCAGCCACAGTCTTGCTTGGGGCAGGGTATGCCCGTCCCCATCATTGTGTGGCACGCTTAACCAAGAGAGCCCGGGGGAAGAGGAAAGATGGCTGCAGCTTCCCCAGCCCCAGTATATTTACCAGGATTTCAGAGAAAGGATTTTAACACCAGTCTGTGCAATTCAGACACAACCTTTTCTTCTTTGCTCAGGCTTCTCCAAAACTTGGTGTTGACATGATTTGAGGCTCTTAGTCAGTAGGGAGGGACAGAGAAGGGTGTGGAGAGAGAAAGAAGATTATGTTGCTATGAAGACTGAAGATCAGTGATATTCACTAATAGTAATTTAAGTGGACTGTGAGAGGGCAAAGGGCACACTGAATGCAGGTAAGAATGGAACCACTGCAGAGAATCTAAAACAAAGGCTGTTTTTCAAAGGTGATTATGTCTGTGTAGTCTTTTCGTTGGACTCCAGATCCTAGCTGGGTTCATCAGCTTGGTCCCCTGTCCTGTGATGCTATACTAACTCCTATACGTGCTGTCACTGTGCAAAGCACCTATGTTACTCTGCAAAATGATAAAGATGCAGCAGTGTTTTCCCACGTGCAGGGGCTGGGACTCCCCTTCTTCACTGGGGCACATAGCAGCCTGCAGGTTTTGTAAGCAGCCTGAGAGAATAGCGTAGTCTTTCTGTGATTTGTGATCGGAAGTAATGCAGCGAGACAAGGAATGTCAGGAAATCAATCAAGATTCACAGAGCTGATCAGGGGTCACACAGTCTTGCATCAGTCTTTCAGTGAGCTAGGCTGAACTATAATATTTGGCACATTCTCTACACAACTATTTATTTGCAGGACCTTTTCCTTGCTGCCCTGTTCCAGTCACTCCCTGACCAAATGACCCTCAGCCCAATGTGTTTGACTCTGCATGGGGAGTAGAGCCCCTGATCCATATGGTAAAGACACTGAACTCTCTCAGGAATATTCCTTTCTGTTTGTGCTGGGAACCATACTGGCTCTGAATTGTAAATATTTATGTGCCAGTAAACAAAGCAGAGCTTGTGTGAGAAGCATAGGCAGCCGGGGTGGAGGGTGGGGTGTGGGCGGACAGGCACTTTCGCTGTGGACAATGGGCAGGAAACAAAAGACTCAAAAAAACCCAAAATTGCTTGGTTCACCGGTAAAATACAGTTGCATTATGTGCCCACTGGGAGCAGGGAGAGGTGGCACTGGAGGGACTGGCATGTCCTGTTCCTCCAGCCTTGGCTGGCCCCATGTTTCAGGAGTGAGGGTGAGCAGCTGGCATTGCTGCCCCCTCATCCCCTGGGAATAAGAAGAGGCAGCTGATGTTGCTAGCCCAGAGACTGGATTTGATTAATTGATTTTCCCCCACTTGCTCGATACTTAAGAGCCTCCAGTTCATGACAGTTTGATTGAAATATCATATACCCCATGAAGCACTAAAACCATGGCAGCTTTTTATGTTCCTGTGTGATTCCTGCTTGATTGTCTTGCTGGGAAGACTTTGGGATGCATTCAGAAAACAGTTTTCCAAAGAGCTTTTGCATTAACTGAATACAGATTGCTCTTTGCTATTCTGCAGCAGTTGCAGCTCTTTGGTGGAAGATTCTGTCAGCAGGCAGAACCTGACCTGTCAGCCTTGAATTCTTTCAAGGCTAAACTGGACTATTACTGCAAATGGGATATTTTGGGTTTAGCCATGGAGTTCAAATAGAAATAAACTAGAAAGCTAACTGAAAGAGGCATGACTCTTTCCAATGTGTCCAGTTGTATGCAACATCTTGGCACATACGAAGTGCCCTGACTCCTGGGAGTTAGAGACAGAAAGGTCAATGTAAAAACCATCAGCTAGAGAAAAACAGTATGGTATACCGTGCTGGAGATACGGCCTGGTCCTGCTAGTCACACTTCCTACTGTGCACGTTGTTCCCTCCTTCAGACTGGATTCAGTCTACTACAGGACTTCTGGCATCTTCCTGCAGACATCTGGGCTACCTTGGAGTTGCTGAAGGAGTTAATACTGTGCTTCTAGTAGCCTTCCTCAAGCACAGGGCGTAGCTTAAGATTTTCACTGTCTGTGTGGGTGAGGGCTCTTCCCTCACTTGGACAACAGCTCTGAATGTGTCTTGGTCTTGTCTAGTGTAGAACAGAATTAGGCTTCCCTGAACATCCTGTTTCTAAAGTCTTTTGTAGATATGTGATTAGGAGAATGGCTTCTTTCAGCAGGGGACGCTTCAGTCTCATTTCAGAAGAGAAGCCTTACAACATAAACCTGGTTCAGTCTCTGCTTTAGACTTCAAGTCTGTTACTGTAGTGAAGGCTGCCCTTGGACTGAAGCCTGAGACAGACTTCACTCCCTGAACATCTGAGTAATTGTCCTTGTTTGGTGTCTGTGGGGAAAAGTATTGGCTGACAGATATCTCTGCGAGAGCTTTTTCAGGGGATAAATTTGCTTGTTCATTCCTGAAAAATTCTACTAATTTTTGAGAGGAATAAGTCAGCAGAAATGGAAGACGAAACTGTTTAGAGACTGATATGAATGACTTAGCCAGAACTGCAGCTGGCCTGTTTTCCTTTGAAACCCCTGAAGAGATTTTTTCCTTCATCTTCCCAGGCTTTGTTGCTCAATGGGTCTTTACCTGAGGATGAGCAGGAAGGTTCCTTTGAACTTTGTGAACATGGAGCCTGCCCCGAAGAGCAGCTGGTGAGCACACTGCTGTACCTACATTTCTCTGATCAAGCTGCCCTTCGTGCTGTTCTGCCACAGGCAGGTGTCTTGCACAATAATAACCATGGTATTTTTATACTCAGATCATAATTCGAAGTCGCCTGGACCAGAGTGTGGAAGAAAATCAAGACCTAAAGGTTAGAAGGGGACAGATGAAGGGGAAGGAGAGGTTTTGGGTCAGGAGATTTTGCAGACTCTGTCCTACTTGATTTTTTTGGGGGGGCGGGGAGGAGGGACATGGGGACAGGGCGGTGGACAGCACAACAGATGACATGGGGAATATGTTGTGTTGGGGCTCCAACTCTGTTCCCATATTCAGCTGTGTGGGATCTCCATCCCTCCAGGAGTGTAGATTCCTGCTTCCCTGAGACCATAAATCAATGACCTTGAGAGCACTCAACAATACTTGGCTGGGAAGTGTTTATTGTATCCATATTAGCAGTTAATAAAAGTTTGTGGAATAGCACCAGAAAAATATATGCTGCCTCCCTATTTTGCCTCAAGCCAATGCCGGTAAAGTCAGTTGCTGGCAAAACAAATATCTAAGTATTACTGGAACTTAAATGAGCCCTGAAATGGATTTTTCCTGCATGCTCTTGAAGCTGCAGAGATCCAGGTTGTACTAGCTTCTCAAAACTTTGCCCATGACAGCTGTTAAGTTTCTAGTCGTGTCTGAATATAAACAAGTTTTCAAATAGGAAATAAATGCAGGTAAGAAGAACCTGCCCTGTCAAGCCTGCCTTAGTACAGCTTTCTGCTGATGCTGGCTCTGGGACCAGTTCTGGTGCTGGGAGAGAAGTATTTGACATTGCCCTGAAGGACGGATTTGGGGGACTAGGCAATCTTTTTCTCTCATGGCTTTAATAGCAGGGGCTTAGGGAGCTGCTCAATTGTTTTGTCATGTTCGTAACTCATTAAAATGGCTCAGGGGTCTGACATGTTCTGTGTTCCGTGGGAAAAGGTGGGATGTGCTTTCTTCTGAAGCAGGTGTCTGTGGACAGAGAACACTGACTTTGGTTGATTCTGAAGGGGTGACAAGATGCCATTTAATCAAATTATGTTGCATTTACAGAAGGAGCTGTTGAAATACAAACAGGAAGCTCGAAACCTACAGGGAATAAAGGTGAGGAAAGGGGCACTTCATCAAATATTAATAGTAAAGCTTTAGAGTCTGCTGCAGCCCGTGAGTAGGGCCAGGGCCAACAGCAACCATACGCCTCTGAGGAATCTCAGATTGTGGATGGAGTTGTATTAGGGGACTTGGAGGTAGGAGATCCTATAGTCTGTTTCTGGTTCCAGGGAGTGACTGCAGTTAAGGCAGGCACAAGGAGTTAGTTCTCCTGGATTCTGTTTCTGTAGGATTGTGCTCAAATGTCCCCTCTTCTGTCTGTTTCCCCTAAACAAAATATCAGACATAGGATGCCTGCTTCGTTCTCATGGGTCTTTTTTTGTCCCCTCTATCTTGGGGTACGCACAGTAGGATTGGCCCAGTGAACTCATTCTTTACAGCAGAGGAAAAATTGCATGGCGGTATCCTTGTCTTCTTCAGCTGCAGTGTTTCTCACAACTTTGGCTCCTGTTTACTCATTTTCTCCCTCTGGAGTTCTGAACATTAATAATCTACTCTTGAGCAGAGGTATTTTTAGAGCTGCCTGTCAGGCTTCTGTGAAGTAAGCAAACAGCAGTAGCTGTTCAATGTAGAGCACTCGGCTTCTGGGTAACACTGAGTGAAAGGTGCAGAATTAGTCCTGACTTTGGCCTCTTCAGAAAGGATTTAATTGCACAACTAGGTCACACTGAGAGCTTAAGTTTCCTTGTGTCCTTGGCTGATGTTGGCATCTTTCTGCCCTCTGGATGCTGCAGATGCATGGCTGAAGACACTAGCTGTAGGCCACTGAAAAGACCTTCCAAAGACACTGCTGTTTTTATCATGAGAGCAAATTGTCAGGCCACTTTTGGGGCAGGAAGTTCAGGTAGAAACACAGAAATCCCTCTGTCCCAGATGGCTAGAATGTTGGCAGGGAAATCACTTTTGGGTAAGAGAAAGGCAGAAGGGCTGAGAGCCCATTGGGCAGATGTCTATATACCTCCTGCTCTCTTGGGCTCTTGGCAACACTTCAGCCCTGTGAGTGGCCCCACTGTGTTATGGCCCCTGATCTAGGTCACTCACTTCCCAGGGAAGGGTCTCTGCCTCTGTCTTGTACCTTCCTACAGATAACATCTTTTCCTAGGATGCTTTACAGCAAAGGCTGATTCAACAGGATGCTTCAGTTCTTCAGCTAAAGCAGGAACTGCTGAGAGCAAACATGGACAAGGAGGAATTGCACAACCAGAACGTAAGTCACTGGGCTGCTGAGGGTTAGATTATTTTAGAAGGAGGTTGGTGGCCCTGAGGGCTCCAGTAGCCACAGGATGGACTGGGTGGTTGCAGTTTAGTTCTTGGGGTTGTGGGATAGTGAACGACCAGTCAAAGGTCTCTGCATAGTAAAAACTGCACATAGTCTACTAGCCAGCTGTGAGACTCACTGGAGTTTCCTATTCTTCACTCCCACCTCCTGTCCTCCAAGACCTTCAGCTGAAACAGGGAGGGGCTACCCATGATGTTTTCATTACAGTTGCATTCTTCTTTCCTCATTGTGCTCCCTGGGTTAGCAGGTGGCACTTTGACAGGTGAAGCTGCCATGTACAGTGTCTCTCAGGAGAAAAAGAAGGGCAAGGAAGGAACTGTTCTGTCCAAAAGCCTGCCATCCTTAGACACCAGCTCCCTTGAACTCTGCTGATATTTGGTCTCAGGTCACCCTTTAGCACAAGGGGCAAAGAGGTTGTCACTAACTCTGTAGGAATACCTACCTCACACCTGTGTGTTATTTCTGCAGGTTGACCTTCAGAGGAAGGTTGAAGAGAGGAACCGGCTACTGGCAGAATACAAAGTAATGGGACCTCTCTTCACTGGAGGCTTTGCTGGGGGCAGCATCTGGTGTTCTTCAGTTTTGTGAATGTGACTGCTGTCTCCCTGACACTCAGTCACCTATGGGAATGGCACTGTGAATAGTGAATAAGTCGCAATGGCCATGGATGTTTGCAATGAGATGGAGGGATCAGATGTTCTTTGTGTTCTGCCCACAGCTTTTTATAGTTGATCTTTTACTGTCATGTTTTTTCTGTGATGGCTTGTTGAGTATCTAATGCTTGTGCAGAAGCCTGTCAGGTTAGGTTGGGTCACCTGATTGTCCACTGATCCCTCAGGAATCTGTTTTCTCTAGGACAGTTGTCTGGCCTCAGCAGTGGATCTTTGCTGGGCAAGGGGACTCCAGGCAATAACAACCTGACTGATCTTTTCAAAAAAAGCTTTGATACTCAGTTCTAACATCTAGCTATAAGTACACACATTGTGTAAGTCAGCCTGTAGAGGAACCTGATCCTGGCAAACAACGTAACCTTCCCGGCCATGGGAAGATGATTGTGAGCCTTACTGACTGTTCTGGTGATTCTCTTGATTATTGTGTTGCAGAAAGAACTGTGCCAGAAGGATCGGCATTTACAGCAGCATCAGACCAAACTGGATGAAATGCTTAGGCAGCTTTCTGAGGCCAGCTACCAACAGGTATGGAGCAGGTGGGCTGCACTGATGCCCTGAGAGCTGGCACTTAACCTTGGTGACTCAGTTTGTGCTGACTATTCTACTCCCCTCACAGGTGGATTTGGAGCGGGAGCTGGAGCACAAAGAGGCCCTGCTAGCTCACTGCATGAAGAGAGAAGCTGAAGAGGTATGGGAAGCCTTGGTCTGAACATCAGACTGTTGGAGTGATGTTTCTGTCCAGCATCCTCTAGCTACCCATCTCCAGAAATCATCCACTTCATCCCAGAAAGGCCTGGCTCTGCAGTCTCATTGTCAGTGCCCTAACCAAGGCAGCCAGAAGACTCCACAAAGCATCCAACTTACCAGAGCTGTCAGCATTGAGCACTGTCTTAGCCTCTTGTATCAAAATCTTTAGGGGTGAAACAGTGAGGGGATCACAGGACTGAGTGGAAGCCAGAGACTCTTGGCTTCTAGCTTCAGCTCTCACACTGGCTAATGGTTAGACCAGGGCTTAGCTTCTTATCTCCTCCTTTTCCTGTTGACACTGGTATTGAGCACTTGGAACTGTCTTTGTAGAAGGAGTGCCAGCCCTGGTATCTGTCCCTCCACAGTGCCACTTGAATGCTGATTGTGCACACTAGAGTGTACAGAGCCCGCTATGATGTAGCAGCAAGCCCCTTTCTGTCTCTGCCTCTTTCTCCACCTGTATGTGAAGAATCATGTTTGTGCTCTGACCTATAGGACTGCCTGCACACTCCTTAGTGAGTGTATTTACCTGGTAGAAGATGGGAGTTATACCACTGATGTGGAAAGTTTTCATGCCCTCTTGTCATTTTGAAGTTCACAAATTGGGATCTTTGGAGAGGTCCTAACACTTACATTCCTAGTGGCACACGCATCTTCCCCTGAACAGGTAATGGCTTACAGTGGTCACAGTGCTCAGAGCAATGGCTTCCTCCAGACAGCAGGAAAAGGAGCTGCTCCTGCAGCCCACCGAGGGGTAAGTGCACCTAAGGGATACTTTCCCAGCCAGATGCAGATATGGGCTCCAGATATCCTGGAAGCTGTTATCTTGTTAAGAGGTATTTACCCTTTCTAAGCAGCCTGGAGTTAAGTCTGATGACTTCTTGTCTCTTGGGCAGACAAATGACTTGCAGCTGGTTCGTGATGCCCTTCGCAGCCTCAGGAACAGTTTCAGTGGCCATGATCCACAGCACCACACGATTGACAGCCTGGAGCAGGGGATCTCCAGCCTGATGGAACGGCTGTACCGCATGGAAGCACAGAAGAGGCAAGAGAGAAGGGTAAAGGCTTCCTAGGGCACTTAGCTCTCAACTTCTGCCCCTCACATAACTCAGAGCTAAGCAGCAATGAGAGCTCCAACTGGGAAGTGACACTTTGTTCTCACTCTTTTGGCTTTGCACCCTAGATCCGGGGGAAATCGCCGGCAAGCAGAGCAACAAATGAGTGTAGAGACTCCTGGCCTCCCAAATCCAGTAAGTGCCTTTCAGCTCCTGCACTCCCACTGCCAAACTCATTGCTCTGGTTTCCTGGCCAGAGTCCAGGGCATAGCATCCCTGCTTGGGAATCTGTCACCTCCAGCTTCTTACTCCCTTTACCAGAGCTCGCTTTCTTCCCTTTAGTCATTTGCTGTACAGATTAGACTTCACTGCAAAGGAAAAGGGGCAGAGACAATCTATGGCTGCTTGTTTGTAAAGCACCATCACAGTGGGAGTCTGTCTGGGCCACTTCGGTAGTACTGCAGCATAAATAACTATGACAAACAATTATCCGTGGGATGAGCGGAAAATGTGATGTTATTTCAGCTTTCCTGCTGCTTTGCACCATCTAGCGGACACAGATAACTGTACAGTTGCCTCTTCCCCTGTTCCCCCATCAGTGCCTAGCTCCTTTCATATATGTATAACAGCACAGCCCTTTCTGACACCATGTTTCCTGGCTCCAGCTGCAGCAGCTCCACGTTTGCTTTTCATCATGAAGGCTGTTTTTTCCAGTGTTGGTTGTAAATGTCACCTAGAAAGTCTATGAGGTTGTAGGAGACTGTAGGTACTGGGGAAGGACAGAAGCCCCCACCTTTCAGCTGCATCGTAGTGTCCAGCAGCAGGGTAGCCTGGAGGTACAAGATGTGGGGGAAGGTAGGAGAGGAACTCAGAAGCCTGAAGTGGGTTGTGGGGAGGATTTGCTGGGTTCTCCCTCCTCTCCCATAAACTGCAGTTGCTAGAGCAGCCACAGTCATGTGTTCTCTGCATGCAAACTGTATCTCTCCATTTAGCAGGCTCCATTCCCCTCCACTGCAGCAGAAAAATTGAGTTGTTCAGCCACAAATGTAGAATGCCTTGGGTGTAAAGAGGTCTAAGAGGTAGCTCCAAAGACTTGTTGAATTAGAAAGCCTTTGATTGGATGTCCATAGTGTTTTCTGCATGCTAGGAATATTAAAATTGTAGAGTCACTCAATGTGAACCTTCCTCTGCTTCAGCCTTTGGCACAGCACATTGCAGGGAAGCAGGAAACAAGGCAGTAACCAGAGAGACAGAAACACAAATGAGCAAAGAAAAATACATGCACAACACCCCTCCTGGCCAACTAGAATGGGAAGATGGGGAGAGACAGATAACCTTTTGCCTTGATGATGATCAGTCACTTCATCTTGCTCTACCCATCTGCAAGTGAAGGCAAGTGATAAGGTAGCTGTACTGAATGGGGTACTGTTCAGTCATTTTCTCCTCCAGAAAGGTTCTCCTGTCACTGCTGAGGTAGTGAATAGAGTGTCTGTGGAGTAGATGGTGGCAACAAGCCCCTCTGTGGATGGCACAGTAATCCTGGAGGGCAGTGCTAGGCAAATCTTCCATGCTAACAACAGAGCTGGATGGTGACCCTACTTTAAAATGCAAAGTTTTGCAGTAAGGAGGGGAATGCCTGGCCCTTCGCAACAGGGGTGATTAGCCACCCTCTTAAGAATCTCTTCTATCACCAGGTTGTCTGCTGTGATGGCAAATTTGCTCAGACCACCCCTTTTATCTCCTGTTGTGGCAGGAGACAGGCCGTTCCCCAATGATAGTGCTCTTGTCTTTGCAGAACTGCCTCATTCTCACAGCACGCCCATGATGAGCACCAGTGCCTGCACCAAAGTGTTGTACTTCACTGACCACTCCCTCACACCTTTCATGGTCAACATACCAAAGAGGTGAGGTCTGGGTTTGCCTTGCTGATGCTGATGTGGGAGGTGCTTGTTTCCCTTAAAGCATTAGTCTGATCTCTTCTGGGTATGGTCACAACTAGCACAGGGTTGCTGTGCATTAACTTGGGCATTGGATTTCATGCCATTGTCTGGGGAAAATTGCCTAAAGCAGTCTCCTAGCTGCTTTAGAGCCCTAAGAGATTAATCTCTTTTTTTTTTTTTCTTTTTACTAACTTCCAAGAGCAAGAGAAAGCATCCAAGCAGTTGTATTGTGCCATGTAGTGCAGCATGCTCCTGTCAAAACTACTGTGGTTGTCAATGCAAAAGGGAAAGTGAAAAAGGCTGTTTTGAGGCAGTTCTTAGTCAATCAGGAGGCAATTCTTCCTCTGAAGAGGACCTTGGGGTTGACAGGTGTGTTCCTGGAGGGGCACACTCCTCACATCCCTGTGGTCAGGGTGCCACATGCCTAGCTAGATTTGTGCTGTGGCTCTGCATGCCATGTAGTAATGCTTGAGCTAAATCTGGTAACAGCGTACCATGGGATAGTGCTGAACTCTTCCTTTGCAGGTTAGGGGAAGTGACTCTGAAGGATTTTAAGGTAGCTATTGATCGTGAAGGAACCCACCGGTACCACTTCAAAGCCCTGGATCCAGAGTTTGGCACAGTCAAGGAAGAGGTAAGTGTGGAATTTAGCTATCAGCCACTTTGGGTTCAGTGTTACCGCACAACCCTGGAGACCATGGTCACCTCACTTCTAAACTAATGAAATCTCTGAACTTGCCCCCAAACAGACTGTATTTTCACAACTGTGGATTACGCTCCTCTTGTAATGTGCTAAAATGGGATGTTTTCATCCCCAGCCAGAGCAATTACATGAATGTGATTGCAGTTGCCTGGGGGTTGCAGAGCCCCTTGGGCAAAGAGCTGGCTATTGGCAAAGACAGTCTGTGACACAGCATTGCTCAGGGGACACTGGGCAAAAACCCAGACTACACTTCTAACCCTTCAAGTGGCTTTATGAAACCTGTTGCAATGAGACACACTTTAGGCAAACGTGGTTTATTCAGAAAACATTCTCCTACTTTCTTTTAAATGTTTGTCAGGGATAACTGTGTTTATGGCATCTTTTCCTCTGTGTACTGCATTACAGCCCTGTTTATGCTTAGGCTGCTGTTCATGTGGGTTGGATTCATTAAAGGTTACTGGGATAGTTCCTATATCACAAATTAAGACAAGTGCCAAGGGTTACCCTCTCTGGGAACAGTCAGCTGACTATGTAGCCATTCTGCAGAAACAGCTGGAGATTGTACTCTGGATCAGAAAAGGCAGGTTTTCTGCCTTTTATTTTACCTTTCCTGTCAAAACCATGCCAATAATAATCTTGATGGTTACTGGTTAAAGAAGGGGCCTGATCTGTTTTTTACCTAAAACCTGAAAAGATTACTCAGACATGTGAATGATGGATAAGGTACATGTTCTCTGGGCTGTGTAGTGAAATCTGAGCTGGGATCTCTGACTTGATGTCTGCCTCTTATGCCACTCACACTGTAGGCAAGCGGTGTCCAGACTCCAGACATGACTGGACTTCCTTTTTTTTTTTTTTTTTTTTTTTTTGTAGGTATTCCATGATGATGACATCATTCCTGGTTGGGAGGGGAAAATTGTGGCCTGGGTGGAAGAAGACCATGGGGAGAATTAATCAAGCTTTTAAGTCTTGTCACTATGGAAACCTGTAACTGGCTGCTGAGCTCAAAGAATGACCAAAAAGCACGTGTGCTAGGAGTCCAATTCAAGCTGCCAAAAAAGAGGGCTTCTCTGCAAACAACGGGTAATGCATGTTGTGTGCATGGATGCCTGGCATCTGACTTCCATGCCCAAACACAGACAGTGTTCTGAGACTGAAATGACAGGTCTGTGGGAAGGAAACACCTTGCTTTGTCCTGTCAACTAAACCCTGAAGGCCTTAATGATGCATTGCTCCCTTCCCCTGCTTCTCCATTCCTATAATATGTGGTGCAGGCTGTGATCTGGGCATTTCAAGTCTGGTTTCTTGTACATGGTATTACATAAATCTGCACTGATGGCAAAAATGTGAAGCTTTGCCTTCATGAGTTAGAAGCTGCTAGATTATGTGAGCCGAAGGTTTGACCAACTTTGGTCCTGGACATGCACATGCTGCAGGAGCAGAGTGAACTTTCTGGACATTCCAGACTGACAGTATGGAAATCTGACATGGGGAGGGAAGACAGTCTTCTGGAGGTTTTACACATGGTCTAAAGCAAAGATCACCAGCTTGGCAAAGCTCCCTTTCTTCCAAACTCAGGCTTTGATTTCCTAGCCTTGCTTTTCCCACTTGTTCTCCAAAGCTGTACTCACTTCTGAGGCCCTCTGGATTTGCTTTGTTGCCATGGGGACTGTGGGATCTTGGTGCTTACGTATTTGCTGAAGGATTTCATTTGCAGGGAAGCTGGAATCAGCTGCTTCCCTGAGGTACTTATAACCCCTCTCCTTGTTGAGCCTCTTTCCCTGCACTCCTGCCCTCTCCTCTTTCAGCAAGGCAGACAGTTTGTCACCTCCTGTGCAGAGGCATCACTGTGTGCTGCTGTCCACTCATTGCCAGGGCCACCAAACAATTATCCACACCAGTACAATAAACCCTGTCAGTTACACCACCAGTTCCCTGGTATGCCTGCTCCTGGGGTGCCTGAAGGATCAGGAAATAAATAACTGCTTGGGAAATAACAAGTCCTAAAATCCCTGAGGGTGGGTTTTTCTTTTTGGTTTTGTGGGTTGGTTCGTTTGTTTCTGCATTGTCTGTCTCTGCCCTTCTGCTGCCAGTCAACTGTACTTCCAGAGTGCTGGCTGCGATGTGCAGCAGGCACTGACTTAAAAGGTCAAATGGCAAGTCAAGGCTCTGCTCATTCTCAGTACATGTGGCCCTTCTGTGGACTACCTGTGTGTCTGTGCTGTGCATAAGGTTGGGAGGGGGTGAACCTGGTTTTACTGTTTTATATTAACATGTCCTTTTGTAAACATGTTCCTGTTCTTGGAATTATTTTGTACCAGTTTACATTTGTCTGAGGACTGTGGATATTTTTATACTAGTGCAAGTGCTTTCTGTATATATCTGCACGCATTATACTGTGTTTTACTCATTTTCTAGTGGATGCTGAGATGTTTTGTACTGTCTCCTGTTCGCACAACACTGGGCTCATAACTTTATTTTACTATGGAAATCCAACTAGTTCCTACTGGATTTTATATTTTTGCCAGCTTTAATAGGCAGCAACAATACTATTTATTTTCTCACTGCTTCACTCTCCAGGAAATAGCTCAAGGCTCTTATGTGGCTCTGTGCCACATTGGCGCAACACAACATGCCTCCTGTTCTGGACAATTTGTTATGGTGACTTTCCCCTTACAGAAAGCAGTAGGAAAGTTCATCAATGAACAAGTTCAGTAATGGACTGCAGGGGGGAAAATACATCTCTTTTGGAAAAGAAACAGATTTTCTTCCTCCCTGGAAATAGTTTTGGTGTTGCAAGATCTCTATTGGGTTGGTACAGAGAGCATGGGGTTGTTACACTGAAATCAATTGTATTTGAATTGCAATTTTTTCTCAAGTGTTTTTTTTTCTTCAGGTTTTACTCATAAATTTTATTTCCGCAAGAGCCATGCACCCAGGCTAAAATTTTATGGAGAAAAATAAGACAGCTTTCAAGGTCTGTAGGTGCCAGTTCTATATCCCTCTCTGCTACTCAAAGATGAGCAGTTTGATTTTTGGAGCAGTGAAGATACAGCAGGCTGTTAATATGATCAGAGCTTCTAATGGATAAGTCTTCAATCCAGCCTTGCCCATAGCTATCCAGTTTTCCCACGAAGAAGCTAGTTGTTAGCTGATACAGGAGACAGCCTGTTCTTGTTCTTAGATCAGTTCAGATAACTAACCATGGTTGCATTTAATATGCTTACTGCCACCAGAGCGCCAAGGACTGAATCCTATATAGAAACACATGCTCTCCAAAGCACTAATGGGCTGTGTCTGAGAAGGAGCAAGACTGGACAAAAGGCTTAATTTTGGGGGGCTGGCAGTCATGTACCTTTCATCCCTGTGTACATCACATGTAAGCTAGGACAAAAGAAGACATCCCATGAGACAGAGCTGATAACAATGCTCTGGTTTTGGGTTCCTATATGCAGCTCCCCTCTGTGACAGCGAAGGTAGAATTGCTGGAATAGCTGTCACTGAAGCTGAAGGACTGCTGCTCTGATAAGCTCTATCCCATGCACAGTTTGGTTCAGCTTTATTTCTATGTTGACACTGCAGCCTTCTTCAGACTTTCTACCTTTGCATGATTGACAGAGAGGGGTCTGGAGGAGGTAAGGAATATTAGTCAGAGGGATGAGAGGTATCATGTGGAAAAGACCTTGGCCAGATGTTTCTCTCTGACAAAAGGAAAAGATGTTGCTTTTAAATCAGTTTGGCACCGCTGTAACACTGACTTCAGTGGATTTATTCTGGGCATACACTGTTAGTATCATACCCAGGACTCGTATTTTTCACTGTTTTGAATCTGTTTATTTCTGTCTAACTTTGAGGAAAGTTACTTCCCTATTCCTATAGTTGTAACTTGCTTATGTAATATACATGCTATGTGTAAAATGACATTTTCATAGAAACTCTGATGTTTGCATTCATCACTTAGGGCAGTTATTCTAAGGCCTGTTCTCTATGAAAGTGGAGCTTTATCTGTACATCTAAACCAGACATACCTGACTGGTTAAGCCTTGGATTAGTGGACCAAGCAGTTAATAAAATGGGGTTTGCGAACTGAGTCTGTTCAGTGCTTGTGAAGGGGAAGATGGCTTTGGAATGAGAAGGCACATATAAGCATACAATGCATAAATCACTTAAAGTGCTTAAGGTTAGCCTCCTGTTGGTCCTGCAGAAAACCTTTTCTATCACTTTTCCACAATGTTTTAGGAAAGCATATATTTTTGGAGACTTGTGAGATTAGCAGACTTAGAAATGCATGACCTGAAGAGCAGGCTCAGAGTGCTAGTAAAATTTACATTTACTTTTAAAATGGGCATGAACAGTACACAATCAAAACACAAGCTCTGCTCAGCTGCCTTGCTGACAGTGAATTTCACTGCTTCCACGCCCAAGGTTGTGTGAACTGCTGGAACTGGCTGAGCTCAGTTGAGGTGAGTCCTATGTGCTTAGGAGCAGTTGCTCCTCAATCATTTAGCATGGCTAGAAGAGCAGCAATGCATGTGATGGGATTTTATTGCATATGGTGCTAGCCAGCTAAGCACTTTGCCCTTGCCAAACACTGTTGCTTTCAAAGTGTAGGCTGTTTTTGGTTGTGGGAACTTGTGCTGCCGAGTCCTGGGTAGAAGCTATCATCATCACAGCCACTGCCCCGAGTAGCTTCTGGATGCATGTGTCCCCATACAGAACTGGCACCTTGCTAAAATCTAGGCCACGTGATAGTGACAAGGAGAATCTAAGAGACCCTGTTGCAGTTTTGGGTGGGTACTGCACGAAGGTACGATATATGGGTTTGGCTGCAGCCCAGTTTTCTCACTGCTGGACGAGCTCCTGTCGCTGGCGTGATCCGCGAGGCTGCGCCCTCTACCAGCCAGGCTTCTCTGCAGCCTCGCGGTGCTAGAAAGGTGCAGAAGCGCCGGGCTGTGCAGCATTACTAGTGGCCCGGGACGCGCGTGTCTCCCGAGTGCCCCGAGGAGCCTCCGGCAGCTCTGCCCTCCGCAGGGGCACACCGGGCCGCAAACGGAGGGCGGGGGGGCGCCAGGGACAGCCCCCAGGTACCTTCCCCTGCCTGGGCTGGGCTCCGACGGCCGCTGCAGCCCCCGCTTAACCGCACCGGGCCGTCCCGCTGCTGCGCAGTGCGGCCCCCACGACCGCCATTACACGGTGATCCCGCCCCGCCGTCTGTCCGCCGCGCTTTACGGCAGCGCGGTAGTGTCGCGCGGGGCTGTGCGGCGCCGTGCCCGGACGGAGGAGGTCACCGAGCGGCGGCGGCGGGGCCGCGGCTCCGGCTCCGGCTCCGGCTCTGGCTCCAGCATGTGGCGGGTGTTGGCGCGACGCGTAGCCCGGGGCGCGGCGGGAGCTCCTGGTCTGGTGCGGAGCTGCCGAACGTTCAGCGCCGCTGGGGCCGGCCGCGGCGCGGCGGTGGGAGCCGGGGCTGTGCCGGTGGGCCGCGGGCCAGCGTGGGGCGGCCCCGTGCACCGGCCTGGCGGGCTCCTGCTGCCTCCTGCCTGGCCCCGGCTCGTCCCGTGCCGCTGCTGCAGTCTTCCGGCACACCAGAAGGTGAGAGGCTCCCCGCCCCCCCCCTCCCCCGGGCAGTCTGGGGGCTGGGTGCCCTCCACACCCGCTGGTGATCGTGTCCCTGTAGCCACTGGGGTCCCCCCAGAGGACGGACTCGTGTGTCCCGTCCCGTCCGTCCGTCCGTGTCCCCCGCCTCGGAGGCAGCCCCTTCATTTTCTGTCCTCAGGTCTTGCTTTCCCTCACTGGGCAGCTCGGTTTGCCCTGGGGAACTGCAGCTCTTCTCTCCCCCCTCCCACGGTTCTCATACCCTGCCCCAAGTCCTTGTACCATCATCGGGTACCACCTCCTTCACCACTAGTCCTTTTTCCCTGTATCTTTCTTGGTCCCTTAGCATAACTTCTCCCTTTCTTGGTCAGTCCCATCTCAGCACCCCAGCATTGGTTCACCCTGGGCTCTTACCAGCAGGTTGGAGGCAATCCTGACCTGCTGGGGATTTGCAGACAGGCTCTCCTTTGTGTCCACCTGTCCCAGCCTGTGCCGAGGATCTGTCTCTGCCCTGTGTGCAGGGTTCGGGGCTGTCTGGGTTGTAATGCTGCCCTATTCTTCACAGGTGGCCTTGCCAGCTCTGTCCCCCACGATGCAGATGGGCACCATTGCACGCTGGGAAAAGAAGGAGGGTGACAAGATCGGTGAAGGGGAGCTCATAGCAGAGGTATCCTGGGGGCACAGGCTGTGCTGCATTTCTAATGAGCTGCATGTGCATCCTGGGTTCTGCCCCTGGTTGCCCTCACTTGAACACAGATCTTGGGTTCAAGATCACAGATCCCAAGAGATGCTGTTGGGAATGAGTGGCTAACAGCCTTTCAAAGCTGGTTGCTGCTTTTCCTTTTTCTGAGTAGGAGCAGCACTTAACTCTTTGAGACCATACTTTGCTAGAGCTAGTGCCACAGGGTAACTTTTCCAGAACTGTGTGTATTGTGACCCTGTGCTATCAGACTGGAAGGCTCTGAGCTCACTGGTCTTTTCCATTGCTTTAATTATATCCTTTTCTCTCTCAAAGGTGGAGACAGACAAAGCAACAGTTGGCTTTGAGAGCTTGGAGGAATGCTACTTGGCCAAGATCCTGGTGCCAGAAGGAACAAGAGATGTTCCTATCGGGGCCATAATATGTATCACAGTAGAAAAGTATGTATTTTTCTAATCCTTGAGTTGAATTTTCTTTCTTGGGGCTTCCTGGGTGCCTTGTGTGAAAGGCTTAGAGACATTCATCTGACTGGTTTTGCGGTTCTTTGTTTCCTTCTAGGCCTGAATATGTTGATGCCTTTAAAAATTATACTCTGGATTCTGCAGCGTCTGCCCCCCCTGCAGCCTCGGTGCCTCCCCCTCAAGCTGCAGCTCCCTCACCACCAACTCAGCCTTCTCCTCAGGCTCCTGGCAGCTCTTATCCTCCTCATATGCAGGTAAGAGAGCATTGCTGAAGAATTAAGGCTTGTTGTACTCTTTTTTTCTGTCTTTGCCATTGCTAGCTCTAGGGCATTTTGTTGTAAATACTGTCTGGAGTGGGAAGTTATTAGCTATAAATGCAGGAGTGTGTGCTACTTGAATTATTGCATGCTTAAAGCAGGTGTTTGGGGAGGCCCCAGAAAGCTTTTTTAAAGAAAATAATTTTAGCATCCCAGCTGCTTGTAGAGGAAAGACTTATCTCTCCAGGATTGTTACACAGTCTAGAAAAACCTGCTACATTTGCATTATTTAGATAGTTCTGTATGAAAAGACCTTGTGCTAAGTGTGAATAAGCTCTGAAGGCCCTGCTTACATCTCAGAGCAGAACTCAAGTGTGTGATACTCTGATGAACACACAGATGTGTTTGTGGGTGACTAATAACGAGTGTATTTGTGGATAATCTTTTTACCTTGCTGAGATATTGAACTGTACATCCACTGTTGTTATATTTGAGCACTTTGTAGCAGGGTATTTCTGTGACATTCCTTTGAAAAAGAGAGTTTGAAATACTAAACCTCATTCCACAGATGATACATGTGGGAACTGATTTGTCTGAGATGTTATACAAAGTCAGTAATTGAACAAAGAACTAATTAAAGGCTTCTTAATCTGACTTGTGTTTTAGCTACTGAACTTGCTTGCTTCCCACTGCTTGCCTTATCTGTCCAGTTTTGCTCTGAAGCTGTACTCACGTGTGCTGTATTTGTTGCACAGCAATATGCATGTGCAAACCTACAGCATCTTTTGAGTGCTTATTGCGAAAACAAGTCTGTATAGCTTTTAAAGGGGCCAAACCTGTTTGTCACAAACAAAGCGACTTGCTTCAGTCTTCCTTTTAGCCTTGCAGATAGCAGCTGCAAGACACTCCCAATGGGATGGTGGTAATAATTATTTTGATATATAGATTTCTTGCTCTTTGCTTTTGTTTTCTTTCTTGCTTAGGCCTTGATAAAAGAAGCCAAACTAACAATATGGGACAGCACTGTGCTTTGCTGTAATGGAGCCAGATCTAGGAGTGCATTAAAGGCTGGCTACTTCTTTAGGTTGGCATCATTTAGTCAGGAGTTAAAACTGTGTTCCTGTTCCTCTTCCTTTTGAATTACCAGAATCTGATTCTCTTGTATTCTCTGGCTTCACAGGTCACTCTCCCTGCCCTGTCACCTACCATGACAATGGGCACAGTGCAGAGATGGGAGAAGAAGGTCGGGGAGAAGCTGAATGAGGGAGACTTACTGGCAGAAATTGAGACAGATAAAGCCACAATAGGTGAGTCAACTCCGAAGCCAAGAATGGATGAGGTGCCCTTAAAAGGGGAGGATCCAGAGTAGCGTCTGTGCCAACTGTCTCCTAGCTGCTCAGGACGTGAAGCTGTGGGGCAACTAAAACAAGTTTTGTTAACTTCTCATTCCATTGGAGAGCTAAAAATCGGAGCTCCTAAAAACACTTCTATTTCTTCAACAAGTCCTTCTTAGTAATGTACAGTGCGTGAAGATGTTTCCCTACTAGTTGCACTGAAAAGGATTCTTTTGCCTACTAAATGTAGGGTAGGGCTTTAGCTACTGAAGTCTTCAGAAGCAGCGTTTAGAGGAACTCTTCAGCTGCATCAGGCACCAAACCAGTTTTGTTTCTTTCCCTTACAGGCTTTGAAGTGCAGGAGGAAGGCTACTTGGCAAAAATCTTGGTGCCTGAAGGAACAAGAGATGTGCCATTAGGAACAGCTCTCTGCATCATTGTGGAGAAAGAGTCCGATATTCCAGCCTTTGCTGACTACCAAGACACTGCAGTAACTGACATGAAGGCACAAGCTCCTCCTCCTCCTCCTCCACTAGTAAGGACCATTCTTAGCATGTGAGAGAAGTTACGGGAACTATTAAGAGGTCTGATCTGAACTTTCTGCTGGTTTGACAGTGTGAAGCTCTGGCTCCAACAATAATAGTTATTATGATTCTGTAAATGTAAGGCTAACACGTGTTGGTGATAAGTGACGTAAGAAGTGATTGCTAGTTTGCCCTCCAAAAACTGGAGCAGATAGTCATTCATTATGATCTCTTCTCCAGCCTGTTGCTTGTGCCAGTTCTAATGCCTCATCCTTGAAAACTGGGAGCATAAATTATTTATTTCACCTTTTTTTTGGTGTATAGTTCAGCAGCTTGGTTGGCCTCTTTCCCAGGAAGTTTCTAATTTTAATTTCTGGCATTGGGAAACACTCTGAATCTGAAAATTCTTTCAGACTAGTGACTATTTTTGCTATTCTACTGACTGGTAATTAGATGGTCCTGTTCTTTTACTGTACCTTCAAAGCTTTTGCTGAATGATCCTGAAGCTAATGGCTTTGAATTTTCTGTTAAGATGGTGGCAACTCCTGCTGCTGCTCCTCCTCCCCAGCCTGCTGTTCCTTCCACTCCAGCAGTCCCCACAGCTGGGCCACCTCCCCGGAAAGGAAGGATCCTGGTTAGTCCCCTGGCAAAGAAAATGGCAGCAGAAAAAGGAATTGACCTTGCCCAAGTAAAAGGTAGGTTGCCGTTCTGCTTCCTTACTCTCACTATCAAGTGTCTGTCCCTCTAGGTACATACTTGCCTATTCTTTTCTCGGGAAAATCCTGACTGTGCAGCTGTCCTCACCAGAGGTTGTGTTAAGTAACTTCTCTCTGTTGAATAAAACTAGTACCTTTAGAATCAATGCCCTGTTGCAAATAATTGAAATCCTCTTATGTTTTTCTTTGACCCTTTTAGGTACTGGACCAGATGGTAGAATCACAAAGAAAGACGTGGAGTCATTTGTGCCACCAAAGGTTGCTCCAGTGAGTAGGCTTGAGATCTGTAAAATATCTGTTGGATCTTTTATTACAGTGATGAAAATGCTCTGTAGAGATGCAATTACTATATGGAACTGTTATTGCCGGATTGTTTGGGTTATGACGCGGTATGTGCTATGGTGACTGTTAGTTTGTAAAGCTTAACCTGTCAGAAACATGGATGAAGTTTTCTTCCTTTACTTGTCCCTTTGGTATTTCACTGAGAAAAACAGTGTGCTCCCAGCCCTTCATTTGGTTGCTACATTGTTATGGATTGAGTTAAGCCCAGTCCCAGCTGATCTAGCATTGCTGGAAAGAAGCAACTAGAATGAAAGCCAGACTTACGAACCAACAGCCTGCTGTCACTGTTGCCACAAATCTGTTCTTAAACCATTGCTTGTCTTTTATATGAGATGATGGAAGTGTTGCTTTGTGTACTGCTGGAAGGGACGTGGCTGAGTGCCCTCTAGCATACCCCTCTGCTGTATGTAAAAGAACCATTTAGCACAACTTAATATTCTGGGAGCTTCATAGCAATGTGTATCAGTGTTGCATTTCTAAATCACTCAAGTACTACATTTAGTAATGGAATATAGGACTTATAAAGAATCTAGTAGGTACTGGAGAGGTGAGGCTAGAGAGTAGAAATATCTGCTGCTCTTAAGCAAGAGGCAACTTAGCCTCAGCGCTTGTCCCACATACTGAATTACTCTGTAAAATTGATATTTGGATAGTACTGTGAATTATGCTGTCTTTCTGTGATTGCAGGCTCCAGCACTAGAGGCAGTTCCTGCCGCTGCTGCAGTTGCAGCAGCACCAGTGGGGACCTTCACAGATATCCCTATCAGCAACATTCGCAGGGTAAGAAGATTTTATTCTTTTCTGAGATAATTATTTGCAGTCATGAATTTTCCAAACTGATTTATTTTCATCACTTCTGTTGTATACCTGCAGGTCATTGCTCAGCGGTTGATGCAGTCTAAACAAACAATACCTCACTACTACCTTTCTGTTGATATAAACATGGGAGAAGTACTGGTGCTAAGGAAAGAACTCAATCAGGTAAAGCATTTAGGCATGGTGAGAGTGTGTGTGGGGAGAAAGCTGCATTCTCTCACAGGTTTGCCCACCCTGCTTTTTGGTGATATGCCATTTTGGTTTGGAAAAAAGTCTTTTCAGTGCCTTTTCTACCCGTTGTGGATCAGTTCGGGATTGTCTGTGACAGAATGAGACTTTTTACCCAGGTACTGTGCACTGATTTCTGACTCTCCTAAGAGGGCCACTTTGTACTCTGCTTGGTGTTCAATTCTTCCAGCTGGAAAGTAGGGCAAAAGGATAAAAAGGTTTTTAAGAGTAAAAAGGGTAGAAAGTTTAAGCAAAATAATAATGCTAAGCCAAGTTTGGGGAAAAACAGTCATTAAAAAAGATTGTACCTTCTTAAATTATGAAGGAGATGTATTAATCTCCTTAATTATCTTGGCACTTCAAATACTTACGCTTACAAGCAGTGTGATTTTTTTCTAACATTTTCTCTAAACAGGGCTGCATGGCAGTGACTACCCAAGTTAATTGAGGTAATGTGTAAAAGACAAACTGACACCTCAAATCTCTTTATTTACAGGAGGTCTCGGATAACATTAAGCTTTCTGTCAATGACTTCATAATTAAAGCTTCTGCTCTGGCATGCTTGAAGGTGCCTGAGGCAAATTCTTCATGGATGGACACAGTTATTAGGCAGTAAGTTTATGGTACGGTCGAAGCCAGAAGCTTTCTTTGTTCAGTAGAGAGTTCATGGCAAAATAGCAGACCTTCTGCTGGGATTTTGAGGAGGGAGGGTAACAGCTATAATGCAAAGGTTGAGAGGCTTTTGTTAAAGTGCAAGAACCTTGCGTTTAAGGCTAGTGTGCAAGGTGAAATAATTGTTGCAAAACTAATATTAATTTAGAGTTACCTGAATAGTTCTGAAATTTTTTTTTGTTATCTTGCTAGACTAACTGGCATCTCCTTTGTGTCTTGCAGAAATCACGTAGTGGATGTTAGCGTTGCAGTTAGTACTCCTGCGGGGCTTATAACCCCTATTGTGTTTAATGCACATATAAAGGGCCTGGCTTCCATTAGTAAGGATGTGGTTTCTTTGGCAACTAAAGCCCGAGAAGGTAAACTTCAGCCTCATGAATTCCAGGTGAGAAACTCGGATTGCTGTTAAACATTGCTGCCCTTGACTTCTGTTCAGAAGCCCTGTTTAGAATGATCAAAGCCTATTTTGTGATGTTTCAGCCATATTCATTAATATTCCATATGAAACAGCTTTTGTGAATTTGACTATGAATGTGTTTTTCATGTAGGGTGGTACTTTCACAATTTCCAATTTAGGAATGTATGGGATTAAGAATTTCTCTGCCATAATCAATCCACCTCAGGCCTGCATCCTTGCAGTTGGTGCCTCAGAGAAAAGGCTAGTGCCAGCTGATAATGAGAAAGGGTAAGTATTCATCTGATTCTGCATATATTGAGCTTCTGCATTCAAACTTTTAAATAAGGGCTAGTTTTCTAACACTTCCATTAATTAGATTATCATTTAAAATAAAATTAATTGTTGACATACTGCTTTCAGTACCTTCTGAAGTAGTACAGTGAGATCTTGTATAAAAGGGTCACACAGGTGTCAAAGAGAAATGCAGTGACTGATGAATGATCTGCCATACATTTATTCTTGGAACTTCTTTGCAAGTTAAGGAAAGGCTGTTTCTTTCTTTGAGGGATAGGGTTAAGCTGTGGAAAAGAGTCTGGGATCCACAGCAGTTTAGGCACCTGTGCCTCTAACAACTTGCTTAAATTTGCATTTAAAGAAAACCTAAGGGATGGATTATAATTCAAATGTCCTGTATATAGTATTGCCTTGCTTGGAGCTGGAACTAGTATAGACCCAGGAGAGTGTTTTGGATTATTTAAAATTGTTAACAGTCCTAGGTATCTGTCACTGACACATGGGGAAACTGGAGGTTACTGGGTAAAATGGCTCTTTTTCTTTGATCGTGTGGGGCTGTTCTTGTGATACCAAGAAAGATGAGCTTCCTGTCCTAAAGGGAACACACAAATGTGTTTCTTAATTGTAGAAAAGGAATGAATATGATCTGCTCTCCAATGTAATCTTTTCTAGAAGTCACAGGGAGAAACATTTGTTACCAAGCACCAACTGCTATTGCTGGTTCTCTGATAAAAGTTTTTTGCTTTGTTAGTGGCACCAACTTGGCACTGACTTGCAGAGGATTGTGTTAACCTTTTTTTTTTCTTTTTGTTTTCTTTTAGATTTGATGTGGCCAGTGTGATGTCCGTTACACTTAGCTGTGACCATCGTGTTGTAGATGGAGCAGTTGGAGCACAGTGGCTTGCTGAATTCAAGAATTTCCTTGAAAAGCCAGTAACCATGCTGCTATAATTTAACCATGCAAGCAAAATTTTCCTGGGTCACAATGTTTTGTTTTAAACAACCTATTTAGACTTTAGTGTTCAGACTTATTAAAAGAGTTCCTTTTTTATTTTAAATACATATTATATTATCTGGTAATGTTATTACCAGTCTGTACAGAAAAAGTTTGCAAAAGTGCTTTTCAGAGCAATATTACAACTATACTGTATTTTTATACAGTTAGTTAACTTGCAAACTCTTCCAAAACAGAGTTAAGCATCCCAGATTTAAAGATTTAAAAATTATCTAGGCAGTATGCATACTGCCAATTTCATGACCTCAGTGTTCTCAGAAATTTGAATTATAAATATCTCTTCACAGGAGTTCAGCTGAAACGTACAAGTTAGTAGAAGGTAAATTCCCTTATTATCCTGTTCTCCTGCTGGGGTGGGTGAGTATGACATGCACTAAGGGACTGAAGCGCCTGGGAGTAGTTTCTCAAAGGCCAAGTGCTAGCATTCCAAATCTCTCTTGGAATTTGGCACTGGTCTGGACCTTCTCAGCTGTGTGATCCCTTTTGAGCACTTTAAGGTGAAAGAGCACTGATACCTGTGGGGTCACAGCTCTCAGATACCACAGGGAATGTGCTGTCTCCTTGTGGATTTTCACTTACATGTGCTTTTTGTATGAAAATGTTTGCTATTCCTCTTGCTAAGTTAATATCAGACTATGATGCCATGGAAGTAACTGTTTTGCAGAATGTTCAAGAGAATCTGTGTGTTGGAACCCAATATAGGCAAATCACACACACTAATAATCCCATCAGTGGATATTAATCATGTGATGACTCAAATGTTTGAAAATTTTTTTTCAGGCATTCTTACATAGGAAGGTCTGAGTTAGTCACTGGTACTGTGGTTTTTCCCTGAATTGTCTACGTTGTCCCAGCCTCAGTAAGCTGCAGAATGTGCTATCCATGTATATATTGTATGTAAAATGCTTCAATAGTTTGTTGGACTTGTGTCCAGTTACCCCAGTCATTGTATCCTGAAAGGGGTGCAGTGCTGACCATTCTTGAATTCCACTTTCCACATGGAAACGTTAATGTAAAAAGGATGACTGTTTAGTAATTACAAAGTGACCAGGAGAATTAAACAGGGGGGAGAAGTTTTAAAAAAAGAAAGAAAAAGCTGATCTGTTATTCTGTATATTGCATTAAGTACTGTCTCCTGTAAAGTTACACAAAATTCACTAAAGATATTGAAAGAAAATACTGTGGAAATTAAATATTTTTGTGGGAACTATTTAATGTCTGGTTACTGTGATACCTGGTTTTCATGCCTGGCTTAAGCAAAAAGTGCATTAAGGTTTTGGTTTTTCTTTAATGATCTAAAATATCTTGGTTCCAGACTTGCTCTAGTGAACCTACATTCTATTAAACATTTGGAATTGACAACTACTAAAACCTGTTCCAGTGCTTTTCTGTTCAGTTGTGTGTGGCTTACTGTGCTGCTATAGCACAATCAGAGCTGTTTAGCCTTTCAGTCTGATAGTGAAACTCACCCTATTAACCTTAAATTGTAATCACAGATGTTCCAAAATAATACATATATCACTGTCATGCAGCAGTGAACTTTAATCTTCCTGGCTTCCTTGCTGCAGTGTTTACCAGAACCTCAAATTCCGGCTACAAAGACCTTTCACTTTCTTCTTGCAGTAAGAACACTAAATAGTTTATCCTATGGAAACGCTTTCTGAATGACTGTCAGACTTCGAAACACTTGCAACTCAAAAAATCCTATCCAGTGCGTGTGTTTGCTAGCTTTGCACTGAGCGTTCCTGAGCTTTGAATCTCTGTGTGCTGTTTTGAATAGTACAGAATAGGTCTGTTGTTTTATGGTCTCATTTGGAGATTACCAAACTGGTAAGAAGTGAGGTCAAGCATATTCAGTAACTGAAAAGACTACCCAGCCTATTCCAGTTAAGATCAGCAGGAATTGTCCTAAAGAGAACAGCAACAGCATGCAGGGCAACTTGTGGAACTGTATGACACACCTCTGCTGGTTGTTCCAATGTTAAATACATGAGAGATGCTCTAACCATGTGAATCCAGTAATTGGTTTATTTACCAAAAGACTTCACAACTCTTACTGCTGTACCTTAAGGCAAAATGAATGATGTAGCAAAGCATGTATGCATTTATGGTTCTTTACTACAGCTGTTAACATATTCAGGTACTCCTTGAATATTTATAATCTTTACTTATTTTTTACCTAAGTTTGGTGGTGCTAGTATTCCTCCAGATGTCCTTTTCTACACGCGTCTTCTGAAGGCATTTGAGGTATTCACCCCTGAAGATTAGAAGGTCAATAAAAAGAAACCAACTCATCACCATCTAAAAGTTAGGATTCTCATTCTAGGCTTTTGTTTTGTTCTGTCATCTGTGAACATGAACTGGACAGAATGCAGTCTTTAAGGATCAGGCTTGGCAACTGGCACTGTGATAAACAATACCCGTTTTCCTTTGTTAAATACTGCTGTAGTTGTTTCTTCATCCACCAATTCTGGCAGATCTAGTTGTAATTTATATTTTTCAGGGACTTCAATGATTATGTCATCCTAAACCAAGAAAATGAAAATATTTAATGAACTATTTGACAGCAAATTAGCAGTGAGAATTTCTAGGAACTGGAGGCTAGACAGAAAATGCAAGGTTATTCTTTCTGCTCTCTTACCTTTGAAATCTGCAAATCACACTCGGAAACAGAGCTAACCTTAGGCAATTCAATTTTTAGTTCAAATTTGAGTGGTTTCTTGTTTGTATCCTTCACGGTGATCATTTCATAGACAGGGGTACTTAGCTTCTCTGGCATTTCAGTACTGCTAACTTCTTCTATCAGATGTCCTTTAGAGTGTGTCACGTTTTCATCCTTCAGCAACACAGGAACATTGCTGCAGTCCTCAGCTTCCATAGTGTGTAGCAGCTGATCAAGTGTCAGTTCTTTGAAGAAAAATAAGTTTTTCACATGTATCACTCAGTTACCAAGAACTGTAATGTTATGCCACTTGACAAATATATCACGAAAGTTTTAACTGTAATGAATTGTAATTAGCAATTTTGTCAGCTGAAGACTGTTACTGGCAGATTCTCTTTTGCCCATGATTTGGTTTTATTGCCAACGGGTTAAAAGTTCTTGTTTTCAGACTACTAGTTAGAGCAGCAACCCCTTTTACTCAGATTAGCACAAAAGAAACTTAGCACCTCAAAGGATCAAACCCTAGCAGAGTTCCCGTGTCTAGTGGATACAGGAAAAAGGGAATTTGCTGTTCCAGTGTCACTACAGCTTCTCACTTGTAAAACACCGGAGATGAATGCAGACAGGCCAGCAGGGTTAAACTAACATCTGGTATGAATACTGCTGCCTTATTCTGAATTCTTAGAGAGAAGCATTTGGTTTATGCTTCTGGCAAGAACTGGGGTGAGAGAGATGAGACTTCAGTAAGTTTGTTGGAGAATCTGATGTTGGAGTTTCTGATGGAGAAACCTCAAAGAAAAGTGACAGCAGGTCTCTACGTACCCTTCTTTGTGTTCTGACTGAAATATGGAGTTGGTATCTGCCTTCCTTTCAGACGTTGCTGCATCATTTCCAGGCTTCCTTTCAGTTTGAATGATTCAACAGTGTACAAATCAGAAAGGATAAGGTTGCATCGTTCCTCAACGAATTTAAGTGTCAAATGGATCAAGTGCTCCATTTTTTCCGGGTTTTCTTCTCCCCTCTGAAGAACATCTGGGTTATATGCAATATCTATAATGCTGTAAAGGTCTATAAAAATAAGTTACTTGTCAGAATCATTGCTATGTACCATGTGCCAGCGTTCTTTATAATCACTTGATTTAAAAGGAAAGGAAATGAATTTGTGGCTTCTGGGCAGAGAGCTAATTCTGTCATCCTCCTCTAGAGTTGACACCTCTCCATGTGCTGAACCAGCAGTCTGTGTTCAAGGACAAGCGTGGGAACACAGTCCAAGTGAACGTGACTATACGTGGTCAAAGAGATTCCTAGTACTCTTCAGGATTTAGATGCGTGCAACTCGCGTTTCTTCACTATTTGGGTGGGTTTTTTTGTTCAAAAGGGAAAGATTCATTTAGAGTCCTGTTGGGATATGCCTGTCGCATCCTTGCCCCCCCCCCCTCCCCCCCCGGGCTAAGAGCTGGCCACGGCGTGGCACCACCCTCTGTGACAGCGAGAGTCTGCGTCTGATTGCCACGCAGTGGACTACTGCAGCAACAAATGCATCCGGGGCGAAGCGCAACTCCTTCGGGACGTTACCTCCTTCACCAGATACTTCTTCCAGCGGCCCCGCACTGACAGGAGTGGGGTCAGTGGGGACCTTGGGCGCCGGCACCCTTTTCCAGCCGCAGACGTTGATGAACAGCGGCCTCCCGACGACTCCCTGCAAGAAGCCGAGCCGCGGCTGAGCGCTCCGCCCGCGCCGCCCCCCTCCGGCCCCGCACTCGGCCCTCGTTACCCGCCGCAGCGCCCGGGCGGGAGGCCGAACGCCAAACCCCGCGCAACCCACCGTGGGACGGGCCCGCAGGCACAGGTGAGGCTCCGGCGGGGCGCAGAGCCGCTCGGCCTCGGCACGCTGCTGCCGCTGGAACCGACGGTAGGCTTGGGGCTCGTTCTCCGCCATCTCGTCCAGCAGCGACCAGAGCTGTGAGGCCAGCGCCGCGCCCGCCATGGCGACCACCGTCGCCTAGCGACGGAGCGACCGGAAGGGCCACGCTCTGCGGGTCCGTTCGCCTTTCCCGTCCTCCTCCTGCTTCCGCTCGAGCCGGCCCCGCAACAGCCCCCGTCCCGCCCCCGCAGGCCCCGCGGCGGAGCTGGCCGCTGCCCGCCTGTCCCCGGAGCCGCCGCCGGGCCGTTCCGCCCGGTGGTCGCCGCGGCTCGGGGCTCCGCGGCGGCTCAGTCCCGACCCGTCCCCCTCTGGCGTGTGCTGCCAGGAGGAGGCACTTCGTGGGGACCGCTTCCGGCCGGCAGCCGGGAGCAGGCCCGGCCTCTCCCGTCCCTTCCTGCCCGGGGGGTCCCGGTGAGCGGCCCCCGCCCGGCCCCGGGGGTGCCGGTGGGGCCGCGTAGGGCGAGAGGATGTCCCGGGTGCCGGTAGGAAAGGTGCTGCTGCGGAACGTCATCCGGCACACGGGCGCGCACAACAAGGTACGGCCGGGGCCGGGGCCGGGGCCGGGGCCGGGGAGCTGCCGGCCCCGGCGGCCCCTCGTCCCCGCTCTCTCCCGGGGGTGCGGAGCCGGCGGCGGAGCGGGGAGCGGGGCGGGCGGAACGTCCGAGTTGTGATCTGGAGGTGGGGAGAGCAGCTGCGCTTTTCGGAGAGGAAAGGAGCTTGGTGAAATCAGCTACGTAAACGTCCTTAGTCTCGCTTTCGGTTTAACCCTCTTTTTCTTGAGCTCTCATCCTGGCGATGGAATGTGTGTGTGCATATCTGTATTCACCTGTAAAATTTGCCTCGTGAAAGACGTAGTCTCTCAGGACTTTCATGAAAACTATGGTTTGCCTTTTAAAAGTAGCAATTCTTTGGGTTTTTTTCTTGTATTGCGTATGTCCTTTTAATTGCATCAAAGAATTTGAACTTTGTGCTAATGTGCACAGGCAGTATTTTAGTGCAAGATTAAGGAACTCTGTTAGCTTTAGCAAACTATTTAATTCCTGACATAATTCAGCAGGTCCAACTCATTTATTTCATGTGCTTATAAAAATCACTCACAGTCAGTGTCCATAAACATAGATCTGTGCCAAACCACTCAGTATTTGCATGCTGTGTTTTTTCAGCCTGTAGTGTAACTTCTCATTTTGGCTTGGTCCTTCCAGATGATATTTATATACTGAATTCTCTGACAGTATGTATGTTTGGGATGGTAATGAATGACAAGGCAGGGTATCCAGAACAGCTGAGATAGCAAAATCAGGCAAACCCACTGTTTCTGATGCCGTTATCCTTATGTGCTTTGTGAGGGTACTACCATCAAGAGGTCCTTCTTTTGGTTACCTTGGTTATAGCTAGAAGTAATAATCTGTTCCAGTATGGTAGGAAGGCTTGCTGTGAATTTTGTTAGCAGGAGCATTGAGCTAGGAGCGGATGTTACATGCTTCATGTCTGTAACGTCTCCCTAATGTTACACTTGTTTCCCATCTGTGACTTTCAGATTCAGGAAGAGACAGAAATGTGGAAAATAAGGGAGTGGGAGAAGCAGACAGAAGAGACTTACTGGAAAAGGCAAAGCAGAATGCTGTCGGACACTTCCAGGTGGGTTTTAATTGTGTAGTGGAGATAATTGGCTTGACTTAGTTGCTTAATTGCTGAACCCTTTTGTGTTATAATACTTTAAGAACATTCTGTGATTACTATGTGTTTACAATATATGAAGACAACATAGACTACAGGTATATTTATTTTCTCCTTAATGAGCCCCTGGAAAGAGGTCAGACCTGTGCTTAAGTCTGACCTTTTATCTCTTTATCTGGATGTATAGCCTTCAAAATACAACATTAAGTAGGCCAGGCACTCTGAAGCAGCATGGGTAGGAAGTGCTTGACTAATATGTCAGAATGTTGTGAGGAAAGTCTAATGTATTGCTGTTTAGGTTAGCAGTAAACAAAACTGTTATGATGTGGGGTCCTGTGCTATTGTAACACACCAGTATTGACCACTGCTTGTGTGGTGTCTGTGAAGTCATTCTGACATGCCTGAGGATCTCACAAGCTACATGAAAACAAACTGGGTTTGGGGGAGGGTTGGGGTTTGGGGCAGAAGGGGGAGAGCTTAGTACCGTGAAGACTTTTCAGAAGCATGAACGTTACAGGAAGTGGTTTTAGTATCTCAGGGAAGAACACCTTTCAGACTTATGCTGAGTCCACAGCTGCTGCTTGGCTCAGCAAGTGCGGCATTTCAAGTGAGAAACAAAACTAGAGCCACAGGCATGTGAGATCACTCAAAACTGCTGGGGCTTTCTGTGGATTTGGGGTCTTAGTCCTGGATTTGGGGTCTTAGTCCTGGTACCTGATCAAATTGCAATTCTAGTAAGTCTGTTCTACTTCTTCAGTGTGCCCTTTGCTGCTTTTACTAGCATACGTCTCATTGCATATTGTTAGTCTGCTCCTGCAGAGTATTGTAGAGGAGGAGAACTGCATTTGTTGTAATAAGCATGATAACCCCTTCCTCTAATTTTGCATTGTGAGCACCTCTGTCTAGAATTTTGCTGTGCACAGAGAACCGTAGTAAGTGTTGAAAACCAGTGTTAGCTACTGAACTGGTTTTGTGAGAGCTGTTAATGGTGACTGTCTGTTAAAATGATAGCTGGTCTTCTTGCATAGATGGACATCCAAGACTTGCTGGATTTTTGCTCCTCTCGCTGGACTAACCCCTTGCTCAGAAAGTTTCTCCATCAGAGCTGACAGCTGAAGGACACCTGTTCTCTTTCTGCAGCAGTCGGATGCGCAGTGATGGCTTTGATGAGGAGGGCCACAGGGCTGACTGGAAAACAAAGAACTCACAATTTCTTGACCTAGTTGAAGATGACCTCCTTAGGGCCCGATCCTGGAATAAAAAGCTATATGAATGTGAAGCCAACATGCCAGACAGGTCTGTGGGGGAATTAATATTCTGTGATTGTAACTGTAATTTGAACATCTTTTTGGAGTCATGTACCAAAAAGTTAGTACATTTCTTTTTTTCAGTATGTAATTCTATAAAATAACATGTGATCTTATTTTGAGAATGAGTAAGTAACACGCACGAACTTTTGCAGTGTCACAGAATACCTAGTTTGAGTTCATCTATAGAGTTCCTAAGCCACAGTAAGCAGCAACAGTTCTGCCCTAAGCTTAGCAATTAAGCTTAGTATTTATTACTTTGCCCAGGGAATTTAAAAAAATCTTGAGAAATGCAAGTTAGTGCCCTCCAGGCTTATTTTAAAGAAATTTGAGTTGTAGTTTTCCCTAATTAGAGATAGAAAAGAGACTGAAAACATAAGGTGTATTTAAATAGTACCAACCAATCGATCATATTTCCTTCCTTCTTTGTTGGGAAGGTTCTGATAGCTCTTCTTTGCTATCTAAACTCATGTTCATTCTGTGGCTCTGTCTTTTCAGAATTATGTTTTTTCCTTAAACACCTTGTCTCTTTCTAATAGATGGTCCTGCTTTCTTCCAGGTGGGGTCACAGTGGTTATAAAGAGTTGTACCCTGAAGAATTTGATACGGATAGGTAAGGCAAGCAGGCTTACTAATGTATCCAGAATCTTACTTCTGTCAGGTTATGCAGGGAATTTTACAAACTGAATTTTAAGTTTTGAGTATAGATCAGCCTTAAATGTAAAGCAGCACTGTTTAGTTACAGACACCCACTGAAAAAAATTCTAGTCCATTAATGTGGTTCCCCCTTGTCTGAGTCTTAGGAAGGGATTGCATCTTTTATAGTAATCAGACATTCAGCTTGAGCTTGAGTTACTAAAATGGAGGGTCTGCATGGGCCAACGGAGAGCCAGAGTAGTAGGCTGAATCCAAATCAGCTCAGTATACACCCTCTCAAATATCACCTCCAGGTTCTCCTTTTGTCCTGGTTTCAGCTGGGATAGAGTTAACTGTCTTCCTAGTAGCTGGTACAGTGCTATGTTTTGAGTTCAGTATGTGAAGAATGTTGATAACACTGATGTTTTCAGTTGTTGCTCAGTAGTGTTTAGACTATAGTCAAGGATTTTTCAGCTTCTCATGCCCAGCCAGGGCACCTGACCCCAACTGGCCAACAGTGTATTCCATACCATGTGACGTCCCATCTAGTTTAGGAACTGGGAAGGGGGGGGCAGGGATTCACCGCTGGGGGACTGGCTGGGTGTCGGTCGGCGGGTGGTGAGCAGTTGCCCTGCGCATCATTTGTACATTCCAATCCTTTTATTACTACTGTTGTCATTTTATTAGTGTTATCATTATTAGTTTCTTCTTTTCTGTTCTATTAAACCGTTCTTATCTCAACCCAGGAGTTTTACTTTTCCTGATTTTCTCCCCCATCCCACTGGATGGGGGGGGAGTGAGTGAGCGGCTGCGTGGTGCTTAGTTGCTGGCTGGGGTTAAACCATGACACCTTTCCATCACAGTGTACCCGTATTTTCTGTTTCTCCTTATTTGGAGAATATAAATTCTTGCAGTATCCTGGAGAGTGGAGACTTAACTGTAAAATAAGATCTTAGACAAAATTCATTATTTTTAAACTACACCTAACAGAATCATCAAGTACAATATTTGTCAGGCTTACAGATTTGAAGTAACCTGCTATAAATGAGTTTTCATCACTCGGTGGCTTTCAGTACACATTCTCCTTGGTTCTGGCTCAAATACCTTAAACAGGGGTATTAGTAAGGTGTGGACCCAAGCTCCTAATAAGTACTTGAAACAAAAATGCAGCTACCATGACTGTCACAGGATCTGCTCCCCTGCTCTAGCCAAATGAATTGCTGGGCTTGCTTAAAACTTTGAGACAGAAAGAGGCTCAACTGCTATGAGCCTGCCTCTCTGCTTCCTTTTGATCATCCTCTGTTCTTTTTACAGTGACCAGCAAGAAGGAGATGAACAAAATGCTGTCAATGGGAAGAAGAAATCTCATCTGGGAAAGCAAACTGCCCATGAGTCGCACAAACGGAAAAAAACAAAGAAGTCACACAAGAAGAAGCAAAAAAAGCGATCGCACAAAAAGCGAAAGAAAAAGAAAAAGGAGCAGGGGAGAACATCATCAGATTCTTCCCAGGAGAGTGAGTGCTCAGAAGAGGAGACTTCAAGCACCCAGAAAGGGAAACACAAGCGCAAGAAAAAGACCAGGAAAGTGCCTGCCAGGGAACCTACCTCTTCTTCTGGGCAGGAAAGTGACTTTTCTCATGCAAGCAGCTCAACCACCAGCAGCTCTGAGGACAGTGAATCTGAGGAGAAAAAAGAGAAACGGCCCCCAAAAAAGAGAAAGAAACGTCAGAATTCCGTGTCAGAGAGGCACAGTGAAGTACCAGAGAAGAGGAGCAAGAGGAAGAACTGGAAGGTGGCCGCTGATGAAAAATCAGAGGATAGCTCAGATGAGGACTGATGAGTCTAGGCTGCAGCTCAAACAGTAAGGTAGAGGACAGAGACAGATATTTATCTTTCAGCACTGCCCCATGGTACAACTTGTTTCAACACTGTGGTTTATATACATCCTGCCAGCCGACAAGGGAGAAACTGAACCTTGGCAGCCTCCAGTAGGTGCCCCCTTGCTTTTCATTGACTTGACATTCAGAAACCCGGGGGAGCAGTTGCCTGTCTCACAGGTTGGCTAGTCCTGCCAACTTCAGATTTTTTTTCTGTGACCAGGTTGACCTCTGATGCACGAAAACGTTATAGGCTCTCTGCAGGGGGAAAACAAGCATGTTTGCACCTTTTTTTTTTTTTTTTTTTTTTTTTTAAATTAAGTTTTAACAGATTGGTTTTTTGGGTTACTAAATCAATGATCAAGACTTGCAATAGGAGAGGGGAGAGACAAAAAGTCTGATAATAGAGGAAGTGTCACTGGATTTAACCCTACAGTAGCTTTGTCTTCCCATCCTCCAACAAAAGCAGACCTGTGTGGCAGCATGCACACGGTCAGCTGGATGCAGAAGGGAGCACAAAGGAATCCTCTGATTCCAGCTGAAGGTGCACTGACTCCTTCCATAATGGTGAAGAAAAGACACCGGTGCATTTGCTTGTTTTAGACTTCTCTCCAAATCCTGGCATGGGCTGGCCATTGTGTCTGCCTTTCCTTCATTCTCTCTAGGGGGATGCTGAAACCGTTTGTGCTGACAGAGAAGCCTCGGTGGGTGTTGTGTTCTGTCTCTGGTCTGCCCAATGTATTCCTGGAGAAATTGGTTCTGGGCCGTTCTCCCTGCAGTTGAACAGCCAAGCCTTTTAACAAAATAAATAAATCCAGACATGTTCGATGCTTTTGTCATTGTTTTGGAGTAAAGCCCGGGGACAGAGCACAGGCCTGAGAAGCCTAGGTGGTCCTTGTGTTCTCCCTGTGCCATGCGTTTCTGCCCAATCAAACCAGGTGGCTGTGGAGGGCTTGGAGGAAATGAAGTAAGGGAAGCTGGAGTGGAAAGCAGCCATTGGGGAAATGTACTGTGCTGATGCGATTGTTGTGTGTTGGTGACCAAGCACAGCTCCAGCTTTACGCCTGAACAAGTACAAAATGGTGTCAGTGCTGTCCCTAGGTCCTCGTTCCAGGTCCTGGTCACAGTCCCTCTTTCCGTTTCAAGTGAAAAGATGTTCTCTGCATGCCCTTGTCTGTTGGCTAATGCCAGAGGCTTGGAGAAAGCAGTATTGCAGGCTCAGCGTGCTTTCAGCTGCTCGCTCTTTATCACAGCCACTTCTCTGCCGGTCAGTCACACAGTAGCAATGCAACTGCTTTATGTACATCATAGGAAATGTTCAAGAAGGGGTTTATTTTGTATAGCTCCCCTCGTACAACGGTTTTTCATTAGCGGGGGGGTGAGGGGGAGCACCCGGATCCCCTGTGGCCACTCCTGCGGGTTTTGAGATAGGACCAAGCATCTCCGAATGGGGATTCGATAGGACCGAAGTCTCTGCCCAGCCACCTGGAGGTCGCAGGCGCGGTCTCGTCTCGGCCTCTCGCCGCCGGCTCCGGGAAAGGCCGCAGTTGCGCAACCCGCCGCAGCAGCAGAGCCTGCCCTGCCGCCGTTGCCACCGCCTACCCCCCTGCCCGGAAGCGGAAGGGCTGCGGCGGCCACTTCCGGCTCCGGTGCCCTTGGGCTGGCCGGGGACGATGGCGGCCCTGGTGCTGCTGCGGGCGGGGCTGGCGCGGCCCCGCGGCGCCCAGATGGGTGAGTGCCCGCCGGCCCTGCTCCCGGCTGCCCCGGCGTCCCGCCCTGCCCTGCCCTGCCCTGCCCTGCCCTGACACCCCGTCCCCGTTCTCTCCGCAGCTCTCCTCGGGAGGAGCCTTGGCCGCCGTCCCGCGGTCCTGGCGGCCGTCGCCGATCGGAGCGCCCCGGCCCGGCAAAGCCACAGTCCGCCCCAGCAGGGCCACGGTACGTCCCGCGCCACGGGGCAGCCCCCGCCGTGGGTGGGTGTGCGGGGGGGGGGGTTCTCGTCCCCCCCGTGGCCGGCACCCGGTTTGTCAGCCGGCGCCGAAACCGTTTTTCCCCCCATCCTCCAAACGATTTCTCCGTTCTAGCCAAACGGCGTGTTCTTCGTGTGCCCGTTCCACCCACGTCTGGTCAGGGCTGCCGATTTTGAGCCGGGTGGCAGATTTTAAATGGCAGGTGTCAGTAACCAAGGGCGGAAAAAATTGACGTCTGGCAAAGTAGTTTTTCTTGGGTGAGGTGGGGTTACTGGTATTACCACAATGTATTGCCATCGCCTTCAACAGTACCATTTTCGGTTGATAGCACGGCTGTTGATTTGCACTCTGCCCGGGTCTCATTAAAACAAGGTGTGTGTGAACAAGGTACATGTGACTTTACACTGCTTGAATTTGAAACTGACATTTACGATGTTGGTATCGAGCATGCGAATGCTGCAAGTCTTAAACTGGCGATATTAACTGAATGTTGAAAAAAGTAAACCTCTGCTTATTAACAAAGGTGTAGTTTTTTCGAATGTGGAAAAAAGGTTGAAAGATTTTAAAAGAAATCAGAAAGAAGGTTTAACATTGCTTATGGTTCAGTAGCAGTAATAATATGAAAGCACTGCAACTGTGACTTTTTCCTGGAACAGTAGAGCTTCCGATTCACTGAAGTTAGTCTGAGAAGTCTGATCTACAGGCAGAGAGTATTTCTTAGATTGCTTTTTGCTCTCTTCGTGTGGTTAGACTACACAGAGGTGATGAAAGATTACCATTCCAAAACCAAACTCTGGTCTGTCAGTTGCGCAACTAAATATGAGAAATGTTGTGACTGGAGGTTAAGGATGTTTTTTAGCTGTTACAATACAACTTAGAAGTGGAAAGGATGAAGAAATGCTTGTAAAAGAAATTGTCTTAAATACAGCTAGGCTATTTCCTTCCTTTCTATTCTGGACTTCATATTAACAACAGATTTCATGCATGTGCTGTGAAGCGTTTGTGGCTGTGGATTTCTACAGGGACAGCTTACTAGTCCACAGTCTAGGTCCCTTTCATGTTCTACTTCAGGTCCTTTGCTTTCCTTGTCTTCTCACTTTTCTAAATTTCTTCCTCCTTGCAAAAATGAAGAAAAACTTTCCATTTTTGTTTAGATGGATGGATAATATCTGTGTGTTAGGTAAGCACTTTTGGGGGTATTGTATTATATAGGTAACTTCACAGAGTCAATACTTGATGGTTTTAGACTGGGCTGATGCTGACATTCTGGTTCAAAGTATTGCTTATGATGTTAGGTTTTTGGTTTGCTCCAGAACCTTCTAGATGTTTGGGGGGGTTTTTTTGGGTTTTTTTTCCTCCCTGACAGTATTTGTATGCTTCCAAAACATAAGAGTTGGTTACAGAGCTCCCTAGCTGGTATTTCTATTTCTAGAGTCATCTGTTACGTGGTTCAAATTGTACCCAGCTGAGTGTCAATGGAGGACTGAAATCCTTTGGCCTGCAGGCTGCTTCTAGGCCATATATAACTGTGATGGTCCCAGAAGTTTAATCTGCTATTTACAGTTAAAAATAGCAATATTGGTTCCTGGGCAGAACGGTGCACAGAGTTATCATGATGTGCCATTCACTGGAACTTGTAGTTGTGTCCGTCTGGATCTCAAAGCCATTTCTCAAAAGGTGGGAGTAGTAAATAGTATGCAAGTCAGGAAATTCACTAGACAAAAAGGCTTTGCCTTCAGAGACGTTTTTTCCCTGTGGTGGTTGCCTTGGACCCTAGTCCTGAACTGCAGGTTGTGAAAGTAGGACTGGTGTTTGTTTTGAGTTTACCTGTTGAGCTTCTCTTCTTTTGTAGTAAAAGAAGCTTCTCTGTCTTAGCAGCAGCAAAGAGAGGAGTATTTAAAATTAGCCTTTTAGACATTGTAAAATAGATACATATTCTATAGCAGTAATCCAAAGGCATCTAGGTTTTGCTTGGATGAAAGCTTAGTAATCAGGTCAGAGAAAATATGTAATTGTGTGGTGCTGATCAAGATGAGGTATCTATTTTAAAGGTTACGGCACTTCGAACAGGAACTTTGCACTGAAAATACTTCTCCTTACAGGCACTTCCAAGGCTGCGTCTTTGCACTGGACAGGTGAGCGAGCTGTCAGTGTCCTCTTGCTGGGTCTCCTTCCTGCAGCCTACCTGTATCCTGGACCAGCCATGGACTATTCACTGGCTGCAGCCCTCACTCTCCATGGCCACTGGTAAGCACAATAGGTCCCTCAGAATTAAAAGTAAAGTCTGATAGTCAGGGTGGCTCCAAGCCTTAGGTCTTAAATCTGTATATGGCAGTAAGTTTACTGATTTATTTCCTGATCTAGTATAAAACACCTGGAAGGAGATGCAAACAAAGTCCTTACTCTCCAAATTCTGTGACAGTTGTGGTCTTTGACAAGACTAGTTGTACCTTGGTCTTCCTTTGTCACACTGTTCTCTCAGTCAGAAGGCAGGATACTTACTATTGTTAAGGAATCCATAAACATTCTGTAATGCTCTTCCACACAGTATCTTACCTTAGGAGGACTTCCTTGCCACTGGCTATGTAGAATCTTGGACATTTTTATCTTGTAGAAGAAACAATGTTATATGAACAGAGGGAACAGAAACAGGACAGATCTATATAAAACAACTTGTTCTTCTAAGGTTCTGTGCTGTGGGCTAGTTTTGTACATCTCAAATGGTGGTGATATTCTGCATAATAAAGAGTTCATAGCAAATATTCCACTAAAGAAGCTGAGGCTTTGATCATTGTTTTCTTGATTCCTGGGAAATGGATGCTTGCTCATCTTCTTCTTAAGTGTAGTTCTGCTGTGATCTTTAATGTGAGTAGGAGTGGTTCCAGCTGCATGGTTGGCCTAACTAGCAACATTTACACTCTTGAGATGATGCTAGTCTGTAGTTCTTTGCCACAGGGATAAAGCAGATGAGCAACTTCACGGTGCTTTGGGATGCCATGTTTTCTTAAATCTCAGTTTTGCCCTTACAAAGTTGTACCAGGGATTCTTGCACTTTCTTACTTACTGTGACTGGGAGCTTCTTCCCAAAGCCCACAGATCCAGTACAGAGTTAATCTGAAATGTGGCTATCCTTGAACATATTTGGCAGAGCTCTTTCAAATATAAAATACGTAAAGCTAAGCTTGCCTGCTTTTGGAGCATTTCTTCACTTGTTTAGTATGTGCGTGTTCCTTAGGAAATCTTGTCCTAAAATATGTTGGAAATAGCGCTTTAGATACTTAAGTGGCTATCAGTCCAAACACTATCATAATAATAGACTCACTCAAGATACCTGAAGCCATATTTATCTTGTACTGGTTTTGCTGGCATGTAATAAAGATTTCTCTGGGCAGTGAACCTTCTGTGTTGTGAGGTAGATTGTATGTCTACCACACATCAGCTATTTCTCACCAATTCCCTTCCTTGTGCTCAGGGCCACTGGTCTTTTCCCATGAGGGCTTTGTGTGAATTAATTAGCGTGCTGTAAAGTCACACACCAGTTTTTCTGAGAAGTCGTAGCATGGCTCAGTCATATTGTGCCATGCAAAGAAAAGATCTTATGAAAATCCCTTATTAACACTACAGTTGAAGGGCAGCCTGTGAATCCCAAGTTGAGTATGCCTTATTTATCTGCACTTTGGAAGGCTTGAAGTGTGGGTAAGTGCTGCTTGCACTTCTGACCTTATTCCACTGTCCAGTTGTAATAAATAGCTATAATAGTTTGAGAGTAGTTGCCTTTCAGACCGCTTCCACTTTCTGCTTCTCTTCTGTGTGTCCAGGGGTTCCTTGCACCCCTTTTCTTGCTTTTGACATCTTTATGGTATTAGGACACCATCTAAGTGAAACTGAGCTCAGTGTTCACTTGCAGTGGCATCTGCTGCAGGACTTTGAACCTTGCTAGGTCACTAGTGTGTCTTAATTTGTGGGACACAGGTCTTTCAGCTTCAGGCTAGATCAAGACAAAATCCTAGGAAGAAAACTGTTGCATTAAATACGGTTCTCTCTTTTACCAAGTTGACATCTGTCATTGCAAAAAGCAAATATAATAGTACTTTCAGGAAGAGAATCACATTAGGTTAATATCATACTCTGTCTTCCTATTGCTGGGTAGTTTAAATCTGGACAAGAGTTCACTTCCAGTCTGACAGATGTAGAAAAAAACCCAGAGTATGCTAATTTTTGGTTGTCACTATTTTCTAAGCTAAATATGCATCCTGGAGTCTTCTGTGCATTTGTGACAATGGCTGGTCCCAGAGCCACACGTTGCTGTTCAAGCAAGAAGGCTATTTCCTGTGGTTTCTTTTCTTCAGTCCTTGGAAGTCAGATAAGCTACCCGCTGTTTTTTGGAGGCACATTCTATTGTCTGGAAGAGCTTTGCTCAACACCTTGTTTCCTCAGTACCATTAAGAAAACTCTGAGCCAATATGTATGTTTTTTAATAGAATATGCGGAATGTTGGTTGTTTTTTCTTTTTTTAATAGATGCATCTTCTTTTGAGTGGGAACTGGGCATTCTTTAGGAAAGATGGATGATAGCACGTGAAAAAGATGATGTGTTTGAGCCATCTTAGTAGAATGCTTACATAAACTGGGTGGAGTTCAGTGAGGAATGCTCTTTTCTGATTTCAGCTTTTTTTCTCCCTCTTATTCTGTAGGGGTCTTGGACAGGTTATAACCGACTACATCCATGGAGATACATCCATTAAACTGGCCAATACAGGTCTGTACATACTGTCGGCTGTTACCTTCGCTGGCCTCTGCTACTTTAACTATTATGATGTTGGTATCTGCAAGGCTGTTGCCATGCTGTGGAGCCTCTAAGATGCGACCGAGTCCCTGACAAACGCGATTGTTCACTGCTGCCTCTGCTTCATCATGTTTTTACCAACATGTTTAATGCAAAACCAATAAATAACCAAGGGTCCATAGTACATACATACTGCAGCCAGTTCAGAGCTAGTGTTTTAGAAATAAATACCCAACAGCAGTAAAAATATTAGAAAAGAAAAAGTAGATTTAAAGTAGGTAACATCCAGGTGAGAGTGAGTTGATTTAAGCTGCACTGTAAATTGGGAGGAATTAATTACGTCAATGACAGACTTACACAGCTGAAGGTAACCTTCCTTGTAATGGCAGCTTTGATGAGTGTTTTTCTAAAATAACTGTTGTTTGGTTTCCTATCTTGTAAAACAAACTTGGCTTGCAGAAAATTGAACTTTTATTTCTGACCACAACAACTGAACTGTATGTAAGGCACGCCCTGTAACTCTTTGGACCCTGAGAGCTGATGTAGAAAAGGGAATACTTATTTCTTAATCCATACAATAAAGAATTTACAGAAATTGTGTGTGTGTGGTTCTGAACGGTTTTTACTACTTTTGGATAACTGGAAATGTTTTCTTTGCAGATAGTTTCGGGTTTTTTTTTCTAAAATCAGGTTCAAATACTAATTCATACTGTTCATACTCTTACTTTGCATTACTTCATTTAGATGTTATAAAACAAAAAATATTTTTATGAATATGTATTGTCCTTAAAGAGTTGACTTAGACTTGACTTGAGTAACGTCTATTAGAAAATAGAGCCATAATTGACTTAGAAGAAAAATACTTTTGCAGGTTAGTTTTAGGAGCCATAAATAGCATATGGCTTTCATAGTTTCCCTGGAACATGTATGTTCATCTGCAACATTTTTTTGGGTTTGTTTTCTAAGTAAACACTGGTACACATTTCCCATGTGACTGAAAAGGCCAGAAAGCTACCCTTTCTGTCATAGCTTGACATGAGACTGAGGCAGTGTTCTTTTCTATGTCTTTAGGTTTTAGAGCATTTTAGGGGGGAAATGAGATTCTGTTTTTTAACTTTCTTCTCTGCATTATCTTTTCTGACTTTCATAGTGGTGAGGAGTTGTTAACTGTTTCCATGTTCTAATGGTACTTCTGTGGTACTATTAATAGTAAGAGGAAGATAAATGTGTGTTACCATTAGTCTGATAATGCAATAAACAGAATAAGTTGCTATTTGAATTCTACAAGACTTTCTGATCTAATTTTTAAAAAATCTGGATTGGAATTTTTATTTATGTACTTATTCATGTAACCATGGGAAATACCATGTAGCTGGCCACTTTTGTTTTGCTAAGCTTGTGGTCAGAATTGAGATGGTTGCTTCTGTCTGATGTGGTCTGATTTAATTACCAATGTAACATTCATTATTTTGTCATAATGAGGAAGATGCATATGTATGAGCCATTGGTAAGTACGTCTGTAAAATCTAAGCATGTATCATAGAAAGCATTTGACATTTCTTCTTTTGAGACCAAACACAAGATGCATCTGTATGTGGTATTTAAGATATCTTGTATGAAAAATGAGTTATATAAGAGCTCAGGGAATGTAGTTGTCCAGACCTATGACGTTAGGGGCTAGCAGCTCTGAGACCAGTTCATTGTGTTTCTGAGGCAAGAATTAAAAGGTAATGACTACAGCTTTCTCTACAAATCACATGTTCCTCTGTCCTGTTGAAATTGAATCAGTTTCTTGTAATTACTTTTGATCTTAAAACTTTTAATCTTAGTTATTGTGATGGCCATAACCATTTGGTCTAATCCCATTTTTGAACATTCATCAGGCATATAAAACTAGGAGTCAGTCCTACTGCGTATCCAGATGTGTTAAATACATTCTTGAGTTTAAGCCCCTCCAGTGAATTCTTCCTAAGTGGTAGTGCACTCAGCAGTAGCTGTACCCGATTCTAAATAATTGGTTTCTTACTGCCTCTAGGTGCTCCTGTAGCAGCTAGATAGGTGAAGTGACAGGGGCAGCAAAACATGAAAAGATGAGACAGACAGGGTTATCAGAGCAGTTTCCTGTCTCTGTGCTTTTTTAAAGCCCCTGAAATTATATTTTTGTTTTGGTTTTTACCAAAACAAGTCTTGAGACTTGTCTTATCTTTTCTGCAAGTTTGAGGATTTTCTTCCATTTCATGACAGATAGAGGCCTTCCTGTTTTCTCTGATTACTTCTGCCTGTATCAGGTAGGACAATTGTACCAGCTCTTCTGCATGGCAAGTTGAAGACCCAGGACCCCAGCTGCAATCAATGTTCAGGTTATCACTACCTGGAGTTGGAACAGAAGAGGAAGACCAACACATGTAGAAGAAAAGAACAATATATGACATATCAATTTCCTCAATATTAAATATGCAGAATGCATTACATTAATTCTAGTTTTGGTGAAATCCAGTGCTTGCTCAGCTCCAAATGTGAAATGGAGTTCACCGCTTGACCCCAATGTGTGCTGCGTTGTCACATGCACAAAATAAGATAGGGTCCTTATGGGAGCCAGCCATATCTACACGTGTTCCAAATTGTTAGTTTCATTTCATCACTAACCTACAATTTACTGTTAACTTTTTAAAACCTTTACATAAAAGCATAATTATTTTTTTCTTGGGCCCTCTGAGGACAAACAGCTGTATTAGAACTTTAATTGTTCAGGTAAGTTAGCAGTTCTCTGAGCAAAGATTTCCATTAAGTTAAAAATTGTCTGTTGTTTCTACTTCAGTTGAAGGTGAGAATGTCACTGTGTAACTGAGATTGATGAAGACGCTCAGGAAATAATGTTGATGCAAAAAAGTAATGTCAAAGTGTTTATTGGCCAGATGCATGGTCTGCTTATGAAATCTGTTATTTTAAGCTGTTTTCTCTCCCTCCCCAAAATAGGTCTACTTCATCTATGAGACACCTAATTCAAAAGCTGTTTGATCAACAGGCAGCAAAGATTTTAGGGATCATACTATACAGGATGATACAGGCATGCACATTCTTGTTTCTTCATTGTGCAATTCTCTTTCCTTCCATCTGACTGGAAAACATGCTTCTGCTTCTTTTTGCCAAGAATTTGAATTTATTTTTCTTTGGAAGATGCTCATTTTTGTACTAACTTATGGTAGCTAAAAACATAAAAATGGCTTGCCTCAGATGAAGAAAGAATAAGATTTCTTTTATAAAAAGCCAAAATATATTTTAAGTCTGTTGAAGTATGTTATAGGTTGTGACTTTCTTTCTGACTGAAGTTAGAAACTTATCTTCGTGGTTTCATCCACTTCATCTTCTCTTGACAATTTCTTTAGAATTAATTTTCTTAAGGAGCCTTCTTCCTCAAAGGCCAAGAACATTCCTTGTTCTAGTGAGTATTCAAACTTAAATGCTCTGGAGCTACGAGATGTAAACGTCTTTTTGAAAAAGATTACATTGCTTTCACCAGGAATTTCTTTGGGAACTTCTCCTTCCTGAGGAACAAACAGGGAATGGGTTAGTCCCAGCATAAGACTTGAGCAGTTTTGTTTCAGCTCACACGTTTGAATTCTTAATTTTGCCTCCTACTTATGGATACATAAGGTATGGAAAGCAATACTTACCCTAAATCGAACTATCATTTTTCCACATTCTTTCTCACAACACATGTAATAAGTTTTATCTTCTACCTGGACGCTGAATGCAACAGGCATCCCTGCTGAAGGTGTGGTAGTTTTGTAGTAGTGAATGTTGAAATGCATTCCATTGCCTAAATGTAAATTGCTTATTATTAATAGTCTGCTCAGGAGAGAGCTGCAACAACTTAACAGTATTATGTTTTACCATTCCACTGGCAACTGCTGTCTTCCCATGATACTTTTCCTGACAGGAGAGCCAGGACTTGGATTTTTACGACTGCTGGTAGCACATATTTGACTTTCTGCAATCATTCAATAACCAAGATTTTGAACTTGCAAGAAAGCATGTGAAGTTACCCATTAGTATGGGTAGGATGTTCAAATCCTTTTACATGCTTGCATACAGTGAGAATTGGATTTGTAAATAGCCATCTGTAAATAAGATTATATCTGTATACATGTGATCTGTAAATAAGTATGTTCAACAAATACAGTTCTGAATTAATTGCTGAGCCCCCCCCCCCAAAATCTAAGCTGAAACCATAAGTACATTGTTAACTACTGCTATTAGAGGAAAGTAAGAGCTTTTAGTTCTAAATAGATTGTCTGTTTAAACCTAAAAATGATTTTTTTGTAATCCAACACACAAAAAAAAGAGGAATTAAGAACGCAGTTTGTGATTGGAGCTAACCAAAAATCTTAGCAGCCCCTTTCTGCATGGGACATCCTGCAGGCCTCAAGTCTAATCCAGGAATCTAATCCATTACCAATGCAGAAGACACAAAATTTCAGCTTTCTTAGCTTAGCTTTATTCTTACAAATGAAGTTTAAGTCTTTACTCTCAGTCTCATCATTTAGAGTCAGTGATTACAAAGAACAAAAGCACATCTAGAATAAAGAAATAGTGCAATGGTTATAGTATATATTTGAAAAATGGTGTACCAGATTTCATCTCCTGATCTGTCACATCTTCAAAAGCTGCCATGTTTAAATCTGGTCGAACCACAAGCAACTGGCTATTTACGTTTCGAAGGACTCGGTGGAGAATTTTTTCCTTACAAAAGGCATCACATTCTAGCCCTGTAGAAATATGAGAGCAAAGAGGGTCAAATATTTTAGCTGTAATCTAAGATCTTGACAGTTTACTACAGGCTTAATCTTGTCATTAAGGATACCAGGTGAAATAAGTTCTTAGAATGGCAATCTCAAACAGAATGGAGGCCAAGTAATTCTTTCCACCTCTGGCTTGTAGCAACCCAGGCAAGACAAGGATTTCCCAGAATACAGCAGTCTGTATATATAAGCAAGAGAAGCTACTCTTCAGTTCAGAGGCACCAGTTCCCTCTTTTTCCCAGCAATTAGAATTGCATTAAAAGGTCCTTCTGTTAGGGAAGCCACTACCCTGTACCTTAGGAGGAAATAAAGCAACATCAACTTCAGAAGGAGATGAGCTGTAGCTCTCTTTTTTACAGTAGCTGTTATCAGTTTGAAAAGTTGTTCTCCAAGGCACACAAAGCATTTATGAGTTAGTAAGCATGAGCAGGTTAGTTCAGGTAAAATTGATAATGACGTTAATAAATGAGCTTTCAGCTTACCATCATCGTCTTGGTTCCAAGGGAGCAATGAAAAAAAGGAAAGAAAAAAACAACATTAAGCTCTGCACCCACAAAAGAAACTACTTTCTACCCAGTTTTGTTCTGTGAGATTGGAAGCCAGCCAGCCAGCCACCTACGCGTTTCCAGTTGTACTCCCCAGTATCACTAACTCACCAAGCTGAGCTGTTCTAACTACAGAGTGTGTTTTATTTGTAAGCATGACAAATTCAACAGAATGATGAAACTACCAGTCATTTGGGAACTGGAGTTACCACTAAACAAAGAGGCATGCAAAATATTTTAGGGTTACTTAAGGGTGAGCAGCTCAGGTCAGTTTAAGCCTATAACCAAGGAATAAACGGCATGCAAAGTTTTGCTTTCATCAGCACTTTTATTCTAAGTGAGCAAAAGGACAGGAAACAGTCATTACAAATTGCTTCTAAAGAACAGACTGTTTTCTAACTAACTTTATCCTGCAAGATTGGAAGTTATCCACTTATTCCAAGTCCACCCCACAGTATTACAACCCTTCCAAGTGTCCTCTACGGGAATGTATTGTATGAAGCAACAAATATTCCACTGACTCAGATACTTGGCTAACAATACTTCAGACTGAAGCTTATGGAAAAATTAGGTGAAAGCAGACTGATAAAGGAATTGTTTTTAATCAGTATTCAAACAGAAAAAGTTATTAAATGCTTAAGGTGTTCAGCAATAATATGATACTGACCTGTTAACGCTGGGACAGCTGTCTCAGATTCTTTTTGCAGTGAACAGCCTGAGTCCATAATTTAAGAACTAGTATTCTTCTAAGTGGTGGGGATTGTAACTGTTTTGAGGATTGCTCAGGCAACATGGGGGGGGGGGGGGGGGGGGGCCAGGATTCCACAAAACCATGGTTGCCAGCCCAAGGAAAGGATTGAATTGTGTATCAGCTTTTGATCTTCTATGCAGAAAGAAGACACAGTGTGTCTCTTTCAGCAGTGAGTAGTAATTACCTGCAAAATAGAGGCAGAAATTTTCTCCAAGTTGTACTGCACACACAAGAATCTCTTCACCACTCATCTTCACTCTGCCAAAAACACATGGAGAGGATTCAGAGTTAAGAATAATGCTTCTCACTCTATAAGGCAAGGGAGTCCTTGGGCTAGTTCTCATCTAGTGCACAATACTATAATAGGGCTGGTGTGTTTCACTACCTGTTGAAAAATTGCATCTTTAAATGGTGTCCTCCTCTGTTGCCTCTTATCATTATTTAGATTAACATAGAGCATCCTTCAAGTTCTGTTATTTTACAAAACTTTTCATTGACTTACCTGATGTTACACAGGAATAAATCATACTCATTACCATTTTCTATTTCTATGAGAATGTTAGTAAGTAGCTCCATGAACATATTTCATCAAATTAGTTCTCTTCTCTTGGGCCTGCAAAAATTATCTTCATATCATGGCCATTTGATTTTCTGTTTCTAATTTTCAAATGGGGAAGTGACCAAGACTGGATTAAGCACCCTGTTACTGGCCATTAAGCCGTAAAGGTTATATTAAGTCTACACAGACTGATCTTTCCAGGTTCCCTCTATAAAAGACAGAGCTTCCAAAATACCCAAAACTTAGTCCACCTTTGACTGCCCCTTGGAAAGGCACGTAGCTTTTGTATCTTGACCTGGAATTGTATGGGTTCCCAGAGAAGTTGGGATGTAGTTTATTTTGCAGTAGCAGTGATTTACTTATGGTGTTTTAACTTTGTTTTAACTCAGGTTGAATTCTGAGCTTGATTTCACAGCTATTCTCTTTCAAGAGTGGCACACAGAAAAGTGAAGAAGATATATTTCCCTTGGGAATAACAAGTCATTTTACACCCCCCCCCACCCCCCCCGAACTTACCATTAAAGACCAGCCAGCATCTGCACCTCAGAGATTCCAGCCCCCCATTCTACACACTTCAGGGTTAATTTAGAACTAGCCCAGGGCTGCACTCTGCTTCTAATGTCAACATACATCACCCCTCCAAGAACTCCAGAAGAATAATTGTTTTTAGCTTTGTTCATATCCTCAACCTCGTACAGTTAACAGCCAGACAGGTTAACTTTATATTCTTTAGCTTTCTGACATAGTGACTGAGACCATGTCACACTTTCAGTCTGTTTAATGGGTAAAACAATGTATATGTTTAATGTGTAAAACAAAAGAACAGTGATGGTCATGCATTTGCTATACCCATTCCATTTACCTGCAAGTGCACCCATCCCTTTTCTTCTATCATAAAGCTTCTGTTTATGCTGGCAGAAAAGAGATAAATCTGAATGGATTGTATTGCTTTGCAGGTCACAAATGTCTCCATATCTTCTGTTGTAGCAGTGCATGAGGGGAAAAAATTACAAAATAAACCAAAAGTTTTGTGGCGTCACCTGTCTTGACTGGGACTTGAACTGTAAAATCTAGCATTTCAGTAATTTTACTGCTGTTGGGATGGTTGCCATTGGAAGGAATAATTCTAAGAAATAAGCACTAAAATATTTTTATTTTAAAACTGATGGTGATATCCTCTTCAAAATTAAAATGGCATCTCCTACCTTTAAGGAAAAGTGAGAGTAAGAATGAAGGGAATTATAATATGACAGAGGAAGATGTGGCAAAGAATTTCATTCTTTCTCTTTTCTGGTGGTAAACAGTTTTAAAATGTCCTCCTCCATGCCACTAGTTTTGTGAAATGCAGGTGTCACTTTCCTTCCTGTTTCATTTTGGTCTGCAGCTTAGTAATTGTTTTTGTTAATTTTCCTAAAATGCTTTCTGTGTATGAATGTTCTTACCTGTTTTATCTACATTTTTAGAAATAAAGGCATTTTACTTTCTGAAAATAACAACTAGCTACTTTACTATCTGCAGGATCTGATTTACTTGGCTTTGTGATTGGTGTAAAATTTTTGGCCAGTTGGACAAAGTAACAGGCACACTGACATTCACCATCACTGCATCTAACCTTTAGGAGCCTAGCATCTGTATGAAGTCTTCAGCCAGGAGCTATGTGCCTAGCCTCTGTATATAATACATGGGAAGAGACAGTAACAGCAGAATGCACGAAAACTTGTTGATCAGACAGCATCAAATAAACAAAGCCAACAACAGTGATTGTAAAAACACTGAAGTCACTTTTTGTAAGTAGTCTAGAATATGAAGTGCTTAATTCAAACTGACCAGCTCCTGTCAGGGCATTCTTTCGCCTTGCACTAGCCACAGAAATAATAAGTGTATTAAATGTGTTAAAGCTAGGCAAACAACGGGAAGACCTGGCTCTTGCACTGGGATTTTATTGTGCAGTCAAAACATTTGGCTTACTTCCAAGGCTCTTTTCACCACGTGGGAAAGACTTCTTATACATAACAACTGAGCAATGCCAACAGAAGTAAATAAGCACACACATCAACCCTAGGGACTGGGGTGGGGGAGTCACAGTGATTTCCTTGTCCCTGTAGTAAAGCACTTTGAGGAATGTATTTGAGAGCAATTTTTTTTCCTCATCCTGTTTTTTTATATGGTCTATAATTCTAGCTGGTCTGTGCAGAAGAGACACTCAGGTTCATAGCAGATGACTGCATCTTTTTTTCCAACCATGCGTACCCCAAGCCTTTGAAACAAAAATACCACAATACCAAACAGTGCATGCCTCAGATGTAGTGAGGTAAACCAAGTCGTCAAGGGCTACTCTCTAAAGCAGAGGGGAGGGCACAGGCAGGACTTATTGATAAAGGATTAAAGGAAAAGATGGCCCTTGGTTTAATGAGCAAGACGCATAAACGACTACATTTCTTGCCCTGATATGTAGTAAGAAATGGTTAGACCTTCTACCGAGCACGTTCGAAAGGAACGGTAGAAGCTATAAGGCGTTTTAGCTGACAGTTCGATGCAGCGTGTAATAACCTGCTCCGCGGACAGCCACGGAGGGAAGGCGAAGAGCAGGGCCGCGCCCCGCAGGTCGTGACCCGCTCGGCGCCTGTGCTGAAGCGGAGCCCGGGCCACCGCGGGTTCCCCGAAGGCAAGTTGCTGCCCGTGGAGGGGCCACTGCCCGCAGCCTGCCTGCGGCCCAGCTCAGGGACGCCCTCCGTCGCCAGCCCCCGGCGGAGGGCAAGGCTCTGCCGGTTGCCGCGACCGCAAGAAAGGGATAGCTGCCGGTCCCACAGCGGGACGTCCCACCCGCGTCGCGAACGCGCTAGGAGCGAGCATCTCCGCCCCTCGCGGGGAGCGGCGTACCCCCGTGCCGGCTCGGGCGGGCTGCTCTGCCCCAGCCCCTGCCCGGCGCCGGGAGGCAGCGGTGCGGAGCCCTCCGCCTCACGCAGACGATCCCGGGTGCGCCGTGCTCCCCGGCCGGGCTGGTCTCGCAGTTTCGAGCCGAGCGGTTGGGGTGGGCGGACAGAGCCGCTGGGCCGCTGCAGGCCCGGGCCGAGGGCGGAAAGGCGGTGGCGAGCCTACCTCGCTCCTCGGCGGGCCGCGGGACGGAAGGGCGAGCGCGGCCGCCGGAGGCGCGGGGACCGCCGACTCCCGCTCCCGCAGCCGGAGCCCGCCCGTTTCGGTGTCCCGTCACCACCCCCCCAGCCCCGGGCCGCGACCCCGGGCCGCTCGCACGCGTACCTGGGTGCGGGGGGACGGACACGGAGCCGACAGGCGCGGGGCTGCGCGGTCCCGTCTGGCTGAGGCGCTGCGGCTTTTCCCGAGGCGGGCGTCAGCGCCCTGTCTGCTTCACGTGCGTTCCTGCGAGCGAGGAGGGGGAGGGCGATCTCTGTCGCCGTGGGTGGCGGCTGATAGGGCGATCGAGGGAGGGGGCTTTTATAGCGGCTTGCATCACCGTACGACAAAATGAGCCGACTGAACAAGCTGCAGAGGAAATTAGGACTCTTTCCCAAGATATCTGTCTACGTCTGCACTTATTCTGCGGCACTTCCCCTCCTCGGGGGAGAATGCACATCATGCAAAATTTGAGGTTAGAAAGGGAGCTTTTTGCGACTGCCTTTATCTCGCACAGATGTCGTCAGAGGACACGTCTTGTTTCTACACGAGCATGTTACGGTCCGTTTGCTTGGTCCATAAAGTCTCAAGCAGCAGTTTTGAAACAGGTACCAGTCGTCAGTGCGTAGACTTCCCCTTCTCCACACACTTGCAAGTTGCCCGTAAACATCGCGTCTGCCCTGGGGAAAGCCAGTTTAGGATTGAGAACACATGGCGTGTGTCTAGTTCTTTACTAAGGAATATATTACTGCCGTTTGGTGCGAAATCTTCAAATTATCTTCCATCCCTTTGTACATAAGTAGCTGCAGGGCAGGAATTTATGTTCCTCTCAGGGAAGTGGACAGCCAGAAACTGGCTAGTAGTCGAAGCCAGATTAATAGATAGCTCCACATTTACCAGCTGTAAATTGTTTCCCAGGTGTGTATTAATTGCAAATAAATAAAACGGTGATAGCCACTACTTAGACCTACCTGCTGCAGTTCCAAAGTGTGATGCTGTTTGGAATCTAAGTGCTGCCTTTGGTGGTTGTGAAGCGCTTAATGCAACAAATGCTTCTGTAAACTGTAATGGCAAATGCTGTGTACCGATGGGACAATTAAGGCCATAAAAACCAGGAAAGTGAACTTGGGAATGAATAATTAGCCAATATTTTGTATAGTTTGTAGAACTTGGAAGTGTTAACTGGAATCTCCATGCCTCAATTTTCTGTTTATAATGCTGACTAGCCAAGGCATTATTCAGCTGTGTAGCTCAGTGAGTAAACTGCTCAAGTTTTAGCACGGGGCGGGGGGGAGGAAATACCCCCCCCCCCCCCCCCCCAAAACCCCAACCCCTCCAAAACGCCAACCAAACCCAAACCTAAGACTTTCTCTTGCATGTCTGCATGCCTGTTACTGTTCTTGGAGGAAAACAGCAGCAAAAGAAGTGCAGTACATTTCTGCAGGGAATGCTTTAATGTCTATATGATAAATCTAGGGAGATCATTTTGAGGTCAAAGGTGCATCTTTCAACCTCATCTGAAATAATAATCCTAAAAATAGAAATACTGACCGTTTTACTAATAACCATGGATTTCGACTGTTCTACACACAGGGAGCAGTGTATTTCTCTGACAGGTTAAGACAAACAAAAACTATGTGTGCTACAGAAATTTATCTTCTTTCTTTAAAGTTGTTGAAAGAAACTAATGAAAATGATTCAGAAGAATTTAAAAAAGCACAGGAATTCAGCAACAGAGTAAAGCCTCCTGTTTCTGACAGACAGACAAAGAAAAATACATTTTTGGCAGCTACTGCTTTCAGGTAAGTATATATCACTATTTACAGACACTCAGTTACACTGACTGAATTCCAACCAGACAGCAATATTATATCATCCCCTTTCAACTTCCTGTTTTGTTACATGGCATTCAGTACATGTGTGAAGTTGCATTTACCGAAACCTGTATACCAGGGAGAGATCCAAATTTGATTTAAACACCTAGGTCTAGCTGATTTCTATATACAACAACTGTAATTCTACCGTTCCTCTTGGTACTTTATTTGAATGGTTGATTCGTACAAGGAAAAAAAAATCTTTCTAAATTTAACTGGCTTCTGGTTCTGGTCACCCATTTCTGTACATTTTCCTGAGAGCCATTTCGTAACAAAGAGTTCCTTCCCATAAAGATGATCAAACTGCCTCTTGGTCTCTTTCAACTAAAATATACATCTTCAGCCCTTTAAGTTTCTACCTCTGAATAATTTTCTTCAGCTTCAAAATAATATTAATGTCTCTTTTCTTCACTTCAGTTGACTTTTAACATTTTTTGAAAATTTGGGCACCAGAGCTTTAGTCAGGAGAGTTCTCCATTTGGCTGATACTGCTTGCATTTCTTGTTCCCAGACACCTAACTTTTCATTTCACTGTGAAAATATATTCTTTAAAAAAAAAAAAAAAAAGCTGTAATAATTATTTATCATTTATCCATTTTTTCTCATTAAGTTTAAATTTACATTCAGATCACTAGTGAAACATTAAATAATATTGTACTTGGTACCAAAATTTGTGCAAAAGCACCAAAACCAATGCCAATCAGCTAACATTGTTTATTTTCTATTAACTGCTGGTGTATTGATGTTCTATACAAAACTATCAAGAAGGAGGACTTGGTGTTTCTTGTCAACCTTTGAGATCCTAAAAATTCAATTAGGTTATTTAGCACATTGAATAAAAGGAGTTTTCTTCTCTTAGTCTGTACATAGTTGCACTTACAAGGACCAGGGTCTAACACATAACAATAGCTTCTATTGTAAGTTTTAAGCTTTCTTTTCTCCTAGCATTTTAATATCTCCAATCTTAAAGGAACTGGAACTACATTTAGAGTAATGGCTCCAATAGTGGGTTTTGTTTTTTAGTCTGAGCTTTCTCCATAGACTATCACATCCATAAGGTACTGAAAGTGGTAAAACAATTCAGATGTTTCAATTATTTTAATTCAGGTGGTCTGTTAATAAAAATGTCTTAACATACTAACGGTAACTCAATTAGGTAAACACTTTAAGAACATTTTCCTAGTGATTCTTTCATATCTGTTTCTTAATGTTTAGATAGTGTTGCTAATAACATAAAAATCTCTAATATTTTTGGAGAATTTAATGAAGTGGGCCATGGCAGCATATTCAAAATTGTTTCTACTTTGGGGAAGTATTTAGTTCTTGTTCTTTCAGCAGTTTCATTTCTTGTCCTGAGTTTTGACTTTCAGAGGCTATTTGGATAACGTATGTAAGGTTAAGACCCTTTCTTCCCTTAAAAACAGAAGTTAAAGATGCAAAAAACCCAGAGGAAAAATTCCCTCTACTCCAGGATAACTCCACATCTTGCAATGATTTTCTTCACTGTAGCTAATGAAGCCAGGGTTTAGGAAAGTAGTAACTTGATATAGCATTTAATATTTTTTGCTGGCCACACAAAGTGAAATACCAGAAGAGCTCTGCTGAATCATTGTGTCTAGTTTCTGCCTGTTGTAAGCAAGCCTCATCATGCAATCTGACTCAGTCATATCTTGATGAAACAAAATAGTTTACCTACAAAAGTGAAGCACAACATAAGTAAAATGCACTCTTATTTTCCATTGTTTAGGAAAAAAGTTGGTCTCAGCCGTTGTCTAATTTTAGTGGCGTTATTCATCTTAGTGACAGTAATCTCTCGGATTTTACTAATTCATGGCTTGCCTTTTGAAACGGATTAGTCTAGCCTCGTCTGGCATTTCACTGTCATCCCAAAATGTTCCAGTGATTCAAACCGTGACTAGATCCGTCACAGCCGCTCAGAAGACAAAATATGACCGGAATTGTTCGAGTGGACAGCGCAACACTTTTAAGTAGCTACAGGCAGCCTCATCACGCTTTAACTCAGACACATAATTGGGATGAAACGCTTCTTCCTGGGACAGCTGGAACAGGAGAGGTTTTAGCCGTCAGCCTCCCAGGCGTTCTCCTTAGCTCGCCTTCCAGAGGTGGGCCCGGCTGTCGAAGCCTCGGCGGGAGCGGGCAGGACGGCCCATGTCCTACCCTTACCCGGAGCCGGCCCTCCTCCAGCCGCCGCGTCCCGGGCAAACCGAGGGCTGCAAGCGGCCGGGGCAGGGCTCCCGGGCGGGCTCCAGCCTGCCTCAGCGGCCGGCCGGGTGCGGAGCGGGGATCGCCCCTCAGCTCCCCCGCCGCGGCCGCCCTCTCGCGCGCCGGCCGTTAAGGGCTGCCAGCGGCGGCTAGGACCGTTAAACCGTCCTGGGCCAGCGCTGCCTGAGGAGAGAGGGCCCGGACCGGGGGGGGGGGGGGGGGCGGGGGCGGGGAGACCTCCTGGGCGGAGGGGGTGCCCCCACGTCCTTAAGGGTAGGGGGTACTGGGGAAGCATAGGTAGAGCTTGGGGAGGGACAGATCCCTTTTGGACCTCAGCAGCTCGAGGCCGACCTTAGGCACCCCTCGGCATCCCTGAGAGCACCTGGGCTGTGAGCCCCTAACCTGCCCAGGCCGGCCCGGGCTGGCCTGGGACGGCTGGGGACTTGGACCTGCTGCCTCCAGCCCGGATCGGATCGGTGCGCTTGCCCTGCCTCGAGCTTCTGCCTCTCTCCAGTGAGGAGGAGAGCTGCTTTGCAGGGGAGCTTATAGAAGCACTGGTTTTACACATTATATACAGATACATTTTCCAGTTGCACAGGATAACCGCTTACCGAATACGACGTTGTACTTTTTATCAGGGAACGATGACAAGCAACACACAAAAACCTGATGAAAATAGAAGTAAACGTAAAAAAGAGATGGAGGTGAGCAGTACTGTGTGAGGAACGGAGGGAGGGCCTGGACCCTTCTTCTGGCCCCAGAGGAGCGATGCAACCCCCCACCCCCAAGTTCTCACATTGCTATGGGTTCCTGTCAAGGAGAGAGGGCATAGAGCTCCATGTCAGTTTATGTAGGTTATGGGAAACATATATGGCTTTCTTGTATGAGGACACTGTAAAATTTCTCTTAGTGTTTGAAGATCAACAAAACTGGGTATGCACTGCAACGCAGTTATGTGGGGCTTCTTGAGAGTGAGCTTCTGAAGTACACCAGCTTTTACTGATAAAAGCAAAGATCTCAAGCTGGTACTTCCCACCCCCGCCCCTAGATGCTGTGCCTCTTCATGATGGATAATGTAGATGCTGTGAAGCCAATGCTTGCACTTTCTCTGAAAACCATCTCTCAAGATCCTTTTAAAACTCTTCTTTTTCTCAGTTAATCTCTATCTATCTGTGCTAAGCTTGTTTTAAGTCCTAGAATCTGCATTTTTCTATGTGCTCTGTTATTAGAATGAAGCTTCAGAAAATCCTCTGTTGTCGTCCCTTGACAAAACAGATTTGGCTTCTTCTGAAGGCTCACAGTCCCTTTACAAACCTGAACCACTGGAAAAAGTTTTAAATGGTGATGTATTAAACATACTGAAAGTAACTATGTAATTACCTAATTTGATGTTGAGATGAAAATTCGTTCAAATGTTTAAATAAAATTATGTTTTTCTTTTAACAGAGATGAACAAAGAAATTATGAACTTGTTATCAAAATATGCTCACATTTTAAGGCAAGTTAACTTTGTCCTGTTTGTACAGCACTTTTTTAACTTCTCTAAGATGGATTACTGTGGCTGCAGGTTAGAGAAATTAGCACTGAAAACTAATGAACACAGATCTTGAAAGAAAAATGTTGCTTTCTCTTACAACAGAGAACTAATTTGGTCAGAAACTAAGTATTGATAGACAACACATTTTTAAGAAAAGCTTAAAAGCCTTTCTAAGTAGTGAGAAAGTTAATGGTGTTAGTACTGATTTTAACTACAGATTTTTTCAATTAAGTGAGAGAGCAGCGATGGATGCTTCTTATCTCCAAGAACTTGATGGAATCTTAAAAGAAACAAGGACCATAGAAAACCACTTAAAACAGAAAAGGGAGAGTCTGAAACAGAGATTCACTGTGATCGCAAATACTCTGCAAAGCTAAACGGAGCTTGTTAGATTGGAGAAATGCAGAGCAAAACTGGTAGTATATTTTATGTATTAAAATATAAACTATGATGAGTGCTATGATGAAAGTTTCATAAATGTCTTACATAAATATTTCTAACAGTTCAGGAAATTTTCAACAACTTAAGCAGCAACTTATTTTTCAAAATAAGTAGATACAATAAGTAGGGTAGTGGTAGTCAGTAAAAAACAATACTAAACATCCACTTTAAATCTTATGACTCCAAGGGATTTTACATATTAAAACATCTTTTTTTTTACTTGTTGACCCATTGCTTAGGCGGCCCCTATGCTTCCATCCCTAGAAAATACTGGAAGCATTTGAAAAAGAAAGTAGAATGAATTTTGTATTGCTTGGCTTTAAGGCTATGGAAGTTCAATACAACTGAATTCAGAAGCAGCCATGGTATTTCTAATTGTCACTGCTAAGGGATGTTTTTTTCTTTTATTGTCACAACCAGTCTTTCGCTCCAGAACATAGTACAGAAATATTTCTATGAAACATAGAATTTTGCAATATAAGCGGAAAAGGACCTCAGATTATTTCATATTAACCATCTTCTGTTTTTTTTCTTTGTACTTTAGAAAATGTTTTGGTGCTAAAATCTGAGTAGAATGTACTTGCAATCTCATTTCCATTTTGCCTCAGAATATAAATAGATTGAAAAGATCAGCTTAGAAATAGGAAAGTTCTATTAAGAATACAACTTTGGGAAATGTATAAAGAGGTATAAAGTCTTAATTTGAAAATATATTTTAATTCTTCTACAGCTTTTCAAATGAAACTATGGCCTTTTTGATATAAACATAAAAGCACATCATCAAAACTTTGCTGGTAATGTCAATAAATAACTAGATAATGTTAACATAATCTAGAATTACACTGCTTTTATATTTTGTTATTTAGAGACTTCAGTATTGTTTGCTGCATATCCAGTTTATTTAAGGATGCTTATGGAGTATTTTGAGCACCACTTCTTTCTTGTCATTTGACTCTGTTAAAAAAGATGAAACATAAAATGTACAAAGCATCATTTGTACAAATTGTGCGGCTAATGTAATAAAGAAAAGTGCTAGATAGTCCTGTTACTAGCATAAGATATAAATATATCTTTACCCCAGTAGTATGTATTAATTTTCTCTTTAAATCCTTTCAGACTTAATCAATCCTTCTTTCCCCCCTTTATTAGATAAAAGTCACAAGTAAATGTGCTACCTGTCAAACTGATACTATTTAAAACAAATAATGAGAGAAACTGGACATCTAGGGTGAGATTTTCCAAGGTATTTAGATACCTAAAGATGCAAATATGTACTTAGTAGGATTTTCAAAGTCCCTAAGCATGTAAGCGCCTTACATGCTTAGGAATTTTTGAAAATCCCATAAGGTGCCTATCTGCATCTTTAGCATCTAAAGTCTTTCAAAAATCTCGCCACTAGTCTACATCATATTTACCAGTCCCTTACTTTTTCCTCATTGCATCTCATTTTGCAATCAGTCTTGGTAATGCTGTTTAAACAGAAGAAAGTCAAGAAAAAGAGAAGATTTGGGAAGTTAAATTTTATAGAGTATTGTGCTAAGTGTTTCTAAAATCTACGATCATCTATAATAATGACAAAAAGCAAGAAATTTACCTATAGTTATTTATGTAAGCCTTTAAAGAAAAATTGCACAAAATTCATTACTCTTAAATATCTGCCTGTTATTGAAGTCAGAAGCTTGTTGCATTTTATCTGTTTGTGCTTGGGAAAATTATGCAACCTTTTTAGATCACCTGGATTTAGATCATCTAGATTTAGTTTATGTGGCTAATATATCTAAATTGCAAGCCTTTGGCTCTAGTATTAAGTATTATTAAGAAGCAGAACTTAGAAAACTATTGGATCACATAATCTAAGTTTCTTCCCTTGGGGGATCAAGAGGCCACAGACCCATAGTGTTACTGTTGCAGCAGTTTGCTCCATTTAAAAACTTCATAAAATCCAACAAAGATTAGTAAAACTATACTTCTTAGAAGAATGCAGAACTTCTTAGTCTGGCATTCAAGTGCAGTTAAATTCAAGACATACTTGTCTAAATGATGACTCTTGTTTTTCTACAGGGATTTCTTATGCAGTTGGTTGTCATTACATGTTATAATTTAGGGTGGGATCTCTGGTAGTAAGGGGATTTTAGAATTTGAAGAGACATTGAAAGTAAAGTCAGTAGGTACAGCCATAGTAACCTACCTGAGATTATGAACAGTGTGGTTATGCTTATTAAAGGGAAGTCATTCAAAGCTCTGTAAGAATTTGAAATAGGTGTTTTAATAAAACGTTTTTAAATTGCTAAGAGCTATAAAGCCTCTGTTTTTGCTGCACAAATCTATGTCAGGATATATAAAAAAATAAACACTGACCAAGTAAAATGAATAAAATATGTAGTTTTATAAAGTTCCAGCTTGAAGTGGTAAGTTCAGAAAGTTTAAAACATCCATTGAAAATAAACCAGTCTCTTCTCTTTTGAAGTTAAAAAATATTTCAGCAATGGAAATATCCACTTACTGGTTGCTTTCACACATAAATCTCTTCATGTTTAAAAGGGAGCCTTCCATAATTACTTTGCTGGCTAAAAATATAGAGCGTTTTTCTGTTGGCTGTTCTTCAGTGTTCCGCTCAATATCTCTCTATATGGGAAGACTCATTACACACTGTTTTTCTTCTAAACCATTAGAAAATAAAATTTTACTGTTTTCCTATTTGTCTACTGTTTGCCTACCCTGCTAATGATGTTTCTCCACTCATTACCTCTCTCATGTATTTTAGTATTTATTGGGAGAAACAAACCACATTTTTTACTCTCTTCTGATGTGAAACTGAAAGCTCATTCATTCTGTCTCTGAGGAATGAGCTACACATGAAATCCAACTGGCACCTATCCCATCACTATCCGCTTTCCAGTTTTACTGAAGGAGGTTTGAACAGAAAATTAATTGGCTTTAAAGCTGCCAAATCTGATCAGCAAAGCTCAGCTGGTAACTACGTTTTCTTTAAGCTTCTCCTCCTGTTGTTTAAGCTGCAGTGCCTTAGTAAATTAAGAAGAATGTCTAAGGTGACAGATCAGTAACACAATATAAATGGATTTTTAAAAAAAATGTGGAAACATCTTAGACAAAGTTCCAACCCTCTTGAAGTCAAGGGGATTTTTGACAGTTCTATTTCTGAGCTTGCTGTGAGTACCTCCACACTGTGGAAAGCATAAATGATGAAAAACTAATACTCAGTTCCTCTCATTGCTCTTCTATTATCTAAAAGCTAAAAATGGAAAATAACAGAGACAGCTTAGGTATTCAGCAAAGAGAATTCTTCCCTGAGAAAAGGCTAATTGTGACTGTTTACTTAAGATGATACTACCTCTTAGCATAGATGTAGGAATGTGGATCATAATTGAAAAAGACCAAATTGAGCAGGTAATAGATGTGTTTAAGGCTCATGGCATTCTGTCTAGAACTCATCAGAATTCAATTTTGCTAATTGTAGAATCTTTATGTTTTGTCTTTGCATTGTCTTTGAAAACCTGCTGATGAAGGCATCGGAAAAGAGCGGAGTGGGTGTTTTACATCATCAGGGTGAACAACCAGAAAAAAGGAGGGCAAAGTCTAATAGATCAATCAGGGTATCTCCCATCCTGTAGAGACGCTGAAGTAAATTTCTTAACAATGACTTTATAATCACCCGGGAACAATACACTTAAAAAAAAAATCCTTTATCAGAGTAGCTGACTTAATATGGAAAAATGACAGATGGGGTATAGCTTGATGTAAGATACTTGACACCGTCCTGTATGATATTATATAAAAATGAGAGCAATCAGGAAGTAGGGGCTACATGAATGAGTTAAAAAGTCAGTGAAAGGAATACTCATCTTTTCTGAAAGGTCAGCCTAGGTGGCATCCTATAGTGATCTGCTTCAAGCCTCGCTTATTCCATATTATCCCGAATGATTTAGAAAAACATTAGAGAACACAGTTCATTTTTCAAATGGCAGCAAGCTAGGAGGGGTTGCAAATGCTATTAATAACATAGATTGAAAATTCACTATAATCTCAATAAGATGAAGGGCCAATCTGAAATCAAGATAAAATTCAAAAAAGACAAGGGAAAAGCACTGTGCTTAGCAAGGGGAATCATATATGTTACAAACCAGAACAATAGCTAGAGTTGGTGTGATGTTATTGTGTGGTGAAAAAACAGAGCTGAGATGTGTTAGCTACAGGGTAGCAGATAAGACATAAAACCATAGTTGTTCACCTTTACTGTCTGCTAGTTTGGTCTTAGCTGGAGGATGGGCAGAGTGGGAAACAGGAATAATAAAGGGTGAAGAAAACATGATTTGTGAGGAAAGGTTGAAGCAGTTGAGTTTGTTTAATTCAGAGAAAGTACATAGCAAGGGAAGGCATGATAACAGATAACTTATAGAAAGGACAGTAGTCAGGTGTTCACTGTGTGTTGTAGAAAGGACAAGAAGAAATCAGCTTAATTTACAGCAGAAGACTTAGCGTAAGTAATAATCTGTCCCATCTTAAGGACAGTGGAATGGGCTACCCAGAGTATTCTGCTGCCTTGCTTTCTCTCAAGGGATAGGGCAGCTTTTAAGAGCTGCTTAAAAACATGAAACATAGTCATCACAGTGTTTTTGCAAAGTGCTAGCAGCTTCCTCTGGGCATCCTGAAGGAAAGAGTCCATCTAAGGTCCATCTTAGTTTGAAGCAGCAGAGCACGGCCTGTCACTGGTCCTCCGCTACCTGATTTGATGGCCTAATCTGGTGTGGCAACCAGTATTCCTAAAGCCCTGAGATTCTTTAAGGCGCAAAATGGTTACTCAGATTTTGAAACAAAACAGAAAGTATTTTTGAGAGGTGAAAAAGACAAGAGAAGGTGACAAGAATTTTTAAAAGAATTGCCTTGAAGCCTGGCTACCTCAATATAGGGACACATCTCCTCCCTTTTCTTCCAATTTCTCCAACTCCAACTGGCAAATAATGATAAAGCATTTTTCCCACCAGTGGTAATGTCTTGGCACTTCAGCAACTCACCTGGCCCTGCTGCCGAGAGGGTCTAAGGGCTGCTGAGCTCCTTGGGCTGGAGGCAGGTCTCCCCCATGCCCTGCACCTGCCTGGCCCGGCTGTAGCGGTGGAGTGAAGTGCAAGCAGGCAGGCTGGCTGGCTGGCTGATTCATCCTGCCCTGGTAGGGCAGACATTCCTGGCTTTTATTCTGAAATGATGATGTCAGGCAGCCTCTCCAACCGATCCATCAGTGCTGGCTGCACATTATCATCCTGGCACGGGTACCTTTGCCTGACCATCTCCGATCTGATGCCTTCTTCCCAGCGGAATATGTTTTCCAAAATCCTTTTGTCTGCCATCAGCCTCCTGCTTGCTAATTTGCAGCATTTCCTCTGCTCTTTGATGCAATTCATTCCAGGTAAAATACATAAACAAACAAATCCTTCTATCCCATCCTCTTGGAAAGGGGATTTCGGTTGCTGTTAAGAGCTGCTGCTCACACAGGTCGGTAGAGCAATTTCGTTTCTATTGATCAGAAATTAGGAACTAAGCAATTTGACGTATTTGTTAGAAGCCAGAAATTCTCTGTTATTTATTGAAAAGATAAACCGGAGAGGCAAGTACATTGCACAGATTCCCTCGGATTACTAGCAGATACTGATGGTTTATCGCTGGAAAACCAGTAGGCAGCAGATTCTCTCTGCGAGAGAGCCTGCTGTGAGACATGTAAGCGGGCTGTGAAAGGGAGAGGATTGTTTAGAGCAGCGACATTACTGAAGCTTTGATCTGAACATACAAGTGGGAAACTACTCCAAGGGATTTTGTATCACCACCGAACTCGGCAATTTGTGCCATCATTGCACAGCTTGAGCTGTCTTTTTTTTTTTTTTTGTCTAAGAGAGTGAGATCTGTTATCACAAAATAGGAACCAATAAAGATCATGACTTAATTCACAGGAATCTCTGCTTTTTTGTGCTGATGGTGCTGGTGTTTTCCTCCCCTTTAGAATCAAAGGATTGCTTCTGGGGTATCCAAAGATCTGAAAGGTTCTCAAACGTGCCTTGTTGTGCCACCAGAACACATCCATGGATACAAATTTAGGAACAGTCCAGGAGGTTTCTTTTTCACTGCACATGTTACTAAGTTGGTGTAAGGCATGTGTCATCAACTACATCTGTGAGATGGAAGACAGAAAATTCAGAGGCAGAGTAATTAATGCAAACTAAATGACCAAGTACTAACTCTAGCATTGGGAATATTATATAAAACACCCTATGGTATTAGCATTTCAGGGTGTGAGAAAGCACTTTCCTGCTGGGAAAAAAAGCCTATATGCCTACATTTATGATGTTCTTTTGATCTGCTAGCAGATTGCAACAACTGTATAATCTTGTTTAAACTGGGGCTCTGTGCTAAATTTAAATTCTCTTGCACTCTGCCTCTTTCATTATGCTTTGAAGCTGAACTGCATAGAAACAGAAAGAGCTGTGTTTCTTGTCTTGATTACCTGAGTGACAGGAAAAGCCTGCAAATTTCCTTGCCGTATTTTCTGTACCTTTTTGAAAAGTTTGGATTTTCCGTGACTTCTACTAAGGTCTTCTTGAAAAAGCTTGCTGATATAGAATTGTCTCAATTTAGCTAAAAGGTGAGAATATTGAATCGTGAAAAAGAAACCTCTCTATTTGCTCAGGCATTTGAGTGAAACAGTGATAATAAAAGAAAAAACACTTTCTTCACGTCAAAAAACCACCCCTGAAGTATAGAATCTATTTCTACAGGTGGAATCAACAGATATTTCACATGCAAGAGTATGCACAGTTCACTGTTGCTTTTCTCCCTTACCTCCTTTGACAAGCCTTTCTCCACTCCTTTTGTCCATTTCTTTCTCCCTGTGTTTTCTGTCACTTCTTTTATGTTCTTCTTTGCCTGTTAGCAAGGAAGTGGGTGGCTGAGCCCTTGACAATGGGAAATCAACAAGCTAGATGGAACAAGAAGTCAAGTACGGGGACTTCCCAGCAGACACAAGGCAAGTGCAACAACTTCAGTTCAGAAATCAGTGTGGGACACTCAGGCGAGCTGAGGGGTTCAACTCTGGTGAAGGCAGAGGGTGAAGGCTAGGGTCTGGATGACAGAAATCAATAGCTACAGCAACTTCAGTGCAGAGTGGGGGCATGGGGAAGGCCAGTTTGCTTGCCCTGTTGTTCCAATCTGTGATTTACAGGGACCATAATGTGGCACATATCTTGTGGCAGAGAATTTCCAAATCAGCTGTACGGTTATTCTGAATTCGCTTGAATCCTCAGGGAAAACAGAATTCTTGCTTCACTCTCCCTGCTTGAAGAATACCAACTGTGAGCATTCTGTTTATTAAAGTCTGCCCTTAAGTCTGGTCCTGGATGTTCCTTCTGAGTCAGGCAATTAGATGGTGCAGTTGCATGTGGAGAAAAATGTTGGCGGTCCCTGTGCCTTGGATTTGAATATGTAGGTTAAAATCAAAGTGGATTTGCTATATCCAATGTGGTTTCAATTTCACGGCTAGCAAATGGCTTCTGTGTTTCCTCCATCTACTCTGAAGACTTTCTGTCCCACCCATTGCTGTTTGAGTACAATTTAATGTCTGATTCATTGCTACCCTATCTAAAACAGGTGGGGTGGCTGCTTCTGTACAGAAACTTTTTCAAGATCCTTGTTCTTGGTTCCACTGTTTCTGGATATAAATAATTAATGCTAGGATGTCAGTTTGTGACAGGCAGAGAAATCATGGCACACAGCTCTTTGCATGGAAACAGTACATGAACAAACAATGCCAGGCTATGATAATTCTGTAGTAATTGCTTACAATCTTTAGAAAAGATTTGAGGAAAAATTACAATGCTCTATTTGGCACTGTCTCTGCTCTGATGTGCCAAAGAAAGTATAGATCTTAAGCCTATTTTTAAAGGTTTGAGGTAAAATGGAAATTGTAGTCCGGAAATGAGATTTTTGAGATGACAGGTTGTAATCTTGTGCTTATTTTCTGTGCTTATGTTCAAGCAAATACAGTAAGCCCCATTGGGACTGTAGTGCCTTTGATTTATTGCTTATTCAAGTTCTTCTGTCTTGAAGTGTAGCCAAAACAGTAGAGCAGAGTCAGTATTTCATTTTATTTACATGTTGGTCAACATTAAAAACCAGAGCGTCTTCTGTCCTTTGCAGAGACTGGTGTCTTCTTGGGTGGCTAGATGTTACAATAAGTTAAGCTTTACGGCTGAGCTCTTATCTGAAGGTGATACACCTTTATTACAATTGTTCATGAACAGTGCATTCAAGTAGCAAGTGTTTGTGTTCCATCTGCCCAGTGCATTTCAGAGTAGGTGCAGATAAATGTAACATTTTTTAGTATTAAACTATGATTAAATTTGGAGGGTAGACTTTATTCAGATTTATTATTTTTTTAATAGGGAAGAAGTATAAGATGTGCAGCCATGGTGTTTTTTTCTTCCTTTTTTTTTAAACACAGCTATGGTCACTCACAGATCAGCAACAAAATTCATTCCTTTGATGTGTTTATTCTGTATTGTACTGTCCTGCATATGTATTGCAGCAGCTTGATTTTTTTTTGAATGAATACAAACCTTTCCTGTGCTGGCAAGGGGGAATGAGTTGCACTAGGCCCTTCTGGTCTTAGTGCCATGTGCTAATTAGCCTGTGTTGTTTGTTGCTGCTGCTATTGATCAAATCTCAGTACATTGCACAGATAATGATTCCTTAAAAAAAGAAAAAAAGGGGCAGGTTGCATAAAGTCCCTGCAAAGAACCTGACTGACCACATCTACCCAACCACCCTTGCCTTCCTCAAATGCTGCATTGCTTTGTAGATGATAGTCTCTAACGAACTCCCTGACAACATCTTGTTTCCATATCAGATCAGTGATCTGCAATACTGAGGCAGTTTACGTAATGCAAGTAAAAGACACTTTTTTTGTGTGTTATGCCGAGTTTAGAGGAGGTCATCGCTTATTTTTGTCTTGTTTCTTGTCCTGAATCTCTTCAGAACAAACTCACCAGAGCAAACCTGCCTTTTTTTTTTTCCTCCTTGCACCCCTGCTCTCCTCCTGACTTTTCAGAATTGTCTTACAATGACTTGTCATGTTTCTGAAAAGTTGTTTTGACTCATCTGGGTATCATGATTTGATTACATTTTGCATGCATTACTGTCAGGATCTTCAGCAAATTTGAGCGGCTCCCAGAAGGAAAGATAGTACACTATCTTGCTGTGCTTGTTTCTTTCTCTCTGGTCTGATAGGACAGGTTATTACACATTCTTGTTGTTTATAGCCTGTTCTCAGACACTTTCTAGACTGTGTCTTGAAATGAATTCTAACTAGATGAATTCTAACTAGACCAGATTTCAGGAAGGATTACTGAAATGATCATGTAAATGGCAAGGTTATCACAGGAGAAGGAAAATTAAAAGAACTTGGCTTGCTTAGCTTAGGAAGTGAAATGATTCCTCACTCTAAATACAAGGTGTGGTAAACACAAGAGAGGGAGAACTATCAAAGCCACATAACAGTGCTGACAGAAGAACAAGGGGGATAAACTGTCCTGTGAATAAAGTCCTTCTGTAAATTCAAAGGATTTTTCTAATCATCTGGGCAATGAGCAGTCTTCCAAAGAGGGGATAAGTGCCAGGAAACATAGTAACTTTTAAGAGGGAGTTCATATATATGTCCTGGTTTCAGCTGGGATAGAGTTAACTGTCTTCCTAGTAGCTGGTACAGTGCTATGTTTTGAGTTCAGTATGTGAAGAATGTTGATAACACTGATGTTTTCAGTTGTTGCTCAGTAGTGTTTAGACTATAGTCAAGGATTTTTCAGCTTCTCATGCCCAGCCAGGGCACCTGACCCCAACTGGCCAACAGTGTATTCCATACCATGGGACGTCCCATCTAGTTTAGGAACTGGGAAGGGGGGGGCAGGGAATCGCTGCTCGGGGACTGGCTGGGTGTCGGTCAGCGGGTGGTGAGCAATTGCCCTGCGCATCATTTGTACATTTCAATCCTTTTATTACTACTGTTGTCATTTTATTAGTGTTATCATTATCATTATTAGTTTCTTCTTTTCTGTTCTATTAAACCGTTCTTATCTCAACCCAGGAGTTTTACTTCTTTTCCTGATTTTCTCCCCCATCCCACTGGATGGGGGGGGAGTGAGTGAGCGGCTGCGTGGTGCTTAGTTGCTGGCTGGGGTTAAACCACAACAATATATGACTTTCTGCAACAGCAGTTGGGAGGAGATGACCCAGGAGGCGTTTTCCAGTCCTGTTCAGGCTCTTTTGTGAAGTTTATCTTTCTAAATTCCTGTGTGTATTATGCTGCTCTCCAGGAAGTTTAAATGTAGTGCCGTCCTTGGTCATGCCAACTTTGTGTCTGCTTGGATGCAAAAATGTCTCCTTAGGGACACACTCTAATTTTTTCTGCGTATTTTACATCTTTACAAACTGTAGCTTGGCCTACTAAAGCTGCATTTTTGCACATACTGACAGCAGTCACTAAACCTGCCAGGTGTTGGTTGATGTGAAAAGCCTCTACTTCCTTATGTCTAAGGAAATACTCTGAAGCACTAGTGTTGGGATCAGATTGAGTGCTTCATATAGGATTTAATCAGAACTTAATTGAATTCTAAGAGGGAGAGGATATTGGTGGTTTGAGGTTAATTGCTTTAGCCCTGCAGCCTGAATTCTTTATCTAGCTGACTTACCATATTAGAGATCTAAAGAAGGATTTGAGGATTGGCAAGCCAGAGAACCACATTGAAGGGATCTTGCAATTTAGCTTCCTGCATGCCTAACACCCATTCTGTCTGTGGCTGTTCTAAAGAAGCTAGCTTAGAAAAATGCTTCCTGGCAACTCAGTTCTTTTGCAGATATTCTCCTGTCTGAAACAGCAAATTTCCTCTGTAGATGTGAACATATGGTTTCAGAGGCTCACAGGTAAATTGTGCAGCAGCTTCACTTAATCACCTGGATTAAGGAATGTAGGCTAGAAGAAGCAGTGGTGAAAGTGACTAGTATAACCAGAACAAATTGCTACATCAAAAAGTCAGAATGAAGTTCAGTATCATCCTGGACTCTAGTATATGGTTTTGTCTGTACTAGACCTGGTTCAGGAATGGATTTCTGTATGCCACGCTATCCCTTTTTATTAGTGTTTCACTTACACCTAAATCTTCATCAGGACTCAATGGTCTTACAGTGAGCATGGAGCAGTGTAGCAAAGGAACTCCATCGACCTGTGGACATGAAGCCTGTGACAGGTGAGGAGGTGATAGCATTGGGAGGGAAGGCAACAGCCTGCATACTTTCTAGGTAAATCCACCTCTGCAGCTAAATGGATTGCTAAAACAATCCTTGTGTTGATGAGGCTTTGCAAGCCAGGCTACTGGAGCCAATAACTAACTGTGTGCTGTTAGTACACAGCATTCCAATCACTTCACGCTTTCTTGATGCTTTTGTCCTATAACTATGTAAGGGGGATATTTCATTCAAACAAGAGGCTCCATCAGAAATTATCCTTTTATGCTATTGCATATTTACTTACCAAGTAAATCTGTTTAATATGTTTTGTCCTGTCCTGTAAATGTATTTCAGCTCTGTTTCATTTGCGTTCTTCCTGACTTCCATTTTTTTGGGGGGGTGCGGTTATTTTTGGTTTTGTATTTTTTTTTGTGCAAGGGGAAAAGCCAGCCATTGCCTTTTTGAGCTTCTCTAATCATAGTACTGGTGAGTTTGAGAACTGACCTGTAAACCTTTCAATAGCCTATGAGCTTCTGGTTTACTGCATTTCAAATAATGCCAACTTAGCAGAGTCATCCATGTGCAGTGTAGAGAAAACATGACAACCTATATTCAACAAACTATATTCCAAGACTTTGGGTTCTTTAACATCATATTTGTAACATTTGTTGTCTAACAAGCTATGGCTTGCCTGGATTTACAGTAGTCCACTGGGACTCCTCCTGGTTGTCCTGTGGGATGTTCTTCCCAGTGAGCTCCTTTATTTTTCTTTTTCTAGAAGAGCCTTTGAACTATAGGCAGAAAAACTGTTTTGTTTTTTTCAATTCAGTGGAGGATGTTGTACAGTTTTGTTAAAAATAGCACATTGTTTTGAAGGAACCTAATACCACAGTACATCCCCTCCCCTAAACTCCCAAGCTGAGAGATCCTGAATTTTGGCTGACTATTCAAGTTAAAAGGAATATTAGTAGCATAAAATTTCTCCACTGTGAAATTGTCAGCATTAGGAAAACCATGCATTAGCTTTAGTTGTGAAAAATGCTGCTTCTTGCTGTGAGCAACGTTATAGCACAATTTTTCAACACTGTTTCAGAAACCCTTGGTTAAACCCAGCTCAGATTCCTAGCCAGAGGTGTCTGAGGGGGCACTGACCATGATTTCACCTGGTTACCCCTTCTTGTTAAATTGTATGTTGCTGCATTAGCGACTTCATCCATAAGCAGCAGTGAGCATAAGCACAGTGAGGGTTGTGATGGCATAGCGCAGGCTAGAGGCCATGCACAGTGATCCTTGCATCCAATCTGATCGCACAGAGTTGACATGAACCATATGTTTAATTGCAATGCTCCAAACCTCAAAGCAATGGACAGTGCTTGTCCCTGTCCTCTGTATTCAGCTTGCTCTATGCTGCATTGATTTTCCTTTCCTGTTTATGCTTTACTGCAAAAGCTTTTGCAGTCAAGGACTTTACAAAAAACTTCTCTTACTTTGCAAACAAAAAGGGCGAAAATCTGGGTCTACAGAAGAATCAATAATGAATATGGCTATAAAGATTAAAGGCCAAGCACTAGTGACTGAACAGTAGAAAGACCTTAGGAAGATTTTAAATGCAGCAAAAGTAAAAAAAAGCCAGCAGCGTATCCCGCTTAAGTATCCTGATCTCTTTCTGATGTGTTCTGTGCTGTTTTTCTGTGCTCTGCTTTATGTTTGGAAACTCCTTGGGTGGTGGCTGATTAGATTACAAGTCCTGGGAAAATGTTCCAGTATGTACAGTCTCTTTTGTCTCTTTAATTCACCCATGATTGTGATACCAAGGTGGAGTTAGAGGGTGTTTTAGAATGCAGTTTTTCTATCTGAGGTGTGCCCAGCTCTGCCTTGGTTTTGGCAAGATTGTCGTGTAAAGGCAACATGCACTACTTCACAAGGTGCCTAGTTACATCTTTCTGCTTGTGGCTTTGGTCTGCAGCAGTAAGACTAGCTCCTTTCTGTCACTTTCTTCAGCAGACTGCTTGTCAGAAATCACTGGGAGATTATTTTTAGTTGTCCCCCTCAACATTACTCTATGTATCATCCCAACTTGGAACGATTTCTTTTTGCAGCCTCACAGGTTCTTATAATAAATATCCATATGTTACTTGCTCTCAGTTATTTATTGAAATAAATTCCAACTATAAGTTTCCTTAATTGAAATAGAAGTTCTTTCCTATCATCATATATTTTATTACCTCCTTCGAACTGCAGAACAGGTGTCTCTAATGGATTAACTACAGTAGAGTTAAATCCACTGGATTTTCAGCTCCCTGTGGATGTGTGGGATATTATGGGAACACAGCTTTAGTTTGAATATCCACTACAACTTGGCTGCTTGCAGAACGTTGAATGCTATTCTCTGAGACATCCAAACGCAAGCTCTAGCAATTGTCTGTTTATTCAAGTGAATATCTTAGTTACCTGCTTTTTGTTCTCACTACTTTCTTTGCAGGTTTAAAGAATTTCCTGCCCAGCCCATCAAAAGAGCAAATCACCTTCCACAGTCCCAAGGGTTTGCAATGCATCTCGCCCTTAATGCAGACAGTAGAGGAGACCCCTCAGCCCATCCCAGCAAAGATCAAAGGACATATTCCCAAATGGATTAATGGCAATCTTCTGAGGAATGGTCCTGGGAAGTTTGAGTTTGGCGAGGAGAAGTAAGTCCAGGTTTGGTGAGTTCATGAAATGATTCTGGCCTGAGTGCTGCCTAAACCTAACGGGCACCTCCCCAAATGTCTCACCACTGTTTAGAGCACCTTGTAGTTTCTTTTTAAGTCAGGCATGGAAGAAATGCTTATGTTATCATTCTTTTAAGAATAGTTGCTCCCTCATCTGGAAACTCCCAGTGGGCTCTCTGAAACTAGGAGCATGGTTAACTTATTAAGGTTGGAGAAGCTGAGTCACAGAGAGGCAGTGACCTACTCAGAATGATATAATGAGGGAACAGAGTTGGGGATTAAAACATCCACACTCCTAGTCCTTTGTCATTAACAAAAGTCCATCCCACGAGCACTCTGAAATCCAGGACAGGATTTGTAAAGTTGATTGCACTAAATTGTGTGAGTTGCTTTAGAAGCAAATCCATCTCATTTAAAAAATAATATATTAAAATATTTCAAGAAGGCAACTACTGCCTTTGGCTTGTAATCTGCCATTCTAGCTAATTGAAAAACCTAGCTCTTCCTCCAACAAAGCTGATGGCAGCAACTGTCCAAAGGTGATCATCTTATCATATTTCCAGAGATAGACCATAAGCTTTTCTCAAAGTCTCAGAGATTTCTCACTTCAGAGAGAATAGCATCCTGCTAAGAGCTGAGAGCTAAAGGCTCCTTCTTGTGCGGTTGGGCTTTCAGTATTAATTTCTATTCTTGTTGTACAGTAAAGCATAATTTATATTCCCCATGTAGAAGTTTGCAGAGTGATTGGTTTACCAATATAGATTATTTCCCCCCAAAGCTTATAAATAGCATTTTCAGAAGTCCCTGAGGTCCACTTTCAAAAGTAATACAGGGAGCCCAAATCTCACTGAAAATCAGCATCTAACTTCAGGTCCCACAGCTGCAAATACACTTGATTTGTCTCACTCAATTCAAATGTTTTCCCAGACTCATCACAAGGCTATGCATGTTTAAATGTTCATGGGATCTAGGCATTAGCTTTTTACAAACAATAATAAACCTAAAGGCAAGACGGAACAGTGTAGCAGAACATCATATAGTGCCCAACTCTTGTTCTCATATTTATCTCTTCTTGAAGATTTAACCATTGGTTTGACGGCATGGCCCTGTTGCATCAATTCCAGCTGGAGAATGGCACAGTGACATACCGGAGCAAGTTTCTGCAGAGCAGTTCCTACCTGACTAACAGCCAGCACAACCGCATTGTGGTCTCAGAATTTGGGACACTAGCAATGCCAGACCCATGCAAGAGTGTCTTTGGGCGCTTCATGTCACGCTTTGAGATGCCACGTAAGAGGGTTTCTAAAAAATAAGAAATGTTCTGAGATTTTCTTGGGGAATTTGTGGTTACGTTTAAAGGGAGATGTGAGGAAGTCTGGTAGGCCTATTCTGAGCCCATGTTTTTCTTAGAAGATGACCCCTTGGAACAACAACAACAACAACAACAAAAATGCAAGTTGGTGTCAGACTTAGCTGGGAGAGGCACATTCATTTTAATGTTTTAGTGCCATTTCAGCTCACTCCATTCCAGAGTTTGTTGCAAATTTCCAACAGAAATCGTTCCCCCAAAACCACCCTGTGCAGTCCTGATAATGAGCATTACAATCTGCCGTTCTACCTGAGACACAGCTTTGCCCTTAAAACACCTTGCCTTGCTAAGCTTGTAGGGTAAGTGGGCTAATCCTTCCCTTCCTGTACTAAGGTGCAGGAGGTGATATGAGTAGGGTGAGAGACGGTGTTGCACAGGAAGGGAAGTACCGTTACCTGTAGGATTCTGTGTATGTTAGGAAAGAAATAGGCTTAAATGCAGGCAAAGTACTTTCCACTAAAACCAGAACAGACCTAAAGTCTGCAACTTGTTGCTGCTTATGTGTGTGACCATCTTCTGCTTCTTATCTTCCCTGAGGAGATGGATCCTGTCCTGCCATGTCATCTGTTCTCTTAAAGGTGCTCATACCTTCACTCATTGGTCTGTCTAGCTCCCCAACTCCCCACCCCAGCTCTCTCAATAAATTTCAGAACTATCTACATCTCCCATCTTCTTTTCCAAGCTCCAGCAGGTTGTTCCTGCACACCCTTGCCTATTTGATTCTTTACACACATGTAGGCTATTCCTCACTACAAGAACGCCTGTCCTCCGGGCTTTTGCTGTACCAACTTCAGGCTCTTTTCACCACACACACAATGTTCAGCTGGGAGGAAATCGCTTTTTCCTCAGCTCTTCTCAGCTACCTGGCTAGTGACTCTCAGCTTCCCTAGGAGTAGCAAGAACAGCTCTGGCTGTTGTGCAGCTCTCAAAAGGCATCTCCCTGACTCAGTTTTAAAGAGACAGGGAAGAAGAAGGGGAAGAAGAAGGATTCCCTGTCCAAGCCCTGTCACACAAATAGCATCCCTGCCCTCCCCTCAGCCCAAGTTGTAGCTTCAAGTCTTGCCTCTCTTGTTTCCAATGCTGTAAATCAAACATGGCACTCTTCATACAGCTGTCAGAGAGGACGACTTTGACTAGGGAGGAAAGGGAGAGGGATATGAAGAAATGAAAGGTCATAAACAAAGGGCCTATGGAAGTATGAAGATTATCTTGGCTTCACTGCAGTGATTTCCACAAGAACCAGTCCTTGTCCTTTTATCCTGAACTCACCTGTGCAGACAGTTTCCTGAGTGCCTTTGTAGATTAGTGAGATATTTCTAATCAATCACAGAGGGATTAGTGTCATTGCAAATGGGTTTATTTGTTTAAACATGTCTAACTTGCTATAATGTCACACGAGCTTAAACAGAGCTGTGTACAACTCCGGGATTTCATTTCAGAACCAAGTGACAATGCCAGTGTGAACTACGTCGTGTATAAAGGAGACTATTATGTCAGCAACGAGAACATCTTCATGTACAAAGTGGACCCGGAAACGCTTGAAACAAAGGAAAAGGTGTGGGCAGGTGGGATAAGGGGCTTCGCTCATGGTACAGGAGAATCACTCCTTGCTGTTTCTAAGAGCAGCAAGGGGGAACCCAGATTCCAAAGGAAATGATCAGTGGAGCTCTAGGCCATAGCCATAAGCATCTCTTCATGGTGCGCTCGAGTCCCTGAAAAATCTACTTAGCAATAAGGCAGCTCTCATGAGTGAAGATTCAGTCACTGCCCACTATAGCAAGCAAAGGGAGAGACAGATATAGACTCATTTCCGTTTGGGTACAGCTGGCATTCTTCCAGTGCACTCACTACTTGTCTGGACTTGTCTGTACCTACCAGGGTGTGAAGAATAAAAGTGCATACAGGAAGAAGTTAACATCACTGATCTCAGATCTGTATTCTGGCCCTGTCTCTTCATCCTTCCTATCTGTTCCCGTTATCTCCTTCTTACACCCCCAGCTTTAAATACTCCAAAACGGTCCTTCAAAGTCTTGACTAAAACCTCTGTTGCAAATGGGTGGTGAAGTCAATGTAAAGTCAAGTTGAAGTTCAGCTGCCACTTTATTTTCTCCCATGCTAGCAAGTGAACAAAAAGTCAGAGTAGAAGTCTTCCCGTATGTTCTGTGCATCATCTCACAGGAGTGTGGCTGTATTTCAGGGAAAAATATGACTTGTGAAATGACAGCATACGCTACATGCCCCCCTGCCTGCACCCTTAGAGGGGATTTGGGTATTTGCTGGGCTGGACAACTGTAAGAATGACTGAAGAAGGATTCTGACATTCCTAAATCAGTATTAACTACTGTGCCTATATGTTACCATGGACTATTTAATACCACAAAATACCAGGCTCAGTGCACACTCAGATCTCGAGGGAGTCCCTCCCTCCCTACAGTTGTGATTCGTGAAGAAACTCTGTTTATGAAGTATAGTATGCTACTTGCATATTGAAATGGAGAGTTTGACTATTTGCTCTTTTATCTGTTTTGTAAACCATAATGCAGGGATGAAAAGATGCGTGGGTATTTTTAGTTTGAATGTTCAGCTCTGTTGAGCCACCTTGTCATTAAAAAAAATTCCCCTTAAGGTGCTTTTTAGATGCAGACTGGTATTTTTTGGCTAAGTGAAGAAATGGAAGGGATGATTTCACATTTAAACTCTGATTTGAGATGCCTTAAAAGGTCATGGTTTTCTAAGCTTCTGGTGGTGTGGCACTCTTTTCTACCGGGGCCTTCCAAAGGGTCTCAGGTTGGATACTTGAAAGCGTTTTTTTTAACTTTTGGAAAAGAAGCATATCTTCCGTGCTTTAATGTTCAATGCATGGATTGATCTTCCTCCAACTTTTTCCTTGAGACTCTCTTCCCAACACATCCCCTCCACTGTCTGAGTCCAAACTACACCCTAAGCCAGGAACCAGGAATACATGTTAACAGTAGTCACAGTTGTACCTTTGCCCTAACTCTTCCTTCTAGCTGTAGGCGGTGAAGCTAAACTGTTTTCTCTGAGGAGAGTAAACACTGACTGTCAAGTAGCTATGGGTGCTTTAAAAAAACTTGGTGATTTTTTGGGGCAGTGATTGTCTCTTCACGCATGTCTGTCTGTGATTATTACATGGAGTCCTAGCTAAAATGTTTATATGGGCAACATGCCCACTGTGTCATCACTTCCTGCCATTAATAATGTTCATGTCTCCCAGAGAAATGGCTAGTGCTGTTTGTTAGTCTCATTTTACTGGTAAGACTAATACAGAGAGAAACATCGTTAATTTTCAAGGATTTCAGGATTGCAGGCAAAATGAAGGCTTAAGTCCAGGTCCCACATTAGGGCCATAATCATCAAGCTATTCTTCCTCAGACTTTGACGAAACTGACATTTAGAAAGACTGTGGCTTGTTACAGAGTAATAGGAAACTTCTATACTGACTGAAAATCTTTGGCATCTTTGGCTATTTGCAGGTAGACTGGAGCAAATTTGTTGCAGTGAATGGGGCCACTGCTCATCCTCATTATGAGTCTGATGGGACGACATACAACATGGGCAATTCCTATGGGAAACATGGTAAGACTGGGCATGACCAGGCCTGGCTTGTGGGCAGGGTGTACAGCCTGCTTCTTGCCGCTGCTTCAAGGAGTAGTTGTTGAAGAAACTTCATTCTCTAAAGAGACCTTGAAATTGCTGTTTCTCTTTGTGTCAAAATGATGGCAAACCAGATTAGTTCTTATTTCAGGGTATCAATCTGTCCCATAAAAATGGCTTCTCTCAGCAATTAGTTTCAGATGCTTCTGACTTTGGCCTGTGAATACCCAACAGATTCCCCTCTTCCTCTCCCAGGCTTTGATGGAAAACAGGAGAATGATTTTTAAAGTCCCATCCAGCGCTGAAGCCTCATCCAAAGAATTTTCACAATTAGCCACATGTTTTCTATTTAAAATAATTGGCTTTTGATAAGGACCATAAGGGTTTATACAGGAGAGAAGGTGGAATGTATTACAGTGACCTGGCTTTCTTACCGCAAAGCTGAATTTTCTGGGATATTTTTCTTCTTCCTGAAACTATGAGCTTTACATATAGTTGGGATCTAGTTACATTGACATGGCTGCTCAGAGCTAGCATTCACCATTAGTTACATGAAAGCCTTCTTTTTGAGGTGCCTGAGGCCTGTGAAAACAGCCACTGCCCCTTATTATGATACCTCAGGCTGGTTCTAGTTCACGGAATAGTTGCCCAGTTTTGATCATTTTTCATTCTTGCTGTTTTCATTTCCTTTTGGCTTTAGCAATATCTAGCTTTGCAGCACATGCTGTTTTCAGCTGGAGAGACCAAAATATAGATTATTATTCAAATGTGCCATTCTTTCCATATGCTCAGATTTATTAAATGAGCATCAGTCATCACCAAGGCTCCAAGTTTTCATTTCCTTTGATACACAAGCCATGAACTTGGTTTTCTTCCTGAGCCTGTTATTATAGGACACTCTAATTTAACATAAGGAATGCATTGCAGACAGTAAAATTAGATGGCAGTCTACCAGACTGAGAAGATCCTTCTACTTCCTTTCAAGCTTCTTTCTTTTGCTAGGTAATCCTCTGTAGATTGTTCTATTGGCTTGATAACTGGCTTTTTGTTTTCTGCTCAGTTTAGCTGTGACCGTGGTTCCTCGTATTCTAGGGAAACAAAAAGGAACAGAGCCCGACTGTCGTTTCATGATGTGGACAGTCTCACATCTCAGTGGTGTTGAACCCTTTCTCCTTTCCAGGGTCTAGGTATAATATCATTCAGGTCCCTCCACAAAAGTCAAACTGTAGTGACACGTTAGAGGGAGCGAAAGTGCTGTGCTCCATTGCTCCAATGGATAAGATGAAACCCTCCTACTATCACAGCTTTGGTAAGAATGCTTTCTATCTCAAACTCTGTGGATTTTGCCTACTGTGAGGCAGAAAGGGCTGTTCACTGCCCTCTGCCCCCGAGATTTTTTATTGTCTCATTTGCCTAACACTTGGATGATATGTCCTTCCTTCTCTTTTGAGGAATGAGTGAAAACTACATCATTTTCATTGAGCAACCCATCAAGCTGAATCTGTTGCAGATTATCACTTCCAAACTCCGTGGGAAAGCCATTTCTGAAGGGATAAGCTGGGAGCCTCAGTACAATACTTGCTTCCATGTGGTGAATAAGCACACTGGGGAGGTAGGTGGGTCTTTGGCCTTTGCAGCAGCTGTGCAGCTGTAGCTGGAAACTTAGATCCCAAGAGAAGAGTGCTGGGTAGCAGCCACAGATAGGTGTATGAATCAACCCAGAAGTTACTGCAATATAAGCTTTATAAGCATGGGTGTAGGTTTATTATAAGAGGGATTACTTCATGCATTTTCCTCTCTATTGATTAATTTCTTTGCCAGCCCTAAAAGAACAGGCAGAAATAAGCAGTTTGGGGGTCCCGGGACTGCAGCACAGGGACTGAAATGCAGAACCCAAGTACTACGGAGTATGAAAAGGTCAGTCATAGCCTGGGAATGATGCTATAGGGATGGAGTCGTGACAGCAAGGGGCCTATTCTGGGCTGCTTTATTTTTTGGCTTTTCTTCATCTGTTTTTGCCTACTTACTGGCTTAAACCAGCCATTCTGTAGTAACACAAGGACACAAGACAAATACCAAGGAATGAGCAGGGAATTAAATGGGGGAGAGAAGAGAAAACTCTTTGAGGTGTGGCTAGGATCTTTAGAGAGGAAATTTAGCCTCTCTTATGGTCACTGTAGGTGCTTCCAGGACAGTGGTACAGTAAGCCCTTTGCTACTTTCCATCAAATCAATGCCTTTGAAGATCATGGCTGTGTGGTCCTTGATCTGTGCTGCCAGGACGATGGAACAACTCTGGCTACTTACAAACTTCAGAATCTGCGGAGGAGTGGGGAAGGTCTAGATCAGGTAAGATCTCTTCATTTGTGTTGCATAGTATCTGACGGGGCTCCATGCTGGTTGAGTTACTTTTCTGAAGCAAGGCTCAGGTTAGTAGAATGGAGAACACTATGGGGGACCACAAGGCAGAGGATGTGAACTGGGAAAAGGAACCACAACTATATGGAAAAATTAAAATTATGATCTACTGATATGTTGGTATTTTTTTCTCCTTTTAAATCTCTTAGCAGATAATCTCCATAGAGCATTTCCTTGAAACTTTTAAAACTGGTGTGTGACATGCATCTCCCTCAGCCTGGTAGAATGTACTTCTGTTTTAAAAACCTCATTTTTAATGATACTCATTTTCCATATCCTTGTGTAATAAATTTTTTCCCCCAAGAAAGTATGCAAAATAAGTTTTTGCATGACTTTTAAAGGGCAAAAGAAAAAGAAAAGAAATCCTGTTGTTTAAAGGCATTACTTCAGAAAACTAGCCTTTATTATGTAAATCACAGAAACCCCTATATTGTTCCTCACATTCACCTCACAACAGCATGTACTCATAAATTACTTATTATATCCAACTCTGTCAAAAGCACTATCTAAAGCTGTGTAAGAGTCATCATTTTGCATAGGTCATACACTGGAAAAGTGGGGGTGCTTTCAGTTTCTTGTACTGCAGATGTGTGTTGGAAACCCACCATATTGTGGGTGAAGGGCAGGCATTTCTACAACATGTTCAGACAAATCTGAACTTCCTCTGTCTAGAAGCACGGCAGTTCTGATCTGAAAAGTGTATAGCTGTGTCCCTGTAGGGTCATTTTGTTCTGCTTTCCTTTGTTGTTTTTTTGCAAAGATGTGGTGAACATTAATTCAGTACAGCATAGTGTTAATAGGACCATTTGCTTTGCAAACTTATTCCAGCTTTTGTTCAGCCTTCTCTGAGAACAAAAGACCTATAATTTGATCTCTCTGAAGGTGTCCTTATGTCAACATTAGGCACGTGTTTCCAACACCCACGTTCTTTAACTGACAAGTAGCATAGCCATTAAACTGTATACACACACACACACACACGAGTGCAAGTCATTTCAGAACTGAATTTTACATTTACGCTGAAAGACTAAGGCATGCCTGAGCATGATTTGTCTGTTTTCCCTGAATCATGTTTAGTGCTTTTGCTTGCTGACTAAACCATATTTTGTCTGGCAGTGTTCCTCAACCAATCAGGTTACTGCAGCTACATAAAACATAAAAGTTTTGAAAATAGGGTTTCAAGATTAATACATATGATTAAAGAGAAGTTTCACATTGAACTGGTGAGTTACAGATTGAAGTAGCTGAAAAACACCAAAACAGGGACCTTGCCACCTAATTTATTTAGAAGGCTTATTATTTGGAAGTATTTTGGGGTCTAAACTTGGCTGGAATGAACGTCAGTGGCAATGGTGGAATTACTCCTCTCATGCAACCCGCTGAATGTCTGCCACACTGGGGACTGCTAGTTTTCTCTCCCCTTTGCTCCCCAAGTAAATCCACCACTACCCTAGACTTTCCAAACATGAAGTCCATGTGTACCTGAGAACAGAAGAGGAAAATCATGCAGGCTAACTTCATGCATTGAACTGAGGTACAGTAGTCTCCTTCTGCTCACCTTATCATCCAGGGGAGAGGGAGGGTCCTCCAGAGACTGATACAGAGCATTTAGTCAGATATTTCCTGTCGTCCTCTGCACAAGCCACTCCTTCCATTAGTTTCACAGAGAGACAACATTTACACTCCGAGATTAACAGCAAGCAGTACAGTTGGTGTCCGTGTCATGCTGTCTCCCACAAAGATCTGAGGCAGTCTACAATCAAGCAGTTTTTCTTCTGAAGCTTTGTAATCACATGCAGCTTATATACTTATAAAGTTCTTCTTTCATGCATGGTTCATATTATTTAAAATAATGTGGAGGTTTCTCAGCGCGTTGCTCAGCCTCAGGCTTCCAAAGTGGGACTGTCACTAATACCAATACGGCTGTAGAGGGTGGGTTTCCAGCAGGTATATCTCCTCTGCTTGCTCAGGGCTACAGAGGTCCCATTTTCTGTAATCCCCCTAATAGCTCATGATCTTGGTTGGGCAAGAAGGGCCCGAGTCACACAGTCAGTGGGGCATAAGTGGACAGGGTGTAAAAAGGATCAGTGTAAGTCTGTTCTAACTGAATAAAATATAGCGCAGCATATGTTCCAGTGCTGGATTTGGAGGATAACTGAGTGATTTGCATACACAACTCAGCATTAATTACTGTGAAAGCAGTGCTGATCCATTTAATTGGTTGTCTTTTTGTTTTCTTCTGTAAAGTACTGGAACAAGCAGAGCCCTTACCAGAACTTGGTAAAATACGTAATAGAAAGAAGATTTCAGGGGTGCAAAGAATGTCTAAAACTCCAGAATTGTTCCCCAAAAGGTCACTTAGCCTGAAACACCACTTTCCTCTCTCCATCACCATAACTTTCTGTCTCTGTAATAGGTTTATGACTCAATATCCCGAGCTTTCCCTCGTCGCTTTGTTCTCCCACTGAATGTGAATTCAGACACACCTGTAGGGAAGAATCTGAACCCACTGTCTTACACATTGGCAAGGGCTGTGAAAGATGCAGATGGCAAGGTACGTATTAAAGACTTATAACTGCATTTATGGCTGTGGTGGGATTGCCTGCAACAGTTATCATCCCGTGTTACTACCTTCTCAGATCTTGTCCACCAAGGAAGCAAGCAAGGTTTGGTCATTACTAAGAAGGGACTTAGTGTTTTAGTACAAAGACTATCACATTGCCTTAAATAAGAGAGCAAAGACAGATTGTGACTTACCAAAAATGCCCAAGTGGTTTATAAGCCTTTATGATAATTGGCTAAACTTCGGCTTCTTCATTGACAAACTTCTCCATGCTTTCACCTGGGTACAGAACTGCTCTTTGCTTCCAGCTCTGAACAGCCCTACATAGTGGCATGAGGTGGTATAGAACATGTGCTGTCCACTATGAGTGGAGTCATCTCTGTGCATACTTTGTACATCAGATTGCTGAGTGCTGGACCTGGGATTTTCTGAGCTAGCAGTGCAGGAATACATGGACGTGCTCCTGTTTTTCACAGTAGACAGATTCTTGACGTTTCCAAGGTCTGCAATGATGAGTCAGTTCTTTGGGTGAAACAGATACGGGAGACGGAATTGGTCCTTCAACCTGTCTCAGTGCAATGTCAGGCTCATCTTTAAACATTTCTTCTCCACAATGGTTGTGCAGTGGGTTGGTGGGACCAGTCAGATTTTCTGCCCAGTCAAAGCTAAATTGACACTCATGTAATGCACACTTCTTCTAGGTCTGGTGCACACATGAAAATCTCCACCCTGAGGGCTTTGAAAAAGTTGGGGGCTTGGAGTTCCCCCAGATCAACTACTGTCAGTACAATGGTAGGAGGTACCGTTACTTCTATGGATGTGGTTTTCGGCATTTGGTTGGAGATTCCTTGATTAAGGTTGATGTTGAGACCAAGAATTTCAAGGTGAGGTGAAATGAGATTATCTTTTTTCAGCAATAGGAGTCATTCCACTGAAAAGGCCTTGAAGATATGTCATTTACTAGGCACTTTACTCTTTAGGGGTATTCGTTCAAATGGGTCTGAGATGAGATTACTCATTTCATCTCTCACCTAGCACCTTATGAATGTGGCACACTTACCAAACAGGAGAGGATATCACTCCAGGTTCCTAGACAGATGACAGAACAGAAAGGGTTGGATAAAGCGTGCATATGTCTTCCAGGCCAAAGAAGAGTCATCCCTTACCACGCAGTACAGTACTCAAGTAGCACAGGCAGTTGGAGATAAACTGCCAAAGTATTTATGACTCAGGCAACAACCAAGGTTTAGGATATTTCCAACTGCCAACACAAGCTGGGATTTTTCCTGTGTCTCCCTTAAGCAGGGAATAATGATCTCCAAAGCGTTAAACGCTTATTAATCAGAGACTTTCCCGGAGGCTAGAGAGAGTTAGGAATCCTCAGAAAGAGATGCCCATTTTAATTGTTCTGCTCTGGATACTCATTTTGCAGCAAGAGTGCACTCCTTCAGCACAGCTTTGGGGTGCTATGGCTCTGCCTGCAATAGGAGCAGCAGCTATGCCCTCAGGTGGTCATGGTGATAGATCGCCTCTCTGCTGGCATGGCACCTCTCTTTCCACACTTCGTGGGCACAACATGGTCTGCACTAGTGTGGTGTGAAGATGGCTGTGCCAGCTAGGATGGTGGTGTTTTCTGTGCTTGTAGCTTACACCTGTGCCAGCACAAACTGTTGGATGAAATGAGTAATAGGAACCCGTTTCACTGCCTGTTTGCATGATGCCTGGCATAATGGACATGCTGTCACAACAATGGCACCATCACACTACTGGAATCAAAAGAATTCATTAAAAGGATGAACTATAGGTTTCATGGAGCACAGAGTATGCCTGGGTATCTTTGTGGGGAGCACTCCAACTTGCAACTCGTCTACCTGTAGTAGACAAGTAATGAAATGAAACACATCCATATGTTACTGTGCTTGCTAGATTTGGCAGGAGGATGGATCCTACCCGTCAGAGCCTGTGTTTGTGCCAGTGCCTAATGCTACGGCAGAAGACAGTGGAGTCATCTTGTCTGTTGTGGTCTCTCCCACGGAGGTAACTTATTGCTACTAGTTTGTCAAAGTCACATAGTATTAGGTATACTTTCTAAACCACAAAACTGAATTTGAGGTGCTCTGGCAGATAGTTCTAGCACTATGCTCCCCAAGGTGTATGCCTCTGCAACTGCCAAGCACAGCCAGGCAAACTTCAAGTAGGAGTGTACCTTGGAATGCCAAGTGTTTCTTGAGTGCCATCTGTGACTATCAGTGTTCCTGGCCATCTGTCTTTCAGGTTTAGTCTGTATGGTCTGGTTGTACCTGACCATATGGCCTAGTTGTACATTTGGCCTCACAGTCTGTATGGTCTGGTTGTACCTGACCATATGGCCTAGTTGTACATTTGGCCTCCCTTGTGTGCGACAGATGTAGTGAGTTGGACAGTGGAATGAAGTTCAGCCTGGGCATTCATTCCGGCTTTCTTTTCATCCTGCAGAACCAAAGTGCTTTCCTGCTTGTCTTGGACGCAGAGACGTTCAGAGAATTGGGGCGAGCAGAAGTTGCAGTGCAAATGCCTTATGGATTCCATGGCATCTTTACTTCCCACTGACTGAAGATCTTGTCACCTCCTGTAACTCAGGGCCAGGTCAGGCTCAGAAAGAAGCCTCTGCTTTCTTTTACCTCTGACATTTGCATTATGCCCCAGGTGAAGGAACTGCTTTATCTCTATCATAACCTCTCAGTTACTGCTGTATTCCTAACAATATACAGCAAAGGGTCTGAGGAAGATGGAAGCCTTCACTCAAACAGCCCACTGCTTTATCTTAATTTTCTGACTATCTTGTTAGACCAGTTGGCAGCAGTTCACAAAGGCTGCCATGCATAAGGCTTGCAAGGGAGAAAATGGAAACTATGATGACCATTACTTCCCTGGGTAGCAATGCGCTCTGAAGGGAATAGAATATCAGTGCTTAGGGCAGTGACTTTGGCTGAAATGTGTAAAGCAGAAGAGAGGAGTAAAACCAACTAGTAACAGGTAGGCCCAATGAAGGGATGTAATTTCACCCCCATTGCATAAAGATTGCCTTCAGTGAACTCCAGAAGGTAGATGCAAACACTCACAGAAGCTGTACTTGTAGTGCTTTTCTCTGCATGCTAACGGTGCCCTCAAATAAAACCTTGTGAAGTTTCTTCCTTTCTTTCTCTGCCCTCACCAGACCCATGGCCCACTTTGTGCTGTGCCACAGGAGGCAACAGCTGCAACCCTGACACATACCTTATTACGTTACATGGTTTTGTAGACATGCATGACACGTCTCCACCATGCTCCTGCTTAAACAGCGTAGCTGGATACAGCTGTGATGGCTAACATTTCCTGCCCACCTCCTAATTCACCCAGTACAAAACATGTAGAACTCCACTGTGGCCTTGATATCCCTTTGCTCTTAAGTTGAGCAGATCAAACTCAAACACCCTCTCATATGGTTGCTTCCTCATCCAGGCTCCTACAGTTCTTGAACTCTGAGGTGTAGGTGGATAGGTGTGTTGAGGGAAGCCCTCTATAGCAGTTCACTTGCAGACTTGGCCTTTAAGAACACTGTGAAAAGTGAAGGCTTCCTGGAGAATGGATCCTCCTCCTGGCTTAAGGACTTTTTATATTGCTTCATTGTGAGAAGCCTGGGGAATGTTTTGAACCACTTCCTTAAGCAAAAAAAAATGAGCCCTTGCGCCCTAGGGTTTGAAGGAAAGCCCTTGCTTCCTATTTGCAAACTTGCTTTGCCTTTTTTTTTTTCTTTTTCTTTTTGACTCCTGATGTTCTGGAGGCCAGCCCAGACAGAACAGAACCAAATCAGAGCTGACTCACTCTACCCAAACAGCCCAGCTTTACCTCCTCTCTGACCTTTCTTCACCCTCCTTACAGGTCTTGGGAAAAGACAAGGGAGAGAAACAGGGACTGTACACCAGGGCTGCAGCACCGTGAGAACGCAGAGGGAGAGGCTCATGCCAAAGCTGATCTCACAAAGCCACTAGATGGCAAACACCTCCCGTTGCTGGTGCTCCAGCCCTGCCAACCGCCTGCCTTCTCTACTGCAGTCGGTCCCCTGTCTGTAACTTGCCATCTCAGCCAGTGGAATTGCCCCCCTGTAGCTTGTCACCCACATGGGAAGGGAACAACCCCCAGAACTGGAAGCTGAATGATGCTAAGGAAGTGCTTAATGAAGGGGGGGTAGAGTTCTGTCACCATTGCTGCTCTTGTGTAAACTTTTTTCTTGGTGAGGTGGGAAGGGGAAAGGCAGCATCAGAGGTTCATGTGCAACCCTGTGTTAACTGCAACCAGCCAGAACACCTAAGGCAGGGCTGTAGATCAATAGTGCAGGGGAAGAAAGATACCCTGCAGTGCAAAGTCTGTGCTGTGTTCATAAAGCTGTACTTGAACAGCATGCAATCCCAGCCCCTGCCTGTGTTGCATGCACACAGGCTGTACTCCACTACCTTAAGAGTTGTTCTTTCTCCTGTTCCTGTTATACAGAGATTCTGCCCTGAGGCTTGGAGTTTTCCCACTCTGACAAACTGGCAGATACACTCTGGTATCCCTGAGGCACCAAGAACTTCCACGAATTAAGGGAATATGCTGATGCAGTTACCTCCATTGAAATCCCTGCAGCACTGAGAAATCCAGGCCCCCTCTCCCAAAGCTTTCTGAAAATCACCACACTTTAGGGATTCCTCTGCTTGAACTCCATGAATGTTATTACCAGAGTGCACTCCTTCAAGTCTGTCAGGTTCATAACCATCCCAGAGGTCAAATTAGTTCACCAGGATAGAAAGAGAAACAACAGGCCTGGCAGCCCCTTCCTGTGACTGGTGCAGGGAGAGACTGCTGTGTACACTTACTTTACCTAAACCATCTCAAATCAGGCACAATGACCAGGGAGTGGGGCATTCTCAAAGGTTTAACAATAGCTCCTCAGATACCACAGTGCTGTGGAAGGGAGAGAGTACAGTTATTTTAGGCAGGTAGAAAGCAGATCCATGAAGCTTTCTCAGTTCCTTTGGGCGAGTATTGCTTTGCAAACTGCTTCTTTTATGATTGCTGTGTAAACAGCTTACACATGCGTTCACAGCCTGCCAGCTTTCCTTTGGCAGGCCAACCCCTGTGCACTGATGCATTTATAAACACACTTCTTGCAATTGATCATAATATAAGAAAAACCAAGCAAGTCAAACTGTTGGCCTGCAGGCCAAATAATTGCTGACATTAGCTCTACGGGATGAATGAGAGGATGAAATGCCTTGAAAGAGGAACGTTAATGAAAAGACAAAAGGCAGGATGCACAAATTTCAGGTCTCTGGTCTGGTTCTACAACAAACCCCAGTCCTGCCCTGTAGAATGCTCCTCTGCTGTTCGAGCTTGTGTTGTTTCACTGATGCACTTTTTTCAGTGCACAGCTCAACTCATTCTGTTCCTGGGCCTCACATCCACCAGCGCAGCAGCCTAGATAATGCAAATGAGGAACATTGATGTAGTCCGAGATAGTTTTTGTGTGTGTTAATGCAGAATTTGAACTAAGCTGAAAGGTTAGCTCATTGGTACTCAGCAGTGTCACTTCTACCCGTACCATTGTACCAAGCCCACTTGGACAGAGATGAACACAGTTATTTAAACCGGAAAATGCAATCCGTGTTTTTCAGTCTCACATTCCGTCCTTCAGAGCTGATCCTCTCCTCCCCTGGAAGCCCACGTAGAAATGTTTTAACAGCTGCTTCTCATCCTCATGGCGATTCCCATGATTTTGATTGCTGTTCTCAGATACCTTCCAGTTTTCTGTATCGCTCAGTGATTTAGTGAGAAGTGTGCTGGTAAACAGCTGGTGTAGGAAAGCATTTGCCACAGCGTATCTCACCGGTTGCCCACGGGAGTTGCTGTAATACCCTGTGCATTTGGTAGGGCTGACACCGCGGCTCTTAACAGCCTGTTTTATTTTTCCTCCGTACCACTGGCTCACACAAGGTCACAGGACGTTTGTGGGAGACACCAGCTAGGGATAAGGAACAAAGTAGGCACGTCGCCTGCTTTCGCGGCGAGGCGGGGGCAGGCTCCTGCGCCCACAGGCCGCGGCGGGCCGAAGGGAGACGCCGCCGTGGCGGCCGAGGGGAACAGCCCCAGGAGCTGAGCTCCGCGCCGGCTGGCACCGCGGGGACCGGCCACCCGCTGAGGCTCAGGCCCGGCGAGCAGGCGGCTTCCGCAGGCGGCGCTGCCGAGCCGCCGCTCCGTTCCGTTCCGCTCCGCCCCGGGGCCCGGATGCGCGCAAGCAGTTCCCGCCGCCGTGGCGGCCCTGCCATGGCGCCGCCCGCTGCCCGGCTGGCGCGGCTCTCCCGCAGCGTCTCCTTCAGCGCCTGCCACCGGCTGCACAGGTGAGCGGCCCCGGCGCGCCCGGTCCCGCCGCCCCGGGACGCGGGGACACCCGTGGGGCGGCCGCGGCAGCCCGGCTGTGCCCCCGCCGCCCGGCCCGGGGAGCCGTCCTCCTCGGTGGAGGGGCACAAAGGCCTCGCAGACCTGCGGCGTGTTTGCGTTAGCGCATTGCAAGTGACCTCTCCGTACGGAGGCGAGCCCCGGTGTGCGGGTATGCGTGCCTGCTGTCCAGCGCTTCCCGGTCCTCCTTGTTGCAGTCCATTTTCGGCAGCCCGTAGTAGCCAGACCCGATTTTAGACATCAGTGCGTAACTAGGTTTGACGAGAACTGAAGCTTTGTTTTTTGATGGGGTAAATTATGCTTGCAGTTTGTAAGGAACTCGCTGTGCCTCTAACCTGTTGCCTCCTTCTCAAAACTTACGTATTCCTAAAGAGTGCTTTGACCCGAAATACTCCTTGGAGTCAGCAGTTTAATTTCTTAAAAGGAAAGATTCAGAGAGGGAAGTTGTCCTTTGTACTTCTTGGAGAAGCTCCCTAAGCTTTGTTAGGTAAATAATAATATGCATAGTTTGCTCCAGGCACTTCCTCCTAGGAGCCCAAGTGATTTTGGCATACTCATATGTGAATAGCTGGTAGTGTTTACGTAGCAGTGGTATTAGGCAGCTGTTATGAAACCTGCATATACACCTACAAAACCACAGCAAAAAGACCCCTGTTGTTGACAACATCTTTTCATGGGCCAAATACTCTGGTTCTGTTTGTACCTCCTGAGTAGGAAAAGCTAGTGGCTTAAATTTGGGAGTGCAAATAGATGGAAGAGCTAGAAAGCAATCACGGTTGAAGCGAAGCCTAGAACGTCTGTAATGGATCCTGAAATGCCATGTCTGTATTTCTCACAGTAAATCACTGAGTGATGAAGAAAACCTGAAGCTGTTTGGCAAATGCAACAATCCAAACGGCCATGGGCACAACTATAAAGGTAAGGAGTTTACTTCCATGCTTCCACATGTAGTCATGGATGGAGGCTGCTCTCGGGTAGGCTGGTTTGAATGCGGAATAACCCATGGGAGACCTGGGCCAGTCATGTGTCTCAGCAGTCTGGTATGGCTTTTAGCAGCTGGTTTTGGGGTTTTTTAGAATTAGAAGGAGTCCTCAGCAGCAGGGGGATTGAATCAAGGCATGGGTTTGCAAGCTGTTAAGTTAAATACATAATAAATATTTATCTCAAAATGTCACTTCGTGAATCAAATCTACTTGTTTATAATCTGCAAAATCATTGTGTTTTGAATGAAGATTTTTCTAAGCAAAAGACATGCAATTTAAACAGCCTGTAAACTTTATTTGAATGTTGTTTTCAGAAGTTCTTCTACATCTATACCCCATGCACATAGAATCAGATCTCTCCAGTTATTAGGCTGGCTCCCTGTTTAGAACTGTGTATTGTAGGTACCCTGAAACCTCGGCTACAGACCTGCTAGCTTTACCAGGGAAGACAGGTTGACAGATTGCTGGACTGAAGATCTGTCCCTCATTTTAAAGCTGACTTACAGGCACAACAGTTCTTGCTTTCTCGTATAAGAAGGACGTTCCCACTGTAAAAAAAATTGCTGGAAAGCTAGGGAGATGCCTCTCAAACTGTTCCAGTGGGGGTGGAGAGTGAGAAAAAGAGCATGAAGGGGCTTTTCCACTCCAGAGAAGAATCACAACCAGGCTCAAATTGCTGTCTTTCTATTTTTGTGAGTTCCCCAGTGAGCTGTGATTTTGTTCTCAGCTCCTGGAGTTAGTGGGAAGGAATGCTGAGCTTATTAGGATAATGTTTCCAAGTATTTGTGTCTTTTGTTGAAAGGACTTCTGGGTTGAAATGACACCTTGCAGTAATTCTAGTACTTAGAGTTAGCGGCCACCTCATCCCTTACTTTCCTTCTCTGGTATTCCATTATGTCAGAAGACTTATAAGCTGACCCCACATCTTACGGTCTCTGTGGTCTGGTGATTGTATGGGCACCTAGGGTATCTGCATTGTCCAGAAGACTTTGCTGATTGAGAGACTCTGACCTTGAGTGTGCTGGGCACAGGCATGTAGGCATAGGGAGTAGGTACCTGAGAATTCATCTAGTCTTATCTTGGCCTGCAAAGGGCACTTCAAGGATAGTGGTGTGCCTCTGGGCATCAGACCTTGGAGAATGACTTCTTCGAGGAGCTAGGTGACTCTGAGCCATTATTCTTTATCGAGTGGATACCCATTTTATAAAAATAGTGACACTTTTAAGTGGTGGGAAGCTTGCACTAGTCCTTGTGGATTAGCGATGAATGGGTTGTCTGTCCCAATCACTAGTGTACTTTGTTAGGTTCATGGTGTCATGGTGTTACTGTGACCTGATATTTTTCTTTTTTTCAGTTATAGTCACTGTGCGTGGAGAGGTAAGTGCAAGCAATATTTTTTTCCATTCCTTAGGGTGGCAGGATAGATGGGTCCCTGTCTTCCACAGTACTGAAGTTCTAGCTCAATTGCTAGGTTTCCCAGGGTGTTTGTGGAAACTCTGTACATATCACTGTAGAAGAAGGTTTTTCATAATCACTGTCCTATTCACCTTGCCTCTAACAAGGATTTCCAGGTGACCATATTTAAGTCCAAGGTTTGCAATCATCCTCTGGGTACGTAACTTAAGTCTGCCAGAGCCTCACTGCAGAATGTATAGGTTCTGGTCGGATCTGTGGGGCACCTTTGGATGACTACTGAGCCACAGGGAGGCTTAGAACTTCCAGTAACTGATTCTGTCTGCTGTTTTATCAAGGTATTTTGCTGCAAATGTAAAAGGAAATTCTGCTTTTGCAGTTATTTTTCACCCTTCATTGTGTCATTGTTCTGTGTATTCTGCAGAGTTACTTAGATAGCGCTTTGGTTTTGACGTTTTCCAAGCAACTTTTTGAGGATTTCCAGCTCATAGGAAGGGGTTTCTATTCAGATCTGAAATTAAAATTTTAAAGCCTCTTCTTTCTACATTCCCCAAATACGCTGTGAACTACACAACCTGATTTTGTTCTGGAGCTGTGCCTTCTCCAGATGGGAGGATGCCCTGAGCTCAGGCTGGTCTCTGTTTTGTCCCTGGTTGTTCAACCCAGCAGTTTAATGCCTGTTTTCTTGCTTATGACCATTCTAGATTGTTGCTTGAAGAGTGAGTGTTTCAGCGAGTTTTTCCTCCCTGGTGTCAGCTTTTATGAGAGAGTGGAACCACTGGAGTTGTTTGTATGCTGTATCTAGCCTTTGGGAAACATCACAGGAGTAGATCTGGAACTCAGTGTGTGAAGGTGGAAAGATGTTTTTCTTGTGGCTCAGATGTCCTGAGCACACAGATTTGTACAGGCTCACGGCAGCCTTGGTAATAAGGATGTGTAGCTAGGCTGCTAATCTCCCTTTTGTTTTCCCTGCAGATTGACCCGGTCTCAGGAATGGTTATAAACCTGACAGACCTGAAACAATATATGCAGGTAATAGCACTATTTTCCTGCACATCCCCTGGGAGAATTGGTTAGAGCTTAGCAATTTGTCTAGTACCAGGGTGGAGACATGGTGAGTTGATAATGGTAGGAAATAAAGAAGAAATTAAGGAATGATTTAAGACTAAAATGCTTTAGCACTGTGATGTGAGGCAGTACTGTGTCTCCAGCTAGGAAGTTAACAGGTGGATGTAGGGCTCTTACCCTTTTTTTACATACTGTTGCCTTGCTCCAGTCCCATGTGCATGGTAATTTGAGCCTCAAGTCCACTGACCAACTGGGACAAGTTTGTCACTGTTTTCTTTCTGCAGGAGGCGATCATGGAACCGCTTGACCACAAAAACCTGGATAAGGATGTGCCGTACTTTGCTGAAGTTGTGAGGTGAGTCATGGGAACTCCTCGTGGCTTTGGTTGCAGGATCAAGGAACAGTCTTCAAGGCTCAGTCCTGCATCTGAAAGAGCAGCCTTGATACCGGTGTGTGTAACACACCTGTGCGTGTCAGGTGGTGGGTGCCCTGCTTGCCTCCTAGCCCTGCTGCCATGCAGCCTGCCTTACTGTGCTGGGCTGGGTGCAGGCCTGCTGGGGCAGCTGCCATCCCACATACCAAGGAAGGTGCC